>NC_138867.1:98905175-99535340 GCF_965194805.1 Balaenoptera borealis | reverse complement strand
GGCAAAAGTTTGGCAATAAGCAGTCAATTTTTTTTTTTTTTTTTTCAGAAGCAGAATGGACTTCATTCACACGTGTCACCATCCTCACAGATTCTGGTGTTGCTGCCTTTGAGTGAAAGTCAGTTAGGGCATTTCCCTGATACCTGGGTTCAGTCCCTTTAGTGTGAGTCTCAATTTTGATGACAGACAACATTTTATGCCAGGACATATACAACTTCCAGGAATTTCACATTATTTTTGGAACACTTATAATTCATATCTATACAGACACAACATAAAGAAGGCTTAATGTTACTTTTTATTTGATGACTCTTCCTATGTAATTTAACGTATCAAATACACCTAATTAGTTTAATCTCTGTTTTTTTATAAGGAGAGAGAACAAATTTTTGAGATATTTCAGGGGCCCTATGAAATATTTCATATTCCAAAGTTAGTTCTAAGTCAAAAAGACTTCATTTAGAATTTGATTTTTGGGAAGTTTGTCAAAAATATCAAAAATGTTTTAAAATGCTTAGTTAAATAGGTCTCTGTGAAACAATGCTTAGTTATTCATTTAACCAAAATAAGAATTAAAGATTTCATAGGCAAAGTTAGAAGGTTATATAGTTCTGAGCAGAACTTAGCTCTTTTAAAATTGAGAGGATTTGGTTTACTTAAGTAATCAAAGACCTGACAAAGACACCACAGAACATAAGTGATTATTTTGACAAGACATAAGATCTATTTTATTCCTAGGCAGATTACTTAAACGTAATGAAAAATCTTTCCTAATCTCTTATTAATATCAAGAGAAGACCAATGGGGGGAAAAAAACTTTGTCTTTTTAACAGAGAGAAAACCAAATTCCAATTTTGCACCAGTTTACTTTTGATATTAAAACTCATTTACTTAATTAAATTCATTCCAGTCTTAACCAGTCCTAGACACATATAAAATTCCTTCCCAAAGATTCCTTTATTTACAAACCTTTTATAATTTTCTATGTCCATGTTAGTTAGTCTCTTGTTTTCTTTCCCACTTAGAAGTAATCGCACTTGGACAAAATCACTTTCTTTTTCCTTAACAAAAACATCGCCGTACCTTATACCTCTTCTTACTCCCAAACACATCCTATTTCTATTATTATATCTGGTAGTTTTAACCACATATATTAATTAAAATTATTAATCCTTTGAAATCTTAATTTTTAAAAAAAATTTATTTATTGTTTATTTATTTTTGGATGCATTGGGTCTTCATTACTGCACGCGGGTTTTCTCTAGTTGCGGTGAGCGGGGGCTACTCTTCGTTACGGTGTGCGGGCTTCTCATCATGGTGGCTTCTCTTGTTGCAGAGCACGGGCTGTAGGCGTGCGGGCTTCAGTAGTTGTGTCACGTGGGCTCAGTAGTTGTGACTTGCAGGCTCTAGAGCGTAGGCTCAGTAGTTGTGGTGCACGGGCTTAGTTGCTCCGCAGCATGTGGGATCTTCCCGGACCAGGGCTCGAACCCATGTCCTCTGCATTGGCAGGCGGATTCTTAACCACTGCGCCACCAGGGAAGCCCTGAAATCTTAATTTTTTTAAGTGAAAATAAAGAAGTAAACACGTGTGAACTGAATACATTTTGTGGCTTGGCAAACTTACAAATACGTTTTAATTTTTAGAAACGTATGCTACTTCATAGTACAATCTTTCCATAAAGCACAAGATATATTTACTAACAGAGCCAAGCATACTTAGTCTTGAAACTGAGTCCCCCTAAAACGAATTTCCTTTGCCGAGTTTATGTTTACTCTCTCGATCCAAAATGTTATTCCCTGTCTTGTCCAACACCTGTTCCCCTCAAGATTGAGCAGTATCAAAGAAAGAGGGGACACGGAAAGACTTTTGTACCCGGGAGGGCCCCAGAGTGTCCTGCTTGTTTCAATTCCCCCTTTTCTCCTAGTAGTTTTGGGGTATATTTGTCTATTATCATAAGTCTTAGGGTAATTATTATTAAAATTTTTTCTTAAGTACAGGACAATTTTGCTCCAATATTCTGATCTTTTATAATGCCTATAAGCTTTTTGAGAGGAATAGGTAAGGTCTTGAGAAGAGTAAAGATAGGTGGGCCCTGACTTGCTTCTAGAGTTGTACTTCTGGTTTTGTAGACATTTACGAGACACAGACAGTTGTTTCTATTAGCCCTTGAATATTGGCCTCCAGCTGATTTATTTCCTGATTGTTTGTAGGAGGGTCTGGAGAATTGCGTTGGAGATGGGGCAGTTTTTAAGAAGGGAAATTTATGTTGGATTTTTGTTTCAAGTCTAATTTCTGTTCTTTCAGCTTAATAAGGGCTTCTTTAAGGCTAGTTGTTATACCTTTTCTCTCCTTTTGATTCTCCCGTAAGTACCAATATGACAGCTGTTTATGATGAGAGCTCTCAAAATATATTTTCTTTTTAAATACAGCCAATTTAAAGGATCCATCATCTGGCCATTGATGAGTAGAATCTTGTATTAATTTCAAATAGTGACTCAAACCAATAAGCATTTTATTATGGCTTAACTAAAGATTCAAGAGGTGTCTCACAAGAGTGTATATAACCCTAACAAGATCCAGAAAGTTCACTCCCAGAGTTAGTCTATGAAAGTAAAAGCCTTTTGTTGCTACAGGTGGTAAGAATGGTATAGTGAAAATGGTGTCTTTGGTTTCCCATAAAAATATAGGGCATCTCCAGTCATAAACCTACTAATTTATGGCACTGGGCAGGCGCTACTGGAGTAGGACTTTTCTGCACTAACAAGCAATGAAGATCACGAGGACAAAGGCACCTTTTGGACTGGGACCCCTTATGACAATTCCCCTGAGAGCTGGCACAGCATGACAAAGAGAGTGCTGCTTGTGACTTCATGTCTCAGAACACCAGTCTTTTTGACTGGCCACCAGGTACACCCTGGTAAGTGCACCTTTAAGATGGCGGAGACCAGAAAGAATATTCTCACTAGAGACAAAGCCAGGCTTTCAGGACATAGAACAAGATGGAAGGAAAAAGGTCATCCAGTTTTTCATGGAGGACTGACAACAAAGTTTGTCTCAATAGATACCGACCTGGTAAGAGCTGTTAGTTAACTCACTAGCCTGTGAGACTGGCTCTAACAGCAGGCTTATGAGGCTTATGCCTGTGTTCTGCCCTGTGCTTCTTCCTCCTTATGACCAACAACACAATAGACAGGGACAAAGAAAAACGGTGACCATCTCTGGGAGGAAAAGAATCCTCTTGAGTTGCTAATCCAAGGAAATAGCTCCACAAATATTTTCTCTTGCTTATCTAAATTGAAAGAGAGAGAGAGAAGAGGGACCCTCACCACTTTCCCTTCTAACAGACTTTGCAGGCAGAGATCCTGGAGGCTGATGGGATAAGAAATCTTACCTTCCACAGGCCTTTGTCATATGTGCCATGATATCTTAGCTGCACCAGCCTCAGGACAGAAAGCAAGGTCCAACCAGCTTCCTGGTTGGCTCACCAACTTTCGGGGGGGGGGGGGCGGGAAATTTCCTCCCCTACCCCTCCTGAGTTCTTGTGGCTGGGCTAATAATGAAATTGACACAAGACCAATTAACAGGAGAAAAAGGAACAAATCTTAATTCATGTGCATGGAGGTCCCACAGAGATGGACCTAAGAAGTGGCCAAAGCAGGCAGCTTTTATATTTTTTAGACAAAGAAACAATAAATTCTCGAGGAATTGACAGGACAAAGAAACAGATTTTAGGTGCCCAATTAGTAAAGAATCTAAATAGAGTCTGGGCTTGGGGTATTACATTAAAGAAGTAACAAGGTTTGTTTATATAGACTTCTAGGCCTGAATTCCCAATCTTTGGTGAGAAGTATGTCCTTTTACCTTCATATGCAGTGAGTGCACCTTTCAAATTAGAGATACGTATTCTTTCAGGGAGACAGAAGGGAGGGTCAGAGTGTCCCTCTTGCGTTGGTCATTTCTTAAGTAACTTTAATTCAAAATAATCAATACGCCATTGAGGCACATTTCGGGGTGGCCTGCTGTGGGCCCCAACAAACTTTAAGAAGTTTAGTAAATATAACAATTTGCCTCCTCCATAAGTCAAAGAACATGTGTGACCTCTAGAAGCTGGGAACAGCCCTCAGCTGATAGCCAGCAAGAAAATGCTAACCACTAAGAACTGAATTCTGCCAACAACCTGAAGGATAAGCAAGGAAATGGATTCTGCCTTAGAGCCTCCAAAGGAATGCAGCCTGCCACCGCCTAGATTTCACCTCTATGAGATCTTGTTAGATTTCTGACATACAGAACTATAAGATACTAAATATATATTATTTTAAGCCACTAAATTGGTGGTAATTTGTTACAGCAGCAATAGAAAAGTAATACAGCAAGGAATGTTTTGTCTTTACTTCATTTAAATCAAAGTTTATCCAATACTGAATCCTTATTCTGTTGGACTGGCAGGGTATTCAATCCGAGACGTTACTGAGGCCCTTTCCCGTACCGGTGACACACAAGGTTCCAAGGATCTTACCATGAGCCAAAATATCAGGGAGGTTCCCTTGGACCTTCTGTTATCACCGTTATCATCTGCTACCAATGAGATGCCATAGTCCCTGCCTTCTTGGTCCCATGTAGTCTGGTGGCAGCAGCAGGATCTTCACAAGGGGGGGAAACCTGGGATCTAGGGTTCATCTCCTCTAGGCATACAGGAAGTCATCCCCTCATTCCTCCAATCTGGATGCTCCATCATTACCTGGGAGCAGTGGGGGGTTAGGAGTGGGGTTTTGGTTACCCTTTGTCCCTTTCTGAGTTAGGGGAAATCTTCCCTCTAACAGTCTATAACAGTTTTTGCTTTTATCCTACGGACACATCCATCTCACCCCTAACATACATGTGCACAGACATCAGGCCTGATACTGAGGTCATCGCTAATCTGTTTTTACCTCTCAAACTCCCTTGAAGCAAAGAATCATGATGGTCTGGTTACTAGGAGTTGGGAGATAAATAAAATATAAATTAACATCTCAGTAGATTATTTTGCAATATTGATGCACTGGTAAGTTGGTTGCATCCCTTAAAGGAATTTTTGCTTGCCTTTCTAGTATCTTGGTATTTCTCAGAGGTTTGGTCACTGACGGTCTTTATTTTGATACCAGGGTCTGTCCCAGGCTGGTAACATAAAGTAGCAGCTCGCTGGATGGGTGATACATTTCCTCAGGCTTCTCAAGGTCAGGGTTCATAAACCTGGATTCTTGCTTCCAGAGAGAAAAATGACTCTCTTTTCTCCCAGCTCTGGCTGTATCCCTCCCACATGGGAATTTTCTTTGACTCTGGTCAACCTCTGGGAGAATGGACTACAGAGAAGCAAGGATGGAGCAGGGGACCACTTATGTGCTTATGGCAATAGTCTAGGCAAGAGATGACAGGGGCTTGAATCAGGGCAGAAGTAGTAGGAGAGATAAACGGTTGGATTTTGAATATTTTGATGGGTAGAGCCAGTGATCTCATGTGGGGTATTAAAAGAGAAAGCCAAATATAAATAGGCTTGTTAGGACTCACCTGCCCTCACATAACTCATAGTTGGGAGTCTGGAGTGACCTTAAATGACTTAAGAGAACATTCCCCATCTTGAGATTGGAGACGAGAGTTTAAGGGTTGTCACAGGAGAATTTAATTTTGGTAGTTAAAGAACTGGTTCTCCAACCTAAATCTGCAGCCATATTTCTTTATTTTCGGATTCACCTCCTTTTCTATAGTCTCTGGGATTTCATTATCTCCCAACTCCAGTTGGCATTAAGTTCCAGTTTTTTCTTCCATCCTACGTCCATCACCAGGCAGGTTTTTCAGCCTTTTTCTATCCTCCCTTAGAGTACTCCAAAATAAATGACAGGTGCCATTTCCACGGGAAAAGAATGCGGGAAAGTTGAAAACAATAGCCCTGTTTTCTATATACAGACTTGATTTTAAGATGACTAAAAACTTAATAGTGAGATAAACACTTTATTTTAAGAAATACAATACTGCTCTATTACTGTTAGTGATAAATCTACTTTGTTTTATATTTAATCTTTCATAGCTCTAGAATCAAGATAATTATGATTGCAAAACTTAGCTCATATGACTGGTGAAAACTTAATTTTTTTGTTTAAAACGATGAATGTTGGTAGAAGTAACAAAGTATTAATAAATGAAAAGAATCAGCACCGATATAGGGCAAGAAGTAGTCCCACTTTCATTCTAACGTGAAGTTCATTCTGGCTTTTAAAAAACTGCGGGTATATTGCTGTTTTCAAGAGCTGTAAAAACTTGGGCAAGGTAGTTATCTTTCTGTGGCTTATTTTTCCCCTCATACATGAAATCTCAGCTCTCTTACTGCCTTGGCTCTTAGGGGCCTCGGACAATTTAAAAACCGCATTTAAACAAATGTTTAGTGTCTAGCGTAAAATAGTATGCTTGATGACGAGTAGAAATACCAAGTACAAGACACAGGACACAGGTCCCTGCCCTTCTAGAGCAAGAAATCCGCTGAGGCAGACCAGCCGTGAATTCAACTTTCAATCGGTACAACCTCTCCTTTGTAAGCCTGAAACAAGTACACAAGCTGATCAAGTACATCAGATGCTGAGACTGCTGTGCGCACTCACCCAGCTAATTATTTTTTAAAATTTAAAAATTATTTTTTAAAATTTTACATTAATTAATTAACTAGTTAATTAATTTTTGGCTGCATTGGGTCTTTGTTGCGCGCGGTCACCCAGCTAATTCTTAAACTGCCATCCTAAGGCGGAAAACGCAGAATTCCATTTTATTTTCACTTTTTTTTTTTTTTATAAGGAATAGCAGGGTGTGGGAGGGAAGATTGCAGTTTTATTTTTCATTTTTTAAATTTAATTAAATTAATTTATTTATTTATGGCTGTGTTGGGTCCTCGTTTCTGTGCGAGGGCTTTCTCCAGCTGCAGCAAGCGGGGGCCACTCTTCATCGCGGTGCGCGGGCCTCTCACTATCGCGGCCTCTCTTGTTGCAGAGCACAGGCTCCAGACGCGCAGGCTCAGTAATTGTGGCTCACGGGCCCAGTCGCTCCGCGGCATGTGGGATCCTCCCAGACCAGGGCTCGAACCCGTGTCCCCTGCATCAGCAGGCCGACTCCCAACCACTGCGCCACCAGGGAAGCCCTATTTTCACTTTTAAAGGGGTGAAAATAAAGAAAGTACATTCAAGTTTGCCACCTGAGGTGTTTTCAGAGGAGATTCCTTTACTTCTCCCCGAGACGCTTTCCTAACCTCACCTGCTCCCCAGAACAATCCACACTTTCCTTCCGGGTTCTAGGTGAACTGGCCCACTGGGAACAGACCAATGGGTTCATTCCTTGTCCGCTGCGGGGCGGGATCTCCAGCCTGGGCTTCGGAGACCCGCCCCCCGTACGTGGCGTGCGTGCGTGGCGCCGGGCGGCGCAGGCTGGTTTCTCCAGCTTGTGGCGCCCCCTGGCGGCAGCGGGGCTTCAATGTGACGGTCGGACCTGAGCGCCTGCCATGGAGCCGCAGAAAGAGGCGCGAACACCCCGGGACCCCGTCGCGCGGCTACCCGGGGCCTCTAGCTCTCAGAAGCTGGACGAGGAGGAGCGGCGGGAGGGCGGCTCAGCGCCGGCGGCGACTGCCTTGGACGCGGAGGCGGACGGGGCTAGTGCGGCCGGGCTGTGGGAACTGCCCGTGGAGCCGGCTGAGCGGAGGCCCGAGTGCAGCCGCTGCAGGTGACCGCCGGGCGGGGGCGGGGGCGGGGACTGAGGCCGGCGGCCGACTTGGAGGGGGTTGTGTGTCGCGGTGGCTGCCGCGCCCTCTGCCGGGGAGGCGGCTGCTGCGGCTCCAGTCCGGGGGAGCGCCGGTTCTGGCATCTCCGCGCTTGGGGCGGCAGGGTCCGCTGGTTGACCTTGGAATCACTGTGAAATACCTGTCACAGCTCTTTAGTAAGAAGCCATTTCTCCAGGTTCAGGATTATTTAGCCTTACCTCCTGCAAGACACTGAGCGGGTCATGGGATGAGTAGACAGAAGTTCCGCTGTCAAGAAGCTTGAGCGTCTGATAGGGGAAGTAAGGCGTAATGACAGTAATATTTGTAAAAACACGTTTATGCTTATGTGACATAGTCATCTCACAGTAAAAAAAAATAAAATGGATCAGAGGAGACAATCAAGGTGGCTGTTACAGTAGTTGAGATTGTATTCAGAATTATGAATTCACTTAGAAATATTTATTGAGCACCTACTGTGTGGCAGGCACTGTTCTAGGTTCCTAGGAACCTAGGCATGGATAAAACATACGTTATCTCTGCGCTCACTGGATCATTTATAGTCTAATGGGGAGAGAGTTTATTAACTAGCAACACCAACAATTAACATTATTTGACCATTGAATTATGCTGGTGTACTTTCAGGATTGTGAGGATTGCTTTCCCTGCTTGTTTGAATCTCATGCTATACAGATATACTATTATATTTACCTCCTGGGTGTTCAGGATCATTTATCTTGGTTACTACCTCTCTGTTGTCCTTCACACTTTTAACAATTAGTGTCTCTACTTCCTCACCTGGGAATCACTCTGTAATTTGTTCTCAGATCCTACGTGCTCTGAAATGGCTCTCACTAAGGTCACCATTAACCTTAATGAGGTGAAATCTAATGGATCATTTTCTGTTCACTTTTTACTGGACCTCTTGGCAGAATTCTGCAGTTGAAATACTCCTTGAAACACTCTCTCTTTGGTTTCGCTTTGATTTATCTGACTTCTGTATCCTAGTCTTCTTTGCCTGTTCTGTTAAAACTCTAAATGTTGGGCTACCTCAAGGTCTTGGTTCTAGGTTCTCTTCTAACCCCATACACTTCTCACAGGTGATCTTACCATTTTTCATGGCTAAGTTATCACCTCTACCCCAGTCTCTCTAGCTCAGACCTTTCTCCTGAGCACCAGATGTACTCATTCATTTAATCATTGAGTACTGAGTGCTTTGCTGATTACTGGTAATATGGTGGAGTCTTTGTCCACATAGAGTGTTCAGTTTGTTATTGGATACAGATGATAAACCAGTAAACAAGCAACTAAATATGTAATTACAGATTGGAAAAAAAAAGAACAGCAATGAAAGAAAGAAGTGGGATGCTGCCATAGAAAATAGCAGGATGGTGTCAGCAAAGATTTGTGAAGAGATAGTCTTTATATTGAGACTTGAAAGATAAGGATTCAACCAAGAGAGAAGTGTTCCAAGAAGGGGAACAGAAGGGCAGGCTCGTTGATTGTCTTTAACATTTGCATACTTGGAGTCTCTCAGGGCCATTTTGACCTTTTCCCAGAGCTGAACTGTAAGACCTCAGAGGAAGGATCTTGAGTGTAAGGATCTTCTTATATTTTCTGAATGTACTATGTGCAGTAGATACTCAGTAGACCTTTGACAAGGGTAAATAATTTGTGTCTAAAAGAGACTGTGTGTTGGAACAGAAGGGGTGTGTGAATACAATTTATTTAAATAAGTTTTCTAAAGTTGTTAGGAGATAGCACTTAATAATGCTTCGGGGCTTCCCTGGTGGCGCAGTGGTTGAGAATCCGCCTGCCAATGCAGGGGACACGGGTTCGAGCCCCGGTCCGGGAAGATCCACGTGCCGTGGAGCAACTAAGTCCGTGTGCCACAACTACTGAGCCTGCGCTCTAGTGCCCGCGAGCCACAGCTACTGAAGCCCAGGCGCCTAGAGCCCATGCTCCGCAACAAGAGAAGCCACAGCAGTGAGAAGCCCGTGCACTGCAACGAAGAGTAGCTCCCGCTCGCCGCAACTAGAGAAAGCCTGCGCACAGCAACGAAGACTCAACACAGCCAAAAATAAATAAATAAATAAAATTAAAAAAAAAAAAAGAATGCTTCGAAGGGGTCTCACTAGGATATGGAAAGAAAAGTGTTTCAAATACAAATCCAGAGCTAAATTATGCTAGCTTTATCATGTAGTTTTTAGTCTACTCAGAACTGCTAGTTATAATAGTTTAAAAATTAGTCTTCTATGGCTAGCAAAGATTTATAATTTTTCTGATCTCCTCCTCTCTGCCCCATTAATAGACTTTATTCTTTAGAGCACTTTTATTTATTTTTAAAAATATTTATTTATTTAATTTATTTATTTTTGGTTGCATTGGGTCTTTGTTGCTGTGCCCTACTTTCTGTAGTTGCAGCGAGCCGGGGCTACTCTTCGTTGTGGTGCACAGGCTTCTCATTGCAGTGGCTTCCCTTGTTGCGGAGCACAGGCTCTAGGCACGCGGGTTTCAGTAGTTGTGGCTCGCGGGCTCTAGAGCGCAGGCTCAGTAGTTGTGGCGCATGGGCTTAGTTGCTCCGCGGCATGTGGGATCTTCCCAGACCAGGGCTCGAACCCGTGTCCCCTGCATTGGCAGGCTGATTCTGAACCACTGCGCCACCAGGGAAGCCCTAGAGCACTTTTAGATTGACAGCAAAACTGAGAGGAAGGTACAGAGATTTCCTATATATTCTCTGCCCCTACACATGCATAGCTTCCCGGTTATCAACATCTCCTACCAGAGTGGTACATTTGTTACAATTGATGGACTCCATTGACACATTATTATCACTTAAAGTCCATAGTTTACGTTAGGGTTCACTCTTGGTGTTGTACATATTTTGAGTTTGGACAAATTTGTAATAACATATATCTACTATTATAGTATTGATAGCATACAAGAGTGTTTTCACTGCCCTAAAAATCCTCTTGCCTCTGCCTTTTCATCCCTCTCTACCCTCTAACCTGATCTACTGTTTAAAAACTAAAAATGCCTTGCTGGATTTTAGCTTGTTTTCAGTTTCATTTAGTTAATCCTTTAGAATTATAATTCATTCTGACATTTCTGCACTTTGTTTTTTCTAGTGAAATTTTCTACCTTTTAAAGACTCTTCTCTCCCTTGGCATGCTATGCATTTTGTTTGTTTTAATTGGTTAGAGTGCAGTTCTAGAATTATGGAGAATATTTAGGTGTCATCAGTATAATATTTATAGCTCTTTATATTTTATTTTATTAGGCGGTTAGGGTTTTAACTAGTTCCCTGAGTGAACTTCTTTACATTTATGCTTATAGTAGTTTTTAAAATTAAAATGCATTCTTAGATTTGGGTGATTAGTAAGTCACAATTATTTGGCCATTTATTTAAAACGCTATTCATTTCTCTAAACACATTACTATAATTGTCACAGCCTAAAGAGTTCTAGAGATTGGTTTTGTTCAGGAGGTGCAAACTCAATTTAACTTCTCAGCAGAATCTTGCTCGTTAGAAATACAACATATCTTAAACATTAATGAAATATTCTTTAAAAGATCCCAAACTCATTTGTTATTGCAAGATACAGATTTTATAAAAAGTGTGTCCCTGTTAGAAGGAACAGCATGTACAGGAGTACATTGTATAGAGTACAGTGTATTTGGAGAGCTTGGCAGAAAGGAAGGAGAGATGAGGCTGCAGAGATTAATGGTGGTTGCACTGGGAAGGGCCAAATAAACTGTGTTAGGGAGTTTGAGCCTAAAGCACTAGAACCCAACAAAACAGCCACTGAAGTATTTTTATATTTGAATGGAGGTTACAACTTGACTTCTATAGGTACCTTTTATCACAATTTGTACTCTGTTTTATATATTAAGAAAAATGCAAACTGAATGGTGATACAATGGTAAAAGGCTTGACTGGGAAGAGTTAGGGCCTTATTCCAGTAAAATGCCAGACACCTAAATTATTTTTTTATCTCTTCTGTTTATATTCCTGCCTGAGGACAAGAGTTAGAAACCACTTGAAATTTATTGATCATAAGAATAATGGAATAATGTCTAAATACAGAGTATTTTTTAATTTGTCTGAGGGAGGAAGACAGCAGGGAGAACATGTACACAAACTGACACAGATAGGCCCTGAGACAGAAATTTTTCTCTCTCCAGTGCTTTCTTCTTAAAAAAGTACAAAGTTGTAAGGATTATAACAAGCCACATCAATATATTTAGCACCTGTTTATTAAGCACTGGTCATCTGCAGGTTATTCACCAAGCCTAGGTGCTTTATGTATAATATTTTATTTATTTCTCATAACAGCATTCTAGAATTGATGATATCATTAGCTTTTAAATGATAAGAAGGTAGAGGTAACAATCAAGTAGCAGAGTTGGGTCTCCAGCTCCAGTCCGCTTGGCTCCCAAGCTCTTGCAAACGCTTGGCTTTGCTCTTGCTCCATGCTTGCTGAAGAAGCCTTATGATTTTGTTTGCTGAGTGGATGTAGTCACTAGTTGAAGTGGAGCCACTAAGGCTGCAGGAGTAGCTCTGATTTTCATACTTTTTAAGCTGAAGTATGTTTACTTCAAGCTTAGTAACAAGATTCCTGAGCTTTGGTGTTCTTTAGCTCCTTTTTTTTAAAATAAAAATTAAGATATATTTGTTGTATAATTTTATATAAGTTTAAGGTGTACATCCTATTGATTTGATACATTTATGTATTGCAGTATGATTATCACTGGTAGTGGTTAGCTGTTGTCACCTAATTATCATTTCTTTTTTTGTGCTGAGAAGATTTAAGATGTAGCCTCTTAGCAACTTTGAAGTATATTAGACAGTATTGTTGACTATATCACAATGCTGTGCATTAGATCTCCAGCATTTATTCCCCTTCTAGTTCCAACTTTGTACCCTTTAACAACGTCTACTTCTTTATTCCATGTCTTAGCCTTTTCCGTATTCTTTAGGCTTGGTTATTCTGGAGAAGAAGGTGATGGGGAGAAAATAATGAGAAAGCCAAGCAGGGAAGGTTGCAGGTGTTTAAGAAGGATACAGGAGCCACAAACTGGCAGCCCCACGGAAGTTTTGTTTAAAACTATATTTTTACCAGTTTTAAATTACTAGTTGCTAATAGTTAAAAATGAAGGTGTTTTATATCAAAATCCAGATTTCTGTTTTCTGTGAGAATGGGAAGATCTAGCAGCTCGGGGGCCAACTTCCTGAGCAGTAGTTGGCTGCGCGGAGTATTGGTTGTGCCTTTAGATTGGGTGTGATCTGTCCAGGTCATCATTGCTCCCAGTCATTCCTGCTTAATTCAACTATGATTAACTGCCTGCCTCTCATAGGCATTTGCTTTTTGATCTGGGTCTCATGTACGTCATTGTGGGCTGGTCAGCCTGAGCAAGAGGGTAAATCAGTCTGCAGGTTTTGCAGGTAGAAGTGAAAAATGGTAATTCCCAAAGCAATTAGTTTACAATAGTTAAGATTGTTGAATTGGTATCAACACTTAGAAAACCAACTGTTTTGGTAAATTTAAAATAAACTAGATTATTGACGGTAATTTTTAGGGTAAAAATTTTGATGGTCTGCAAATTTAATTCTTTGTGCATTAACTAAGTTAATTTGTTATTTCTTGTTAATATAGAAAATATGTTTATTCTTTGAACTAGTTCGTTCCTAAGATATGTGGGAAGCTAACTGATTTACAAATTACTGTGCAAGCTAATCATATGTTCAAAGTTGAGCAAAGATGATATATCTCAAGAGGAAATTTTTTTCTTAATTAAGTCTCCAAAGAGGAGTGACCAATTTTAAGAAACCACTTTAGAGCTTTCTAAATGTTTGATTTATTTTCCCCAAGAAAAATAAGAACATTATTATTACCCTGTGATAGATAGAAGTTTTCTTCAAAGAATATCAAAGCACATTAATTTTTTAAGTATGTTCACATTTGCCCCAAATTAATAATTCATAGCTCTATTAGTGCTTATGTAGTGAGAGAATATATTCCTTAATAGTCTAGTCTAAAATTTGTCTTTTTCATTTATTTTTAAAAATATGTAATGTATTTTATTTTTTTCCTCCAGTTTTATTGAGATATAATTGACATACAGCACTGTATAAGATGTACAATATGATTTGACTTACATACACCATGAAATGATTAAGTTTATTGAACGTCTATCATGTTATGTAGATAAAAAATAAAAGAAAAAAAATTTTTCCTTGTGATGAGAACTCTTAGGATTTACTTTATTTATTTATTTATTTATTTAGATCGCTCTGCGTGGCTTGTGGGATCTCAGTTCCCCGACTGGGGATTGAACCTGGGCCACAGCAGTGAAAGTGCCGGATCCTAACCACTAGACTACCAGGGAAGTCCCAAGATTTACTTGATTAACAACTTTCATTTATAATGTACAGCAGTGTTAATTATATTATGTTGTACATTATATCCCTGATACTTATTTATCTTACAACTAGAAGTTTGTACCTTTTGACCACCTTCATCCAATTCTCCCGCTCTCACCACTCCTCGCCTCTGGTAACTACAAATCTGATCTTTTCCTTTAAGTTTGTTTGTCTCTTGAAGTATAATTGACCTTCAGCACTATGTTAGTTCTTGGTGTACAACATGGTGATTCGATACTTCTATACATTAGAAAGTGATCACCACGATAAGTCTAGTTACCATTGTCACTATACAAAGATATTACATAATTATCGACTGTATTCCTCACACTGTACATTTCATACAGGTAACATTTATTTTGTAACTACAAGTGTGTACATCTTGTATTTCCCTCACCTTTTTCACTTATCCTCTCACCCACCTCCCCTCTGGCAACAACCTGTTTGTTCTCTGTGTCTAAATAAATTTGGCATTATTTTAAAAGACTTCACAGGTTACAAAGTGCTTTCTTACATGTACGTTTTTATTTACTATATAAGACAACTTTGTGACTTAAATAGTTATTCTCTTTTATATATTCTTAAGGTCAGGTGAGTAGTAGAGGCAGAGCTGCTTTAACTTTCATATTTTCATTACTGCATCACGTAATAATGAATTATACTGAAATGAACAGTATGACTTTCTTTGTTTTCCTGTTGCATAGAATACATACTTCCAGTGAGGTGTTCCTTTGCCTTCTTCTAATCCATAGATTCTTTTCCTTTTCCTTTTCCTTTGTCCATGGCTATTTTTAATTATTTTGAGATGGGCAATTTTATTGTCTTTTTTAAGGTCCACCTTTTACCTCCTGAATCCTTTACCTGCCTATGGTCAGCTTCTCATTTCACTTGGTGGCTCTCCACATTTCAATTAGAAAGGCAAATTTGAAGGTATGATTGATTGATAGGTTTTTTTTTTTTTTTTTTCTCTGCTGAGTTTTTAGTTTGCTTGTTTCTTGTTTTTCGTCTGCTGGAAGCCTAGTGGAAAAGTTGTGGGGAAAAAGGGAGCAGTGAAGTGAAGTAAGTAGAAGTGTTCCAGGATTAATCAAGGAAAAAAATGGAAAGGTTTGGAATGATTCTCCTGACCTTGCAAAGAGTTAGAGAGATTGACCTGATAGAAATGTGTCTGATCTCACAGGTGTGACCCCTAGGAATAAATAAAAATAAGAATTAAAAAAAGAAAAAAATACTGAACAGACATACCAGTGACTCCACACTACAAGAGGAGGGAGTCTGCAGGTTAAGTCCAGGCAAGTTTCCAAAGAACAGCAGCCAGAAAAATTAAATAGAATCCAGAGTTTCTACACTATACTGTCTAAAACGTCTAGTTTTTAACCAAAGCTTACTAGACGTGCAAAGAAACAGGAGAGTGTGACTCACATACAGGGAAAACAACAGCAAATAGAAACTGTCTTTGAGTGGATCCAGATTTTGGATATAGTAGAAAAATACTTCAAAGCAACTCTTATAATAGGTTCAAAGAATTAAAGGAAAAAAATATAATGACCATGACTCAACAGAGACTCAATAGAGAGTTAGAAATTATTTTTAAAAGTCTATGCAAACTGTCAGTGTAGGTTCATCATTTGTAACAAATGTACCACTCTGGTGGGAGATATTGATAATGGGGAGGCTATGCATGTCTTGGGGCAGGGGGTATATAGAAAATCTCTGTAGCTTCCCGTCAATTTTGCTGTGAATCTAAAACAGCTGTAAAAAAAAAAAGTCTTAAAAAAAGAGATGTGTATTATCTACTTGTTTATGTAAATCTGTTACTTGGCAGGTCAATTTAAAAAAAAAATTATGTTAATATGTATATAACATATTTATCATTTGAACCGTTTATAAGTGTACAATTCAGTGGCATTAAATACATTCATAATGTTGTGTAAGTATCACTACTATCTATACCCAGAAAATTTTCATCATCCCCAGTATAAACTCTGTACCCATTAAATAATATCTTCTCATCCCCTCCTCCCCCCAGCCCCTGGTAATCTCTATTCTCCTTTCTGTTTCTATGAATTTACCTATTCTAGATACTTTGTGTAATCATACAATATTTGTTCTCTGTCTGACATTTCACTAAGAATAATGCTTTCAAGGTCCATCCATGTTATAGCATATATCAAAATTTCATTTTTATAGCTGAATTGTATGTATATGCCATCTTAATTTATCTGTTTTCCATTCTTTTGTTGATGGACACTTGGTTTGTTTCCACTTTTTGTGTATTGTGAATAGTGTTGCCATGAACGTTGGTATACAAATATTTATTCTAGTTCCTGCTTTTAATTCTTTTGGATATATACCTAGGAGTGGAATTGCTGGGTCATATGGTAGTTCTGTGTTTAACTTTTTGAGGAATTGCCAAGCTGTTTTCCATAGCAGCTGCAACCATTTTACATTCCCATCAGCAATGTACAAGAGTTCCAATTTCCACAAAATTGAAGGTACACAGTTATCTGAGTAGTTAACAAAGCATATATATCACCCTTAATGTACTTGAAATTGAATCTTTAATGCAAACCCTCAAAGAAAGAAATCTCTGAAAAAATGCAGCAATTACCATTGCTCCAGCAAAACATGGATTCTTTTTTATATTTTTATTGAGGTATAATTGACATATAACCTTATATTAGTTTCAGGTTTATAACATAATGATTTGATATTTATATACAATGCAAAATGATCACCACAGTAAGTCTAGTTAACATCTGTCACCTTAAATAGTTAAAAGTTTTCTTTCTTGTGATGAGAACTTTTAAGATCTACTCTCTTAGCAACTTTCAAATATGCAATTTATTTTATCACTGAAAGTTTGTACCTTTTGACCCCCTTTATCCATTTTTACCACCCTCTCAACAAATAATGAATTCTTTGAGAGGAGAATCTAATGTAGTATGTACAAGTTTTACAGTGGCAATGATGACTCATTATTATTATTACTTTCTTTTGGAGTATAGGAGTTGGAATTTGGCTACTGATTGATTTAATTTTACCTGAAAAATAATTTTAGACTTACATGTTGTAAAAATAGTACAGAGAGTTCCGAATACCTTTTTGTTTTGTTAATAGTTTCCCTTGCTGTGCCAAAACTTTTCAGATTGATGTAATCCCTTTGTTTCCCTTGCCTGAGGAAATGTATCCAAAAAAATAGTGCTAAGACCCATGTCAAAGCATACAGCCTATGTTTTCTTTTAGAAGTTTTATTTATATATTTATTTATTTTTAAAAATAAATTTAATTAATAAATTAATTAATTTATTTATTTTTGGCTGAGTTGGGTCTTCATTGCTGCACGCAGGCTCTCTTGAGTTGCGGCGAGCAGGGGCTCCTCTTTGTCGTGGTGCTTATGCTTCTCATTGTGGTGGCTTCTCTTGTTGCTCAGCACGGGCTCTAGAGCACACGGGCTTCAGTAGTTGTGGCATGCGGGCTCAGTAGTTGTGGCTCGTGGGTTCTAGAGCTCAGACTCAGTAGTTGTGGTGCACGGGCCTTTTAGAAGTTTTATGATTTCAGGTCTTACATTTAAGTCTTTAATCCATTTTGAGTTCATTTTTGTATATAGTGTGAGAAAGTAGTTCAGTTTGATCCTTTTGCATGTAGCTGTCCAGGTTTCTCAACACCATTATTGAAGAGGCTGTCTTTGCCCAATTGTATATTATTGCCTTCTTGTCATAGAGTAATTGGTTTATTTCTGGGCTTTCTATTCTGTTCCATTTATGTATGTGTCCGTTTTTGTGCCATACCATACTGTTTTGATGACTGTAGTTTTGTAGTGTACTTTGAAATAAAGGAGCATTATACCTCCAGGATAGTTCTTTTTTCTCAAGATTGTTTTGACTATTCAGGGTCTTTTGTCCTGCTATAAAAATTTTTAGAATTATTTGTTCCAGTTCTGTGAAAAATGTCATTGGTATTTTGATAGGGATTGCATTAAATCTGTAGATTACCTTGGATGGTATGATCATTTTAACAGTATTAATTCTTCCAATCCGTGAGCATGGTATATCTTTCCATTTGCTTGTGTCATCTTCAGTTTGTTTCATCAATGTCTTATGGTTTTCAGTGTATGGGTCTTTCACCTCCTTGGTTAGATTTATTGCTAGGTATTTTATTCTTTTTGATGCAATTATAAATGGGAATTTTTTCTGAAACTTTTTTTCTAAAAGTCCATTGGTAGTGTATAGGAATGCAACAGGTTTCTTTACATTAATTTTGTATCCTGCAACATTACTGAATTCATTTATTAGCTCTAATAGTTTTTTTGGTGGTGCCTTTAGGATTTTCTATATATGGTATCGTGTCATCTGTGAACAGTGACAGTTTTACTTCTTGCTTTCCAATTTGGATGCCTTTTATTTCTTCTTCTTTTCTGATTGCTGTGGCTAGGGCTATGTTGAATAAAAGTGGTGGGAGTGGGCATCCGTGTCTTGTTGCTGATATTAGAGAAAATGCTTTTTACCTTTGAGTATGATGTTGGCTGTAGGTGTTTCATAAAAGCCTTTATTATGTTGAGATATGTTCCTTATATATCCACTTTCTTGAGAGTTTTTATCATAAATTGATGTTGAATTTTGTCAAAAGCTTTTTCTGGATCTATTGAGATGATCATATGATTTTTATTCTTAAATTTGTTAATGTGGTCTGTCACACTGATTGCTTTGTGGATATTGAACCATCTTTGCATCCCTGAGATAAGTCCTACTTGATCATGGTGTATGTTCCTTTTAATGTATAGTTGAATTTGGTTGGTTAATATTTTGTTGAGGATTTTTTTTTTAACATCTTTATTGGAATATAATTGCTTTACAATGGTGTGTTAGTTTCTGCTTTATAACAAAGTGAATCAGCTACACTGTTGAGGAGTTTTGTTTCTATGTTCATCAGTAATATTGGCCTGTAATTTTTTTCTTGTTGTGTCTTTGATTTTGGTATCAGGTTGAAGCTGGCCTCATAGAATAAGTTTGGAAGCATTCCTTTTTCTTCAAATTTTTGGAATAATTTAGGAAGCAAAGGTGTTAACTCTTCTTTAACTGTTTGGCAGAATTTACCTGTGAAGCTGTTTGGTCCCTGACTTTTGTTGGTGGGAATTTTTTTTATTACCGATTCTATTTTGTTGCTGTTAATTAGTCTATTGATATTTTCTGTTTCTTCCTGATTCAGTCTTGGGAGATTGTATGTTTCTAGGAATTTTTCCATTTTTCTTAAGTTCTACATTTTATTGGTGTATATAGTATTATATCGGTGTTCATAGTGATCCCTTATGATTCTTTGTATTCTGTGGTGTTGGTTTTTACTTCTTCCCTTTCATTTCTGATTTTATTTCCTTTTTTTTTGGCCGCACCATTCAGCTTGCAGGATTTTCCCCAACCAGGGGTTGAACCCAGGCCACTGCAGTGAAATCCTGGAATCCTAACCACTAGGCCACCAGGGAAGTCCCTGATTTTATTTATTTGGGTCCACTTATTATTATTTTTTGATGAGTCTGGCTAAAGGTTTATCAATTTTGTTTATCTTTTCAAAGAACCAGTCTTAGTTTCATTGATATTTTCTTTTTTTTTTTAGTTTTTATTTCATTTACAGTTGACCCTTAAACAACGCAAGTGTTAGGTGTGCCAACCCTCCGCACAGTCAAAAATCTGCACATAACTGTACAGTTGGCCCTCCTATCCGTGGTTCTGCATTTGTGAATTCAGCTAGTTACAGATCTTGTAGTACTGTAATACAAATTTATTGAAAAAAATCTGCGTACAAGGAGACCCATGCAGTTTGAACTCATGCTGTTCAAAGATCAATTGTATTTTTGCTCTGATCTTTGGTATTTCTTTTCTTCTACTGACTTTGGGTTTTGTTGTTCTTTTTCTACTTCCTTTAGATGTAAGGCTAGATTGATTGTTTGAGATTTTTCTTATTTCCTGAGATAGGCTTGTATTGCTATAAACCTTCCTTTTAGAACTGTTTTTGCTGTTTCCCATAGATTTTGGATTGTTGTGTTTCCATTTTCATATGTCTCCAGATATTTTTTGCTTTTCTCTTTGATTTCTTCAGTGACACATTGGTAGCATATTGTTAAGTGTCCATGTGTTTGTGTTTTTTGCAATTTTTTTTTATTGTATTTGATTTTTAGTCTCATATCTTTGTGGTTAGAAAAGATGCTTGATATGGTTTCAGTCATCTTAAATTTGTAGAGACTTGTTTTGTAGCCTAGCATGTGATTTATCCTGGAGAATGTTCCATATGCACTTGAAAAGAATGTGTATTCTACTGCTTTTGGATGGAATGTTCTTTCTTTGAGCTTTCTTTGACTTTGACTTTTTGCTTCTTCCTTGTCTCTTTCAGACTGTTAGGTTTATCACCAAATATTTTAATTTTAGTGCTAGGCCTTCTGGGACCTAGGGCAGCTCTACAGAGTTATGTTAAGACTTTTCATTGACATTAAATGCTTTTATGGAATCAACAAAATGTATTGGTTAAGGGCGTACACTTTGGAATTAGAACAGGGTTCTAGCCCCAGCTCTGTTTTCTCTTGAGAAAGTTATTTAACCTTTCATAGCCTTGGTTTCTTCATCTGTAAATTAGGGCAATAATACTACCTTTCTTTGACAGGTTTTGTAAGAATTAAATGAAGGTAAAGTATTTAGCATAGTGCCTATAGCATATGCACATATGCACAAAGTTGTGCAGTTGTTAAACTCTTCCTCTTTCCCTTTCCTCCTTGTTCTCATCTCTTATCTTTTTCTCTTTCCTCCTCTTCCTTCTCCTTTCTTCCTTCTCCTCTTTTTCTCCCTCCTCCCTCGTTCTTTTTCTCCTCCATGAATTATCATTATTATTATTTATGAAATTGGTTTATTTTGTAGTTAGTCAACTTCTTCCCTGTTTGGGTTGTTTTTCTAGATTCAGAGATTAAGGGCAAGTAAATAACTTTGCATGTGTTAATGTTGCAGGTCACCATAATTAAATTGCCTCATGATGGAGATTTTATAATCCTAGGACTTTTAAAATACTCACTTTCCAGCTACAAATAAATATTCCATTGATGAAAAATACTTTTTTTAGGGACATCAAAATCGGTGGCTTATTCATAGCATTATTGTGTTCTCTTATGTAGTAAAGTAACCCTATCTTAAACCTTATGTATTTTTCTCTCTTATATCAAAGAAAATTCTCAATTCTCTTTTGAAGAAATGGACCTTTATATAAATTTAGGAGGAATATTTCCTTAATAAATCAGGTATTCCAAATCTGCATTTTAAAATATAGACAGCTTTTAGGCAAGGGAAAGGAGAAGAAAGAATAAAGAAAATGAAAATGTTTTCTAGTAACATGGTCCCTTCATTCTATGCTATTCTTTGTAAAATATCTCTACTGAGCTATAGCTGGTCCTTGGGACAGTTTAACCTCTGACTCCTTCCTTGTCAGGATGGCCGTTCATGCTGTTCCCTTTAGTTGACCAATGGCTAAGGAGCATAGAATTCTGCTGCACATGGACCTGGAGGCTTAATTTGATGAATCATATGGGTAGTCTTTGTTCATTCAATCATTATTAATTCAGTATGCAGTAAAGGCACAGCTTGGGTCATAGAAAAATAATTAAGAAATTGTTTCTTCTAGAATTCATAGTGAATTGAATGTGAGGGAAAACATGTCTATGTAATAAATATTTAAGACAAATTATGAAAGTATAAAGTAAGAGTTTGTAGAGCAAAGAGTGATTTACTTAACTTGCTATTAAGAAAGATGTTTATTTTTTTATATTTGTTTTATTTCTATATAAGAAGACAAAGTAAATAATAGGATAATTGACTATAGATGATTACTTTATGACAAGATTCTCAGTTGATCTGTCATTTTGTCATTGCAACTCTAGTAGGGGCTTTATATAGATGCTGTATATAGTCATCTCTCTGGACACAAGGCTTTTGTTTTCCAAGCATCTGGCTCCTCTGAAGGCTTCTTTAATTATAATAACACTTACTAAAATTTTTCTTAGTTATAGATCTTGTAGTAGGAACAAGCTTATCTCTAGGCCAGTGATCTCTAAATTATTTTGAATACATACCACAGTTGGTTAAAATATTTAGGATGTAATTCTAATAGGTATACATATTTATCTATGATAATATACATTTATCATATACTAATGTATGACTTGCATCTTAAACCATAAAAAAACATAGATAAAAGGGAAGAGATAATGGTGAAATAAACTATTTAAAAATGTTTTACTAATTGTGATGGAGTCCTAGTCTTATTATTTAGTATTTTTGAGACATAATATATACTTACAGTAAGGTTTATGATAGTAACTTACTGATAGTAAGATGTGATTTCGCAGTTCAAATAATCTTTATAATTTCTACTTTTTAAAGTTATTGTCATCTGATTAGATTTATTAACTCTAATGAAGAGTTTGAAGTAGCTGTAAGAAAGGAACAGCTCTGCCATATACTTGTTTATTTGTGATTATGTAATTAGAATTTCTTCAGTATAGACTCTTTGTGGGTACATACAGTTTCTTTGAGGGTGCTGTTGTTAACACTTCATGTTTTGAAACTCCTTCTTTTCTATTAGGATACTGCATATCCTGACACATTACCATGTGATATACATCCCACAGAGGGAGTGTTATTCTATGTACTAAATATTAGTTGTTTAATTAAAAATAGAAGTGATAATATTGATACTATCTTCTTGCACCCCATTGGGATATTTTACTTAACTCACTTTGGATACCACTCTTCTAACCATGCCTAGGTCAATATGTCTCATCTAAAGATATTATTGTCTTTAGAGAGTTACTTCCTCTCCTATGACAGTGATTTTTTTTTCTAAGTCTATTGTTCCTCTACTGAAGGCATTTATAAAATAAAATAATGTAGTGATAAAAAACAGATTTAAGGGGTTATGAGAATATCATTTTTTTTACACTTGAAGCAATCAGACATGGTTGAGATTGCTTCTCTTTATGAGATGAAATTTTATTATAATATTATATTAATAATGAAAAACTGTTTCTTCTTTCATTGATTATATTAGATATAGTTTCAAAAATGTAAAACCTAGAGTTTATTTTACAGATTATTTGTTTATTTAAAGTGACAGTAGAGGGCACTGTGGCATTTTGTTTTTCAAAGTCTGTTTTAAAATTAGAAAGTTGTTGCCATTTTTATGTGTAATGCAGTGTATCTATTCAACTGATCTATTGAAAAGTAATGAAACTCTTTGTTCTTTGCTTTTTCACTCTATGGGACTAAAAATTTTTTGTTCAGTGTTGGAAAATTTGAGGTGCGTTATCTTTCTGGGTTCTACATTTGCTTTTGTTTAGTGGGTAAAATAAATTCTTTTTAAGATAGTGATTCTTGTAAATCTATTCACTGATCTTTTTTTTTAAGATTTAATTTTATTTATTTTTGGCTGTGTTGGGTCTTCATTGCTGCGTGCGGGCTTTCTCTAGTTGTGGCAAGTGGGGGCTACTCTTTGTTGCGTTGCATGGGCTTCTCTTTGTGGTGGCTTCTCTTATTGTGGAGCATGGGCTCTAGACGCGGGAGCTTCAGCAGTTGCAGCACGTGGGCTCAATAGTTGTGGCACGTGGGCTCTAGAGCACAGGCTCAGTAGTTGTGGCGCACCGGCTTAGTTGCTCCGCGGCATGTGGGATCTTCCCCGACCAGGGATCAAACCTGTGTCTCCTGCATTGGCAGGTGGTTTCTTATCCACTGTGCCACCAGGGAAGTCCCGTATTCGCTAATCTTTAAAGTATGCCTTATTAGTACTATGAGAAAAATAGCTTTCAGTGAATATTATGTTAGAAATTAATTAAACTTTCAAATATTAATTAAACTTTTGGAAGATGTTTTTGTAGGTTTTAGCATCTCTAGTCATATGTCAGATATAATTTTATTTCCCTGCAGGCTGTCAAAGATAGCATACCCAGAGTGACAGATTACCCCTGTTTTACAGCATTCACTTCAGAAGCCAGTCAGTCCTAGTCTGACAGAAAGCCTACGTATTTATTTCTACAACCTTATTGAGAAAAGAAGAAAAAGCTTATTTCATAAAATTTGTTCAGGGAAATTATTTGAAAATTCCATTTATATGTTAAGAATATAATTAACATTAATTGGTTGTATAGATTTTAAAGAAGATAAACCCCAGTGATAGAAAACAGTATTTATAATACATTTCAGTGTGTTGTAAGTGTAGAAGAGGGAAAAATCTCAGCTCTTACTTTGGTCATTCTGTTATAAGTTAGTTGAAAAATAGTCATAAATGATTACATTTTTATTACATTTGCCTGTGATTCAGTAGTTATTCACCAGAACTTTCTTGGTGCCTTATTACTAGTTCTATGAAGAAGGAAATTGAAAACCTCTGACACAGTCAGGATCACATAGCAAGACAATGATATTGTCAGTGACATATCTTAATAGTTACTCCCTAAACCTATACCCAATTTACCAGTTGATATTTATTCAGATACTAATTTTTCTTCCTTAGATCTATATAAATTCTAGAAGTAGTTTGATTTTTATTTTAAGATGAATGTTCATTATTTATTAATAATGATAAATAATAAATAATAAGTTTTTATGTGTAGTTATCTGATCTGTTTTTTTCCTATCATCCATAATAGTTCATAGAAAGCAAGGAACTTTTAAAAAATTTTTTCTGACACAGTGAAAACATACACATTCAATGAAAGCAGTAATCTTTCTCTCTTTTATTGTCCCAAGTGCCTAGTGTCTGGTACATAGTTAGATGTACAGTAAATATTTGAATAAAATTTTGTTGAATTTACAAATTATTTAATCCATTATTGAGTTGAAATATTTAAACCTTCAAGGATTAAGTTTGAATGTAGGGAGATTTTTTGTTCTTTGGAAAAAGATTTTATTTTTATTTAAAAATTTTACTTACTTTTTTGTTCAATTTTTTTAAACTAAAAAATACAAAAACAGTTCATCCATTTCTCCCCCTTCCATCCCCTGCCTCTGGCAGCCAGCAATCTTTTCTCTGTATCTATGAGCTTAGGTTTTTTTGTTTTGTTATGTTTTTTTAAAGATTCCATATATAAGAGAGATCATATGGTATTAATCTTTCTCTGTCTGACTTATTTCACTTAGCATAATGCCCTGGAGGTCCATCCATGTTGTCACAAATGGCAAGATTTCATTCTTTTTTTATGGCTGAATAATATTCCATTGCATATATATCACAATTTCTTTATCCATTCACCCACTAATGGACACTTCATCTGTTTCCATATCTTGGCTATTATAAATAATTCTGCACTGAACATGGGAATGCAGATATCTTTTTTTTTTTTCATAGCACCATTAATTATTATTTATTTATTTATTTTTTGGCTGTGTTGGGTCTTCGTTTCTGTGCGAGGGCTTCCTCTAGTTGAGGCAAGCAGGGGCCACTCTTCATCTCAGTGCGCGGGCCTCTCACTATCGTGTCCTCTCTTGTTGCGGAGCACAGGCTCCAGACGCGCAGGCTCAGTAGTTGTGGCTCACAGGCCTAGTTGCTCCGCGGTATGTGGGATCTTCCCAGACCAGGACTCGAACCCGTGTCCCCTGCATTAGCAGGCAGATTCTCAACCACTGCGCCACCAGGGAAGCCCAGATATCTTTTTGATTTAGTGTTTTCATTTTCTTTAGATAAATATCCAGAAGGGGAATTGCTGGATCATATAGTGGTTCTATTTTTAATTTTTTAAGGAATCTCCATACTGTTTTCCATAGTGGCTGCACCAATTTATATTTGCACTAACAGTGTAGGAGGGTTCCCTTATCTCTACACCTTCTCCAGCATTTATTGCTATTCTCTTTTACAGTAGCCATTCTAACAGATGTGAGGTGATATCTCATTGTGGTTTTGGTTTGCATTTCCCTGATGATTAATGATGTAGAGCATCTTTTCATGTACCTGTTGGCCATCTGTATATCTTCTTCAGAAAAATGTCTGTTCAGATTTTATGCCCATTGTTCAATTGGATTGTTTGGTTTTTTTTTTTTGCTCTTGAGTTGTATGAGCTCTTTATATCCCCTTATGAGATATATGATTTTCAAATATTTTCTCCCAGTTTGTAGGTTGTCATTTCATTTTGTTGATAGTTTCTGTTTCTGTGCAGAAGCTTTTTAGTTTGATGTAGTCCCACTTGTTTATTTCTGCTTTTGCTTTTGCTTTTGGTGTCAGATTAAAAAAATCATTACCAAGACCTAAGTCAAGGAGCTTACTTCCTATATTTTCTTCTAGGAGTTTTATGGTTTCCAGTCTTACACTCAAGTCTTTAAACCATTTTGAGTCGATTTTTGTGTATGGTGTAAGATAGTAGTCCATTTTCATTCATCTGTATGTCTAACTTTCCTAACACCATTTAGAAGAGACTGTCCTTTCCCCATTGTATATTCTTGGCTCCTTTGCAGTTAATTGACCATACATGCATGGGTATATTTCTAGGCTCTGTGTTCTGTCCTGTTGATCTATGTTTGTTTTTATGTCAGTATAATACTGTTTAAGTACTAGGGCTTTGTTAGTATAGTTTGAAATCAAGGCACACGATGCCTCTAGCTTTATTTGTCTTTCTCAAGATTGCTTTGGCTGTTTGGTTTAATGGTTCCATACAAATTTAAGGAATTTTTGTCCTATTCCTGTGAAAAATGTCATTGGAATTTTGATAGGGTTTGCATTGAATCTGTAGATTGCTTTGGGTAGTATGGACATTTAAAAAATGTTAATTCTTCCAATCCACAAGTACAGAATATCTTTCCATTTATTTGTGTGTTCTGCATTTCCTTTCATTAATGTCTTATAGTTTTCAACATACAGATCTTTCACCTCCTTAGTTAAGTTTATTCCTAGGTATTTTATTCTTTTGGAAAAAGATTTTAAATTGAGGAGAGCAATTTCTCTGCACTTATTCACTAGTTTGGTAAGAGATGGTTTAACATTTGGATAGCTAGTCACCAGCATAGTACATGCAGACAATTGTGGAGTAGGAAAGTATGAGAAAAATTGCTGTTAATAATAAATAAGCCAAATTCTTAATTAATTAATAAGGTTAATAAAGGGGACATGCTTTCAAATAAATGGGTAATGATATTTTATGAGCATGTTAAAGCATAAACCAAAACAATTAAGTTTAGCTTAAATCACAGTTACAGTGTTTGTACGTAAAGTGCTTAGCTGTTTTTTTTTTTTTAAGTAAATATTTTCTTCAGTAAATATTTTGGCCCCCTATATGGTATTGCTTACCAGAAAGATCACAAATGATAACAAAGGAAGATCTGAGGGAATTCCCTAGTGGTCCAGTGGTTAGGACTTGGAGCTTTCACTGCCAGGGTCCAGGCTCGATCCCTGCTTGGGGGACTAAGATCCTGCAAGCTGGACATTGCGGCCAAAAGGAAACAAAACAACAAAAATGTCAAAGGAAGATCTGAGACTCTGAATTTCATTTATAATACAAACTAATTGCTTTAGTACTAGAGAGGAAGTGAGGGAGAGATCAGTATTTGATATGCAAGAAAATGAAAGGATAGGATAAGAAATTGTGTAGGAGGAGAAAGGAATTTCAAGGTTGAGGTAAGAGGGAATGCAAAGGTATTCCCTCATGTATTCAACAGTATTTATTGATAGTTGACTATGCTAGGTGCTGGGATATAAAAGTGAAAAAAGTAGGTCAAGTCCTTGCTCTTAGGTAGCTTACATTGTAGAGAAGGAAACCTACCTTAACATAACATGATGTCAAATAGTGGTAAAATGCCTCTTTCTTACTAATTAGGTTGAACATTCTTTTTTCATTGCATTTTTATATTAAAAAAAAAACAGCTTTATTAAGATACGATTCACAGACCATGGCATTTATCCTACTAAAGTGTATAATTTAGAGGTTTTCTGTTATATTAGCAAAGTTGTGCAAACACCACCAGTATTACAATGATTTTAGCAGATTATCTTTGAGTATCTCTTTACAACATCTTTCTTTAAAGCTGCCTTCTTCTTTTGGTATTGCATCCTGTCCATTAGGCTCCACTAATTATCAGTTGATCATTTTATCATTTCCATACAGTGCCCTGGAGAATAAATTGCTCAGCAGTCTGATCCAGTTAAATTTGGAGAGGGGTAGTTTTTGAGGCCACTCTGAGTTTTTTTCTGACTGCATGTGTGTTCTTCTTAGCTGTCTCTTTCCATGGTTCTTTCTGATAAACTAGCTGGCCTATGATTTAGCTGTTGCTCTTAATTAAGAAGAGTTATTGTTTTTGAGAGCACTCTTAGGCTTGAACTTCTCACACTCCATTTCAAATAAAGTCAGTTACTTTGGGGAGAGCTTCAGAGCTCTCTTTTCTTATAGTCTGCCTCTCCTCTAGGGTGGATTCTCTGAGCCACTGTTCTGGGCACAGGGCTGGTCAGTAGCCTCTGACTTGCTGCTTCTGGTGTAGAACTTCTGTCCTACAAGTGAACTGGGGTGAGAACAGTTGGGGTCCCAGCATTTTCAGCCTACTGCACTGTGGTAAAGCTTCTGTTTTTTAAGTGGAGGCTGGGTGGAGGAAGGGAGACTGCTCTGTTGGCCACACTCACCAGGAATTTATTTTCTTCAATTTGGAGTTGGAGGGATGAGAAATGCTGATGGTCTACCTTTCTCTGTGACATATGGTAAGTCTTGATTGAAAGCTGAGAGGAAGCTCTGTTCTCTTGGCCACACTTACCTGGAGTGGAGTTTCTGTCAACCTAAACTGGGGCAAGGTAGTAAATGGGTTATGGATCAAATGCCACAAACTATCCCAATACCAAGTTTTCATAGATTTTCTTGAATAATGTTTCTTCATTTGAATATGCCCTTAGGACAATTTCCAGAGACTTTATTTATTTTTTTAAGTTTTTAAAAAAAGATTTATTTATTATTTATTTGTTTATTTTATTTATTTTTGGCTGTGCTGGGTCTTAGTTGCAGCACGTGGGAACTTCGTTGAGGCACGTGGAATCATTTGTTTGTGGCGTGCGGGCTCTTTGTTGTGGCGTGCGGGTTTCTCGTTGTGGTGCGTGGGCTTCTCTCTAGTTGTGGCGTGTGGGTTTTCTCTTCTCAAGTTGTGGCACGCGGGTTCCAGAGTGCATGGGCTCTGTGGTTTGTGGCACGCAGGCCCTGTAGTTGAGGCGCACGAGCTCAGTAGTTGTGGCATGCGGGCTTAGTTGCCCCGTGGCATGTGGGATCTTAGTTCCCTGACCAGGGATCGAACCCGCGTCCCCTGCATTGGAAGGCGGCTTCTTTACCACTTGTCCACCAGGGAAGTCCCGCCAGAGACTTTAAATGGTTGTTTTTTAAAACAGTATTTGTCAGTTTTGCTTGTTTCACTGGAGAGTGGGTCTCTGAAGCAACTTTCCTTGTTATCCTGGAAGCGGAACTCTCCAAACTACTTAATTCTAAATCTTCCTAAAGATCAAACATGTCCTTCCAGTAAAGAAATTACTATCCCAGGTAACTTTTTTCCCCCCCATGAACAGAGGTTTTGGTCAGACATGAAACCCAGAGCTATCAATAGCTAAAGCAGTTCTTTGCACTATCCTGTCATACTAAGGACTTTTATAATTACTATATATGTCATGAGCTAAAGATGTTATTTTTAGTGTTTATTTTACCTAGTTTTCTGCTCCCCGCAGAAATCTACAGCTTTCACTCAGCTTGTTTACTTGTTGGGTTTTGCAGTTCTTTGGCCCTGCTGATATGTAGATGCTTCCTACATAAAACATATGACATTTTTGCACTCTTTCATATTCTTAGAATCATATAATTTATAAATATGTAAGTTGATATCCATTTAAATTCTGATTTTTTAAAAATGGCTTCATCTGATCTTAAATTACATTTTATGAAAGAATTTTACTGACATCTGATCATGCATTGCAGTCATATGCAGAGTTTCATATAAAAAAATCAGAAACTTAGGGACTTCCCTGACAGTCCAGTGGTTAAGACTTTGCCTTCCAATGCAGGGGTTGTGGGTTCAATCCCTGGTTGGGGAGCTAAGATCCCACATGCCTCGGGGCCAAGGGACCAGAACATAAAGCAGAAGCAGTGTTGTAACAATTCAATAAAGACTTTAAAAAAATGGTCCACATCAAAAAAGTCTTTATAAAAAAAATCAGAAACTTAAACTTTTAGAATTCTAATGTATCTTATTCTCTTCCTCCTCCTGTTGAATGGGAAATCCTTTCTAATTGCAGCCCTTGATCTGTTTGTCAGTATACGTAGTCCCATCAGTCACTGCTCCTGTGTTTACTTATGTTTAAGTGGTCTTCTTGGGACCACTGAAAGACTCTCCATTCCTATAAATCTGCTCACATTCCTGAGAAGGAACCCATTGTAGGACTGAGTAGTCACACGGAATCATTTCAGACATCACTGGAAAGCAAGTATATTGATTTTCCTTTGGTTAATCATCCACTCTGGGTTCAGTGGTGGAGAGGGGAAGTGGGGTCATGTTGTACAATACATTTCTACCTCTGCGTAAGATATTATCTAGATGATTTCTTCAGCAGGAACAAAGGTTTGACAGTTTCTTGCAGAATGAGGTGGTAGATATAATTGAACCAATTTACTCACGCTGTGTTTTATTAATATAAGTATTTCTTACCTTAGGCTATAACTCAACATAAGTAAAATTGAGGGAACAGTTGATAACGATCAGTTTTCTAGTAGTAAATATGCTGTTGGGAATTCCCTTTAATATAACATTCACTTGTATACTGTTGTAATGGCATGTAACATCTGCCTATAATAGTGATCCACTGTGAAAATTTACTTCCATCATATACTGTATCTGGCCGTTTGTTGAATTTCATATTATAAACACACATATTAAATATAGGATATAATGGTAAACTACTTCAGTACCTTTGGAAGGACACACAAGAAACTAATCACTGGTTGTCCTTAGGGAAGAGAATGCACCAGGCTGGAGGACTGAGATGGGAAGTATACCCTTTTATTCCATCTGAATTTTGTAATAAGTATTTTTGAAACAATAGTAAAGCACTAAAAAGTAAGTAAAACAAAAATAACAAAGTAAACAATAACAAAAGGGAAAACAAATGGATAGACTGGCGTTCTGTGGATATAATTCTAGCCAAATATACTTTGGTGGCCCGTTTGGGTTTCTTCTCACAATTGGTAAGCTCTCCATGTTGACTGATGGCTAAGTTTGATTAGAACTCTCTTCTAGGTGGTAATTATATTCTAATATTTTATCATCATTTTGTTCCCTCCAACTTCAGATGATTTAGATCAGTTGCCAGGTTTCTCTTTGACATGAGATCTGTTCTTGATTTGGAATGCAAATTATTAGAAGTATTTCTTCATGAATAAAAAGACAATGGTGGTGACTTATGAGTATTCTTCCATTGAAGATAATTAAGGCAAGATCTTTTGAGGTACTTTGATCTATATGGATGGTAAAAAATTTACTTGAGTCTTTTTTCAAATTCTCATATTGAAAATATGATTGATTAAATTCATTCTTGGTATCATTTTAAAAGAAGGCAGCTTTAGCAAATCTATATAATGAAGTGAGATTATATTCAAATTTTAGGTTATTGTTATATAATTTTATTTTAAACATACAGGTTTTCATTTTTTTTCTGCCCTTTAGCCGACCTCAGAAAGTGTGTTTGTGTCCATTTCTACCAGTGCATCCTCTACACATCTCTACCCACTTGTACATAATTCAGCATCCAGCAGAGGTAAGATGTCATAAAATGCACAATTTCAGATAGAATATTAGGACACAAGAGGGAGCATACGGATGAACATACTCGTCCCTTTCAGCTCTTCAGCATTTTTGAAAATAAATTGATGATAAATGCTTTCTCTTTGGGAAAAAATAGTTTCTTTTATATATTATATGATAGTATAGTATCATATGCTTTATAGACAGACAAAAATTGTGTAATTTCATAAAAAGTACATTACTGAATTGTATAATGAATATTGAATATATAGAAATTTAGAACTCCGACAATTTTGTATGGAGGAAAAAAAGAGATTTTGTGAGTAGAGAGCTAAGAAATTATTGCTTTTTAAATTTTGGTCATAGCTTGTATCCTTTGATGTCTTTTCTTGTTAGGGCAGAGGTAACGCTCAGCATTTTAGTGTTATAAAATGAATGCGTAAAATAAATTTTTTACTTCTTTAAGTGAATAGAACAAATATGTATATTTTACATGTATATATAAAAATAATTATATAAAATATGTATACGTGTTGTATAGAAAGACTTTTTAGTTAATTTCATCTGTTGGTGAGAATTATGCATGTGCTAGTGTGTACGTATGTTAGTAACTCTTGATTAACTGCAGTAATGAAGAGAGGAGGGAAGGAGATCATAGAAAACCAGAAATTATCATCAATACCAAACTAGTTGATGCATGGTACAAAAATGGGTTTAGTGTAAACTGAAGTTAAAACTCTTCCAGGCTTTCGAAGGGGGAATAATTTTTTTCTTAAATTTCTGAGGTGTATACCACTTGAAGACTTTAACAAAGACATTAAAGGATATTAATCTGTCACTTTCCTTTTCCAAATGATGAAGCAATTATTCTTTTATTGCAAATTGTTAAATATTTCACTTGTCGGGCAACCTTTTTTTTTCAGTGTTAACAACATGCTTTTGTCAGGATTGTGACACTTTAATCACTAGCATTATTTTACTGCGTTTAAACTTACAACACGGTGCAGCTCAAATTTACATAAAATGATAGCTTACTGGCCATAACAGTTGTGGCTAAAACTTGACTTTTGATGATGAATGCTGTTTTCATTTTGCCATATACATAGTATGGGGCCTTTTCATTGTTGTATGGTTCCAGACATAAGATGGCTTCTAAAATGTAGGTGTTTTCATTGATTTGTGGCAGTTTTAATGTTTTCATATCTCTTATTTGTTCCTTTTTTTGTTCATTCCTCTCTTGTCCTCCACATCCCCTCCCCCACTTTCTCCTCCTCTCCCTCCTTCCCTTCCTTCCTTCCTTCATAGTTAATTCACAGTTTAGATGATTCATCCATAATTGTGTGTGCTATAAATGTATTTTATGTATGTACAAGTACATCCATATTGTTTTTCCTTAAAGTTCCAAGGAACTTTACAATCTTAATCTAAGTCAGTCATACTTGGCTGCCTTGTGCTTAATCTCAGCATACTGTTTTCAATAAAAGAATAGGCCAATTTGATGACTTCCCCTAAAAAGTGATTGAAAACCATTTGGATAGGCTCTAGGAGGGGGCTTTGAGAAAAGAAGACTTGATGGAGTGGATGAAATGGAGGTGATATGATGGAGCATTTAAAGAGTAGGTATATGCATATAGAAAATTACTTAAGGATAAAAACAAAACAGTTATCTCAAGAATAACAAAAAACTTTACAAGAAAGAAACGTTGTGTTAAATTGCTTGGCCTTTTGTGAACAACGTATATATAGGCATTAATGATGTAAATACTGTTTATTGATTTAACTAAAAATATTAGAAGATGTAAGGGTAAGGAGTGTTGTCAGAAATCTAAATTTTCATTTATTACGAGAGGCTGTAGTTATAGAATGCTGTAGTTAAGAGTAAGGCTCAGGAGTTTAAATCCTTAACAGCTCTGTAAACTCTGTAACACTGGGCAAGATAATTAACCTCTCTGTGCTTCAGTTTTGTCGTTAGTGAAATGGACATAATAAAAAATATACTTCATTACTTGTTTGTGGTGCATAGTAAATGAATAATATATAAAATGCACTTAGAATTATATACGTTAAAGTTAGCTATTATGATGATAATAAATGGTAGTTTGTAGATAATATCTAAAATTGATAAGAAATAGCAAGACATATATAGAAATATGGACATAACTACTGGAAGAAATAGCTAGAAGAGTTAAAGTGATTGCCTCTAGGAAGTAGTATTGGGGAGTGTATCTGGGAACATTACAAATCTTTAGGCACCATTTAATTTGACTATTATACATGTGTTACTTTGACAAAAGTTTGGAAAGTGATTTAATTATGTGTCGAAGTCTCAATAGTGATGGTAAGGAGGGAAGAAAACAGTATGAGACACTGGAAAATGTCCTGAAACTTCCCTCTCGCCTATCTCCTGCTAGTCCCATTCATCATAGGAGCTGCTCCAAATAGCTGTTTTCAGGCTTCTGCAGAGTGCCAGCCTGCTACATGTTCTTTTTAGTTAAAATCCCAGCAAATTCTGACTCTTCTGTTTCCTTTTTGAACTTTTTATTAGGTAGATCAGTTTAACTACTCTCAGCATCTGTAAATTTACCTTTTACATGTTATTTTAATCAATACTTCCAAGACCCAGGGGTGAAAGAGGTAAACACAAAAATGTCCCTGAGGGTATATCTATGTGTGTGTTTGTGGTTGTTGAATACTGTTACTACAGTACTTTTGGTTTCTGTTTAAATGTAAATAATGTAATTATAAATTTATTTTTAATTACTTTTATAAATTCATATATAACTTTATTATTTTGTATATCAATTTGCTAAATAACTCTGATATTCCTAAAGGAAAGTAATATTTGATATTCCTTTAGTACATTGTCTTTTTTACAGACACAAGTTATTCACTGTGAGGATATATATATGCAGGATTATATAAACTGGTAAAGATAACATTGGGCTCTATGTAAGTAAACTGATTAGAGAGGGCCTCTGTCACTTATTTGATCAAGCATGACATTCCCAGATGGGCCAGTGGAGAAGAGCCAGGCAGTGACTGAGCACTATAGACCAAAATAACCAAGAAAAGTACGAGGCTAAAGCAGAATAGCTAAGCACCTGACTTTACTAGGATTAAGAATGGAATTCTTGTGGCAACCAGAAAGGTGGTTTTTAGTGTTGGAAGTTAGGACGTTGAAAAAAACCCACTGATTTATGGTGAACATTAACTATGATGATAGTTAATGCAATTTACAGAAATGGTCACCAGCTTTTTTCACACTGAAGTTATAACTTTTTTTCTCTTTCCATACTTTATTCCTTGGAAGGAAAGCCATAAATCCAGCCCACACTCAAGTAGGAGGGAGAGATTAAACTCCACCTCCTGGAGAGGGGAGAGTTTATGTTTATTACTTGGAATTCTTCTATGAGGAAGATTTGTCACTTCTCTCCCATTTATTTATTCATATCAGTCTAGACTCTGTATTTATTTTATACTTTGGGTTATAATCCAAATACTGTTATTTTGTTGCTTAAGTTGTTCCATTGGGTGCTCTTTAAGATTGGCTTCTGTGACCCTTTGATATGCCCTATTGTTTTGTTTTTTTTGAGCACTTCCTTGCTTTCGGGGCATAAATATCTAGGCAGTTATCTTCAAGTTGACATACTACAAAATGTAATTACTAGTGAAATAAGAAGTTTGTCAGAATAAATGATTCAACTTAGTTAAACACAAATTTACATTTTTCATAATCTTTATTATTTAGATTAATGTTATCCTTTTTGATCAGTAAACATGTAAACACACCCAAATCAAATAAAAATATACACTTGTATTATATTTAATACTGATAAGTCAGAGAAACTATAGCTCTTTTTATTAAACTGTGGTCTGTAGTAAAAGACTTGTGAAAATTATACATAATGCTGTGAATCAGATGTTCATCAAAAAGTTTTAAAAGCGTGTTTATCTAATTAGAATCTACATTTTAATAAATTTTTTAATTACAGGAAAACAAGGTGTTGCGGACAGTTCCTCTGCTAGCAGCTTGTCTCCCCCAAGATAAGTGTAAAGTCAAGATTGGTCGTCGCTTCAGTGAGGAAAGGTAAATTAACTTTTAGGGCAATTTAAACAAATTCTTTTTTTACTTTAAAAATGGTTTCCTTCAAGTTATCTATTAGACCTAGAACATGGTACATTGGAAATGGTTAAAAAATTTAATTTCTGCCTTTTCTCTCAAAATAATACAAGATAAGCAAAACATAAACAAAAACAGACCAAAATGGAATAAACAAATTATAGCATTATCTAAATTCCATGGTATATATGTTGAGCCTAAAAGGCATGTATATTTCCTGTTTATTTCATTTTTGTTAAGATATTTTATTTCAGGATGTTAGGGTACTTGTATTAGATTTACAATTTTACAATTATATATGATACACATTTACATAAACATATATTCATTTCTAGCCCATGAAGGCTTTCCTAAGGTACAGTGACTAGGACTATATTTAGTGTTCCAGTTACAGGCACATCCATATTTTAAAAAAATGATAGAATGCCTTCTCTTGTTGTGTTTAAAATATATATATATATTTTTTGATGAGGCCCAGTATGTGCAGCAGTTTGTTAGTTGATATCTTCACAGACAGTTCTGTAATATTCTTGGATCTTATTTTACACTGTATTACAGAACCCATTATTATAAATATGTATAATATGCTGGATGTATATTGAAATTTTTCTACAAGTTGTTTCTTACCTTTGAAGCATATTTGTTGCTTTTCTACCTATTCACAGGCTTCACAAATTACCTTGATCCTATCTACACAGTTAAATATATTTTTAGATGCAAAATTTAATTTCTCTTGAAAATATTGAGATTTCTTTTTCAGTTCACTTATGAAAATGCTAAGTAAGACTAGTGCCAGCACCAAGCCCAAGGAATTGACCAAACTTTTTCCTTCCTTTATTATTTTAGCTTTATATTACAAAAATAACATCATGTTAGAACTTTATAAAATCATTTTTTCCTTTCTCTGAAACTATTGGTTAGGCATTCTTTTCTCATATAGATTTTTCTTTTGCACAGTTTGCATTGCCTTGTCCCCCAGAGGTGAGCTTTGCTCTGGGCTTGGTGCTGCTGTTGCAGATTCTGCTGTTTCGTTGGGAGTGGAGGCACCATCCAGAGCTCTTCACATGGGGAGCAACCACATAATTTACACTGTGACACTTCTTTCACACAGAGGCTCTTTATAATGATAGTTTCTCTGTAATTCTTGGATAGGTGTGGATATATAATCTGCCAGCTTGGATCTCGGTTATTTTATTGCAAAAATGGTGAGCATCTATGGTGGTAGAAGTGGAAACTATCTGAGTCATCCCTGACATTTGGCTGTCTAACCCTTCCACAGATGTGCGTGGGGATGAGAAACTTGATATTTTTCTAAATAGCCTATCCCATTTTGAGCCTATGATATTAAGTTCAGTATTTTTGATGGTACCAAATATAGTGCTTACTCAGTAAATTATTATTCACTTATGGATTTTAAACTAAAGCTGGTTAAGATTATTGACTTTATTAATCTGGTAATTGAATGATTGATTTATTTTTTTCATAAATGTATTTATTTTATTTATTTATTTTTGGCTGCATTGGGTCTTTGTTGCTGCATGCGGGCTTTCTCTAGTTGCGGCGAGTGGGGGCTACTCTTCGTTGCGGTGCGCAGGCTTCTCACTGCAGTGGCTTCTCTTGTTGCAGAGCACAGGCTCTAGGCGTGCGGGCTTCAGTAGTTGTGGCACGTGATGTCAGTAGTTGTGGCTCATGGGCTCTAGAGTGCAGGCTCAGTAGTTGTGGCGCACGGGCTTAGTTCTCCACAGCATGTGGGACCTTCCCTGACCAGGGCTCGAACCCATGTCGCCTGTAGTGGCAGGCGGATTCTTAACCACTGCACCACCAGGGAAGTCCTGAATGATTGATTTAGTTTTTTGTTAGAGTATGTGATGTAACCATGGGGGAATGATTAAGAGACTTACTACTTTTAGTATCCTTTGTAAATGGAATTTAAAAATACTTATTTTCAGTTTTTTGCCACTAGTATATAAGAAAGCAGTTGGGCTTTGTATATTAACCCTGTATACTATGACTTTCTAAATTTATTTGTTAGTTGTAGAAATTGTTTTGTAGATTCCCTAGAACTTTCTATGTAAGTAGCATTATCTGCAAATAGAGTCATTTATATTTCTTCCTTTCTGATGTTTATGCCTTTTATTTCTTTTTCTTGCCTTATTGTAGTAACTGGGACCTTCAGTACAATGTGTATTATGAGTGGCGAAAGCCCCTATCTTTACCTTGATCCCAATCTAAAAGGATGTTGTTAGAGCTGGTATTGGCTGTATATTTTTGTAGATGCCACTTATTATTATAGTTTGAAGATTATACCATTTATTGTCTTTAATTGACTTTTAACTTGTCTCCTTCCCCCTCAAGTTTGTTTTGTTGCTTGCAGAGAGAGGCTGTGTCATTCTTTTTTTTTTTTTTTTTAATTTATGTATTTATTTATGACGTGTTGGGTCTTCGTTTCTGTGCGAGGGCTTTCTCTAGTTGCGGCAAGTGGGGGGCACTCTTCATCGCGGTGCGCGGGCCTCTCACTGTCGCGGCCTCTCTTGTTGCGGAGCACAGGCTCCAGACGCGCAGGCTCAGTAGTTGTGGCTCACGGGCTTAGTTGCTCCGCGGCATGTGGGATCCTCCCAGACCAGGGCTCGAACCCGCGTCCCCCGCATTGGCAGGCAGACTCCCAACCACTGCGCCACCAGGGAAGCCCTGACATGTATTTTTGAATGAAGTTCAATAAGAATAATAAAACTTCACCCCCACCCCAGGCTAATAAAGACTTTTATTTTAAACTTTTAGAGATCCTGAACTTTCAGCTGTTTGTCGGAAGTCTGATACATTAATATTATATCCAGGGGCTGACGCTGCTAATTTGGAAGAATTTATATTAGCTTCTCCTATTTATCCTTCCACAATCATCATCATCGATGGTACATGGAGCCAGGCTAAGGACATTTTCTACAAGAATTCCTTGTTCCGGCTGCCTAAACAGGTAAACTAGTATTTTAACATAGAGTAAATACAGATGTATAGTTACACATGTAGTATATATTTTCTGTGAGAGGACACACACATGCGTTTATATATGAATTTGATGGTGTTTAGCTATGTGAATGTATGTACAGAGGTATGTATATGCTTGTGTGTATGTTTTATATGTAAGTAGAAAATTTCAAATTTGTCCTTCTTTGTCAATTACTACCATCAAATTTCACCATAGTTTAGGCATTTAGCTGTATTAAAAGTTTCTCAGACATTTAATCAGAGAAGTGTAAGGATTATTTATTTCTATGTGTATTAATGTTTTTGTTAAGAAGTGTTATGTTTAAATATTTTTGGGATACTAAATTACTTTGTTCTTATTAGGCATGACTGAGTTTTTATGAAATAATTTTTTTGTCATTCATGATTATAATCATATGGTTTATCCTTCAATTTGTTGATATAATTGATGATACACTTCCTAATGTGGGACTGTTCTTGTGTTATTAGAATGAACTCTACTGGGTCATATTGTACTATCCTTTTGATATATTACAGAAGCTTATATTTTATTTAATGACATTAAATTATAATTTATATATTTTATGTACTTTTATTATAATATTTGGGTACTAAGATAATGGTAACTTCACCAAATAAGTAGGAGAGATTTTAATATTTTTCTATGGCTTGGAATAGTTTAAATAATAGTTAACCTAACTTCATTTAGGTGAACTTGAGGTGCTGCCATTTTGTTGTATATGTACAGGATGGTGAGCTGGGAAGCCTTTGTCACGAACCTATAGTACCTATTTCAACTGCCCCCTAAATGACTCCTTCCTGAATTTGTTTTCCTTGGGGGAGGGGGGATGGATTGTACAATGAATAAGAAGTATTAATTTTTTTAAAGATAAATTGACTTTGAAGATATAAAAAGTTCACTGCAAGAAATAAAAATTGTGAATGAAGAAAAAAAAAAAATAGTTTTGCTCCTTAGAAATTACATGGAACTCTATGGTGAAGCCACCTGATACTGGTCTCTTTAAAAATGGTAACTTTAAAACCCTTCTTTCAAACTCTTTTATGAAAATTATTCAAGCTTTCTACTTCTATTTGCTTCAGTTTTTAATAGTTTATCTTTTCTGGGGAATTATTCCTTTCCCTTGGGTTAACAAATTGTTTGCCATATACCTATATATTCTTAAGTACTTACTTTAATTTCTTCTGGATGTTTCCCTTTTTTTTTCTAATCATACACACCCCCCCCCCCACACACCCACACACTTTTTTTCCCCATGAACAGACGCAAGAGGGGTTTCCCTGTTTATTGAGCTTTTAGAAGTATTAGCCTTTAGATTGTTTTAATGGCTATTAAACTTTATTCTTACTTCATCAATTTGAACTTTTACCTTGATCAATTTATTTTACCTTTTTCAGCTAAATTATTTTTTCTGATTTTGTAAGATTTGTGCTACAAGTACTATGTTTCTTTATTAAGATTAGTGAGTTTCTTCTTTAATAATAAAGGGAAAGAAGACTGTAATGTTTCTTCTTAGTATAATTGTCATTGTATCCTATAGTTTTGGATTGATGTGTTTTTGTATCTATAGCATTGATATAATTTGTAATTTGTTTTGATTTCTTTCTACCCATGGATTATCAGAGTTCTTAATTCTCAAGTGTTATAACATTTTTGTAGCTATTTTTATTTTTATTTCTTATTTTGTTGGATCATGATAAAATAACATTGCCAACAATATTGTGAATAATTTTATGATTTTTATGAGGGTAAGTACATGGCAAATTTTTGTGCATGTTCTATGAATATAAAAAATTTACCTTCTCTACTTAGCAATGAAAGTGTTTACATTTTTTTAGAGTTTGTTATTTGCGGTTTTACTTTATGCTTTTATTTTTGGCATGCTTGGGCTATTTTATATTGAAAAAGGTATATGGAAAGCTTCTATTTGTGTGTTTTTAATGAAGTTACTCCTACATTTTCTTCTTTTTAAATTTATTTATTTTATTTATTTATGTTTGGCTGTATTGGGTCTTCATTGCTGCACGCAGGCTTTCTCTAGTTGAGGTGAGTGGGGGGTACTCTTTGTTGCGGTGCGCGGGCTTCTCATTGCAGTGGCTTCTCTTGTTGCAGAGTGCAGGCTCGAGGTGCAGGAGCTTCAGTAGTTGTGGCATGCGGGCTTAGTAGTTGTGGCTCATGGGCTGTAGAGCGCAGGCTCAGTAGTTGTGGTCCCTGGACTTAGTTGCTCCACGGCATGTGGAATCTTCCTGGACCAGGGCTCGAACCCATGTCCCCTGCATTGGCAAGTGGATTCTTAACTACTGCACCACCAGGGAAGCCCCCTTTTTTTTTTCTTCTACATTTTCAATAGTTTTTGTGTTATGTATTTTTTTTAACATTTTATTGGAGTATAATTGCTTTACAATGGTGTGTTAGTTTCTGCTTTATAGCAAAGTGAATCAGCTATACATATACATATTTTCCCATATCTCCTCCCTCTTGCGTCTCCCTCCCACCCTCCCTATCCCACCCCTCTAGGTGGTCAGAAAGCACCAAGCTGATCTCCTTGTACTATGCGGCTGCTTCCCACTAGCTATCTATTTTACATTTGGTAGTGTGTATATGTCCATGCCACTCTCTCACTTTGTCCCAGCTTACCCTTTCCCCTCCCCGTGTCCTCAAGTCCGTTCTCTACCTCTGCGTTTTTATTCCTGTACTGCCCCTAGGTTCTTCAGAACCATTTTTTTTAATTCCATATATATGTGTTAGCATATGATATTTATTTTTCTCTTTCTGACTTACTTCACTCTGTATGACAGTCTCTAGGTCCATCCACCTCACTACAAATGACTCAATTTCATTTCTTTTTATGGTTGAGTAATATTCTATTGTATATATATGCCACATCTTCTTTATCGATTCATCTGTCGATGAACACTTAGGTTGCTTCCATGTCCTGGCTATTGAAAATAGAGTTGCAATGAGCATTGTGGTACATGACTCTTTTTGAATTATGGCTTTCTCAGGGTATATGCCCAGTAGTGGGATTGCTGGGTCCTATGGTAGTTCTATTTTTAGTTTTTTAAGGAACCTCCATACTGTTCTCCATAGTGACTGTATTGCTTTACATTCCCACCAACAGTGCAAGAGGGTTCCCATTTCTCCACACCCTCTCCAGCATTTATTGTTTGTAGAAGTTTTGATGATGGCCATTCTGACTGGTGTGAGGTGATACCTCATTGTAGTTTTGATTTGCATTTCTCTAATGATTAGTGATGTTGAGCATCCTTTCATGTGTTTGTTGGCAATCTGTATATCTTCTTTGGAGAAATGTCTATTTAGGTCTTCTGCCCATGTTTGGATTGGGTTGTTTGTTTTTTTGATGTTGAGCTGCATGAGCTGTTTGTAAATTTTGGAGATTAATCCTTTGTCAGTTGCTTCATTTGCAAATATTTTCTCCCATTCTAAGGGTTGTCTTTTCATCTTGTTTATGTTTTCCTTTGCTGTGCAAAACCTTTTAAGTTTCATTAGGTCCCATTTGTTTTTGTTTTTATTTCCATTTTTCTAGGAAGTGGGTGAAAAAAGATCTTGCTGTGATGTATGTCATAGAGTGTTCTGCCTATGTTTTCCTCTAAGAGTTTTATAGCCTTTACATTTAGGTCTTTAATCCATTTGGAGTTGCTTTTTGTGTATGGTGTTAGGGAGTGTTCTAATTTCATTCTTTTACATGTAGCTGTCCAGTTTTGCCAGCACCACTTATTGAAGAGACTGTATATTCTCCATTGTATATTCTTGCCCCCTTTATCAAAGATAAGGTGACCATATGTGCATGGGTTTATCTCTGGGCTTTCTATCCTGTTCCATTGATCTATATTTCTGTTTTTGTGCCAGTATCACACTGTCTTGATTACTGTAGCTTTGTAGTATAGTCTGAAGTCAGGGAGTCTGATTCCTCCAGCTCCGTTTTTCTTTCTCAATATGGCTTTGGCTATTCGGGGTCTTTTGTGTTTCCATACAAATTGTGAAATTTTTTGTTCTAGTTCTGTAAAAAGTGCCATTGGGAGTTTGATAGGCATTGCATTGAATCTGTAGATTGCTTTGGGTAGTATAGTCATTTTCACAACGTTGATTCTTCCTATCTGAGAACATGGTATATCTCTCCACCTGTTTGTATCATCTTTAATTTCTTTCATCATTGTTTTATAGTTTTCTGCATACAGGTCTTTTGTCTCCTTAAGGTAGGTTTATTCCTAGGTATTTTATTCTTTTTATTGCAATGGTAAATGGGAGTGTTTCCTTAATTTCTCCTTCAGATTTTTCATCATTAGTGTATAGGAATGCAAGAGATTTCTGTGCATTAATTTTGTAGCCTGCTAGTTTACCAAATTCATTGATTAGCTCTAGTAGTTTTCTGGTAGCATCTTTAGGATTCTCTATGTATAGTATCATGTCATCTGCAAACAGTGACAGTTTTACTTCTTCTTTTCCAATTTGTATTCCTTTTATTTCTTTACCTTCTCTGATTGCTGTGGCTAAAACTTCCGAAACTATGTTGAATAATAGTGGTGAGAGTGGACAACCTTGTCTTGTTCCTGATCTTAGAGGAAATGGTTTCAGTTTTTTACCATTGAGAATGATGTTGGCTGTGGGTTTGTCATACATGGCCTTTATTATGTTAAGGTAAGTTCCCACTATGCCTACTTTCTGGAGAGTTTTTATCATAAATGGGTGTTGAATTTTATCAAAAAGTTTTTCTGCATCTATTGAGATGATCATATGGTTTTTGTCCTTCAATTTTTTAATATGGTTTATCACATTGATTGATTTGCATAAATTGAAGAATCCTTGCATTCCTGGGATAAACCCCATTTGATCATGGTGTGTGATCCGTTTAATGTGCTGTTGGATTCTGTTTGCTAGTATTTTGTTGACGATTTTTGCATCTGTGTTCATCAGTGATATTACCCTGTAGTTTTCTTTCTTTGTGACGTCTTTACCTTGTTCTGGTTTCGGGGTGATGGTGGCCTCGTAGAATGAGTTTGGGAGTGTTCCTCTCTCTGCTATATTTTGGAAGAGTTTGAGAAGGATAGGTGTTGGCTCTTCTCTAAATGTTTGATGGAATTCGCCTGTGGAGCCATCTGGTCCTGGGCTTTTGTTTGTTGGAAGATTTTTAATCACGGTTTCAATTTCATTACTTATGATTGGTCTGTTTATATTTTCTGTTTCTTCCTGGTTCAGTCTCAGAAGGTTGTGCTTTTCTAAGAATTCGTCCATTTCTTCCAGGTTGTCCATTTTATTGGCATAGAGTTGCATGTAGTAATCTCTTGTGATCCTTTGTATTTCTGCGCTGTCAGTTGTTACTTCTCCTTTTTCATTTCTAATTCTGTTGATTTGAGTCTTCTCCCTTTTTTTCTTGATGAGTCTGGCTAATGGTTTATCAATTTTGTTTATCTTCTCAAAGAACCAGCTTTTAGTTTTATTGATCTTTGCTATCGTGTCCTTCATTTCTTTTTCATTTATTTCTGATCTGATCTTTATGATTTCTTTCCTTCTGCTAACTTTAGGTCTTTTTTGTTCTTTCTCTGATTGCTTTAGGTGTAAGGTTAGGTTGTTTATTTGAGATGTTTCTTGTTTCTGGAGGTAGGATTATTGCTATAAACTTCCCTCTTAGAACTGCTTTTGCTGCATCCTGTAGGTTTTGGGTTGTCGTGTTTTCCTTGTCATTTGTTTCTAGGTATTTTTTGATTTCCTCTTTGATTTCTTCAGCGATCTCTTGGTTATTAAGTAGTGTATTGTTTAGCCGCCATGTGTTTGTAGTTTTTACAGGTTTTTTCCTGTAATTGTTATCTAGTCATATAGCACTGTGGTCAGAAAAGATACTTGATACTATTTCAGTTTTCCTAAATTTACCAAGGCTTGATTTGTGACCCAAGATATGATCTATCCTGGAGAATGTTCCATGAGTACTTGAGAAGAAAGTGTATTCAGTTGTTTTTGGAGGGAATGCCCTATAAGTATCAATGAAGTCCATCTTGTTTAATGTATCATTTAAAGCTTGTGTTTCCTTATTTATTTTCATTTTGGATGATATGTCCTTGGTGAAAGTGGGGTGTTAAAGTGCCCTAATATTATTGTGTTACTGTTGATTTCCCCTTTTATGGCTGTTAGCATTTGCCTTATATATTGAGGTGCTCCTATGTTGAGTGCATAAGTATTTACAATTGTTATATCTTCTTCTTGGATTGATCCCTTGATCATTATGTAGTGTCCTTTGTCTCTTGTAATAATCTTTATTTCAAAGTGTATTTTGTCTGATATGAGAATTGCTACTCCAGCTTTCATTTGATTTCCATTTGCATGGAATATCTTTTTCCACCCTCTCACTTTCAGTCTGTATGTGTCCCTATGTCTGAAGTGGGTCTCTTGCAGACAGCATATACACAGGTCTTGTTTTTGTATCCATTCAGCCAGTCTGTGTCTTTTGGTGGGAGCATTTAATCCCTTTACATTTAAGGTAATTATCAATACGTATGTTCCTGTTACCAGTTTCTTTATTGTTTTGGGTTTGTTGTTGTAGATCTTGTTCTTCTCTTGTGTTTCCTGACTAGAGAAGTTCCTTTAGCATTTGTTGTAGAGCTGGTTTGGGGGTGCTGAATTCTCTTAGCTTTTGCTTGTCTGTAAAGGTTTTAATTTCTCTGTCGAATCTGAATGAGATCCTTGCTGGGTAGAGTAATCTTGGTTGTAGGTTTTCGCCTTTCATCACTTTAAATATGTTCTGCCACTCCCTTCCGGCTTGCAGAGTTTCTGCTGAAAGATCAGCTGTTAACCTTATGGGGATTCCCGTGTATGTTATTTGTTGTTTTTCCCTTGCTGCTTTTAATATTTTTTCTTTGTCTTTAATTTTTGCCAATTTGAAACTGTGTGTCTCGGTGTTTATTGTTTTATAGGATAAAAGGATTTATCCTTTTATGGGATAAAAGCGTTTATCCTTTTATGGGACTCTCTGCGCTTCCTGGACTTCATTGACTATTTCCTTTCCCATGTTATGGAAGTTTTCAACTATAATCTTTTTAAATATTTTCTCAGTCCTTTTCTTTTTCTCTACTTCTGGGACCCCTGTAATGCGAATGTTGGTATGTTTAATGTTGTCCCAGAGGTCTCTGAGACTGTCCTCAATTCTTTTCATTCTTTTTTCTTTATTCTGCTCTGTTGGTAGTTATTTCCACTATTTTATCTTCCAGCTCACTTATCCGTTCTTCTGCCTCAGTTATTCTGCTATTGATTCCTTCTAGAGAATTTTAATTTCATTTTTGAGTTGTTCATCATTGTTTGTTTTCTCTTTAGTTCTTCTAGGTCCTCGTTAAACATTGATTGTATTTTCTCCATTCTATTTCCAAGATTTTGGATCATGTTTACTGTCATTACTCTGAATTCTTTTTCAGGTAGACTGCCTATTTCCTCTTCATTTGTTTGGTCTGGTGGGTTTTTACCTTGCTTCTTCATCTGCTGTGTGTTTCTGTCTTCTCATTTTGCTTAACTTACTGTGTTTAGGGTCTGCTTTTCTTAGGCTGCCTGTTCGTAGTTCCTGTTCTTTTTGGTGTCTGCCCCCTGTGGCTAAGGTTGGTTCAGTGGGTTGTGTAGGCTTCATGGTGGAGGGGACTAGTGCCTGTGTTGTGATGGATGAGGCTGGATCTTGTCTTTCTGGTGGACAGGACCGTGTCCAGTGCTGTGTTTTTTGGTGTCTGTGGCCTTATTATGATTTCAGGTAGCCTCTCTGCTAATGGGTTGTGTTGTGTTCCTGTCTTGCTAGTTGTTTGGCATAGGGTGTCCAGCACTGTAGATTGCTGGTTGTTGAGTGGAGCTGAGTCTTAGCGTTGAGATGGAGATCTCTGGGAGAGCTTTTGCTGTTTGATATTACGTGGAGCTTGGAGGTCTCTGGTGGAGCAATGTCCTGAACTTGGCTTTCCCACCTCTGGCGCAGGCCTAACACATGGCCGGAGCACCAAGACCTTGTCAGCCACATGGCCATGTACGTGGGGAGTTTCTTGCCTTTTGGGAATTCTGAGGTCTTCTTCCAGCGTTCAGTAGGTATTCTGTAGGAGTTGTTCCACATGTAGATTTATTTCTGATGTATTTGTGGGGAGGACGGTGATCTCCAAGTCTTATTCCTCCACCATGTTGAAGGTCTCCCTTGTGTTATGTATTTATCTACTCTCTTTTTGGGTTTATACAAGCCATGCACTTGGTGAAAAATAAATGTAAAACCCTGATTCTGAGATCTTAATCTCAAATTCTTCATAGTTTTCTTTCTCTTTGACTAAAATTTTGCCATGGTTTTTAGATGAGACTCAAATATGCATAACAGTTCCAAAATACAGTTAACATGTTGAGTGCTTTGAATGGGCCAGTCCCATTTCCAGGTGCTTTACATATATTACCTTATTTAATCTTTCTCCAAATCCCATGAGGTAAGTATTGTTATTAGTTAACAGATGAGGAAACTGAGGCTCAGAGATGTTAAATAATTTGCTTTAGAAAACCACAGTACTTCATAGTAGAATTGCAATTTGAACCCATCTAGTTTAGAGCCAAAGCCTCTGCTCTTAAACAAAGTAGTATCCCTCTTCTAAAATGGAAATTTTCCATCTGGGATATTTACATATAATAGCTTCTGTAGGTTTATCTAACTTCTTTAGTCCCTGTGTTCTCAAGAGCCAAATAAAAGGAATGCATGCTGTTAGAATGTAGCACATTCCAGGTAAAATTTTATGTTCACATTACATTTAGATATTTCTCAATATACAAAAAAAAGTTTTGATGAAAGTGTTACATCTGTAAAACATTTTTGCAGATATTCGAATTTTTTTTCTTTTTTGCATGGATATGCTATGTCTGCATCTCTAATCTTTCATTTTGTGGTAACTACATGACTACCACAGAAATGAAGTACATAGTCACATTAAAAAGATTAAAAGCTATTTTAAAAATGAAAATTCACCAAAACTATTTATCTCTTTTAAATTGAGTAGCAGATAAGGAAATAGGTAAATAATCTTCCTAGTCCTACCACGCCATACATTTCTATCTTCTTTTCCTCTTCTTGTTTTTCCAAACTAGAAGCAAATATAGTCAGATATATATTAAACCTTTAAATGGGTATCTCACAACCAGAAGATAAAATAAAATGCTTAAAAGAAACATCAGATAGATTTGAGATGGGGGAAAATACCACCATAAACTAAAGTGAAATGGTGAATGGCTCTTGAGAAGAGTATGAATTAGAAAAATGCTTCATAAGCTTGGAGTTCTTAGAAATGAATAAGATAAAGTGAAAATCTCAAAAAGTGGGTTGTAGATATAAAAACAAAGTTTGCAAAATAGAAAATAAATGTACTTTTAAGGATCATCATTTACCCTAGTAATCATATGTCAACAAGATACTAAGTTGTAAACTTATATGCTGAAATAATTTCAAACTTAAAGAACAGTTTCAAGAATAATACAAAGATCCCTTAAATACCCTCAACTACTAACTTTGTTCCATATATGTTTATCATGCTCTCTCTCCGTATAATTATGGTTTTCTGAACCTTTTGAGAGTAAGGAATAGATATCCAAGTTTTACTTTTTTAAAAATGTATTTATTTATTTTTTTTGAGTTTTATTTATTTTTTTATACAGCACGTTCTTATTAGTTATCCATTTTATACATATTAGTGTATATATGTCAATCCCGATCTCCCAGTTCATCACACCACCACCACCCCCCCACCACATTCCCCCCCTTGGTGTCCATACATGTGTTTTCTGTATCTGTGTCTCAACATCTGCCCTGCAAACTGGTTCGTCTGTACCATTTCTTTAGGTTCCACATATATGCATTAATATACAATATTTGTTTTTCTCTTTCTGACTTACTTCACTCTGTATGATAGTCTCTAGATCTGTCCATGTCTCTACAGATGACTCAATTTCGTTCCTTGTTATGGCTGAGTAATATTCCATTGTATATATGTACCACATCTTCTTTATCCATTCGTCTGTCGATGGGCATTTAGGTTTCTTCCATGTCCTGTCTATTGTAAATAGTGCTGCAGTGAACATTGGTGTGCATGTGTCTTTTTGAATTATGGTTTTCTCTGGGTATATGCCCAGCAGTGGGATTGCTGAATCATATGGTATTTCTGTTTTTAGTTTTTTAAGGAACCTCCATACTGTTCTCCATAGTGACTGTATCAATTTACATTCCCACCAACAGTGCAAGAGGCTTCCCTTTTCTCCACACCCTCTCCAACATTTGTTGTTTGTAGATTTTCTGATGATGCCCATTCTAACTGGTGTGAGGTGATAACCTCATTGTAGTTTTGATTTGCATTTCTCTAATAATTAGTGATGTTGAGCAGCTTTTCATGTGCTTCTTGGCCATCTGTATATCTTCTTTGGAGAAATGTCTATTTAGGTCTTCTGTGCATTTTTTGATTGGGTTGTTTGTTTTTTTTAATATTGAGCTGCATGAGCTGTTTATATATTTTGGAGATTAATCCTTTGTCTGTTGATTCGTTTGCAAATATTTTCTCCCATTCTGAGGGTTGTCTTTTAGTCCTGTTTGTAGTTCCCTTTGCTGTGCAAAAGCTTTTAAGTTTCATTAGTTCCCAATTGTTTATTTTTGTTTTTATTTCCATTACTCTAGGAGGTGAATCAGTAAAGATCTTGATGTGATTTATGTCAAAGAGTTGTTTCCTACCTTTTCCTCTAAGCGTTTTATACTGTCTGGTCTTACATTTAGGTCTCTAATCCATTTTGAGTTTATTTTTGTGTATGGTGTTAAGGAGTGTTCTAATTTCATTCTTTTACAGGTAGCTCTCCAGTTTTCCGTGCACTGCTTATTGAAGTGACTGTCTTTTCTCCATTGTATATCCTTGCTTCCTTTGTCATAGATCAGTTGACCATAGATGTATGGGTTTATCTCTGGGCTTTCTATTCTGTTCCATTGATCTATATTTCTGTTTTTGTGCCATTACCATATTGTCTTGATTACTGCAGCTTTGTAGTATGGTCTGAAGTCAGGGAGTCTGATTCCTCCAGCTACGTTTTTATCTCTCAAGACTGCTTTGGCTATTTGGGGTCTTCTGTGTCTCCATACAAATTTTAAGATTTTTTCTTCTAGTTCCGTAAAAAATGCCGTTGGTAGTTTGATAGGTATTGCATTGAATCTGTAGATTGCTTTGGGTAGTATAGTCATTTTCACAATATTGATTTTTCCAATCCAAGAACATGGTATATCTCTCCATCTATTGGTATCATCTTTAATTTCTTTCATCAGTGTCTTATAGTTTTCTGCATACAGGTCTTTTGTCTCCCTAGGTAGGTTTATTCCTCGGTTTGTTATTCTTTTTTGTTACAGTGGTAAATGGGAGTGTTTCCTTAATTTCTCTTTCAGATTTTTCATCATTAGTGTATAGGAATGCAAGAGATTTCTGTGCATTAATTTTGTATCCTGCCACTTTACCAAATTCATTGATTAACTCTAGTAGTTTTCTGGTGGCATCTTTAGGATTCTCTATGTATAGTATCATGTCATCTGCAAACAGTGACAGTTTTACTTCTTCTTTTCCAATTTGTATTCCTTTTATTTCTTTTTCTTCTCTGATTGCCATGGCTAGGACTTCCAAAACTATGTTGAATAATAGTGGTGAGAGTGGACATCCTTGTCTTGTTCCTGATCTTAGAGGAAATGCTTTCAGTTTTTCACCATTGAGAGTGATGTTTGCTGTGGGTTTGTCATATATGGCCTTTATTATTTTGAGGTAGGTTTCCTCTGTGCCCACTTTCTGGAGAGTTTTTATCATAAATGGGTGTTGAATTTTGTCAGATCCTTTTTCTGCATCTATTGAGATGACCATATGGTTTTTTTTTTCTTCAATTTGTTACTATGGTGTATCACATTGATTAATTTGTGTATATTGACAAATCCTTGCATCCCTGGGATAAATCCCACTTGATCATGGTGTATGATCCTTTTAATGTGTTGTTGGATACTGTTTGCTAGTATTTTGTTGAGGATTTTTGCATCTATATTCATGAGTGATATTGTTCCGTAATTTTCTTTTTTTGTAGTATCTTTGTCTGGTTTTGGTATCAGGTTGAGGGTGGCCTCATAGAATGAGTTTGGGAGTGTTCCTTCCTCTTCAGTTTTTTGGAAGAGTTTGAGAAGGATGGATGTTAGCTCTTCTCTAAATGTTTGGTAGAATTCACCTGTGAAGCCATCTGGTCCTGGAATTTTGTTTGTTGGAAGATTTTTAATCACAGTTTCAATTTCATTAACTGTGATTGGTGTGTTCATATTTTCTATTTCTTCCTGGTTCAGTCTTGGAAGGTTGTACCTTTCAAAGAATTTGTCCATTTCTTCCAGGTTGTCCATTTTATTGGCATAGAGTTGCTTGCAGTAGTCTCTTAGGATGCTTTGTATTTCTGCGGTGTCTAACTTCTTTTTCATTTCTAATTTTATTGATTTGAGTCTTCCCCCTCTTTTTCTTGATGAGTGTGGCTAATGGTTTATCCATTTTGTTTATCTTCTCAAAGAACCAGGTTTTAGTTTTATTAATCTTTGCTATTGTTTTCTTTGTTTCTATTTCATTTATTTCTGCTCTGATCTTTATGATTTCTTTCCTTCTGCTAACTTTGGGTTTTGTTTGTTCTTCTTTCTCTAGTTCCTTTTGGTGTAAGGTTAGATTGTTTATTTGAGATGTTTGTTGTTTCTTGAGGTAGGATTTTATTGCTATAAACTTCCCTCTTTGAAGTGCTTTTGCTGCATCCCATGGGTTTTGGATCATCGTGTTTTCATTTTCATTTGTCTCTAGGCGTTTTCTGATTTCCTCTCTGATTTCTTCAGTGATGTCTTGGTTATTTAGTAACGTATTGTTTAGCCTCCATGTGTTTGTGTTTTTTACGGTTTTTTCCCTGTAATTGAATTCTAATCTCATAGCACTGTGGTCAGAAAAGATGCTTGATATGATTTCAATTTTCTTAAATTTACTGAGGCTTAATTTGTGACCCAAGATGTGATCCATCCTGGAGAATGTTCCGTGCACACTTGAGAAGAAAGTGCAATCTCCTGTTTTTGGATGGAATGTCCTATAAATATCAATTATATCTATTTGGTCTATTGTGTCATTTAAAGCTTGTGTTTTCTTATTAATTATCTGTTTGGATGATCTGTCCATTAGTATATGTGAGGTGTTAAAGTCCACCACTATTACTGTGTTACTGTCAATTTCCTCTTTTACAGCTGTTAGCAGTTGCCTTATGTATTGAGGTGCTCCTATGTTTGGTGCATATATATTTATAATTGTTATATCTTCTTCTTGGATTGATCCCTGGATCATTATGTAGTGTCCTTCCTTTTCTCTTATAACATTTTTTATTTTGAAGTCTGTTTTATCTGATATGAGTATAGCTACTCCAGCTTTCTTTTGATTTCCATTTGCATGGAATATCTTTTTCCATCCCCTCACTGTCAGTCTGTATGTGTCCCTAGGTCTGAAGTGCGTCTCTTGTAGACAGCATATAGATGGGTCTTGTCTTTGTATCCATTCAGCAAGCCTGTGTCTTTTGGTTGGAGCATTTAATCCATTCACGTTTAAGGTAATTATCGATATGTATGTTCCTATGACCATTTTCTTAATTGTTTTGGGTTTGTTTTTGTAGGTCCTTTTCTTCTCTTGTGTTTCCCACTTAGAGAAGTTCCTTTAGCATTTGTTGTGGAGCTGGTTTGGTGGTGCTGAATTCTCTTAGCTTTTGCTTGTCTGTAAAGCTTCTGATTTCTCCTTCAAATCTGAATAGGATCCTTACCGGGTAGAGTAATATTGGTTGTAGGTTCTTCCCTTTCATCACTTTAAGTATATCATGCCACTCCCTTCTGGCTTGTAGAGTTTCTGCTGAGAAATCAGCTGGTAACCTTATGGGAGTTCCCTTGTACATTATTTGTCGTTTTTCCCTTGGTGCTTTCAATAATTTTTCTTTGTCTTTAATTTTTGCCAATTTGATTACTGTGTGTCTCAGCCTGTTTCTCCTTGGGTTTATCCTGTATGGGACTCGCTGTGCTTCCTGGACTTGGGTGGCTATTTCCTTTCCCATGTTAGGGAAGTTTTCGACTCTAATCTCTTCAAATATTTTCTCGGGTCCTTTCTCTCTCTCTTCTCCTTCTGGAACCCCTATAATGTGAATGTTGTTGTGTTTAATATTGTCCCAGAGGCCTCTTAGGCTGTCTTCATTTCTTTTCATTCTTTTTTCTTTATTCTGTTCCGCAGCAGTGAATTCTACCATTCTGTCTTCCAGGTCACTTATCCGTTCTTCTGCCTCAGTTTTTCTGCTATTGATTCCTTCTAATCTATTCTTCCTTTCAGGTATTGTATTGTTCATCTCTGTTTGTTCTTTAATTCTTCTAGGTCTTTGTTAAACATTTCTTACATCTTCTCGATCTTTGCCTCCATTCTTTTTCCAAGGTCCTGTATCATCTTCACTATCATTATTCTGAGTTCTTTTTCTGGAAGGTTGCCTATCTCCACTTCATTTAGTTGTTTTTCTGTGGTTTTATCTTGTTCCTTCATCTGGTACATAGCCCTCTGCCTTTTCGTCTTGTCTGTCTTTGTGTGAATGTGGTTTTTGTTTCACAGGCTGCAGGATTGCAGTTCTTCTTCCCCAAGTTTTAGTTTTTGAAGTTGAAATATTGCCAGCTCTAGCCCAGAAAGATTATCTTTTCCTAAATATTTTTTTGCTTGAAATAAAAAATAGTAATTTAAAACATGACATAATTTATAAAAGCTCATTTTATATATCTTGAGACAGTTTCATCTTAATGTATTTGGGAAATATGGGTCATTTAAAAAATAATACACAATAATATGCATGGCTTTTTAGAATATCATACTGTATCCATCCCTCATATGTGAATATGGCTTAGTTAGTAAAGATATGTTTCTAGTTGTTGCAATAAAACAATGAAATCTGTATATTTACTCTTTCTTAAAAAAGCATTTGAATATATACTTTGTATATAAATTATATGTATAATATATACAATATAAATATATAGTTTGTATATTTATATTTTGTATATTTGTAAATGTATAATTTTTGTATATAAATATAAATATATTTATATATAAATTTACAAAATAATTTTGTATATTTATAAATATAAATATATTTATATTTTGTATATCTTTGTATACTTTGTATATACAAAGAGAAATAGTAAGATGAATTGAAAAATGGATTGATTTTTAATGGTAACTATACACGTATCCTTAGACATCTATACAATTTTAAAATGGTATTGATAATTGTAGTGATTTTATAGTAAGTTTTGAACTAATTTCTGTAACACTAAAAAAGTTTTAGTGTGTTTTTAGCATATCTTCTAATTCTTGAAAACTTTCCCATATCTGTGTGATGATTTTTAGTTAATTTGTAACTTTGTTTCTCAACTTGCATGGAAAAAAATTTTTATTTTATTACATAATAGACTTTCCTAGGTGCCCTGCTTTAATATATGCATACAAATAAGTGTATGTAACATGTCTCTCTCATGAGTAGTGACAGAAATTCAACTCAAACTAAACAAAAGGAAGTATATAGGTCATGTTACTGAGAAACTCATAATAGATAGGAATGGTCTCAGACTTGGCTGAACCTGGTTCTCAAGCAGCTCTGTTTTTCGGGTTTGATTCCCTTTGTGTTGTTCTGATTTTCTCTTATTATGAATGGACTTCCTCCCTGCCACTGGAAGTTGTCTGTGGGAAGCAGCAGATTAGTCTCCTCCTGGTTTTATTTATCTTAATGGAAAGATGATTTCTCCTTCCCAGAGTAGAATCCTGGGTGGTCCGTTCGTTGGAGTTGGTTTGGATGGTGGTGCCATTACTGACAGAAGGGCCATAAGAATTAGGAAGAAGTTCCTTAGGGGATTTGGGCTGTTGCTGTCAGTAAGATGATTTAAAAGCATGAATGGGCAGACCAAAAACCCCATAGATAACTACAGTCTACTATACATCACTTGTTTACTTGTAAAGCATGCTTGTTTATGCTTTTCTTGGTTCATTCAAAGCTAGTGCTCTATATAAATATTTTAATAATTCTTTCTTACAGTCTTGTTCACCAAGTGAAAAGTAAAAATGAAAAAGGAAATTTTAATTTCTTGTCTAAGTTTCCCAAATCTATAATTAATATAGTTTAAGTTAATTAGGTTTTATTTCTAAATGTAATTTGCTTGTCATTTTTTTACCACCCCCTCAATACACATATACCCATGTACCTGCTTTTTGCATAAATTCGTCTTAACTATTATTCTTAGTTTAGTTGATCTGTTTAGTTTCTGTAGTAGTATAAAATTTTTGCTTCAAATACATGAGAGAAAAAATTACAGAAAGAGAACACAAATCAGAATTAATGTCCAAAGTATTGGTTTTTTTTTTCCAAATAAGAAAGTAATCACATGTGAACTTCATACTTACCTAATTGAGGAATGAAAGAATTGTAATGCAAACCCATTAACTTCACCTCATTTTAATCTGAATTTCGAATATATCCAGACTATTTGGCAATGAATGAATCTCTTCTCTCAGAAGAATTTTACACAGGAGACTCTTGACGTGTGCTAGGAGTAAGTCCAAGGTGAATATGGAAATGTTTGCAGAGGCTCCTGGCTTTCTTCATAAACTTATTTTCAGCCAGTGTTTTTGTATCCTTGCTTTATTGCCTTTAAAACTTCCACTAAAGCATTAAAGACCTAAGTGTAAGGCCAGACACTATCAAACTCTTAGAGGAAAACATAGGCAGAACACTCTATGACATACATCACAGCAAGATTCTTTTTGACCCAGCTCCCAGAGAAATGGAAATAAGAACACAAATAAACAAATGGGACCTAATGAAACTTAAAAGCTTTTGCACAGCAAAGGAAACCATAAACAAGACCAAAAGACAACCCTTAGAATGGGAGAAAATATTTGCAAATGAAGCAACTGACAAAGGATTAATCTCCAAGATTTACAAGCAGCTCATGCAGCTCAATAACAAAAAAACGAACAACCCAATCCAAAAATGGGCAGAAGACCTAAATAGACATTTCTCCAAAGAAGATATACAGATGGCCTACAGACACATGAAAGAATGCTCAACATCATTAATCATTAGAGAAATGCAAATCAAAACTACAATGAGATATCATCTCACACCGGTCAGAATGGCCATCATCAAAAAATCTACAAACAATAAATGCTGGAGAGGATGTGGAGGAAAGGGAACACTCTTGCACTGTTGGTGGGAATGTAAATTGATACAGCCACTATGGAGAACAGTATGGAGGTTCCTTAAAAAACTACAAATAGAACTATCATACGACCCAGCAATCCCACTACTGGGCATATACCCTGAGAAAACCATAGGTCAAAAAGTGTCATGTACCACAATGTTCATTGCAGCTCTATTTACAATAGCCAGGACCTGGAAGCAACCTAAATGTCCATCGACAGATGAATGGATAAAGAAGATGTGGCACATATATACAATGGAATATTACTCAGCCATAAAAAGAAATGAAATGGAGGTATTTGTAATGAGGTGGATGGAGTTAGAGTCTGTCATACAGAGTGAAGTAAGTCAGAAAGAGAAAAACAAATACAGTATGCTAACACATATATACGGAATCTAAGGAAAAAAAAAAAAAAAGGCCATGAAGAACCTAGTGGCAAGACGGGAATAAAGACACAGACCTACTAGAGAATGGACTTGAGGATATGGGGAGGGGGTGGGGTGAGATGTGACAGGGTAAGAGATTGTCATGGACATATATACACTACCAAATGTAAAATAGATAGCTAGTGGGAAGCAGCCGCATAGCACAGGGAGATCAGCTCGGTGCTTTGTGACCACCTAGAGGGGTGGGATGGGGAGGGTGGGAGGGAGGGAGATGCAAGAGGGAAGAGAAATGGGAACATATTGTATATGTATAACTGATTCACTTTGTTATAAAGCAGAAGCTAACACACTATTGTAAGGCAATTATACTTCAATAAAGATGTTTAAAAAAAAAAAAAAAGCCATCAAGTGAAGTTAAAAAACAAAAAACAAAAAACAAAAAAAACTTCCACTAAAGCTTAATTTCTCACTTGATAAGCAGAGCACTTTTGGGAGCTCTCACTGGCTAAGACGTTTCCATAAAAACTTTTTCTTGTGTCTACATAGAGCTGTTAAGGACTGGTTCATGTTACATCTAATCTGTTGCCAAATTCAAATTCATCATTATCCTCAAAATTTTTTTTATTGAGGTATAATTGCCATATAACATTATATTAGTTTCAGGTGTACAGTATAATAATTTGATATTTGTATATTGCAAAGTGATCTCTACAGTAAGTCAAGTTAATATCCATTCGTACACATAGTTACAGAGTTTTTTTTCTTGTGATGAGAACTTTTAAAATCTACTCTTCTTAGCAACTTTCAAATATACAATACAGTATTCTTAACTATAGTCATCATGCTGTACATTACATTGCCATGACTTATTTTATAACTGAAGTTTGTACCTTCACCCATTTTGCCCACCCCTCACCCCCCTACCTCTGGCAACCATTAGTTGTTTTCTGTATCTACAAGCTTGATTTTTTTTTTAAACTTCACATATAAGTGAGATCATACAGTATTTGTCCTTCTCTGTTCTCTGACTTATTTCACTTAGCATAATGCCCTCAAGGTGCTTCCAAGTTGTCACAAATGGTAAGATCTCCTTTTTTATGGCCTAATAATATTCCATTGTATATACATATATTACATTTTCTTTATCTATTCATCCATTGATGGGCATTTAGTTTGTTTCCATATCTTGGTTGTTGTAAATAATGCTGCAGTGAACATGGGAGTGCAGATATCTTTTTTAGTTAGTGTTTTCATTTTCTTCAGATTATCTTTTTAGTTTTATGCAAAATTTCAGTTTTTTTTACTTCTATCACCAGCATTGGGAATTGGCTTACTTTTTTTTTTTTTTTTAATTTTTATTTATTTATTTATTTATTTTTGGCTGTGTTGAGTCTTCGTTTCTGTGCGAGGGCTTTCTCTAGTTGTGGCAAGTGGGGGCCACTCTTCATCACAGTGTGCGGGCCTCTCACTATTGTGGCCTCTCTTGTTGCGGAGCACAGGCTTCAGTCGTGCAGGCTCAGTAGTTGTGGCTCTCGGGCCCAGTTGCTCCACAGCATGTGGGATCCTCCCAGACCAGGGCTTGAACCCGTGTCCCCTGCATTGGCAGGCAGATTCTCAACCACTGCGCCACCAGGGAAGCCCTGGCTTACTTTTTAATGCCCTTTTCCCCCTAAAAAGAAGCAAATTTTTTTTTTTTTTCTTCACAGAGTTAAATATGTAAAAGTTTCCAGAGAACTAGGGAACATACATCTATATTGAGATGTAGATTCTGAATAGCCTGTTCTACTTCCTGTTTGTTAAATGACTTGTGTACTTTACCTTCCAGTAAATATGCTTTCATTTAGTACTGCAACAAAGTAACTATTTTGTGTCATGAAACTTCTGTGTCCTTTGGACTTAGAACCATTGGGTGTTAAATGCAGAATGCCAAAGACTTACTATTATCAGTGATTAACTCTTTTGACTCTTGCATAGTATTTATAGTTTTGTTGACAGAATGTATCCATACCTTCTGGATCTTTCTGGCTCATGTGTTGGGCTGTTGTGTACTCCTCACAGGCTATAAGGCTGATCTTCAAGGTTGTAGATAGCATTACATTTACATGTAGAACTTGAGTTAACTTGCTTTTATTATTCTAGGTGATAGAATGTGAAGTGATAGGAACTATGATCTTGCTATATGTAAAGGACAGTTTAAAGAAAGTTATCAGAGATCTCAATGTGGAATTCCTCGCCTCCCTAGTTCCATCTGTTCTTTACTGAGTTCTTAAGTGTGTACTCACTTCCCTTGCTGAGAAAGATTCTCAAATCCCTTGGCAGATAGTAGTATAATTTTTGAACTGGAAAGAATCTTAAAGATTAATAAATTCTCAGCATTTCAAAAGTGAGAAAGGTAAAGGCCAGTAATAAGTGACTCTTCTAAAGTTGCAGCCAGGTAAGGGGAGAACTTGGAGTATAATATGGTTCTCCTGCTTTCTAATTCAGCATATAATGCTATCCCTAGAATATGCTAATTTAAAAAATTCGGATTTAATTTATTTTAAAGTTAACCTAAATTTAGGACTTCCCTGGTGGTGCAGTGGGTAAGAATCTGCCTGCCAAGGCAGAGGACACGGGTTCGAGCCCTGGTCCAGGAAGATTCCACATGCCATGGAGCAACTAACCCCATGCACCACAACTACTGAGCCTGTGCTCTAGAGCCCACGAGCCACAACTGCTGAGCCTGCGTGCCACAACTACTGAAGTCTGCGTGCATAGAGCCCGTGGTCCACAGCAAGAGAAGCCACCGCAATGAGAAGTCCCCGCTCTCTGCAACTAGAGAAAAGTCCGTGTGCAGAAATGAAGACCCAATGCAGCCAAAAATAAATAAATAAATAAATTTTTAAAAAAAGAAAAAAACCTAAATTTATGATTTTATGTCACAAATCATTTGGTCTAACTTAGTGCCTTAAATATAAGGTATTTTCATCCTCAAGTATAGTAAGTAGAGGTGTACAGTAGCAGAGTGTGAAAGGCTGTGCTCTGCCTTCCTTCCCAATGTGATTCATGGACTAGCCAGCAGCACTGGCATCAATTGGTAGTTTGTTAGAAATGCAGAATATTAGGTTCCACCTTAGAACTACTTAGAGTCTTCATTTTAACAAGATACCCAAGTAATTCTTTTGCAGATTAAAGCTTGAGAAGCAATGCAGTCTATATGTTTTTAAATTGAGATATAATTCACAACCTTAAAATTTACTCCTTTAAAGTGTACAATTCGGGGCTTCCCTGGTGGCGCAGTGGTTGAGAATCTGCCTGCCAATTCAGGGGACGCGGGTTCGAGTCCTGGTCTGGGAAGATCCCACATGCCGTGGAGCAACTCGGCCCGTGAGCCACAATTACTGAGCCTGCGCGTCTGGAGCCTGTGCTTGGCAACGAGAGGCCGCGATAGTGAGAGGCCCGCGCACCGCGATGAAGAGTGGCACCCGCTTGCCACAACTAGAGAAAGCCCTCGCACAGAAACGAAGACCCAACACAGCCATACATACATACATACATACATAAATAAAAAGAATGTAAGCAGACAAGAATAGCATTAAAAAAAAAAGTTAAAGTGTACAATTCAGTGGATTTTAATATATTTGCGAAGTTGTACAACTATCTTTTCCCACAGTATTTTCATGTTCAGTACCCATTAGCAGTCAGTTTACCCCTTCCTCCATTTCCAAGTCCAGGCAAAGACTAATCTGCTTTTTTTGTCTTTGTAGATTTGCTTATTCTGGACATGTCCTGTAAATGGAATTATGTAGTCTTTTGTGTCTGGCTTCTTTGACTTAGCCATGGGTGCTTCAAAGTTCATCCATATTGTAGCACAGGGGTCTCCAACCCCTGGACCACGGACTGGTACCGGTCCATGTCCTGTTAGGAACTGGGCCGCGCAGCAGGAGGTGAGTGGCGGGTGAGTGAGCGAAGCTTCATGTGCATTTACAGCTGCTCCCCATTGCTCGCGTTACCACCTGAGCTCCGCCTCCTGTCAGATCAGTGGTGGCATTAGGTTCTCATTGGAGCGCAAACCCTACTGTGAACTGTGCACGTGAGGGATCTAGGTTGCACGCTCCTTATGAGAATCTAATGCCTGATGATCTGAGGTGGAGCTGAGGTGGTGATGCTAGCGCTGGGGAGCGGCTGCAAATACAGATTATCATTAGCAGAGAGGTTTGACTGCACAGAGACCATAATAAATCAGTTGCTTCATATTAAAACCCTATCAGTGAGTGGCAAGTGACAGTTAAGCTGCATCTTACCGAGTAGACTGGACATAAGCAACACACTTTGGATGTCACTGTCTCCCATCACCCCCAGATGGGACCATCTAGTTGCAGGAAAACAAGCTCAGGGCTCCCACTGATTCTGCGTTATGGTTAGTTGTATAGTTATTTCATTATATATTACAATGTAATAATAATAGAGATAAAGTGCACAATAAATGTAATGTGCTTGAATCATCCTGAAACCATCCGCGCCCCACCCCCCCCGGTCTGTGGAAAAATTGTCTTCCATGAAACCGGTCCCTGGTGCCAGAAAGGTTGGGGACTGCTGTTATAGCATGTATCAGTCCTTCATTCTTTTTTTTTTTTTTTTTTAAACAATTTAAATTTATTTATTTATTTATTTATGACTGTGTTGGGTCTTCGTTTCTGTGCGAGGGCTTTCTCTAGTTGCGGCAAGCGGGGGCCACTCTTCATCGCGGTGCGCGGGCCTCTCACTATCGCAGCCTCTCTTGTTGGGAGCACAGGCTCCAGACGCGCAGGCTCAGCAGTTGTGGCTCACGGGCCTAGTTACTCCTTGGCATGTGAGATCTTCCCAGACCAGGGCTCGAACCCATGTCCCCTGCAGTAGCAGGCAGATTCTCAACCACTGCGCCACCAGGGAAGCCCGCCTTCATTCTTTTTTATGGCTGAATAATATACCATTATATGCATGTACTGTCCTACATTTTGTTTATCATTCATCCATTGATGAACATTTGTTTTGTTTCTACTTTTTGGCTCTTGTGAATAATGCTGTTATAAATATTCATATTTGTGTGAATACCTATTCTGAGTTTTTTTGGTACATATCTAAGAGTGGAATACTTGAGTCATTTACTGACTCTATGTTTAACTTTTTGAGGAACTGCCACACTGTTTTCCAAAGCAGCTATACTGTTTTACATTTTCTCTATCCAATTGAATTTCTCCATATCTTGACCAAAACTAGTTATGCCCCCCGCCCTTTTTTTTAAGTTGTGGCCACCATGGTTGGTATGAAATAGTGTCTCATTGTGGTTTTGATTTGTGTTCCCTAGTGACTTATGACGTTGAGCATCTTTTTATGTGCTTATTGGTCATTTGTATATCTCCTTTGGAGAAATATCTTTCAAATCCTTTGCTGATTTTAAAATCTAGTTATTTTTCTTTTTATTGTTCAGTTTTAAGTGTTCTTTATATATTCTGTAGAATAACCCCTTATCAGATTTATGACTTGCAAATATTTTCTTTCGTTCTGTAGGTTTTTTACTTTCTTGATTATGTTCTTTGATGCAAAAAAAAGGCTTTTAATTTTGATGAAGTTCAGTTTATCTATCTACCTGTCTCTCTATCTATCTGTCTAGGTTTCTTGACTACTAGATATTTTAACACTCAGAGAAAAAAGTAAGGAATGAAATATTGGAGGCTCCAATTTCATATTGGAGTATAAAGTAAAAGGAAAGTTCAGATTTGGGAGAAGTGCTTAAGATTCCTTCAGTACCAAATGCTAGAAATATTTTCAGGAGTCAAAAAGCTGTTACTCTGTTCTTTATTAATATAATTTTTTTCCCAAACATTCTTATTATGGTTATTATGTCTCAGTCACTTTTCTAAATACAAATATTAACTCATTTAATTGTCATAATGATTTCATAAGCTAGGTGTTATTAAGATTTCTATTTTGTAGAAGTAGAAACTGAGACACAAAGGTGCTCAGTAATGTCATATAGCTAGTAAGTGATGGAACCAGTAAAGAGTTCTAACACATATTTTTCAAGTTTATATATAAAATGTGATGTTATTAAGAGGTTGAAAGACTGATTCCTAATCTTGATCACAGAGAAAGGTGGACAAGATATTGTGTGAGAACATATTGAGAATGGGTTAGGGCTGGTTTGGAAAATTTTGCTGCAATTTGGGTAAGCATCAAATACCATTCTAGTATTTTTTCAGGTGTTTTATCTCTGGGGATTCATTAAATAAACTTCATTTTTGTTATTTTAAATTAGACTTGCCTATATACCACTTAAATATATTTTATATACCTTTCTTATGAGAGTTATACCGTTCCTATATGTAGATGGTAATTATCAGCTGACATGGTGTCATATGTTTGTTTTGGTTTTGGCTGTAGGGTTTACTGCATTGGTCTTGGGCTAGATTTTTTTTAAAGCTAACTTTGCTTGGGAGAGGGGCATCCTATCAGGGCCTATTCTTTAAACAAACAAGGTGAAAATAGAACCTGAGTTTAGCTGGGAGCACTATCTTATAACTTGGCTTTTAGCTTTGCGTGTTAGGTAGCGAGAGGAAGCAGAATTATTCCCTTTCTTTATAAAATATTATTACATTGAAGATAATTTACCTGATAATTTTGATATCTTAGCACATAAGATATAGTTTGTAATATAGGATAAAAAGGCATTAGAAGAAACAAATGCCCTTTAAGTGTGTATCTAATTTAGATAACTTTTTATTTAAAATAAGATTCAATTGAAGAATATATTGTTTTATTTTATTTTTCATTAATGGAAAAACATCATTGCCGGAGGTTATATGAAAACTAAAAAATAACAGGTTATATAAAATCTTAAATATTTAGAGTCAACACAATAAATACATTTTTCTTATGAATTCTTACATAGATGGTCAGAATTTTCAATGCAAACTTTCTCAGGAATGGCAAAAACAATCATTCAGTAATAAAAGAAATTGAAATTTTTGTTTCTCAGGAGTTTCTTGTTGACCTTTTAGAACTATATATCAAGATAACTTTCTATAAAGATCTGTTATAGGACCTTCTTTAGATACCAAAGGAGGGAATGGTGTAGAAGTTCATGACATCTATCTGTCCTTTTTTTTACTTTTTGCTTTTCTTTTTTTGTGGTGTTGGAGTGTCTACTGCTCCATGGTAGATACATAGTCTCCAATGGTAATTTCTGAATTGTCTTTTATCATTTGCATTATCCTGCCCACAGGATAGTGAATTGGTATATTCTGACATCTTGGATTTGTCATTAGTAACCCAGTAAACACATTGTCACAATTCCATTGTGTGGATTGTTCTGGTGTACAGATGCCTATATGAATAATCTTTACACACTTTTCTTCCCATAAAGCCTCTTAAAATTTTCATATATCATTGCCTTGTATTTATTTTTGGAATGTATTATAATCCTTTTCCCCTTTTTATTTTAACTCTCATGCAATAAACTGCACATGTTTAAAGTGGACAGTTTGTTAAGTTTCGACATATGTATGTACCTGTGAAACCATTACCACAATGAAGATAATGTATCTATCACTTAACAAGTTTCCTTGAGCTTTGTAATCCTTACTTCCTACCCTTCTCCTATTCTTAGGCAACCAATGATATTCTTTCTGTCTCTATCAACTGGTTTGCATTTTCTAGAATTTTATATAATCATACATTGTATACTTTTTTGGTATGACTTCTTTCACTCTGTGTAATTATCTTGCAGTTCATTCTTGATCATGTGTCATAAGTTCCTTTCTTTTTGTTGGTGAATAGTATTCCTTTGTGTGGATATATTATACTTTGCTTATCTGGACATCTGTTGATGACCATTTGGGTTGTTTTCAGGTTTTGGCTATTACAAATAAAGTGCTATGAACATTTATTACAAATCTTTGTATGGATGTATGCTTTCTTTTCTCTTGCTTTCACCAGAAGTATATGTTTTCACCTAGGAGTGGAATGCCTGGATTTGTATGATAGGTATATGTTAAACTTTTTTTTTGGCAGTTTTGGAAAATTGCCAGACTTTTTTCCAAACAATTGTACCTTTTTACGTTCCTACCAGTAGTTTATGAGTGAACCAGTTTCTTCATGTCCTTGACAGTGCTTGATATGGACAGTTTTTAAAAGTTTAGCCATTTTAGTAGTTGCATAGGGCTATCTCATGTGGCTCTAATTTGCATTTACCTAATGGCTAATGATGCTGAGCATCTTTTCATGTCCTTAATTGCCATCCATATAGCTTCTTTGGTAAAGTGTAAATCAAATCTTTTGCCTGTTTTTATACTGACTTCTTTGTTTCCTTGTTAATGAGTCTGAGATTTCTTTATATATTCTGGATACAAGTCCTTTCAAATCACATGTGTGATTTGTAAATATTTTCTCCTAGTCTGTGGCTTCCCTTTTCATCCTTTTAGCAATCTTTCTGAAAGTTTAGAATTTCTTAATTTTGATGAAATCCAATTAATCCATTTTAAAATTCATATACACGAATTTTAAGATAAAAAAATCTACCAGATAAGTCAGCTTATTTTACCTTTATGCACAAAGGATGGAAAGAGATAAAGTTTCAGAGTTTTTATGTTTTAACAAAGCTATGTTACAGGTATTTGTATCTTCAGAAATAGAAATGAAATTTACAGTATTCTTACCAATATTCTTGCATTCACTTATCAAGCAAGACAACCAATTAAAAAAAGAGATTTTTTACATACAGGTTAGAGTCACAGGACCTACGAAGATTCTTTGAATCTAGATGACTAGAGAGACTCCTTTGTTACAAATAAACATTTATAAGGATGTTTTATCGTAGACAATAGAACAGGATGATTATAGTTGTAACTTAACATGCAGCCTCTATGCTAGACTTACGGTGAATGCTTTCTGTTCTGTATGTTATCAAGACAGGTCCTCTGACTCAGAATGTTCTGCCCGCTGCAGCTGTAGGAGAAAGAGCCTGAGCATCTCTTGTTTTTCTGAGATTCCTTTCACTAGCAGTTGCTAATTAGGAGCGCCTGTCTTCTAAAAGATAAACCAGAAATTGCATTCGTTACTAGCTCCTTGGAGAAAACAGCAAGGCCATGAAGCTTAAAATTTACAATATGAAATAGAAAAGGGAAAATTTATTTTAACAAATCAAATGTGTGTAATGAATTTTTTGTTTTTAAAACACACTGATGTAAATGTGTATATACATAAATATATAACGCATATACACTTATATACACTCAGGTATATCAATAAATATACACACACACATATAATGCAGTTGTTAACAGAGGTTGCTTTATCTTTTAAAATTTAAGTATGATTGTCTCACTTTCCTTATCAAATCTGCTGTGGAAGTTTTTTGCAAAAAAGTTATAGTCACCTCTTGCTCTGAGTTCCTACTCTGCTGTACTTTCTTTTTTTTTCTTCCAGTTTTATTGAGATATAATTGACATACAGCACTGTGTAAATTTAAGGTGTACGGCATAATAATTTTACTTACATACATAATGAAGTGATTACCACAGTAAGTTTGGTGAATATCCATCATCGCATATAGATACAAAATAAAAGAAATAGAAAATTAAAAAAATTTGGTGATGGGAACTGCTAGGATTTACTCTCTTAACAACTTTAAAATGTTTAAAGCAGCCCTAGCATAGTGTTGAAGTGCTATCTAGTGTTCCTGAGCACAAGAAGGCTGTGATGTGCCTTATGGAGAAAATAACATGTGATAGGTAAGCTTCATACAGGCATGAGTTACATAGTGCTGTTTTCCAAGAGTTCATTGTTAATGAATCAATGATATATATTAAATAAGGTGTCTGTAAACAAAAACACACATAAAATAAGGTTATGTATTGATTGATCAAACCAAAAGTCTTATGACCAGAGGCTGAAGGGAACCTAATCTTGTATTTTCCCTAAGGGCAATGGCTCAGTATTTGCTAATTCCATGTTTACACCAACTTTATAAAACCTATCACAAATAATAAGAATCAATTGTATATAAACTTCTTATTAAAGTTTAAGTTATATAGAAGTTGGCCCAAATCATGTGTTCAGCTCCATGAATCTTCACAAAGTCAACATACCTATAAGCAGTACCCAAATCAAGAAACAGAATATAACCAGAATCCAGAAACCTGCATGTCCTTTTCCTGTCAAATGCCCTCCCACCCCTGTAAAAGAAACTGACCTTTATCTTGACCTCTGAAAGCATAGTTTTGCCAGTTTAAAACTTTATATAAATGGAATTATGTAGACATACTTTTTAATGTCTGGCTTCTTTTATCAATATTAAGTTTATGAAATTCATTCATGTTGTTACTTGTAGTTTAGTTTTTATCCTTGTAGAGCATTCCATTGAATATACTACAGTTTATCCATTCTGTTGTTGATGAGAATTGAGAGTATTATAAACAGTGTTAATATGAACATTCTGGTACTTGTTAGCCTAATATTGTTATTTTTAAAAACAATTCCACTTAAATTATATGGAATACAAATATGAGAAGTTACTTATTATCATATGAACATCTCTAAATAACTGTAAACAAAATAATGCCGTATAACTTTATGTAAGCTTAGCAGACAAGGTATTACTATGAAGATAATAAGGGCAAAGCTGTGACAATGGACTGAATAAAGGATAGCTTAGTTTGCAGAAAAGAAAAACTTTTATCCATCCAGAAACTATAATCATAATCCTGACACATAAATAAGATAAAGTATTTTGTTTTAAGATGGACTGGGTAACAAAGTTAATAGGGTAAACAAAAAATCACTGATGGAAAAAACTACCCAGAAATTTATTTCCTGCTGTACCTACTAGCAAAAGTTCTCAAAATCATTACAAAATATTTATGTATTCACATATATTTTACATTCTCTCAGGATTCACCCTTATTATAAACTGCCATATGCGAATAGAATGAAATTTGTGATTATTTCTAATAATGATTGTTAAAACTTCTAGTACCAGTTTATATATTTTCTCTTAGATACTTTGCCTGTATTTTTTGATAACCACAATATAATCAATACCATGTGATCTCCCTTTAAATTGCAAAATTCTAAACATTGGAAAAAAAGGGGAGGATTCTAAATGCACATAAATGCATATGTTACATCGTAAGTATGCTTGGCAATCTAACATTATCAAATGTTAAATTACATTTAAAAACATAATGAAAGTAAAGAAGTAGCGTTAAAACAATACAATTTGGGGAAGACCAGACACTACATAGTTTCACAATCCTGATCAGTTTAGTTTTTAACAATTTAATTTTTACTGAGAATCAAATTATAATAGAGACCAGAATGCCCCAGATGATTCCTTCTCTAAAGCTTACTATCTTGCCTAAGTCATACCTTTCATGTAGTTGAAGAAAATACTATACGTAGGTATACAGTATAGTGAGGTATACCATGTTGAGTTTAAAGGAAGGAAATATATTTTTTCTAGTTAAGTATTACAGTGGGCTGCAGGTTGTGTCTGAGACCTGTTAACATAGATCAGAGAAGTTCTTTGTGTGTCCTAATTATCCATAAAGTAGATTATCAACTCAGATCAAGAGATCAAAATGACTTAGTTAGGAATATTTATTTTTAACCCAAGCTAAACACAAAATGAAATCAGATGGTTCACTGTAATCTTAAATTCTTCTGAGTGAATCATACTTAATTCCTTTTTATTGTATCTATATTTTGGGTAATTTACCATTAAATTTTCTAATAATATGTATGATCACATAACAATACCTTTTCTCATTTTATGCCATATAGATATAGATACCACTGTATCTAGTTATCCTCTAAGAAACAAAATAAATAAGTACTAGGGAGATAATGTATAACATGATGAGTATAGGTAACACTGCTGTATGATATACAGGAAAGCTGTTAAGAGAGTAAGTAAATCTTAAGAGTTCTCATCACAAGGGGAAAATTCTTTTACTTTTTTCTTTTCTCCTTTCTTTTCTTTTTATTGTATGTATAAAAGAAGATGGATGCTAGCTGAACCTATTGTGGTAATTGTTTCACAATATTTGTAGATCAAATCATCATATTGTGCACGTTAAACTTATACAGTGATGTATGTCAATTATTTCTCAATAAAGCTGAAAATTTACCTTCTGATTCTTTACTGATCAGGAATTCATTGTTTTTACCCAGTTATCAACTGACCTTTACATTAGTACTTTTCAAATGAGGTAATGTGTATCCTTCAGAATAAATTTTTATCAAGATCAACTTTTAGGAGACTTCAAATGTACCAGTATAAAACACTAAGATTAAGAATCAGTTTTCAAATAGTAATTTTACTTTGAATTTATTTGCCATGATGCATATTTTAAAAGAGTATCATTTAGTGCATTTTGTTTTACACAGATTCCTTTTAACTACTTTTAATTTAGTGTTTTCACAGGAACAGAAGATATGCCATTTTAGGCCAGTCTGGCCAGTGGTTGGTACAGCCTAATATATTGTTTTTTTTTTTTTTTATATTGTTTTTGACAGTAAAGTGTGGCTGTTGTTCCAGTTGTCTATTGTTACATGTGCAGAAAGCAATTAACACAGCAGGTTTGAGACTGCTATCCTTAGAAACATTCTTGCAAGAATGGCCTTTGGCATCTGAGAATGTGAATGGTAAACAGTTTCCTGCACAGATATAAATTTTCCCTAAAGGATGAGTGGCTCACTGTTGTACAAACGATGTGGTGTATAATGAATACTTGCTTTTCTGTAGGAGCCTGAGATTTTGGTGCGTGCCAGGCAGAGGGTGTCTATGTAACTAATCTCCAGTAAAGACCTTGGGCACTGTGTCTCTAATGAGCTTCTCTGGTAGGCAGCACTTAACACAGGTTGTCACAGTTTAATGCTGGAGGATTTAAGTGCATCCTCTTCGACTTCACTGGGAGAGGACTCTTGGAAGCTTGAGCCTGATTTCATTTGGACGTGTGTCTTTTCCCTTTGGTAATTTTGCTTTGTGTTCTTTTGCTGTAATAAGTCTTAGTCATACATTGAACTAGATGCTGAGTTCTGTGAGTCCTAGTGAATCACTAGACCTGTGAGTAGTCTTAGGAACCCGTGACAAACTGCATAACAAAATTCTGCAAAACTTAGTATCTTAAAACAGCCATATTATTGTATCTCATGATTTTGTTGGTCAAGAATTCAGTTTGACTTGTTGACAGAGGTCACTCGGTGATTTTCATCTAATAGTTGGTTTGGTCTGGTGGGTCCAAGAACTTTCTCCATGAATCTGGCACTTTGGCAGCAATGGATGGAAGGCTGTGCTCAGCTGGGACTGTTGACTGGAATGTCTACATATGGCCTCTCCTGTATTACAGCCCTAAAATGCCAATTAAGAATCAGACTACCCTGAATAGACAGATCATTTATTTATTTTATACTGCTGAAATAGCTTATATTATTATTTTTAGCTGGAATAATTGGAGTTCTGAATTCCCTGTATTACCACATATTTTGTAATGTGTGGTTATTAATTCCTTTTGTTTTCCCCAAACTACCTTCCCTTCGAGTGTTAAGGGATATCTTTTTGTTGTGCTGAATAATTCTGTGTTCATGTTACCTATACTCTATGTGATTTTATTAACATGTAACATCTTCTTTCGGCTTTCATATTTCTAAGAAGAGAATGTTTTTATTATATCCTCTTTAGAGAGTGACTATTCTAGTTATTTTTATCTTAACCATTTCCAGGTTCATTTTTTCATTTGAAAATGAAAAAATCTGACCTATATGCAATATGATAGACTGAGATGCACCATATATATATTTTTTTCCTCCAGAAGAACCATAGAGGTATGAATTCCCTTTGCAGAAAATATTATTACTTTTTATGGCTAGAAATTATTCTTAAGTGGAAAATTTTCAAACCTGTGATTAGAAATATTTCTTTTTTACTCACTGGTTTGTAGTTCCTTGAGAGCCCTTGGAGCCTTTTTTTAAATGAATAACATGAAAAATTCTTGAAATCTTTCAGTGGCTTTTACAAATTTTAGCTCATAGTTTGATAGCTTCACATTTGAGTTCCTTCAGGACTCCTGAGTGAATGTTATTCAATCCTAATTTATTTGTATTCAACAATCATGTTTATTTTTTGGTATTAACAATAAATGACATCTCTGTTGGATAATATTGCATGTTAGAAAATAATTTTAGCATGCATTATATAATTTCATTCTTTAAGCAAATTGTTAGATGATTTGAATAAGTATTTTTTAAAAATTGAATCATAATGTTTTATAATAGCAGTTAATTTGGCATTCTGTATATGCCATGGATTGTAATATTTCATATTTGTGAATATTATGTGGCTCTCATTTTAAGAAGTTGGCTCTTTTCATAGCTTACTCCAATATATTTACAATACTATTTTTTTCTGTTTTTGAGATTCAAATAAAAATAATCTGCTCTAAATTAGAACGTTAGACTTAGAAGGAAGTTCAAATCTCTGGGTACTAGGGACACAAGAGGTTTTTCATTATCCTCTTTGTACTTATTTTGAAAATTTTCTACTTTGAGCAGGAAATTTCAAAAAGGAAAATAAAAATTGCTTGAAATCCTACTATCCGTAAATAATCATAGTTAGCATTTTGGTCATTGCTTTTCTTCTCCATCTTCCTGTGGATTTGAATAGTATTGTTAATTATCCCACCTCATAGATGAGAAACCTGAGGCTCAGAGTGGTTTTTTAAGTTTGAAAAGAGAAGAGCTAGAGTGAGAATGGAGATCTTATGACTCCAAATCCCACTGCTCATGGGCATCTGTTCAGTTTTAGGGGCACCACACTACCACCCTGAGTCCTGGTGTTTAGATGATTGTTGTTGTTGTTAATGTTGATCAAGGCGGGCAGGATATTATGCAGTCCACTTGCATCAGGGATGTTCTGAGATTGATATTTGGATACCTGAGGTGAACCCTGGACACTCATGATCACAGTGAGTCTCCCCTCTGCTTTACTGCACTTAGAGTGCTCAGTTAGGTGATTGAATTTCAGCCTTGATTTCTGACTTATCATTCCATTTCCCCCAGTGGGATTGAACTCTGTCTTAAATCCCCACCTCCCTAGTTCTTGCTCCTAGAAACTGGACCACAAAAGCTCCACCCACTGACTGGAATCTTGTTCCAAAGATAGGATCATGGTGGTACCATCCACCTGACTCTTCTGACCTTGTCTCACTCACTAGTTAGAGTGCTTTTGGCTATTTGACCACCATTTCAGTGTCACTAAAGATATGGATGTTTGCACTGTTGGTCACTGTCTTTGGGGGGGCAGCCCTACAGTGTGGACTCACTCATATCCACTTTCTTCCTTTTTCTCACCAGCATATATATATTGAAGTTGAAATAGTAGGGACTTTCAGGTTTTTTCCATCAGGGTATACTACTTCCTTAGGATAATCCTAAACTATTAATTAGATATTGAATCTCTGCACTTACCATGTTTTCATATATATATATATATCTTCTGAACTATTCCCAGTAAAATGAACTTGAGAATTTAGAATCCCTTTAAAGTAATAATTTTCAATCTGAAGTTTACGGGAGTGGTTAAAGCCTGAGGTATATACATTTGTGAGTCATTTCCACTTAGGTGGCAAGCAAAACCAGGTTATGGATGATATTATCTAGAATGAGAATATGGAATTAAAAACAAGTATTTAAGATTGGACCTTGAGGAACTTGAGTATTTAATAGCCAGGAGAGAAGGTTGAAACCACAAAGGAGACAAAGAATGTGTAGCCAGATGGGTAGAAAGAAAACTAAAGGAGTGTGGTGTCTTGAGAACAAAGGAAGAAGAGTGTTAGCAAAGTTGAATGCTCCTGAGAGATCAGTTAAGGTGAGCACTGAGAAGTATCCATTAGTTTTAGTGACATGACGGTCATTGTTTATTTTAGTCAGAGTGTTACAGTGGAGTGATAGGATGGAAACCAGGCAGTCAGGCTTAAGTGGCAAGTAGAGGTGAAGAAATGGATCCAGTTGGTATAGAAAACTATCTTAAGTAGTTTGGTAAGAAGAGAAGTGAGGTAGAAACAAGGGAATTGTGAAGTTGGTGGAAGGTGTTTTCGTTTATTATTATATATTTCAAGTAGGGGAGACTTAAGTATAATTAAAAACCAGCGGGAAGGATTTAGTTGAGAGGGAGAGGTCAAGTGTATCACAGAAAGAAAGGATGTTTGATAGTATATTATGTTTCTGAGGAAGCAAAAAGGCTGCATAAAGCTGCTTTGAACGATCTTTTACAAGTCTTTTTGTGTTGCATGCTTTCATTTCTCTTCAGTAAATACCTAGGTGTGGAATTCCTGTGTCTTTTGTTTAACTTTATAAGGAATGGCCAAACAGTTATCCAAAGTGGTTATACCATTTTATTTCCTCATCAGCATTGTATAAGAGTTTCAATTGTTCCACATTCTTGCCAACACTTGTTAGTGTTTTCAATTTTAGCTAATCTAAGGGCAGAGTAGTGGTATCTCATTGTGGTTTTGATTTGCATTTTCCTGGTGATTAATGATGTTGAGCATCTTTGCATGTTTTTAGTTGATCATCATATTTTTTATTTAGTGAAGTGTCCTTTTCTATTTTGGGGAGATTGATTGTTTTATTATTGAGTTACAGGAGTTTTAAATATATTCTGCAGAATAGTTCTTTCTCAGACATATGTATAGCAGATATTTTGTTCTGATCTATGTTTTGCCTTTGCATTTCTTAATGTTGATTTTGAAGAGCAGAAGCTTTTAATTTCAATCAAGTCCAGTTTATCAGTTTTTTAAAAAATGGTTTGTATATTTTATATCCTAAGAAATCTTTGTCTACCCACAGGTTACAAAGATTTTCTCCTACTTTTTCTTTTAGAAGTCATATATTTTTATTTGAGTGATACATTTTGAGCTGATATTTTTGATTTGAGTTAATTTTTTGTGTGTGGTGTGAAGAAAGTAAAATTTCATTAAAAAGATATGGCTATGTAGTTGTTCCAGAACTTTTTGTGGGTAAGATTTGTCATTCCTCTAATGAATTACTGTGATTCATTTGTTGAAAATACCTTGACCATCTATGGGTCTGTTTCTGTTCCACTTATGTATGTGTTTATCTTTAATGTCAATACCATTCTGCCTTGATTATTGTAGCTTTGTGGTAAGTCTTAAAATCACATAGTGTAAGCCAACCAACTCTATTCTTTTCCTTTTTTTGTGTGTGTGTGTGTGTGAAAATTGTTTTGGATTTCCTTTGCATTTCTGTATACCTTTTAGCATCTGTTTTTTATTTTCTAATACAAAATAAGTGGGAGTGGGATTGTATTGAATCCCAAGTGAGGATGGGTAGAAAAAGTGAAATGACCTTTTCCAATCAGATTTACATTTTAGAAAGCTCACTCTTCTGACAGAGTGCAGGAGTGCATAAAAAGAGAGTAGGATTGGAGACAGAACAACTTATAGTCCAGGTGATAGATGGTGAAGACTAGAAGAAAGACATTGGTGCAAGTAGATACTTTTGAAACCTCTATCAGTTTTCTATTGCTGCCCTAACAAATTACCATGAATTTAGTGGCTTACAACAACACAAATTTACTATTTTATAGTTCTGAAGATCAGAAGTCTGGTACAGTTCCTGGACTAAAGTCAAGGTGTTGATCTACTATGTTTTTTTCTCCTGTGTTGCTTTCTGGAGGATCTTGGGGAAAATCTGTTTCCTGCTCCTTTGGGTTGTTGGAAGGATTCCATTCCTGTGCTTGTATGTCTGAGATCCCTGATTTTTTGATGGCTGTTGGCCAAACGCTGTTCCTAGCTTCTGGAGGCTGTCCGCCTTCCTTGGTTAGTGGTACTCATCATCCATTTTCAAAGCCAGCAATAGCAGGTTGAGATCCTCTCACGCATCCTTTTTTTTTTTTCTTCTTTTTTTTTTTTCCCTTCAGTCTTATCTCTCTGACCAGCTGGGAAAGGTTCTTTGATTTTAGAGGCTCATGTGATTAGATTGGACCCACCCATATAATTCAGGATAGTCTTCCTATATCAAGATCTGTAATTTAGTTACATCTATAAAAATGAAAACTGTATAAAAACTATACTCAGAGAAGTCTCACTCTTTTTCATATCCCTTCTTCCTCGTTTCCACATATTCTCCATGGGTAATAACTTTGACTAACTTCTTGTTTATTCTTATACTATAGGATTTTTCAAGAAGCAGGCAGATACATACATATATTCATAGTCTCATTTCTATGTTTTTTACACAAAACTCTCTTTATACATATTCTTTTGCATGTTTTTTAACTTAACACCATTATCGTTGAAATCACTCCATATCAGTTTATAGAGATCTTCCTTATTCTTTTGCTTATAGTACCTGTACTCCTTCTATCCTTTAAATAGATGAAGTATATTTTATTCAGCCAGTTTCCATAGAAAGGCATTTAGATTATTTCCAGTGTTTGCTCTGACAAATAATGCTGCATTAAATAATGTTGTATATATGTTGTTTCATGATTGTGTAGGTGCTTCTTTGGGCTAAATTCCTCGACATGGGATTGGTAGATCAGAGGGTAAATACTTACGTAGTTTTATAAATATTAACAGATTCCTTTCCATCTATTTTCTCTCATTTTACGTACCTATCAGTAATGTATGAGAGTGCCTGCTTCCGAACAGCCTTTTCAACAAATTTGTTGTCAGGCTTTTGAATTTTTTTTGTCAATTGGATAGGTGAGAAATGGTATCTCATTATAGTTTTAAAAAACTAACTTTACTGAGGTATAATTTATAGGAAGTAAAGTGAATTTATTTAAAATATACAGTTGATGATTTTTGACAAATGCATAATCATGTAACCACCACAACAATCAAGATGTAGAATGTTTCCATGATCCCTTAGAGGTTCCTTGTCCTTTTTGTGCTCAATTTTTCCATCCTTCATCCCAGCCCCAGACAATCACTGATATGATTTCTGTCTCAATAGATTCCCCGCCCCCTGCCTTTTGGAATTTTAAATAAATGTAATCATATAGTATGTACTGTTTTATGTCTGATGTCTTTTGATTAGCAAAATGCTCTTGAGAGTCATCCATGTAAGCATGTGCATGATTTATTCATTTTTTTTACTCAGTGGTATTTCATTGTATGGGTAATTATTTATCTGTTTACCTGTTGATAGATATTTGGGTCCTTTCCAGTTGTTACTATTATTAATAAAACTGCTGTGAAAATTCTTATACAGGTTTTTGTGTGGACATATATTTTCATTTCTCTTGGGTAGATACCTGGTAGTGAAATTGCTGGTAAGTGTATGTTTTACATTATAGGAAACTATTAAACTGTTTTCTAAATACATATCATTTTATATTCCCACCAATAGTGTTTGAGAACCAATTGCTTCACATCCTCTATAACATTTGGTATAGCCTGTGTTTTTAGTTTTAGCCACTCTAATGGATGACTAGTGGTATGTAACTGTGGTTTTAGTTTTAGTTTGACTGTTGACCATTTATGTATCTTCTTCTTATTAAGTTATCTTTTTATGAATGAGTTGTAAATATTCTAGATATCAGTATATTGTCAGATATATGCAGTGGATTTTCTTCCACTTTGTGGTTTATCTCTTCATTTTCTAAATAATGTCTTTCACAGAGCAGAAGTTTACAATTTTGATGAAGTCCAACTTATAATTTTTTTCTTTTATGTTTCATGTTTTTCATATCCTAAGAAATTGTTACCTCCTTCCAAATCACAACTAGTTCTTTTATGCTTTCTTCTAGAACGTTTGTAGTTTTTTAAAAAAAAATTATTTATTTTATTTTTTATTTTACTTTTGGCTGCATTTGATCTTTGTTGCTGTGTGTGGGTTTTCTCTAGTTGCAGTGAGCGGGGGCTACTCTTTGTTGCGGTGTGCGGGCTTCTTACTGCAGTGGCTTCTCTTGTTGCGGAGCATGGGCACTAGGCACACGGGCTTCAGTAGTTGTGGCTCGCAAGCTCTAGAGCGCAGGCTCAGTAGTTGTGGTGCATGGGCTTAGTTGCTCTGTGGCATGTGGGATCTTCCTGGACCAGGGCTCGAACCTGTGTGCCCTGCATTGGCAGGCAGATTCTTAACCACTGCGCCACTAGGGAAGCCCCATTTGTAGTTTTGCTTTTATGGTGGTCAATTCTGAGTTAATTTTGGGTAAGTGTGACATAAGGGTTGAAGTTTATTTTTTTCCCAATGACTATCCACCATTTATTGAAAAAATTATCTTTTTTTTCATTGAATTACTTTAACATCTTTAAAAAAATCAGTTGAATATGTATGGGTAGATCAATTTCTGGATGCTGTATTCAGTTCCATTGATCTGTGCCTTTCCTTATAGTGATAATACTCTGTCCTGAATACTGTAGCTTTCTTTATAGACCACCTTGAAGTCTGGTATTGTAAAGTCATACAATTTTGTTCTTTTTAAAAATTGATTTGACTAATTCTCAGTCATTTGCATTTTCATGTAAATTTTAGAATCCTCTTGTCAGTTTCTGCCAAAATGCCTGCTGTGATTTTGATTTGGATTACCTTAAATCTTTAGATCAGTTTTGAGAAAACTGACTTCTTAACACAATTGAGTCTGCCAGTCCATAAATGTGAACATGGTATATCTTTCTGTTAATTTTTCTTCCTTAATTTGTTTTAACAAATTTGTGGCTTTCAGCATTTAGGTCTAGCACATATTTTGTTAAATCTATCTGTAAGTGTTTCATGTTTTTTGATGCTATTATATTGACATTGTATTTTGTTGATTTAATTTTCTAATTGTTTGTTGTAATATATTGGAATACAATTCAGTTTTGTATATTGACCTTGTTTTCCAGAGACCTTTTAAAATGTACTTATTATTTACAGTAGGTTTTTAATAGATTTCTTAGGTTTTTAAAAACTTACGTGATCACATGTAAGTCATTTTTAGATGGTGAAGTGGTAAAAAAGATGATTATGTTGTGGAAATTTTGCTAAAAACTTAGGAGAATACAAAAAATATAAGATTTTCACTTAAGGCACTGTACAGTAGCTCATAGGATGTAAGATCTTTCCCACAATAGCAAAGATTAGTTGATTCAAAATTTGAAAACTTGCATGTACTTTTATTTAGTTTATATGAGTCATGTGGTAAAAGAGACACAGTCCAATTAATACTTTGGGTAAAAAATAATTTGGTAAGCTCAAATGTAGGAAGAAGGTGGCTTTGGGTAAGCCACTGCCAGGGTCCCATGATCCAGGGACAACCTCCCCGAGAGAACACACGGCATGCCTCAGGCTGTTGCAACTGTCACACCGGTCTCTGCCACCACAGACTCACCCCGCAATCCAATTATAACTACCGTACTCCTCCCTCCCCCTGGCATAGGTGAGCCAGAGCCCCTTAATCAGCTGCTGCTTTAACCCCATCCTGTCTGGGTGGGAATAGATGCCTGAGGGTGACCTACACCCAGTGGTGGGGCCAAAACCAAAGCTGAAGCCCAGGAGCTGTGCAAACAAAGAAGACAAAGGGAAATTTCTCTGTACAGCCTCAGGAGCAGTGGATTAAATCCCCACAATCAACTTGATGTAGCCTGAATCTGTGGAATACCTGAATAGACAACAAATCATCCCAAAATTGAGGCACTGGACTTTGGGAGCAGCTGTAGACGTGGGGTTTGTTGTCTGTGACTGATTTGTTTCTGATTTTGGTGTTTATCTTAGTATAGTTTTTAGTGCCTGTTATCATTGGTGGATTTGTTTATTGGTTTGGTTGCTCTCCTCTCTTTTTTTATTATTAATTTTTAAAACTTTTAATAATAATTTTATTTATTTATTATTATTTTTATTTTATTTTATTTTATTTTATTTATTTTCTTTCTTTTTTCTCCCTTTTCTTCTGAGCCATGTGGATGACAGGCTCTTGGTGCTCTGGCCTAGTGTCAGGTTTGAGCCTCTGAGGTGGGAGAGGCGAGTTCAGGACATTGGACCACCAGATACCTCCTGGCCCCACGTAATATCAATTGGCGAGAGCTCTCCCAGAGATCTCCGTCTCAATGCTAAGACCCAGCTCCACCCAATGACCAACAGACTCCAGTGCTGGATGCCTCATGCCAAACAACTAGCAAGACAGGAACACAACCCCACCCATTAGCAGAGAGGCTGCCTAAAATCATACTAAGTTTACAGACACCCCAAAACACACCACCGGATGCGGCCCTGCCCACCAGAAAGACAAGATTCAGCCCCACCTACCAGAACACAGGCACCAGTCCCCTCCACCAGGAAGCCTACACAACCCACTGAACCAACCTTAGCCACTGGGGACAGACACCAAAAAACCCCAGAAATTACGAACCTGCAGCCTGCAAAAAGGAGACCCCAAACACAGTAAGTTAAGCAAAATGAGAAGACAGAGAAACACACAGCAGATGAAGGAGCAAGGCCAAAACCCACCAGACCTAACAAATGAAGAGGAAATAGGCAGTCTACCTGGAAAAGAATTCAGAATAATGATAGTAAAGATGATATAAAATCTTGGAAATAGAATGGTGAAAATACAAGAAACGTTTAAAAGAACCTAGAAGAACTAAAGAGCAAACAAACTGATGAACAACACAATAAATTAAATTAAAAATTCTCTAAAAGGGATCAATAGCAGAATAACTGAGGCGGAAGAACGGATAAGTGACCTGGAAGATAAAAGAGTGGAAATAACTACCACAGAGCAGAACAAAGGTAAAAGAATGGAAAGAACTGAGTACAGTCTCAAGACCTCTGGGACAATATTAAACGCACCAACATTCGAACTATAGGGGTCCCAGAAGAAGAAGAGAAAAAGAAAGGGACTGAGAAAATATTTGAAGAGATTATAGTTGAAAACTTCCCTAATATGGGAAAAAATAGTCAATCAATTCCAGGAAGTGCAGAGAGTCCCATGTAGGATAAATCCAAGGAGAAACATGCCAAGACACATATTAATCAAACTATCAAAAATTAAATACAAAGAAAAAATATTGAAAGCAGCAAGGGAAAAGGAACAAATACATACAAGGGAATCCCCGTAAGGTTAACAGCTGATCTTTCAGCAGAAACTCTGCAACCCAGAAGGGAGTGGCAGGACATATTTAAAGTGATGAAGGGGAAAAACCTACAACCAAGATTACTCTACCCTGCAAGGATCTCATTCAGATTTGACGAAGAAATTAAAACCTTTACAGACAAGCAAAAGCTGAGAGAATTCAGCACCACCAAACCAGCTTTACAACAAATGCTAAAGGAACTTCTCTAGGCAGGAAACACAAAGGAAAGAGAGACCTACAATAACAAGCCCCAAACAATTAAGAAAATGGTAATAGGAACATACATATCAATGATTACCTTAAATGTAAATGGATTAAATGCTCCAACCAAAAAACATGGACTGGCTGAATGGATACAAAAATAAGATATGTATATACGCTGTCTACAAGCGACCCACTTCAGACCTAGGGACACATACAGACTAAAAGTGACGGGATGGAAAGAGATATTCCATGTAAATGGAAATCAAAAGAAAGCTGGAGTAGCAGCCAACATCGTTCTCAGGGGTGAAATACTGAAACCATTTCCACTAAGATCAGGAACAAGACAAGGTTGCCCACTCTCACCACTATTATTCAACATAGTTTTGGAAGTTTTAGCCACAACAATCAGAGATGAAAAAGAAATAAAAGGAATCCAAATAGGAAAAGAAGAAGTGAAGCTGTCACGGTTTGCAGATGACATGATACTATACATAGAGAATCCTAAAGATGCTACCAGAAAACTACTAAAGCTAATCAATGAATTTGGTAAAGTAGCAGGATACAAAATTAATGCACAGAAATCCCTTGCATTTGTAGACACTAATGATGAAAAATCAGAAAGAGAAATTAAGGACACACTCCCATTTACCACTGCAACAAAAAGAATAAAATACCTAGGAATCAACCTACCTAAGGAGACAAAGACCTGTATGCAGAAAACTATAAGACACTGATGAAAGAAATTAAAGATGATACAAACAGATGGAGAGAGATACCATGTTCTTGGATTGGAAGAATCAACATTGTGAAAATGACTATACTACCCAAAGCAATCTACAGATTCAGTGCAATCCCTATCAAACTACCAATGGCATTTTTCACAGAATTAGAACAAAAAATTTCACAATTTGTATGGAAACACAAAAGACCTCGAAGCGCCAAAGCAATCTTGAGAAAGAAAAATGGAGCTGGAGGAATCAGGCTCCCTGACTTCAGACTATACTACAAAGCTACAGTAATCAAGACAGTATGGTACTGGCACAAAAATAGAAATATAGATCAGTTGAACAGGATAGAAAGCCCAGAGATAAATCCACACACATATGGTCAGCTTATCTTTGATAAAGGAGGCAAGAATATACACTGGAGAAAAGACAGCCTCTTCAATAAGTGGTGCTGGGAAAACTGGACAGCTACATGTAAAAGAATGAAATTAGAGCACTCCATAACACCATACACAAAAATCAACTCCAAATGGATTAAAGACCTAAATTTAAGGCCAGACACTATAAAACTCTTAGAGGAAAACATAGGCAGAACACTGTATGACATACATGACAGCAAGATCCTTTTTGACCCACCTCCTAGAAAAATGGAAATAAAAACAAAAACAAACAAATGGGACCTAATGAAACTTAAAAGCTTTTGCACAGCAAAGGAAACCATAAACAAGATGAAAAGCAGCCCTCAGAATGGGAGAAAATATTTGCAAATGAAGCAACTGACACAGGATTAATCTCCAAAATATACAAGCAGCTCATGCAGCTCAATATCAAAAAAACAAAAAACCCAATCCAAAAATGGGCAGAAGAATAAATAGACATTTCTCCAAAGAAACTATACAGATTGCCAACAAACACATGAAAGGGTGCTCAACATCACTAATCATTAGAGAAATGCAAATCAAAACTACAGTGAGGTATTACCTCACACCGGTCAGAATGGCCATCATCAAAAATTCTACAAACAATAAATGCTGGAGAGGGTGTGGAGAAAAGGGAACCCTCTTGCACTGTTGGTGGGAATTTAAATTAATACAGCCACTATGGAGAACAATACGGAGGTTCCTAAAAATCTAAAATTAGAACTACCCTATGACCCAGCAATCCCACTGCTGGCCATATACCCTGAGAAAACCATAATTCAAACAGAGACATTTACCACAACGTTCATTGAAGCACTATTTACAATAGCCAGGACATGGAAGCAACCTAAATGTCCATCGACAGATGAATGGATAAAGAAGATGTGGCACATATATACAATGGAATATTACTCCTCCATACAAAGGAACAAAACTGAGTTATTTGTAAGGAGGTGGATGGACCCAGAGTCTGTCATACAGAGTGAAGTAAGTCAGAAAGAGAAACAGAAATACCGTATGCTAATGCACATATATGGAATCTAAAAAAGCAGTACCGATGAACCTAATGGCAGGAGCAGAATAAAGATGTAGACATAGAAAACGGACTTGAGGACACGGCGGGGGTGGTGAAGGGGAAGCTGGGGCGAAGTGAGAGAGTAGCGTTGATACATATACACTACCAAATGTAAAATGGATGGCTAGTGGGAAGCTGCTGCATAGCACAGGGAGATCAGCTAGGTGCTTTGTGGTGACGTAGAGGGGTGGGATAGGGAGGGTAGGAGGGAGGCTCAAGAGGGAGGGGATATGGGGATATATGTATACATATAGCTGATTCACTTTGTTGTACAGCAGAAACTAACACAACATTGTAACACAATTATACTCCAATAAAGATATAAAAAATTAAAAAAAGATGAACCAGTTTTGTCAATGTGTATGAAAATATTGAAGGCATGTGTTTATGTGGTACTTGAATGTGTTATTAGAAAACTTTGAAGTATATTTGGAACAACTTAGATACATGAACTACTTTTTAAACTCTGATGAGATCTAAATACAGATTAAAAATTTATGTTTGATATTTGGCCCCTTAATTAAGATGTTATGTATATATAAAATATACAATGGATTTCAAGGACTTGGTTTTAAGAAAAGAATATAAAATCTCTTAATAACTTTTATAGTGATTACATGTTAAAATATTTTATTTTTGATCTTTTTGGTTAAATAAAATATATTATTAGAATTAATTTCACCTTTTCCCTTTCCTTCTAAAAATGCAGCTATTACAACATTTAAAATTACATACATATGTTGCAATATATTTTTATTAGACAACATTGAGCTAGATTATTTTATTGTCTTGCTTGCATAACAGTTTGTGAGTGTCTTCTGGATGCTTGAGGTTAAGAGAAGTTTAAGATAAGGGCTGTTTTGGTCTTAATTCAATCAGTAGTAATTCCTTGGTTATCCTGGTCACTTCAGTGACTGTTATAAGGTTTGTAATGCATTTTATTTATTAAATATTAATGGTTTGATCCAATGGATCTTACTGGGTTGTGATATGTGAAAGTACTAATGTGAAATGAATTTGTGTTTGTATATAAATTACTGTAACTTCTTGTGAGCCATATTATGATACTGATGGCATTTAAGCCTCTAATTGACTGCATTCTTTCAGAGGAGTACATTATTCAGAGATGTTTTGCACCCAGTTTAGGGTGGGATGTGAGTGGCAGTGGATGCACTGTAGACTTTCTTGCAACAGCTGTCACAGTTGGCAAAGGTAATGCTGGAGAAGCACCGCATTAAATTGGCCCAGTGGACACAATTATTTCAGAGAAAGAAGAGCTGTTTGCATAGCGGGCATGCTTGGACTAGTTGGGCAGCTGGTATGATTATGTGCCTCACTTACAGGGCATGGTCGATAAAACTGCCTCTGTTTATGAAGTGATGTGGATGGTGTAGTTGGAACAGATGGCTAAAAAATACTTGACCTTCTAATACTTTGATATACTAATAATGAAAATAATTTTTTTAAAAAGAAGCAGGAGAATTCTTTATAGATTTGGGAAACAACCTGAATACAAATGGAAAAATGTAGCCAAATTTAGTCAGAAGAAAGAAGACATACTAAAATATCTCTTTTATTGCATCTACAGATTACTTATGAAATCTCATTTTTGATAAAATTGTTATATAAATATGTAAGAATGTCACCCTGCAAAATTTCACACTTAGCCCTCCATGTATTTTTGTTCTGTTCTTTTACCTGATTAATAATAATGCACTATATACATTTAAAAAAACACTTTCTGCCTGTGCCTTTATTAGACATCTGAATTAAAGAAGGTAATTCATGTAATTAAAGCACAAAACTTGTGAAACTAGGAGTTTGCCTTTTGGTGACTTGCTGTAATTTATATCCTAAGGAATGCATTCTATCTAAAAAGTAAGGTCCACCAGTTTTCAAAGATACATAGATCCTAGAGGAATGGAAATAAAAACAAAAATAAACAAATGGGACCTAATGAAACTTAAAAGCTTTTGCACAGCAAAGGAAACCATAAACAAGACCAAAAGACAACCGTCAGAATGGGAGAAAATATTTGCAAATGAAGCAACGGACAAAGGATTAATCTCCAAAATTTACAAGCAGCTCATGCAGCTCAATATCAAAAAAACAAAAAACCCAATCCAAAAATGGGCAGAAGACCTAGACATTTCTCCAAAGAAGATATACAGATTGCCAACAAACACATGAAAGGATGCTCAACATCATTAATCATTAGAGAAATGCAAATCAAAACTACAATGAGATATCACCTCACACCGGTCAGAATGGCCATCATCAAAAAATCTACAAACAATAAATGCTGGAGAGGGTGTGGAGAAAAGGGAACCCTCTTGCACTGTTGGTGGGAATGTAAATTGATACAGCCACTATGGAGAACAGTATGGAGGTTCCTTAAAAAACTAAAAATAGAACTACCATATAACCCAGCAATCCCACTACCGGGCATATACCCTGAGAAAACCATAATTCAAAAAGAGTCAAGTACCACAATGTTCACTGCAGCTGTATTTACAATAGCCAGGACATGGAAGCAACCTAAGTGTCCATCAACAGATGAATGGATAAAGAAGATGTGGCACATATGTACAAAGGAATATTATTCAGCCATAAAAAGAAATGAAATTGAGTTATTTGTAGTGAGGTGGATGGACCTAGAGTCTGTCATACAGAGTGAAGTAAGTCAGAAAGAGAAAAACAAATACCATATGCTAACACATATATATGGAATCTAAGGAAAAAAAAAAAAAAAAAGAAAAGGTCATGAAGAACCTAGGGACAAGACGGGAATAAAGACACAGACCTACTAGAGAATGGACTTGAGGATCTGGGGAGGGGGAAGGGTAAGCTGGGACAAAGTGAGAGTGGCATGGACATATATACACTACCAAATGTAAAACAGATAGCTAGTGGGAAGCAGCCGCATAGCAAAAGGAGATCTGCTTGGTGCTTTGTGACCACCTAGAGGGGTGGGATAGGGAGGGTGGGAGGGAGGGAGATGCAAGAGGGAAGAGTTATGGGAACATATGTATATGTATAACTGATTCACTTTGTTATACAGCAGAAACTAACACACCATTGTAAAGCAATTATACTCCAATAAAGATGTTAAAAAAAAAAAGAGGGCTTCCCTGGTGGCGCAGTGGTTGGGAATCTGTCTGCCAATGCAGGGGACACGGGTTCAAACCCTGGTCTGGGAAGATCCCACATGCCGCGGAGCAACTAGGCCCGTGAGCCACAATTACTGAGCCTGTGCGTCTGGAGCCTGTGCTCTGCAACAAGAGAGGCCACGATAGTGAGAGGCCCGCGCACCGTGAAGAAGAGTGGCCCCCACTTGCTGCAACTAGAGAAAAGCCCTCGCACAGAAACGAAGACCCAACACAGCCAAAAATAAATTAAAAAAAAAAGATACATAGAAAAAATTTTTTAAATTAATTAATTAATTTATTTTTGGCTTCGGTGGCTCTTCGTTGCTGTGCATGAGCTTTCTCTAGTTGAGGCTAGTGGGGGCTGCTCTTCGTTGTGTTGTGCAGGCTTCTCACTGCGGTGGCTTCTCTTGTTGCGGAGCTGTGGCTCTAGGCATGTGGGCTCAGCAGTTGTGGTGCACGGGCTTAGTTGCTCCGCAGCATCTTCCCGGACCAGGGCCGAACTCGTGTCCCCTGCATTGGCAGGCAGATTCTTAACCACTGCGCCACCAGGGAAGTCTGATACATAGAAATTTAAATGAATTAATTCAAAATCTAAGAACTTCAGAGTTTATAAAATATGAATTACTGAAGAGTATATACAAGATTATCTGCCTAGAACTTTATTGTACCTTATTTAATGGAATGTGTAGGATAGGCCTCATGGCCTAATGAGTATCAGCCCAGGCCCTGATGTCAGACTGCCTCTCTTTATACCTGGCTCCACAACTTACCTTCTGTTTGACACGGCAAGTTACCTCTGCTCTTAGATTCTTCATTTGGAAAATAGATATAATGATAGCATTTACTTAATAGATTATTGTGACATTCAAATGAGATAATACAGGCAAAGTATTTAGCATAGCTCCTGGCTCATAGTGTGTACCTACTAAGTATTATTTACTTATAACGTATATAATGTCGTTGGCTAACTGAGGCTTGCCTAATTCATTTACTTTTTTCTTAGTTAATAAATTGTACTTTGCTTCATATTACCACATAGTAACAGAATGTAGTATATATTTCTGAAGCTAGAGGGTCTTGAGTTTCAATAGAAAACTGAGTAAAGTTCTTCATTCTTTCCTAAAAAACTGTATTTTTTAAGGGATACAGTTTAGTCTCAGAAAGCAATGACTTAATCTTTTTCTTGCATCACAATAATTAAATAATTGTTGAAAAGTATCATGATAAGTATCATTCAGTTTTTTGAATTTAATTTTTAATAAAAGTGAGATATTCACATGGCTGAAAATTTAAAAGATATGAAAGAGTATAGAGTGAAAAGTCTTCTTCTCGCCTCTATACCCCGTGTACCCATTTCCCCTTCCCAGAGGTAACCAATATATCAAGTTCTTATGTATTTTTCCAGATTATTTTATTTATATACAATTAAATCCCCCCTTTCCTAGATATGTGGTAGATACCTGCTCCTCTGTTCCTTGCCTTTTTCATTTAACAATTTATTTTAGGACCTGTCTGTATCTGTATGTAAAGAGATTCCTTATTCATTTTTAGCTGCCTTGTATCTCATGTATGGATATACTGTAATTTATTGCTTGATGTTAAATTATTCTTCCTTTGTCATTTGTTTTTCCTATTCATTTTTCTCCTTAATTTTCTGGTAATACCTTTGTATGGATCCTGTGTTTGTTTCTTTTTTCTTTTTTTGCTTACTCATTTTTCTTTGAGGCCTGTTAATGCAAGGAGTTACCTGTGAGAGAAGGACTAGAGCCCCGGGAGAAGTTTTCTTTATTATCTTAGGTTTGTTTAAGATTTCACCCAAAGCACCATCTGTAAAGGAACAAATTGACTTGGGCTTTCATCAGAATAAAAACTTCTGCTTTTCAAAAGTCACTGTTAAGAGAATGAAAAGAAAAGCCACAGACTGAGATAAAATATTTGCAAAGAATAGGTTGAAGAAAAGACTTGTATTCATAATATGTAAAGAACTTTCAATTTTCAGTAATAAGAAAACAAACATCTCAGTTAAAAAAATGGATGGGCTAAAGTTTTGAACACTTCTACCAAAGAAGATAGATGAATGGCAAATATGCACATGAACAGATGCTTAATATCACTAGTCATTAGAGAAATACGAATAAAACCACAATGAGATACTATTACACACCTATTAAAATGGCTAAAATTAAAAAAGACTGTTCACACCATGTATTGGCAGAGCTGTAGAGTAACTGAAACTCTCATACACTCCTAGTGGCAATATAAAATGATGCAGCCACTTTAGACAATAGTTTGTCAGTTTCTTAAAAAGTTAAACACGTACCTAACATATGGTCTAGTCATTCCACTCCTGGGTATTTATGCAAGAGAAATGAAAGTAAGTGTCCATGCAAAAACTTCTTCATGGATGTTCATAGCAGCTTTATTTGTAATAGACCCAAACTAGAAACAACCCAAATATCTATCAACAGGTGCATGGATAAACAAAGTGTGGCATATCCATACAATGGAAAACTACTGAGCAGTAAAAAGCAATGAGCTACTGATACACAGTATAACATAGATGCATCTGATAATAATTATGCTGAGTGAAAGAAGCCGGATAAATATGAGTACATACTGTGAGATTCCATTTATATAAAATTCTCAGAAATTGAAATTAATGTATCCTGTCATAAAGGAGATCATTGTTTGGCTGATTGGGTGGAGTGGGGAGAGAGGGAGGGATGAGAAGAGATTACAAAGGCTTAAGAGGGTGATGGTTATGTTTGTTATCTTGATTGCAAGATATATATGCAATCTGTGAATGGTTTCACAGATACATACATATATGTATATGTCAAAGCTTATCAATTGTATACTTTAAATACGTGCATTTTACTCTGTCAATTTTACCTCAATAAAGTACTAAACAAAAAAAAATCTAAATAAATCAGAAGTTCACATAGCTAGCATGATCAGCAATACAGTCCCAGAGCTCAAAATTCTTGCCTGGGTGTACACCAGTTGCAGTTGATAATGTCAAGTGAGTGAGAATCTCATTAAAATGTTTAGAAGTTCAACCATTCCCCTTTGGACAGTCTTTTATATACAAAAGGCTTGAGCAGTATATTAATCTGGATATGTTCAGGGAACCATCTCATGTGGCCGGTTGTACTCCATCTGCCTCATAGTTAAACAGTATGTACTGTGAAAGTACAAATCTGTAAACTTGAATGTGAACTCAGTCTTAATTGATCACTGTTACCCTTCCCAGACAATCAAAACCTGGTCCAAGCACGTGACTGAACTTAGTGCCAGTTGTCCAGAACAAGAGTCAAATTAATTGGAAATTTTTGTGAATCACTCTAGTAAGTCCTTGTATCAACTTTATTAGGGTCCATCCCTGTATTTCCTGTTTTGAAACAAACTTTTAGGAAATCAGACGTTGTTATCACAAAATTTAAGTCAAAAGACCATCTAGGAGGTTAAGTAAGTGGCAAATCTAGGATTTGAAACTGGCTCTAAAGCCTTCATTCTTTCCACTATACCATTCAGCCACTCAAACCTGTCAGAAGAAAGTTTTGCTAATAACAGTAATTTCCAACTGGTTTTCTCTAACTTCTTCCTTTAGGAAGAACATCCAAAATAGATAAACACTTTTAAAAAATAGATAAACACAATATTTTTCCTATTGTTAATTTGGATTTTTTATTAATATTAATTTCTTACCTAAATTTCCTACTGTTGTGAAATTATTAGAATCAGAAAATCAAAGGATTATATTTTCTTACTAATACTATGCTAAGAAGTTTAATTCTAATGTTCTTTTAAAAAAAAACCTCACCTAGCTTTTTAAAATTAAACATTATTTTAAAAATTGAAGGATAGTTGATTTACAATATTAGTTTCCGGTATACAACATAGTGATTCATTATTTTTATAGATTATACTTAATTTAAAGTTATTATAAAACAATGGCTATATCTTCCTGTGCTGTAAATATATCCTTGTTGCTTATCTATTTTATACATAGTAGTTTGTAATCTCTTAATCCTATATCCTACCTTGCCCTTCCTTCCTTCTTTTCCCACTGGTAACCACTAGTTTGTTCTCTTTATCTGTGAGTCTTTCTGTTTTATCATATTCATTCACCTTTTTTATTTTTTATACACCATATATAAGTGATATCATACAGTATTTATCTTTATACCACATCTTTATCCATTCATCTGTTGATGGACACTTAGGTTGCTTTCATATCTTGGCTATTATAAATAATGCTGCTATGAATATTGAGGTACAGTGCATGTATCTTTTGGAATTAGTGTTTTTATTTTCTTCTTATTTGTATACTCAGGAATGGAATTGCTAGATCATATGGTAGTTCTATTTTTAGTTTTTTGAGGAACCTCCATACTGTTTTCCACAGTGACTGCACCAATTTACATTCTTACCAGCAGTGCACAAGGGTTCCTTTTTCTCCCCATCCTGGCCAACATTTGTTATTTGTAGACTTTTCAATGATAGCCATCCTGACAGGTGCAAGGTGATGTCTCATTGTGGTTTTCATTTGCATTTCTCTAATGATTAGCGTTGTTGAGCATCTTTTCATGTGCCTGTTAGCTATCTGTATGTCTTCTTTGGAAAAATGTCTATTCAGGGCTTCTGCCCACTTTTTAATTGGGTTGTTTGTTTTTTTGATATTGAGTTGTATGAGCTATTTATATATTTTGGATATTAACCCCTTATTGGTCATATCATTTGCAAATAATTCCTCCCATTCAGTATGTTGTCTATTCATTTTGTCAGTTGTTTCCTTTGCTGTACAAAAGCTTTTAAGTTTAATTAGACCCCACTTGTTTATTTTTGCTTTTGTTTCCTTTGCCTTAGGAGACAGATTCAACAAAATATTGCTACGATTTATGTCAAAAGGTGTTCTGCCTATGTTTTATTCTAGGAGTTTTATAGTTTCTGGTCTTACATTTAGGTCTTTAATCCATTTTGAGTTTATTTTTGTATACAGTAGGAGGACGTGTTCTAATCTCATGATTTTACATGTGGCTGTCCAGTTTTCCCAGCACCACTTATTGAAGACACTGTCTTTTCTCCACTGTATATTCTTGTCTCCTTTTGTCCTAGATTTATTGACCATAGGTGCATGGGTTAAATTAAACCTTTTATTTTGTAATAATTGTAGATTCACATGCAGTTGTAAGAAATACTTCAGAGAAATATTTAGCTTTTTAAACCTTACAATTTCAATAAAAACTTAATATAGCTGAAATAGTATTGGATAGAGAACTTGTAGTACACAGCATCATCTCTCTCCACTAGCCCTCTGAACTCTATGTCCACTAATAATAGATTCTTTGTGGTTCCCTGACTTCTTCATGAATTCTCCCACCTCTTGGTTTTATGTGACATTCCCTGTGTCTAGAAGCCCCATCCCACATACATTTCTCTAATTAACTTATATTTGTCCTATAGGTCGAGCTTTCAACTTCCTTTCCTCTAATTGTCTTCCTTGACACGACTCTGCAAGATTAGGCTTTTCTTCTAGGTATTTTCATAGTACCCACAACTTATTCCTGTCCCAGGGACTTACTCCATGCTATAATAATTGCCTGTTTATTTGCCTGTGTTTTTCTAGATTGCATGATAATTGAGAAAGGGATTGTCTCTTATTCATCCTTGTATTCCCAATGACTGTTAACTCTTTGAAGGCAAAATATTCTACTTATTTTCTCTAGTGTCCAGAACAATGCTTGTTACATACAGGAACTCAGTAAATGTTGGAGGATGGATGAGAAATTATGGAGCAGAGATGAATAGACAATTATATTTTAATTGAATAGTAGTTCCACTGAATAAACACAGTCTATAAGAAAAACAGAAACCAGACTAGAGTGTATAGTGGTTGCTGTATGGATCTGGCTTATTAGGAAAGCCTTAGTTCTTAAAAGGTTATTTTAACTGCCCAGAGACATGGTATAGGAAGTCTTAGAGGATGTTTGAAGAAATACTTTTTGTGAAAAGAAAAAACTATAGCTGAAATAATACTGGATATAGAACTTGTAGTATACAGCATCATTTCTCTCCACTAGCCCTCTGAACTCTGTGTTCACTAATAATATATTCTTTGTGGTTCCCTGACTTCTGCATGAATTGTCTAGAAAGAAAAAACTATGCATATGATTTTTTAAAAGTTTAATTGGCTAGAGTAGAGATTAGTGGTGAAATATTTTCAGAAAACAAGTTCTTTTGGGTTGAGTAAAGTAATAGAGTGCCTATACTAAAATAGATTTAAATATGTATTTGGTGAACATTTTATGTAAGTATGCCAATACTTTAGTTCAACTTTAGTTACACCAAGTTCATATAAAAAGGAACTGTTCTCTCCTGTCATTAATTTCTGAAGAAAGGTAGGAGATTAATAATATGGTGCATAATTAACATCTCTAGACCTCATATTAAGTAAAACAGCATAATATTTTATTTCTTGAAATAGCCAAAAAGAATGAAGGATTTAATATTCTTCACCTTCTGTGGGTGACTTTTTGAAATGCATACAAAAGGAGCTTCATGTAGTCCATGTATATAAATACATAAATTTGTTAGTGAAGTGAGAAGTGTACATTTCTCTTAAGTTTTAGTGCTTCTGGAAAATTTTTATTAGCAATATTCTATATATGGTTCAACAGAGATGGGGAATGTTCATCATAGTTTCCATGTTTCTCTTTGCCTGTTCCTTTCTCATTTGATAACTGCAAAGTTGTATCTACAGAAGAAGAACCCTTGTAAATTTACAAAAATCTGATGTCTAATCTTTGTTTTTTTAAATTTTTATTTATTTATTTATGGCTGTGTTGGGTCTTCGTTTCTGTGCGAGGGCTTTCTCTAGTTGTGGCAAGCGGGGGCCACTCTTCATCGCGGTGCATGGGCCTCTCACTGTCGCGGCCTCTCTTGTTGCAGAGCACAGGCTCCAGACGCACAGGCTCAGTAATTGTGGCTCACGGGCCTAGTTGCTCCGCGGCATGTGGGATCTTCCCAGACCAGGGCTCGAACCCATGTCTCCTGTATTGGCAGGCAGATTCTCAACCACTGCACCACCAGGAAAGCCCCCTGATGTCTAATCTTGAACTATACTATTCTGTCTCTTCTACTCATTAGGGACAAAAATATAAATATTTGTCAAACTCATAGCACCACCATTTTCAAGTGTCATTTTTGCCAGCTGTTTATTTTTTGAAGTAATTTTACCCTCTAAGATCAGTAGTGTTTGATTTTCCTCTATTTTTTGAGAGAATTGTTGATGTTCTAGAAAAATGAGTTTCAAATAATGTTGGTAGTCATTAGAAGGAAATGATATTTTCAATTGACAATACTCTTATAAACCATGTTATTTCTTAGGTGTATGAACTTTCAAAATCTCAAATCTCATTTTTTCAAGTAAGCAATGGAGGTTTAAAAAAAATCTTAGATCATGGTATTTAGAGTCATAGGAATCGGTTAAAAAAGAAAGCAAAAACAAAAAACAAAAACAAAAAACAAAAAACAAAACAAAAAAAAAGAAAGCAAAGATAGCATTTGGATCATGTTCTTGTAAGATTCATGTCACTTAATAGATATGTTAAAAATTGGTATTTAGACCTTCACTGTTTGCTTTTTCTGTGTGAATTTGAACATATGATAAATACAAGGTAGTGTTCTTGTTAAGTGTTTTGTTGGAGAAATAAAATGTATATTCCAAAATAGATGTATATTAGAATGCATTCAAAATCTGATATAAAACTAAAACTGTGAGATTAATTCGTTGTACAAAGTTACTAGTCAGTTAGGATGATCGAATCATTTGCATGTAATGTTTTGCTGATAGCATCAGGATTTTAAGGTGATTGAAATGATTTTCAGTGTGCTTCAGTAAGCTATATGAAAATACCAAAAAGCATACTTATTTTAGTTGTTAAGGAAAATCCCAAAGCAAAATACTTACTTAAATTAGAGAGTTTAGGTCTTGGTTCATATATAAGTTTGAATGCATTTTAGTACTTGATATTTGCCAGTAGTGTGAGTTTATAGAGGTCCCAAAGCCTAACAAATGTGTGAGAATTGAAATAATATGGGAATGGAAAAAAAAACTGAGAGGTATTTTTAAAAAAGAAATAAGGAAAAATAATAACAAGTTAGTTGTGTCTGGAACCTAATGAAAAAACCCATTCCAGTTGAAAATTAGGCAGTGTGTTTTTAAGAGATTTTTAAAAAGTCAAAAGAGAATCCCAACTGTTAGCACTTGATTATGATGAATGTTTTTGAGTTCATTAACTTTTAAAACAGTTTGTTTCTGAAGTTTAGGAATCTAAAATTCTATTTATTATAAGACATGTTCTAATTTTAGAGATGTTGAAATGTGGAGAGAGAATGCGTGTCTAAGAATCAGTAAAATACAAGGCTATTGTTTACAAGCAGAACAAGGTAGAAAAACTTGTCTAAAGTTATAAAAAGTGGTTAACAGTCTAGATGTGAATCGAGTTCTAGTCTGGCTTTAGAATTCTTTCTTTCAGCCACTAAAATACAGTGCCTCACCTATAGACATCTTTGTATGTCAGTACATAAGATATACAAAAAAAACCCCCAAACCAAAAAACTGTACTTCATGGCATTCCATTGAATAGATGTGCTGTAGTTTATTTAACCATTTCCCTACTGCTGTATATTTAGTTTGTGTCCAGCTCTTTGCTGTTATATAAGCAGTGCTACAGTAAACATCCTAATACATGTGTATACATGTGTATTTATCTGGTGGATAACAGGAAGTAAAATGGCTGTGTCAAAGAGTATTCATGTTTCAAATTTTGATAGAAACTATAAAGCTACCATATCAGCTTTGGCCATTGGGAGTTCTTTCAGATTGGTTCCTTTCAGATTGGTCCTTCTGACATGTCTCAGCCTTTTTTTCCCTCTCTCTCAAGTACTTCCTTACCTTCTGTCACTATAATGTACTCCAGGCTCATCTTCTATTTTTCCTGCCCCAGTCCTAAAATTTCTCCAGCTCAGCCATTTCTCCAATGATCCCTGGTTCCTTCCATTGACAAATTATATTTAGAAACTAAGCTGTGGGCTGTAGGTATGCTTGCTGCTACTGGGGTGTCACTTTGATAGGGCCTCTCAGTTGACAGCCCTAGAAAATATATGTGTACATACATCTCTAATTATTTCTGCATCTAGCTATTCTGTATCTGCATACATATTAAAGCAAGTGAGTTTGTACTGATGTCTCCAACTGTAATCCAGCACCACAGGGTTCATTCCAGCCTTTCTCCCTTGCTTATTTGTAAATTCGTTCTCTGACCTTGAGGAACCTCGTTTCCATTACTACAGTTTGTCTATTTGTTCAACCTGAATTCAGTACATGTAAACTAGTTTCAGAGTTATTAACTTCCGTCCCCATAAGAAAACACACCAACAAGACTACTATGTTTATGTACAGTTCTTTTTATCTTCAGCTCAGTAGTATCAAGTTAAAATACCATTTTCCAAAGTTACTTAGGTCAGTTTTATTTTTTCTCATCATCTCCAGGGATATTATTTTATATCACTTTTAATCAATTTTTTAATTTATTTTTTTAACATCTTTATTGAGGTATAATTGCTTTACATTGTTGTGTTAGTTTCTGCTGTATAACAAAGTGAATCAGCTATATGTGTACATATATCCCCATATCCCCTCCCTATATTTTTTTTTAACATCTTTATTGGAGTATAATTGCTTTACAATGGTGTGTTAGTTTTTGCTTTATAACAAAGTGAATCAGCTATACATATACATATATCCCCATATCTCCTCCCACCCTCCCTATCCCACCCCTCTAAGGGGACACAAAGCATGGAGCTAATCTCCCTGTGCCATGCGGCTGCTTCCCACTAGCTATCTGTTTTACATTTGGTAGTGTATATATGTCCATACCACTCTCTCACTTCATCCCAGCTTACCCTTCCCCCTCCCCGTGTCCTCAAGTCCATTCTCTATATCTGTGTCTTTATTCCTGTCCTGCCTCTAGGTTCTTCAGAACCATTTTTTTTTTTTTAGATTCCATATATATGTGTTAGCATACAGTATTTGTTTTTCTCTTTCTGACTTCATGCCGTATGACAGACTCTAGGTCCATCCACCTCACTACAAATAACTCAATTTCGTTTCTTTATATGGCTGAGAAATATTCCATTGTATATATGTGCCACATTTTCTTCATCCATTCATCTGTCGATGGGCACTTAGGTTGCTTCCATGTCTTGGCTATTGTAAATAGAGCTGCAGTAAACATTGTGGTACGTGACTCTTATTGAATTATGGTTTTTTCAGAGTATATGCCTAGTAGTGGGATTGCTGGGTCCTATGGTAGTTCTATTTTTAGTTTTTTAAGGAACCTCCACACTGTTCTCCATAGTGGCTGTATCAATTTACATTCCCACCAACAGTGCAAGAGGGTTCCCTTTTCTCCACACCCTCTCCAGCATTTATTGTTTGTAGATTTTTTGATGATGGCCATTCTGACCGGTGTGAGGTGATACCTCACTGTAGTATTGATTTGAATTTCTCTAAGGATTAGTGATGTTGAGCATTCTTTCATGTGTTTGTTGGCAATCTGTATATCTTCTTTGGAGAAATGTCTATTTAGGTCTTCTGCCCATTTTTGGATTGGGTTTTTTGTTTTTTTGATATTGAGCTGCATGAGCTGCTTGTATATTTTGGAGATTAATCCTTTGTCAGTTGCTTCATTTGCAAATATTTTCTCCCATTCTGAGGTTGTCTTTTCATCCTGTTTATGGTTTCCTTTGCTGTGCAAAAGCTTTTAAGTTTCATTAGGTCCCATTTGTTTATTTTTGTTTTTATTTCCATATCTCTAGGAGCTGGGTCAAAAAGGATCTTGCTGTGATTTATGTCATAGTGTGTTCTGCCTATGTTTTCCTCTAAGAGTTTTATAGTGTCTGGCCTTACATTTAGGTCTTTAATCCATTTTGAGTTTCTTTTTGCGTATGGTGTTAGGGAGTGTTCTAATTTCATTCTTTTACATGCATCTGTCCAGTTTTCCCAGCACCACTTATTGAAGAGGCTGTCTTTTCTCCATTGTATATTCTTGCCTGCTTTGTCAAAGATAAGGTGAACATATGTGCATGGGTTTACCTCTGAGCTTTCTATCCTGTTCCATTGGTCTATATTTCTGTTTTAGTGCCAGTACCATACTGTCTTGACTACTGTAGCTTTGTAGTATAGTCTGAAGTCAGGGAGCCTGATTCCTCTAGCTCCATTTTTCTTTCTCAAGATTGCTTTGGCTATTCGGGGTCTTTTGTGTTTCCATACAAATTGTGAAATTTTTTGTTCTAGTTCTGTGAAAAATGCCATTGGTAGTTTGATAGGGATTGCATTAAATTTGTAGATTGCTTTGAGTAGTATAGTCATTTTCACAGTGTTGATTCTTTCAATCCAAGAACATGGTATATCTCTCTATCTGTTTGTATCATCTTTAATTTCTTTCATCAGTGTCTTATAGTTTTCTGCATACCTGTCTTTTGTCTCCTTAGGTAGGTTTATTCCTAGGTATTTTATTCTTTTTGTTGCAGTGGTAAATGGGAGTGTTTCCTTAATTTCTCTTTCAGATTTTTTCATCGTTAGTGTATAGGAATGCAAGAGTTTTCTGTGCATTAACTTTGTATCACTTTTAATCATTGATTATTAAAATTATGGGGGTGTATAAAATAATGATATATTGTATGGTAACCTGACATATTGGCAGAAAAATAAATAGATAAGAAACCTTTTGTAGCTTTTATTTCAAATAATATTTTAACATAGATCTATGATAAAAAAGATTTCAAGGAAATATGGATATTCATTTGTTTTTCCGAGTAGTTCTCTTTAAAATGGAATTATTTTCTCATACATACTATCTTTAATACATTTAAAAGTTCAGATACACCCAATTGTAATGATTTTTTTTCTAAGATAGGAAAATAATATAATTAGATAAGATTATTATTTCATTGGTTTATAGAACTATAAGGATGAAGGAATCTATTCTGTTTATTTATTTGTTCATTTTACCTTATTTAATCTTCGCTAGCCTATCATGAATGAGGGAATATTATTAGTAAAAGCTAAGGGTAAGAAAAACAAGTTAGAAGAATAATGAAGTTACACAGTGTTCTGTTTGCACATATTTTTAATTAATGGGAAGTCATTTCCTAATCCAGCTAGGGAATTTTGTTTAGCTTCATTGTTCTATAGTTTTGAAAATCTCATAGTGTTCCTGCTAAAGGTTTATTAAAAAGTGAGCCAAATCTAAATAAGTCACAGTAGTTAATTCATCAGTCTCTTAACCAAAATCTAATTTTTTTACTTTATATATTTCTGTTTGTTTAAAGTGGTGTTTTCAACAGCAAATAAAAATTTGCACATGAAATATAAACTCTGGAATATCATTGAGTATCAGTTTGGGAAACAGGTTTGTCCTTTCTTTTACTTGTTTAGTACTTTTACTTAAAAAAATTCTATTACTGTCATGCTAAATCGTTTTTAAACAAATCACCTTCCTGAAGTCGCATTTTAATATTTACTGAACTGTTGTTACTGGACCAGATTCCTTATCCTTTTTTTACTTTTAAGAGTAGCTCCCATAATAGAGACAGGAAACATATTTGGAGCTGTGCAGTATTTTGTGATTCAGAGTACTTATGGAGAGCTGTGCTATTGTATAAAATTTTTATTTTCATAACTATCACTAAGTATCTGAGTACAGAAACTGCTTTTCTATTTGCTGTCTTCTTCATAAATCTTAGGTACTTTTCTGTCAGTTAATGAGATCCTATTCCAGGGTACTTTCCTTAGTGGTGAGGAAAAAGGGATAGAAAGAATTAGAAGGTAAAGCTCCTCCTTTCTGCCCTGGGAGGGGAGTGTGAATGGTTGGCTTGTCTGCTTGTTTACTTGTGTGTGTATTTATAAAGCAAAATTATATTCAGCACCTCTTATGTGCCAGGCCCTTTCTTAGGTACCATAAACACAAATATGCGGAAAAAGCAAGGTTTCTTTTCTCTAGTTGCACAGTCGAATTGGAGGAGACGAATGTGTAAATATAATTACAGTACAGTGTGTCAAGAACTTGATAGTAGGTATTTTGGAAGAAGAGAAATATCATGTGTCCTGGCAAGGGAAGTTATGGAATGTTTCCTGTAGAAGAGGTGTTACCCTCCTAAGGAATGTGTTGAGTCACCCAGAGAGAGTAGCAAAGAGAAGGAAGGACGCTTCTGTAAAGGGGAAAGTGGGAGCACAGTCTCAAGAGAAAAAGCATCATGTATGTAAGGATGATCAGGGTCCTTAGAAAATAAGGTACAAGTAGTAAAAGGGCAAGAAAAGACACTAGTGAGTAAGATAGGGCCTAGATTGGGGATGAGTATTTAATGCCATCCTTGGTATTAATACCTGGCATTATGTAATGGAAAGATCCTTTCCATTTTTTACTGTGTTAAAATACATATGACATAATATTTACCATTATAACCATTTTAAGTGTACATTTTCAAGTGTTCAACTATCTTATTGTTTAGATAGCAGAAGAAGATCTTATTTTGAAATATACAAAGCTCTGTGATTCCTTTAAGACCAAAGTGAAAGTTTACACGTGTATCAGTTACATGTTGCCACAATAATTCTGTGTAACAACCAACTGGAAGCATTTTAGTAGCACATAATCTTAGTAGTATATAATAAGTTTATTGCTTACAGAGTCAGGTGGGTGTTGGCTAGGCAGCTCTGCTGGTCTTGGCTGGGCTCACTCTTATAACTGGTGTAGACTGGCTCTTGGATGGTCACCGACATGATTAAGCTCTTCCACTTCTCATTCTCCTGTAGGCTATCCCAGTCATACTCTCATGATGATGGCAGACGTGTAAGAGGAAGCAAGCGAGTATAACTGTATGAGCACTTTTCAAGTGCTCCGTCTAGGGCTGCGTGTTCCCCACTATAGAGGAAAGACCTTTCTGTGTACTCTGCTCAATAACCTATGAATCATGAGATTTTCTAGTCTGGCTGGTGGGAACAGGCCCATACCCAACCTGTGTGTCTGCAGGTACCATTGTCACTCTTCTTTTTAGATGACTTTGGTGTCTAATATTCCTTAAACATAGTATGAAAAGCAATAACCATAAAGTAAAAGGTTGATAAATTATACTTCATTGATTTTAAGAACGTCTAGTCATTAAAAGACATTAGTAGAGTTAAAATGTACTTTACAGTTAGAAGATGTTTGTAATACATAATATAAAGAATAGTACAAATCACTAAGAAAGAGGCAGAAAACCCAATATTATAAAAATTGGAGCCAACACATACACATAGGTTTTACTTAAGTGAAAAAAACAAAACTTAAAGCTCACACACACACACCGATAGGAAAAGTCACTCACCTAGTTAGGGTCAGAGTAGAGACTACTATTGAGGTCACTTAAATTTTTAAAAACTTTTGTTTTACTTGTAGCTTAGTCAACTTTCTGGCTTTTGAAATTATAAATTGCACAGCATAGATGTGCAAGTTTGAACATTATCAGCATTAAAAATGTTATTAACTCTATATTTGTAAAGCATTTTACAGTTTACAGAGTGATTTACCATACTCATATTCATTTGATCTTTCTCATATCTCTACCAAGGCACAACAGATACTATAGAAAACTAAGACTCACAGAAGTTAATATTGCTTGGCCAGAGTCATAAAGATGTATTTGGTGACCCTAGCATTAGAACTCTTTTATCTTCTCATGCCCAATCTAATGCCTTTTCCACTTCACATGGATATCTTTCCAAAAACGCTCATAAACCTCTTATGTTCAAGATAATGTCAGATTCTAAGGATGTCAAGATACAAGTCAGCCCACCTTCAATGGTGTGACAGGCGACTAGTAGAAATTACTAAACCAAGATTCCTCCAGAATCCTAGGCTGGCGTCGAAATTGAGGTCATTCATAGTAACGATCACTTTTGTTTCACTGGTTCCTGCTCCTGCCTCATAGGGTCTGACCATGGTCACCAGTAAATCTTCCACCATTGGCGATTGCTGAAAATACTCAAATGGTGTTCTATGTGAGCTCTGGAAACAGTGTAATCAGCTACCCAGATTTAATTCTTACTTACAACTCTGAAGTTCTGTTTCTGGACCAAGCTTGTGTCTATTTTCTTTCCTTTTGAGTAGTTTATTGTTTTTTCTTCAGAGGTCTCTAAGCTTCTTATATACACGTATTTCTGTTGGGTCTTTTAAAGATGTCCCATTTAAGATACGCATCCACATTTCTTCTTTTGTAAGTAGATGAAAGGAAAAATACAAAATATCCACAATGAGAAACTCTTTATTCCCATCAGATTAACAAATATTTTAAAATGTCTGATGATATCAAATGTTGGAGATGCAATGGAACAAGTGGAGCTCTTATTCGCTGCTGAAGGGTGTATAAAATATTACTACTTTGGAACACAGTTTGCCATTATTTCATGAGGAAAGCATAACCCAATACTTTGATATCAGTTTTACTCCTAGATACGTACTCTGGTGAAACTCCTGCACTTCTGTACTAGGACACACAAATTTTTATTAGTTTGCTTATAATAGCAAACAACTCTAAACAGCTCAAATGTTTCAGTGAATATGTAAATTGTGGCAAATTCACATACAGGGATACTGTAAGACAGAAATGAAAATGAATGAACTGCAGCTATAGGAATAAATATGGATGGATGAATCCTGAAATATAATGTTGTTAAAAAGACAAGTCACAGACGAATATAAACCTTTTTTATAAAGTTCAAAAAGGTAAAATTGAACAATGTGTTATTTAGGATACCCAAAACTAAGAGAATAATAAAAAATTAAGACTGCTGGTTATCTTGGAGGAGGTCAAGTTTATTAGGAGAGGTTTCACTGTTTTACTAAGGATATTCTTTTTCTTTTTTTAAACTGAGGTATAGTTGATTTACAGTATTATATAATTTCAGGTATATATCATAGTCACAATTTTAAAAGGTTATACTCCATATATAGTTATTATAAAATATTGGCTATATTCTCTTTGTTGTATATTTTTGTAGCTTATTTATTTTATACATAGTAGTTTGTATCTTTTACCATACCCGTATCTTTTCCCTCTCTCCTTCCTGCTTCCCACTGGTAACCACTAGTTGGTTCTCTTTATCTGTGAGTCTGTTTCTTTGTTGTTGTATTCACTAGTTTGTTTTATTTTTTAGATTCCACATATAAGTAATATCCCACAGTATTTGTCTCTCTCTGTCTGACTTAACTTCACTAAGCATAATACCCTCCAAGTCCATCCATGTTATTGCAAATGGCAACATTTCCTTCTTTTTTTATGGCTGAGTAGTATTCCGTGTGTGTGTGTGTGTGTGTGTGTGTGTGTGTGTGTGTGTGTATGTGTATACCATATATATATAATCTCACATCTTCTTTATCCATTCACCTGTTGATGGGCACTTAGGTTGCGTTCATATCTAGACTATTGTAAATAGTACTGCTATGAACATTGGAGTGCATGTATCTTTTTGAACTAATGTTTTTGTTTTCTTTGGCTGTATACCCAGGAGTAGAATTGCTGGATCATACAGTAATTCTATTTTTAGTTTTTTGAGGAACCTCCATACCAGTTTCCACAGTGACTGCACTAAGGACATTCTTAACTGAAATTAGATGTATAGATGGATCTATCTGTCTATCTGTCTATCTTTCTATCTGTCTATTTCTCTGTATTTCTGTGAGTGTGTGGAGCATACTGGGAGGGGTATCCTGAGAGTGTCAATCATTTTGGTTATTTCTATTGTATTTCTTAAATAGTTACTAAAAGATTCAGGGATGCCAGTTTTAGTCATTCTTCATGACTCAAATATTGCATATTTTCTTTTGTAGATATTAAAATTTTATAATTATGTATTAAAAATTAAGGTGTTGGAAGAAATAATACTGTATGGTAGTCATTTTTTCTTGGTGGTGACATTACAGGGTACTCTCACTTTTTATATTATGCATTTCTAAATCTTATAGGTCTTTTATAATTGACATGCAATTTTAATATCTAGAAAAGACATAGATGATTATTGAAAGTAAAAGCACAAATTCAAAGTTTTTTCTAATATTTTGCTAATGAGATGTTAACCTTGAGTTATATGCTAGTCTACAAAGCTGTCGTGTCAGACTTAATACTAAGGATATTTGTTTTTGAAAATCACCAAGCCCAGCGCATTTACTCTCACTTGAGACTTTCAGATAAGCATATTTATCTTTCACCAGAATTTTAATAAGTCCAAATTTGGGTCAGTGTTTTCTACACTGATATAAAGTATATCTAAATTTAAAACTAAAGCTGACGTTTGAGTGGTCAAAAGACCACTAATATATGTTACATTGTTACAGATACAGTACTTAAGTATCCACTAGTATGCAGTATTATTAAACAATTCCAAAACCATTCACTATAAATAAAAGTTTATTTTGTAAGTTTTTCAACAAATATCCTCTGCATGGCACTTCATCTTTTTATAATTTCTTTTAGCACCTGTAACTAAATGTAAATATGTTATTATGAGAAGTCGGGGCAAAAGATTATAAACATTTTTATTTAAAGGGAAGAAAATAGAAATGATGTGGTTACTAAAAATGAGTCTCTGTGATTATTTGAAAATCTTTTAAAAAATTCCAACTTTATACAGAATGTTAAATGTCTTAGAAACATATGAATGATATAATGTAAGTGACCATGAAACACTGGCTTCCCATGGTATCAAGTTTATACATATTCTTGAGTTGACAATTTAGAAGCTTTTGGTATCTCCATTTTTATGGTAGAATAATTATGCATGTGTTTATGTACATATATATGTGATTAGACAAATATAATAATTATAGAAAAGGTTTTTGTGACTTACTTTCCTTATATGATTTTATAATTTAAAAAATTGCATGACATTTATTCCCTTTAGAATTTTTTCTCCAAATAGGTGCTCTAAAAATGTCACTTTGAATTAAAGCATAGTGTTTGGAAAAGATAACTTATTTATGTTCTTGATGTAGATTTCAATAACATGCTGAGTTTTGCTCTGGTTGAATTTTTCCAGTATCTCAAAAGAAATTGCTGAAAATATTTAGATGTAAGGTTTTCAGATTTTGCATTATAGAAAACAATGTTAGAATTGCATAGAATAAAAGAAGGTAATCCCTTTAAAATTCCTAGAAGAGGATTTGATACGCACCATATATATATACATATATATATTTTTTCATTAAACAGTTCATATTTGCTTCACAAAGTCCAATTTTTTTTTTTTTTTTACAAATTTCTCGGCTTAAAAGGAATTGCATTTCTTTTCCTGTAATATGAACAACTGGCTAAATTTCTAGTTCTTAAAGGATTTGTGTGACGTCAGTGGGCTCTCCCTGCTTAATAAACTTACTAGGCCTCTCACCTTCTGAGATGGCCTGAACTCTGTCTGTGGAGGGTGTTTCTCCCTTGGCCGCTCTCACTTTCCAAGATGACCGCATGCCCTGGGGCCACTCTTGCCTTTTGAGATGGTCTGCATTCTGTCTATGGAATGTGTATCTCTAAATAAATCCACGTCTTACCTAAAAAACAAAAACCAAAAAAATAAAACACAACTTACTAAAGTCCCTCAAAAGAGATAAATTATGACTAATAATATTTGTTTCCCATTTCCAACTTTTCTATATAAAATTTAATAATTGAGTAAAGCAGTTGTTTATCAACTTTGTAAGTTTATTTTACTTATTTATTTTTTTGGCCTATGTTACGCAGCTTGTGGGTTTTTAGTTCCTCGACCAGGGATCGAACGCAGGCCCTGGCAGTGAAAGCGTCAAGTCCTAACCACTGGACCACCCAGGGAATTCCCTCAACTTCATAAGTTTAAATTCAGACAGAGAACCCTAATGTCTTTATACAAATCCTTTCTCCACTTCTCATTTCCAGGTCTCCTTGCCCAGTAAACTTACCAAAAACCCATAAATTTAAGTATTTAACTGCTGGGTTTGAATTCATAGCTATAGTTTTTTCTTTTCTAATGATTATCATCAGCATTCATTCATTCAACCAGTATTTATTGAATACCAGCCACTATGGGGCACTGTTATTGACACTAGAATACAGTAAGTTGTTAGTAAAATAATCCATGCCTTAATGGAGCTTACTTTGTGTGGAAATAGCCACTTAGGTCAGTATATAATTACAAATTAAATTCTGTGGATGGCATATAGGGGGTGCTTTAAAATGGCAATTTGATTGAAGTTGGGAATTCATGAAGACCTCTTTAGCTTTTGAGAACTGAAGGATAGTAATAGTTAGCCAGACAAAGAAAAGGTAAATACTTTTTTATACTTAGGCTGGCTATGTAGTGAGGGAGGTGGGGAAAGAGTGTTCTTCATGAAATGGATAGTTTATAGACCATGGTAAGGAGTTTGCCTAGTGGCAAGCTAAGTATTTTAATATGAGTAATAATGTGATCAGTTTGTTTTTTAGAAATTCACTTGGCTGATACATATAGAAGGATTTATAAGAAGATTGAAGTGGAAGCAAGATGTCCAGATAGGCATTTGCAGAGATTCAGTCTAGAAAGGATATTGACTTGGAATTGAGTACTGTTGTTGGAAAGAATGTTATTTAAAAATAAAAGTCATGCTAATAGTTACAAAGACATATGTGTTTGTGTCTCTGGCTTAGACTGTTAACCTTATCTAGTAGAAAAAGAACTAATTAATACAGATAGATGGAATTATGCTCTAGATATTGCCAATAAATTAAATATATGCAAATAGCTTTTATATGGATCAAGGAGTTGATGGGAATCTTAATAAAATAATAGTAAGTTAAAGTACAGAACTTTTCATTAAGCAGATGGTGAAAAGCAACATAACAGTAAACCACAATTTGTTAAATATTGTGTATCATCATAGTGATACTTTTATTGTAATTAATGCTTTCCATAAAGAAGTGTGGAATTAACATGCCAATGTTTTATTTATTTATTTATTTATGAGGATGATCTGTCTTTTATTTATTTATTTTTTTAAACTTTTAAAAATGTACAGAAGTATTGAATTTTTTTTTTAAACATCTTTATTGGAGTATAATTCCTTTACAATGGTGTGTTAGTTTCTGCTGTATAACAGAGTGAATCAGCTATACATATACGTATATCCCCATTTCTCCTCCCTGTTGCATCTCTCTCCCACCCTCCCTATCGCACCCCTCTAGGTGGACACAAAGCATGGAGCTGATCTCCCTGTGCCATGCGGCTGCTTCCCACTAGCTATCTGTTTTACATTTGGTAGTGTATATATGTCCATACCACTCTCTCACTTCATCCCAGCTTACCCTTCCCCCTCCCCTTGTCCTCAAGTCCATTCTGTACATCTGTGTCTTTATTCCTGTCTTGCCTCTAGGTTCTTCAGACCTTTTTTTTTTTTTTTAGATTCCGTATATATGTGTTAGCATACGGTATTTGTTTTTCTCTTTCTGACTTACTTCACTCTGTATGACAGTCTCTAGGTCCATCCACCTCACTACAAATAACTCAATTTCATTTCATTTTATGGCTGAGAAATATTCTATTGTATATATGTGCCACATCTTCTTTATCGATTCATCTGTCGATGGACACTTAGATTGCTTCCATGTCCTGGCTATTGTAAATAGCGCTGCAGTGAACACTGTGGTACGTGACTCTTATTGAATTATGGTTTTCTCAGGGTATATGCCCAGTAGTGAGATTGCTGGGTCGTATGGTAGTTCTATTTTTAGTTTTTTAAGGAACCTCCATACTGTTCTCCATAGTGGCTGTATCACTTTGCATTCCCACCAAAGTGCAAGAGGGTTCCCTTTTCTCCACACCCTCTCAAACATTTATTGTTTGTAGATTTTTTGGTGATGGCCATTCTGACCTGTGTGAGGTGATACCTCATTGTAGTTTTGATTTGCATTTCTCTAATGATTAGTGATGTTGAGCATCCTTTCACGTGTTTGTTGGCAATCTGTATATCTTCTTTGGAGAAATGTCTATTTAGGTCTTCTGCCCATTTTTGGATCGGGTTTTTTGTTTTTTTGATATGAGCTGCATGAGCTGCTTGTATATTTTGGAGATTAATCCTTTGTCAGTTGCTTCATTTGCAAATATTTTCACCCATTCTGAGGGTTGTCTTTTCGTCCTGTTTATGGTTTGCTTTGCTGTGCAAAAGTTTTTAAGTTTCATTAGGTCCCATTTGTTTATTTTTGTTTTTATTTCCATATCTCTAGGAGGTGGGTCAAAAAGGATCTTGCTGTGATTTATGTCATAGAGCGTTCTGCCTATGTCTTCCTCTAAGAGTTTTATAGTTTCTGGCCTTACATTTAGGTCTTTAATCCATTTGGAGTTTATTTTTCTGTATGGTGTTACGGAGTGTTCTCATTTCATTCTTTTACATGTAGCTGTCTAGTTTTCCCAGCACCGCTTATTGAAGAGGCTGTCTCTTCTCCATTGTATATTCTTGCCTCCTTTGTCAAAGATAAGCTGACCATATGTGTATGGGTTTACGTCTGGGCTTTCTATCCTGTTCCATTGATCTATATTTCTGTTTTAGTGCCAGTACCATACTGTTTAGATTACTGTAGCTTTGTAGTATAGTCTGAAGTCAGGGATCCTGATTCCTCCAGCTCAGTTTTTCTTTCTCAAGATCGCTTTGGCGCTTCAAGGTCTTTTGTGTTTCCATACAAATTGTGAAATTTTTTGTTCTAGTTCTGTGAAAAATGCTATTGGTAGTTTGATAGGGATTGCATTGAATCTGTAGATTGATTTGGGTAGTATAGTCATTTTCACAATGCTGATTCTTCTAATCCAGGAACGTGGTATATCTCTCCAACTGTTTATATCATCTTTAATTTCTTTCATCACTGTCTTATAGTATTCTGCATACAGGTCTTTTGTCTCCTTAGGTAGGTTGATTCCTAGGTATTTTATTCTTTTCGTTGCAGTGGTAAATGGGAGTGATTTCTTAATTTCTCTTTCAGATTTTTCATCATTAGTGTACAGGAACGCAAGAGATTTCTGTGCATTAATTTTGTATCCTGCTACTTTACCAAATTCATTGATTAGCTCTAGTAGTTTTCTGGTGGCATCTTTAGGATTCTCTCTATATAGTATCATGTCATCTGCAAACAGTGACAGCTTTACTTCTTCTTTTCCTATTTGGATTCCTTTTATTTCTTTTTTGTCTCTGACTGCTGTGGCTAAAACTTCCAAAACTATGTTGAATAATAGTGGTGAGAGTGGGCAACCTTGTCTTGTTCCTGATCGTAGTGAAAATGGTTTCAGTTTTTCACCATTGAGGACGATGTTGGCTGTGGGTTTGCCATATGTGGCCTTTATTATATTGAAGTTAAGTTTCCTCTGTGCCTACTTTCGGGAGGGTTTTTATCATAAATGGGTGTTGAATTTTCTCAAAAGCTTTTTCTGCATGTATTGTGATTATGATATGGTTTTTACCCTTCATTTTGTTAATATGGTGTATCACATTGATTGATTTGCATATATTGAAGAATACTTACATTCCTGGGATAAACCCCCTTGATCATGATGTATGATCCTTTTAATGTGCTGTTGGATTCTGTTTGCTAGTATTTTGTTGAGGATTTTTGCATCTATGTTCATCAGTGATATTGGCCTGTAGTTTCTTTCTTTGTGGCATCTTTGTCTGGTTTTGGGAGCAGGGTGATGGTGGCCTCATAGAATGAGCTTGGGAGTGTTCCTCCCTCTGCTATGCTTTGGAAGAGTTTGAGAAGGATGGGTGTTAGCTGTTCTCTAAATGTTTGATAGAATTCTCCTGTGAAGCCATCTGGTCCTGGGCTTTTGTTTGTTGGAAGATTTTTAATCACAGTTTCAGTTTCAGTGCTTGTGATTGGTCTGTTTATATTTTCTGTTTCTTCTTGGTTCAGTCTCGGAAGGTTGTGCTTTTCTAAGACTTTGTTCATTTCTTCCAGGTTGTCCATTTTATTGGCATATAGTTGCTTCTAATAATCTCTCATGATCCTTTGTATTTCTGCAGTGTCAGTTGTTACTTCTACTTTTTCATTTCTAATTCTATTGATTTGAGTCTTCTCCCTTTTTTTCTTGATGAGTCCTGCTAATGGTTTATCAATTTTGTTTATCTTCTCAAAGAACCAGCTTTTAGTTTTATTGATCTTTGCTTCAATAAGCAATCATTTCCTTCATTTCTTTTTCATTTATTTCTGATCTGATCTTTATGATTTCTTTCCTTCTGCTAACTTTGGGATTTTTTTTTTCTTCTTTCTCTAATTGCTTTAGGTGTAAGGGTCATTTATTTGAGATGTTTCTTGTTTCTTGAGGTAGGATTGTATTGCTATAAACTTCCCTCGTAGATCTGCTTTTGCTGCATCCCATAGGTTTTGGGTCATCGTGTATTCCTTGTCATTTGTTTCTATGTACTTTTTGATTTCCTCTTTGATTTCTTCAGTGTTCTCTTGGCTATTTAGAAGTGTATTGTTTAGCCTCCATGTGTTTGTATTGTTTATACATTTTTTCCTGTAATTGATATCTAGTCTCATAGTGTTGTGGTTGGAAAAGAAACTTGATACAGTTTCAATTTTCTTAAATTTACCAAGGCTTGATTTGTGACCCAAGATATGATCTATACTGGAGAATGTTCCATGAGCACTTGAGAAGAAAGTGTATTCTGTTGTTTTTGGATGGAATGTCCTATAAATGTCAATTAAGTCCATCTTGTTTAATGTATCATTTAAAGCTTGTGTTTCCTTATGTATTTTCATTTTGGATGATCTGTCCATTGGATGAAAGTGGGGTGTTCAAGTCCCCTACTATGATTGTGTTACTGTTGATTTCCCCTTTTATGGCTGTTAGCATTTCCCTTATGTATTGAGGTGCTCCTATGTTGGCTGCATAAATATTTACACTTGTTATATCTTCTTCTTAGATTGATCTCTTGATCATTATATAGTGTCCTTCTTTGTCTCTTGTAATAGTGTTTATATTAAAGTCTATTTTGTCTGATATGAGAATTGTTACTCCAGCTTTCTTTTGATTTCCATTTGCATGGAATATCTTTTTCCATCCCCTCACTTTCAGTCTGTATGTGTCCGTAGGTCTGAAGTGGGTCTCTTATAGACAGCATATATACGGGTCTTGTTTTTGTATCCATTCAGCCAATGTGTGTCTTTTGGTTATAGCATTTAATCCATTTACATTTAAGGTAGTTATCAATATATATGTTCCTGTTACCATTTTCTTAATTGTTTTGGGTTTGTTGTCATAGGTCTTTTCCTTCTTTTGTGTTTCCTGCCTAGAGAAGTTCCTTTAGCATTTGTTGTAAAGCTGGTTTGGTGGTGCTGAATTCTCTTAGCTTTTGCTTGTCTGTAAAGGTTTTAATTTCTTCGTCGAATCTGAATGATATCCTTGCTGTGTAGAGTAATCTTGGTTGTAGGTTTTCTCCTTTATAACTTTAAATATGTCCTGCCACTCCCTTCTGGCTTGCAGAGTTTCTGCTGAAAGTTCAGCTGTTAATCTTATGGGGATTCCCTTGTATGTTATTTGTTGTTTTCCCCTTGCTGCTTTTAATATTTTTTCTTTACATTTAATTTTTGATAGTTTGATTAGTATGTGTCTTGGCGTGTTTCTCCTTGGATTTATCCTGTATGACACTCTCTGTGCTTCTTGGACTTGATTGACTATTTCTCTTCCCATATTAAGGAAGTTTTCAACTATAATCTCTTCACATATTTTCTCAGTCCCTTTTTCTGTCTCTTCTTCTTCTGGGAACTTTATAGTTCGAATGTTGGTGCGTTTAATGTTGTCCCAGAGGTCTCTGAGACTGTCCTCAATTCTTTTCATTCTTTTTTCTTTATTCTGCTCTGTGGTAGTTATTTCCACTATTTTATCTTCCAGGCCACTTATCCATTCTTCTGCCTCAGTTATTCTGCTATTGATTCCTTCTAGAGAATTTTCAATTTCATTTATTGTGTTGTTCATCATTGTTTGTTTTCTCTTTAGTTCTTCTAGATCCTTGTTAAGCATTTCTCCATTGTATTTCGAAGATTTTGGATCATCTTTACTGTCATTACTCTGAATTCTTTTTCAGGTAGACTGCCTATTTCCTCTTCATTTGTTTGGTGTGGTGCATTTTTACCTTGCTCTTTCATCTGCTGTGTGTTTCTCTGTCTTCTCATTTTGCTTAACTTACTGTGTTTGGGTCTCCTTTTTGAAGGCTGCACGTTCGTATTTCCCGTTGTTTTTGGTGTCTGCCTCCAATGGGTAAGGTTGGTTCAGTGGGTTGTTTAGGCTTCCTGGTGGGGAGGACTAGTGCCTGTGTTCTGGTGGATGAGGCTGGATCTTCTCTTTCTGGTGGGCAGGATTTCGTCCTGTGGTGTGTTTTGGAGTGTCTGTGGACTTACTATGATTTTAGGCAGCCTCTCTGCTAATGGGGGAGGTTGTGTTCCTCTCTTGCTAGTTGTTTGCATAGGGTGTCCAGCACTGTAGCTTGCTGGTTGTTGAGTGGAGCTGGTCTTAGCATTGAGATGGAGATCTCTGGTAGAGCCTTCGCCGTTTGATGTCACGTCGGCCCCAGAGGTCTCTGGTTGACCAATGTCCCGAACTCAGCTCTCCCACCTCAGAGGCTCAGGCCTGACACCCGGCCAGAGCACCAAGACCCTGTTAGCCACTCGACTGCTTGTGTTGGAGGGGCTCTTGCGGAGGCGGGGGGTGGCTGTGGCTCACCATGGGGACTAGGACACTGGCAGCAGAAGTTCTGCAAAGTACTCCTTGGCATGAGCCCTCCCAGAGTCCACCATTAGCCCCACCAAAGAGCCCATGCCAGTGTTTTGATTAACCATCTAATAGAATTTTCATTTAAATCACTTGAAAAGTGACTGATAAGCTTTGGGGAAATTATGTTTTAATTTGAAATCAGAATCTTTTCCTACTGAATAGAAAAGAAATCCCTGTAATTTTTAAGGAATTCTTTACCTTGTATTCTTTTCCCATATTATTTTTACTCTTCATTGCAGTTATCGGTCTTTCATCCCTTTTTTTGGGTGGTAATTTTTCAGCCTTATTTGTGTCACTAAAAACTAATTCACTTGTCAAATTCAGTATCTGACATTTATGCACATATTCTTCATACTATAAAGTTGACAGAATTATGTTATATTTCTGAGGTGAATATATTATATCATTAATGGCTATTATGCAGGGTACTTTATGTTGTCCAAATTGTGTTTGAATGGATTTATTTAAGAAACGCCAATTCACTTTTTGGATTTCACTAGCTCTATTACATAGTCTAAGAAAATAATTAACAGACGTGGAGGCATCATGCACCCTGATTTCAAACTGTACTACAAAGCTATAGTAATCAAAATAGTATCGTGCTGGCACAAAAACAGACACATAGATCAAAGGAACAGAATAGACAAACCAGAAATAAACCCACACTTATATGGTCAATTAATCTATGACAAAGGGAGCAAAAATATACAATGGGGGTAAAGACAAACTCTTCAATAAGTGATGTTGGCAAAACTGGACAGCTATGTGCAAAAGAATGAAACTTAAGCCACTGTCTTACACCATATATAAAAAATAAAGTCAAATGGATTAAAGCCTAAATGTAGGACCTGAAACCATAAAACTCCTAAAAGAAAGCATAGGCTGTATGCTCTTTGACATAGGTCTCAACAGTATTTTTTTGGACCTGTCTCCTTAAGCAAGAGCAACAAAAGCAAAAGTAAACAAGTGGGACTACATCAAACTGAAAACCTTTTGCATAGTGAAGGTAACTATCAACTGAATGAAAAGGCCCCTTACTGAATGAGAGAAGACATTTTCAAATGACAAGTTCAATAAGGGGATAATACACAAAATATGTTAAAAAAAACTCATACAACTCAATATCAAAAAACCCAAACAATTTAATTTAAAAATGGGCAGAGGACATGAATAGATATTTTTTCAAAGAAGACATACAAATAGCTAACAGGCACATGAAAAGATGCTCAACTTCACTAGTCATCAGGGAAATGCAATCCAAACCAAAATGAAATAATTACCTCACACCTTTCAGAGTGGCTGTTATCAAAAAGACAAGTAATAACAAGTGTTGGCAAGAAAAGAGAACCCTGGTACAATGTTGGTAGGAATGTACATTGGTACGGATGCTATGGAAAACAAAAAATTAAAAAATTGAACTGCCATATGGGTCAGCAATTTCACTTCTGGTTATTTAACTGAAAATGAAAGCACTAATTAAAAAAGATACATGCATACCAGTGTTCGTTGTAACATTATTTACAATAGCCAAGATATGGAAGCAACCTAATTGTCTGTGAAAAGATGAATGGATAAAGAATATGTGGTATATATACACAATGGAATATTACTTAACCATAAAAAGAACAAAATCTTGCCATTTGTGACAAAATGGATGGACTTAGAGGGTATTATGCTAAGTGAAATAAGACAGAGAAAGACCAATACTGTATGATATCACTTTTTTATTTTTATTTTTGGCCACTCTGTGTGGCTTGTGGGATCTTAGTTCCCCAAGCAGGGATTGAACCCGGGCCATGGCAGTGAAAGTGCTGAGTCCTAACCACTGGACCGCCAGGGAATGCCCCTGTGTGAATCTAAAAAACAAAGCAAACATAATAAAATAGAAACAGACTCATAGACACAGAGAACTAACTGGTGATTGCCAGAGGGGAGGTGGGTAAAGGGATGGGCACAATAAGTGAAGACGATTAAGAGGTACAAACTTCCAGCTATGAAATAACAAAGTTATGGAGATATAATGTACAACAGGGAATATTGTCAATAATATTGTAATAACTTTGTATGGTGACAGCTGTTAACTATCCTTATCCTGGTGATCATTTTGGTATAAAATGATCAAAGGTAAAAAAAGGTATAAAAATATCAAATCACTATGTGGTACACCTGAAACTATTTAACATTGTAAGTTAATTATATTTCAATTAAAAAAATTGTGATATTCTGCAACTCACAATTTCTTATCATTTAAGTATTCTGTACTCTGTATTCTTCAAAGGAACATAGCAACCTATTGTTAGCCAATTCTTTTTTATGTCCGTCTGCCAGTTTTACTGTCATAAAATCAATTAAACATTACAGATAAGTTACACATGTGCAGAGGTAGAAGAAGAGAAAATATATTGAAAATATTAGGCAGATAAGAGTCATGCAAGGTCATTCAAGAAATGAAAAAATTTCATTTTAAAAGTATTTTCAAAAATCATTATAAATTCTTGGTCTGTCTCTTCTGTTACGTGGTGTTGTTTGGGAATGTTTTAAAGAACTATCAAAGATTTAGATACAAGATTCAGTACTTTGGGGAATATTGCACATTTTAATGATGCTTAGATCATGTACTTAAAGGACAAAAGAGTAAAATATGAATATTTTCCTTGTATATAAATTATATCTTTAATGAAAATATTTCTGCCTTTGTTTTTCAGGATTCTTACTGTTAGGAATATTTTATTTATCTGGCAATGTAACTTGTTCTTCTCTGTTATTCAGTGAAACTCTTTTCTGGTTCTTTCTCCTGCTTCTAAGACTGCTTTTTCTCTACCTGTTCAATAGCTTTTCTTCTTCCATCTTGTAAAATTTGACATTCTTCTGGCTCTAAGTTTTATCTTATCCCACACTCTTGGTCAGGCTACTCATCTGGCTTTATTGCGATAAAGCTGAGTTGCTTCACACTTATTCATTAGATTGTGAAGAAAGCATTGTAAATCATCACTAGCACTCTCCTGGTTAACATCAGTAGCATCAGTACCACCCTCATCAACATCTTTGCCTGTATTGCGTGCTTACTGTATGGCAGGCATTGCTGAGTACTTCACATATATTAGCATCTTAAAGCACAATAATTCTTTAAGGTTGTTAATGCTTTAGGCTCTCAGAGTTTAAATGTTGTTTGAGGTCATACTACTATTATGTAGAGTTAAATTTAAATAAGTCTAATTTCCTTTCTTATGCTTTTAGTTGCTGTGCTTTTCTGTCTCCCAATTCATGCACATTATTTTAATTCAAGGTTATAGAAAAGTGTTGTTAATAAAGTAAAAGAGTGTACAATTTAACTCAGTAAATTTTAAAATAAAAATTTTATGTGACAAATTGAACTTATGAAGTAATTGTAAAATGTGTGCTTTATTTCACACCTAGGCTAATTTATGATTTATTTTCCAATAGCTGTTTATGAAGCCATGACAGCTTTTGAAATGAGTAGAAATGATAATTGTTAAATGAAATTTATCTTTGGTGAGAAAATGTTTCACTAGCAAGACATTATAAAATTGGTTATTACTTAGGTGAGACTAGTAAATCAATTTCTAATATCCTAAATCAGTTTCTGTTCTAAGTTTCCTAATAAAGGATATAAATTGATGTAAGCCCAGTATGAATAAATGCATACATGTAGACATGCTTAGTTTGGACAATTTCAATTTCAGGAGATATCACAAAAGTTAGTTTCTATAGCATTATTCAACAGAGACTCGTCTTCATTAAGTATTGCTGTGAAAAATAGCAGCAGAAAGTAATGCCAAGACGTGTAATCTATAGTCACATTATTCTTTCTGGCTTGTTTAATGGTGTAATGTTTTGTTAATTTACTGAAATCACTCTGAAGTTACTGTAGCCAATAATGTTTTTTTTTTTTTTTTAATTTTTTTGGCTGCGTTGGGTCTTCGTTGCTGCGTGCGGGCTTTCTCTAGTTGCAGCGAGCAGGGTCTACTCTTTGTTGCGGTGTGTGGGCTTCTCATTGCGGTGGCTTCTCTTGTTGTGCAGCACGGGCTCTAGGTGCGTGGGCTTCAGTAGTTGTGGCATGCGGGCTCAGTAGTTGTGGTTTGCGGGCTCCAGAGCACAAGCTGAGTAGTTGTGGCACACGGACTTATTTGCTCCGCGGCATGTGGGATCTTCCCGGACCAGGGCTCGAACCTGTGTCCTCTGCATTGGCAGGCAGATTCTTAACCACTGTGCCACCAGGGAAGCCTTGTAGCCAATAATCTTAAGGAATTTTTGTTTTCATGCCTCTATTAATTCTTTTTTTTTTTAAAGAGGAAGCTTAAAAACTCAGATAAAACTTTTTTTTATTTAAGAGAAATTATTATATTTCAATATTATTTTAAACTTTAATTCTGTCATTCTAAACTTTTTAAAAGAATAATTATGCCTGAGAACGTGGAGATTACTATTTGACTTATAAAGATAACTTCCAATTCTGTGATCTCATGAATCTATGTGTTTTTACTTTCCTTCTCTAGATATTTCCATACCCATAGTTCTTAGTGACTTCAGATATGCACTACTTGGAGTTATGTGAAAAACAGTGGTAGAGTAAATATTTTTATTAGTAGGAAAAAACACTAGTCAAGATATTTGATTAAATATGTCACTCAACAGAATTTTAATTTTGTATCATTATTTAGATTTGCTTAAATTTGAAAATTGTAAGTGCTTAATTTTTAGGCTTCTGAATTGTATGTTTGCAATTTTAACATCAAAGTTTTTGTGTGTTGGAAAAGCAATGTGTAACTTTAATTATCATTTTAATGTGTAAGAAAGTACTAAATTTTAAACCCAATGTCTTCTACAAGTTCTTTGGTAATTTTGGAATTGTGCTTTACCATAGAAACTGTTATGAAATGAAGTTTCTCAGGTCAACTCAGAAAAAAAAATTTTAAACAATAATGTGTTTTGGAAGTAGCACAATATTATCATTTTATCTATAACTAATGCCCCCTTTAACCTTATTTTTATCAAATTTTCTGAATTTCAACATTAATCCTGGAATCTTAACTTTCTGTAAAAACTTTACAGGCTTCATAGTGTGGGAAGATGGGAGCAAGACATATAGATATTGACATTTGTGAGAAACTTTCATTCTTGAGAAGACTCCTTCCCATATATCATTTTTTATTTTTACACTGTGTTCATAAGAACCCTAAAATTATTCAGGAGTCCCTCAGCCTTGCTTTCCAGCAGAATAGCTTTGTTTTATTTGTTTTATATGTTGGGATTTGCCTAAGAATTCATCCATTTAATTATTAGCCTAGTTATGAAGAGCTCAGGCTCTCAAAGAAGACTTTATAAATTCATTTATCTGCTTTACCATGATTGATTTTGGAACCTTAGGTAAGTTACTTCACCTCTCTCTACTTTGGTTTCCTCATCTGTAAAATGGAGATAATAGTACTTACTTCATAGGGTCTTTGCGAGAATTAAATGAGACAATATATGTACATTTTCTAGAATAGCACTTAGTGTCCAAGTGCATGAGGCTTTGCATATAAGTGGTTAAGTCTCTATTCAAACTGGCAACTGTCTGATGCCAAAGCTGGACTCATCACTATTAGATCATAGTGTTGAACTAAACTGAGGAAATGAAAGGAATGAAGTAGATGGAGGGATTGGGGCTAGAAGAAAAGATTTAGTACCTCTCCTTCAAAGGGCAGCTCATAAGCTCAGATACTGATTCTTGTTTGTGAAAGATCATAGAAAAAAGGGTGCTTCAGAAAGGAGGGTTTTTATGTGTGTCTTCCACTGATAAGGAATTCAGAATGTTAGTAAAACGTTTATTTTAGCTTGTTCTAGACTAGGGTTTTTGAGAAAGCCTGCAAAATAGATTGATTTTCCTAGAAACCTTTAAGGAAGCTGATCAACTGATTAGAAAGTCTTGTGACTCTTAATAATTAAGTGAGAAGCACAGTAGTTTTATGTAATAATGAAACTTGTCTTAAAAGAGCCTGAGAACAGATAACACGTAATCACCATCAAATTATAAAAATACAGCATTTGTTGCATGGCAGGGGGTGTGAAGATGATTAAAATTTTAATTTTGAGGCCTTTTTTAGTTTATTTTTCTTGACAAAAGAATTAACTATATTATAGTAAATTATTTTAAAGACATGTTATGCAAACATAAGCCATGGCATGTTAATCCTTTGGATATTTTTTTGAGTCCTAAAGGTCATTACTAAACCACTGAACATGCTATGACTTCTACACTATTAATGACACAAATCACAAAAATAGCTAAAGGTCTATCTAGGAAGGAGACATTTGAAAAAACCCTTTTAAAAGGCATCTGAACAGTGATCATAGCTGTCAAACTGTTACCTGGTATTCTTATATATTAAATATATATTTAATATTTAATGGAAGAAAAAAAGGAAGGCATTAACAACAAAATAATTTTAAGGAATTCAAATTTTAGCCAATCCAGAGAATCAGTGGAAAAGATCTGAAGCTCAGTCTAGAAGTAAAATTTGGATGAGTTGGCTGTTTCTAAAATGGGAGTTATATTATAGGCTTACAACCTATACCCGTAGAATTCTAAACCAACCAGTGATACTCCTGTTCCTAAAGAAGTCACATTAAGAGCACTCAGACAACTTCTACCCATGGAGAACCAACTTCCAAGAAGATCAAAATTATTGAAGCATTCTTTGCATCAACATGGCTTCCAAATATTGGAAATGAAGATTGTATATAATAATTATACATAATGTATTAATAATAATGATATATAATTAATGTAGCATTATAATTACATATACATTATATGATCTTGGGATTGATCACTAAAAAATAGGTTTTAATACCATCAGGTCCAGCTATCTGATTTTTATCAAGTGAGCAGGAACTGAGAAACTAAATGACTGAAATTAAGTGATTAATTATTGTCAACTTTGATATAATAATATTGGTCTTTCAATAGTTCCTCTTTCTACATACCATACTTTCATCATATGTTAATTTTTTTCCTTTCTTATAATAGTTAATTTTGCCTTGGATTTTCTTGAACTTTTATTCACGAAGATGAGGCAGTTTCTGAAAAATTATTATGATGCTTATGACTTCTCAACAAGATGGATCAACAGGGTTTCTTTTTAGTCTTGCTCATTTACTCACTGAATTAAGTGTGTGATGAAGGTGATATAGCACATAAGCATAAAAGGAGGTGCTGTGAGATCACATTAGCATGCTTTAATAACATGTATCGTAATAATATGGCAGATCTTAGTTATATATACTCTTTTAATATATCCAGTTACTAGATAACTCCCAGAGAGATGATTTGTGAAGGATATTCTGAAGTCTTTTAACAAATGATATATTTCAAATTGTTTTCATACAGCCATGTGAGCCACAGTAAGAAATAAAACACCCTCCTGAAATAACAAATTTCTTTTAAAAATCAAATTAATTCCAATAAACAAAATCCACTGTGAATTTTGCATGGTTTCCAAAGGTTTTGTTTTAATCAGATGCTTGTTATAAATTCCTCCAGTGATGACTTGGAATTAAGTATTGAAAGCAGTAGTTGTCTGTACTCTGTTCTACTAGTTGACCTGATGAAATACCAAAGCTTTTAGTAATTACAATTAATCAACATCATGAATTATTCTTACAGTTATTTAAACATAGGCTTTCTTTTATCATTATACATGTTTCTCAACCATTTTCTTCCATCTCTTTCTCTCCCTGCATCTGTTTTTCATCTTGTCCATTGGTAGAAATGCAGAGTAATTTTAATATGATATCTAAAACATAATTAGTCAAATATGCTTTAAAGAATATATTCCAAAATCATATATAGGGCAATACATTCTATAGTGAATCTTTTATGATGCCCACTTTGCTTCCCTCTCTCTCTCCCTCCCCCTTTACCCCTCATCTCTTTTTGAGGAAGGAAAGGAAACAAGTTGTAGAGGATAATTTTTTGAACAAAAAGCAATCAGAGTGGAAAAACCATATTTCTCATCACATATCCTTAAATGTGATTTTGATCAGAGTGTGGGCTTTATGAGTGTAAGCTTACTTGAGTTTCATTTAATTAAAGTAGGAATCAGACGACCAAAATGCTGACATTCAGTTTTCTATTGCCTTTCTCATGTCTGACTCTGTCTCAGCTAAAATATTGTCTCGATGGAGAAAAGTATCTGTAGTATGCAACTTTTATCTAAAAAGAGGAGATATATATATATATGTGTGTGTGTGTGTGTGTGTGTGTGTGTGTGTATGTGTGTGTATCTCTGTGTGTTTATATAGATTTACACCCACACAGACATATGCTTATCAGTTTAAGAAATAATGGAAGAATAAACCAGAAAATAAAAAATCCCAATTATCAATTCTCCAAAGTGATTAAACCATTTTCACTCCCACTTCAATGTATGAGAGTTTCACTTGCTCTATCCTCATTTGGTGGTGTTAGTCTTTTCGATTTTAACTGTACTAATGAGTGTGAAATGTTATCTCCTTGTGATTTTATTTTATTTTATTTTATTTTTATTTATTTATTTTTGGCTGTGTTGGGTCTTCGTTGCTGCACACGGGCTTTCTCTAGTTGCGGTGAGCGGGGGCTACTCTTCATTGTGGTGTGAGGGCTTCTCATTGCGGTGGCTTCTCTTGTTGCAGAGCATGGGCTCTAGGTGCACGGGCTTCAGTAGCTGTCACTCACGGGCTCTAGAGCGCAGGCTCAGTAGTTGTGGCCCACGGGCTTAGTTGCTCCGCGGCATGTGGGATCTTCCCGGACCAGGGCTCAAACCCATGTCCCCTGCATTGGCAGGTGGATTCTCAACCACTGCACCACCAGGGAAGCCCCTCATTGTGATTTTAATTTACATTAAATCATGTTGAGCCCTTTTACATGTACCTATTTGCTACTTGTATATCTTCTTTTGTGAAGTGTCTATTCACTCTTTTGCCCACTGGAAGGGGGTTATTAGTCTTTTTATTTTTGATTTGTAGAAATTTGTATATATTTTGAATACGTTTTCTTTGTCAGATGTGTAACTGTCCTCTTGCTTCTATTTAACAAAATAATAAAAGGATATTATATATAGAAGATATTGATACATTTAATATTTATAAACTGGCAATTTTGGAAGGAAATTAGAATAATTAGTATTTAAAATACAGACCTTATAGTTTTAAACTTAAAACAAAAATTACATTCTATTCTGTTTTTGATTTCAGGTGCAATTAAAAACTAGCATTTCTAGTCAGTATGTAATTCGGGCACAACCAACTAATAGATGCCTTTCTACACTGGAGTGTGCAGCTGTTGCTCTTTCTATCTTGGAGAAAAATAATTACATACAAGAGGTATGTCTTTGGAAAGTTATATAGTTTTTGAAAGTAGGAATTTGGTTAGATTTTTGTCTAGAAAATTTAAAAATGCATAACTTGTTAAATTTGTAACTTAAGTGACAAGTAGACTATATCTGTGATAGAAATTTGTGCACTTTTATAACCTTCCTTTCCCCTCTGGTGTTTTCCTGTTAGTTTAACGTTCCAGATTGCATTATTTAAATATTCATTCTAAGCTGTGCAAACAGCATTTGTAATATGCTAAATCGTTTTTAAGTAGCATAACATTAAATATAGTTTTTTTGGCTAGATATGTCTTTCAGTAGTCTGTATTTCTGTTTAAGTATTTTGTGTTCTCTTGTACTAGACTTTTTTTATTTAAAAGAACATTTTACAGCAAGATTTTTTCCATTGGTGCTTTTATTCGAGGAGATATACCAACTCCCTGTTTATCTTATTAACCTTGCTTAGGGTATAAAAAGATATAATTTTTTTTTGAGAAAAAAGCCTACAGAATATGAAAAGGTTATAACCTGCAATCAACATTTTATTTAATTTCCATGAAAGCCTGATGATTTCATATATAATTCATAATCATTAGTAAATAATAATGTTTCAGTGAGCTCACCAACATCTCAATCTTTTAGAACATGTTAGAAACTTTACAGTTATGACAAGAGAAAAAAATAGCGAACTAAATGGAGTTTTATAACTCCCTCCTCTGACACACACACACACACACACACGCACGCACAAAGTATGCTCTTTCCTGCCTTCTTTCTCTCTCTCTCATTATATACCATGGTTTCTATTATAAAAGTGTGCCTTAGCCATGAGGGAAATTCTAGTAATGGATAAAAGCTTAGGTCAGAGTAACTGGATAAGTGGATTAGTTACCAAGAAAAAGAACGAAAGACCTCCAGAACAAGGGACGTTAAAGAATGCCAGAAGCAGCATTGAATTGCCCTTTTCCTCTCCCCTACCCTAAGCCATGGTATGTGTCAGAGTTGGAGACTTTCTTCTTTTGAAAGAAGTAGGCTTTCCTGAGTAGGCTATTTTTCTGTGTATCTGTGTGAGTAGACTTAGTTTTGGGTCTAGGCAATTTCTCTTTCTCTCTTTTGAGGAAAAAAATGCGTGAGGGATCCTAAATCCTTCCTCCAAATGACCAGGGAGTGTTCTCAGACTTTTTTTTCTCCCCTCTGACTTTATCACCTACTCCCGTGTACCTTCCATCAATATAACAGTTACTATACCCCTATACTTGTCTCTCTGTTTTGTTTATTAACCATCATCTGTGTATGTTCTTCAGCAGAAAACATTATTTTTAGGTGTCTTAAAGGAAAGATGAAACCCAGGGCTGTTGTTTAAGCTTGCTTTCTGTACAGTCTCTGTATTTTCCTTTTTGTTGATGTAAAATCCTAGGATCAGCCAACATCAGACATAGGCCTCATTAAAAGTTTAAATCTTGAGGGAAAAATATAATGGTCTTTGGCTATAAATTTAAAATTTCTTTCCTCTTCTTCTTCTGGTTTATAAAAAGAATCTTCTATGGATTTATATTTATTATTCCCACAATTGGAATTGGATCTTTACTGCATTCCTAAACAGAAGCGTTAATGTTGGTAACGGTGGTGTTTTAGTAGTAGTAGTTATAGTATAATAGGGCTAGGGTTTGGCATAGGGTTTGTACTACTACTACTACTACTACTACAAATGCTGCTACGGCTTCCCCCTTTCCAGTTTTATAAGATATATTATTCTGGTGTTAATTACTGTCACAGCAGGAAACCTATCTTACGTTTTTAGTATAATATCTAACAACAGGCAAAGTTTAAGATACAGAAGGGTATCCGGATCTATCATCTCTTCAGCTTTTGGAGCTTTTATTTTTTTCTATCGATCAAATTGAACATAAAATCCCAAAGCAAAAGTGGGGTCCTAGAGTTCTCATTCTTTTTGCTTTGGTCACCAGGAGTGGTTATGCTATAGTGACCAGGAGTAGAAGAAGGATGCTTGATAATCAGACATGTGATTTGGGAGGTGCTGATAAGATGGTCGTAGGAACATGAGCAGAAAAAAAGCATATGAAACATCCCAAGTTGCTTATTATTACATCTGGCAAACAATTAGCTTTCTTAGTGGGGGAACACCAAGTCCAGCTTATTTAAATCTAGCTACAATAAAAAAATTAGTACATTATTCTGAACATCTGCTCTGAAATAGGTGTTTTCTTTCCTTCCTGGGGAGGAAAGCTATAACATGCCTTTTCCCCCCAATAACCTTTTATTAGGGGCATCCTAATAAAACCTTAAGATGATGGAGGAGAGTAGTAATTTTTCAGCTGGCTTCATTCTGTAGAGGTAGGGCTCCTCAAAATAAAGAACTTGGCATAGAATGGCCTTCTTAGTCTGTTGATTCATTCTCTTCCTTTATTCTTGAGCAGTTTTCAATCACTTGGAAATAGCATGATATGAGTTTTGAAGCAAGTTTGAGTTAAAACTTTATCACTTAGCATCAGCAGTTTTTGCCAGAAGGCAATTCATGTAATCTCTTTGTGTTTGTTTTCTTATCTGTAATATACAAAAAATAGTTACCAAATAATATTGTTATGAGAATCGAATGGGATAATGTATGTTAATTGCCTGACACCGGGCTCTCAGGAAGAGTTCATCTTTTTGCCTTTCCTCGCCTCTGATTCTTGTCTATAGATTAACAGAAAAATTGAACTGAAAGTTGGTGATTTTCATTTTGCCATTATAACATCTACCAGGGTTACTCATACCTTGGAAGCCTTATGAACTTTTGAAACTAGACGTGGCAGAGCTTTGTGCTGTAACCTAAATGTCTTAGCTCTACTCATCACCAGTAGTTGTTAATAACGGTCTTTTGAAACTGTCACGTTGCATCTGTAGACAAAGGATTTACAGAACACTGATTTTCCCCCAAATAAACTTTTAGAAACTAATTTTGTAAGTAGAGGATTTTCTTTATTCTTCTGAACCAGTAAACCTCTCATATAGCTTCACATTGCCCCAGATATAATGTTATGAATGTAGAGAGAAACATTATCATTTATTATCAATCAAGTCATATGCTAAGCACTTTAAATGTATCATGTAAGTGCACCATAATAATAACCTTATAAGGTGGACATAATATTCCTCACTTTACAGATGAAGAAAGCGAGGCAAATAGAGGTTATATAACTTATCTGGGAACACATAGCTAGTAAGTGATTGCATCAGTCACTTAAAACCCCAAAATCAGAATGGCATAACACACTGTCTGTACAGTGGGATTGCCAGGGGGACCTCTGCTAATTATAGTCACTTAGGGATCCAGGCTGATGGATGCACCATCTAGACACATCATTCTACTTTTATTAAGGAAGGAATAAAGAGAGGTGGGGAATCATACACCACTTTTAAAGCATCTGCCCAGAGGTGACACACATTATTTGTGCTCACATTTCATTAACCAAGTCAAGTTATATGGCCATGCCTAACTTTAGAGGGGGCTAGAAAATGCAGTCTGATCATGTATCATGAAAGAGGACTGGTGTATTTGTGAACAGCCCTAGTGACTACCACAGATCTGTCTATCTCCAAAATTCATTCTCTTAATTACTCAGAAAATTGATAGAATCTTATCTTCAGGAAGTAAAAGTTGGAGGCCTTTAATCATAGGAGTATTAATACTCTTCTATCTATGAAGAATCTAATAAATGTCATAAAATAGCAATAGAAACTTCAGTTGTCTCAGTCTGTATATGGTCCAAGGTATGTTTCCTAGGTATGATGTTTCAGGATTCAATCACTTCCTTATGTTGACTCTGTAAAGTAATATATAGTCATTCCTGTATTTCTTCTCTTGTTTGAAGAATTGAAGATACGAAAAGAAATGAGAACATACCTAAGAGACTTTCTGCAATAATGTCAGGCAGAGCTTTTCCAAGATGTTTGTCTTTTTCTTACTGGTGTGTCTCAGTTAGGAGTTAACATTTAGTTGCATGTAACAGAGCCCTTACTGCAGTTGTTGAGCCATATATGAGTTTATTTTTCTCTTGTAATAAGAAATGCTGAAGTTAGTGGTCTAGGGCTGGGGATGCAGCTGAAAAGGACTTCAGACACCCAGATTTCTTCTGTCTTTCTGTCCATCACTGTATGTATTTGGCTTTAATCTTCGTGTTTATTGTCCTGTAGTCACATAGTGGTTATCCCACAACTAGCAATCATGTTCCAGGCAAGAAGAAAAGGCAAAAGCCTATGCCTGCTAGGTCTGTCCCAACCCAAGGCCTTCCACTTACATCTTGTTGGATAAACTGTCATTAGTCAATGTAGTATTACTAGCTGGACACATTGCCACCTTGAATAAAATTTTAGATTTTTTTTAATAAGAAAGAAAAGAATGGATATGGAGAAGCAACTACCAGTGACTGCGACATATTTGTAAGAGTTCATTGTAAATTAAAGCTGTTAAGCCCTTTGCTGCCACTTTTGTTGTATATGTGGGGCAATACATTTTCACATAGACATTGTGAAATTTTTGTAGTTAAATCTATCTTTGTTCCTTTTATTTTCTTTTTAAACAATCTGCACCATCAAGTTTGTTATTTAAAAGTGTTAGATCAGGGATCTCAGGCCCAAGGAAAGACTCTGACTCAAATATGTTTAAAACACTGGGTTAATGTTTTTTTTTTTTTCCTAATTTTTGAATTTGAATAACTTTAAGAAGGACATGTGCTCAGTTGTTTGACAACCTCCACCATTCTCTGTTACCTTATAGGTCCACCTAGGTCACATGTTTATGTTATATGTCTGGCCCTATAGGTATTTGAGTTTAGACAGGTATGTATACAGTTACAGTTATTTCAAATGCACCCACACCTGGTTATCTAACTTGTATGTGGGCCATGGAGTAGTGTGAGAGAATTAGTAAACTTACCCATTGCTGCCATCATCCAGTTGTTAGCAAGTAGCGGGAAGTTTGTGTTAGTCTGTGATTGAAACTGAATTAACTAATTTGTACCTAAATGTCTCTTTTAGTCTGCTGTTACAGATTAGTTATTATAATGGCAATAATTTTTGTAGTGTTTGAATATATTAAAGTATAAAACTAAATTTAGACTTTATCACCTATATGGAAAATTAGTATTTGTGTCTTACTGGAATTCCTTAGTGGTATGTAAGGTATGAATTTAAATGAATTATTTATTTAGAAGTTATCATATATTTGAGTGCCTATTGCTTTTCATAGTTAAAAGCTAATAATAAAAAATATAATAATCCCTGTTTCTAAGGAAAAAATTTAGATAGAATATCATGATTTGTCACACTATTTTTAGTATCTTTTTTTTTTATCTTAACAGACTTTGCTTCGCCCTCTTCAAGCTTTATGCTCTTTCCAGCTTCAGCATGGTGCTCAAATTCGCCTCAGCAAGGAACACCTTCTGAAAACTGGATTATATCCTAAGCCGATGCCAAAGAACAAACGCAAACTCAGGAAAATGGAACTATTAATGAACAGCATTAAAATTTAGTACAGTTGTTCTTATGGTGCTAGTTTTGGTGTCTTCAGCTGACAATACCAGGTTAACTTTTTATACATTTTAAGTCTGTGGGTTTTTGTCTAAAGAATGAAAGTTACATACTAAACTTACCCAGAAGAAGAAAGTAATCCAAATAGCCAAAAAACAAACAAACAAAATTCAGTGATTCAGTAAAAAGCAAGATTTCGTACTGTATTTGTTTTTAAAATGTGCCTCTAATACATTTTTTCAAGTCAGTAATTTGAAATGTGATTAGTTGTTGAGCTGGGTTAGAAGTTCTTATTAATAAAAGGGAATGGAAGGAAATTGATGTGCCTGACTGGTTCAGTATTGTTTCCATTAGTGTTTATAGATAATTAGGTGTAGACCTATAATAGAGGATATGTACCTCAAGTTGCCTTCTTGCACATGAACTTTATAGTTTGAAATAAGTAACAAAAGAAAATAATAATCAAGTAATTTAGGTTGAATTTATTTATTTCATAAATAAGTATTCTTTAGGGACTAAACTTGAATTCAGCCAATGTGATTTAAGTGTGCGATTAATTGCCCATATTTTTAAAGTTAAAGTTTAATTAGAAAAAGTATATTCACTGTCTAACATTATTTTCAGGTGTACAACATAATGATTTGGTATTTGTATACACTGCAAAATGATCACTACAATAAGTCTAGTTAAAATCTGTCACCTTACATAATTAGAACAAATTTTTTTCTTGTGATGAGAAGTTTTAAGATTTACTCCCTTAGCAACTTTAAAATATACAATACAGTATTACTAACTATAGTCACCATGCTGTATATTACATTCCCATGGCTTACTTGTTTAAAAACGGCCCTTTTGACCCTCTTCACCCATTTCACTCCCACCCTCACCTCCACCCCTACCTCTGGCAAACACCAGTCTGTTTTCTTTATCTTAGAGCTTGTCTGCCTGTAAGCTTTTTTTTTTTTTTTCCAGATTCCACATTTAAGTGATATCATTTCTTTTTCCAACTTACTTCACTTAGCATAATGCCCTAAAGGTCCATCCATGTTGTTGCAAATGGCAAGATTTCATTATTTTTTATGGATGAATAATACTCCTTTATATATATATATGTGTGTGTGCGTGTGCATGTGTGTTTCACATTTTCTTTATCCATTCATCCATTGATGGGATGCTTAGGTTGTTTCCATATCTTGGCTGTTGTAAATAATGCTGTAATGAACATGGTGGTGCAGATATCTATTCAAGTTAGTGTTTTCTTTGGACAAATACCCAGAAGTGGAGTCACTGGATCATATGGTAATTCTGTTTTCAATTTTTGAGGAACCTCCACGCTGCTTTCCATAGTGGCTGCATCAATTTATATTCCCACCAACAGTGCACAAGGGTTCCCTTTTCTCCACACCCTTGCCAGCATTTGTTATTTATTGTCTTTTTGATGACAGCCATTCTGACAGGTGTGAGGTGGTGACTCATTTTGGTTTTGATTTGCATTTCCCTGATGATTAGTGATGCTGAGCATCTTCTCATGTACCTGTTGGCCATCTATATGTCTTCTTTGGAAAAATGTCTATTCAGATCCTCTGCCCATTTTTAAATTGGATTGTTTGTTTTTTTGATATTTAATTGTAATAGTTCTTTATATATTTTGGATAGTAACCCCTTATTAGATATATGATTTGCAAATATTTTCTCTCATTAAGTAGGATGCTTTTTCATTTTGTTGATGGTTTCCTTTGCTGTGCAGAAGTTCTTCAGTTTGATGTACTCCCACTTGTTTATTTTTGCTTTTATTGCCTGCCTTTGCTTCTGGTGTCAGATTCAAAAAATCATTGCCAAGACCTATGTCATAGAGCTTACTGCTTATGTTTTCTTCTGGGAGTTTTACGGTTTTAGGTCTTACATTTTAGTTCTTAAATCCATTTTGAGTTGATCTTTGTGTATGGTGTAAGATAGTGGTCCAGTTTCCTTCTTTTGCATGTGGCTACATGTGGCTGTTCAGTTTTCCCAACATCATTTATTGAAGAGACTGTCTTTTCTCCACTGTATATTCCTGCCTCCTTTGTGGTAGATTAGTTGACCATATAAGTGTGGGTTTGTTTCTTGGCTCTCTGTTTGTTTCATTGATCTATGTGTCTGTTTTTGTGCTAGTACCATACTGTTTGATTACTGTAGCTTTGTAATATAGTTTGAATTCAGGAAGCATGATACCTCCAGCTTTGTTCTTCTTTCTCAAAATTGCTTTGGCTATTCATGGTCTTTTTTGGTTTCATACACATTTTAGGATTATTTGTTCTATTTCTGTGAAAAATGCTATTGGAATTTTGATAGATATAGCATTGAATCTGTAGATTGCCTTTGATAGAGCCGTAATTTTTAAAGAGGTGCATGTAATTTTGAAATAGCACACATTTTCATTTGTATGCAATCTGGATAAGTTTAGATTTCTCAGTATTCATTGAACAAGTTTATTGACTGTGATAAACTACTTACATTGAAGTTTTCACATGGAAATAACTGTAGAATATAAGACAGCTATAATTTTGAGAACAAATATAAATATTTTTAGTGGACAAAAACTTTCAATTTGAGAGAATAAATTTTTCCCACTCCCTTGGGAAAATATTTAAGGAGATTTCTATATAGAATAAGAGACATACATGTAGTATATATTTATATCTAACTTACATCTACTGCAATTATGTACACATTTCAGCAAGAAGAGGGGACTTTGTTTTTTTCTTTATTTATGACTTCTAGAGTTTCCTGTATGTAGTTTTAAATTGTAAGGAAAAACTAAACATTAGATTTAAAAGTAAACTTTATACACACACACACACACACACACACACATATACACACACATTTAATTTTTTCTAGTATACAGAGCTTTTTTAGTCACTTACTCTCTTTAAGTAGTTTTAAATACATTTTAAAAGCTATTATTATTAATATTTTTAGTTACTAAAATTTTTTAAAATGTGTAGTATTATGTGAGGATTTAACTTAATCTGGCTTTTAAAAGTTGTTACTTTTTTTATTATATTAGTTGACTTTTAACTTCAGATGCTTTGTATCTGGTTGAGTTGCCTGGATTAGTTCTAGGTTTTGTGGATTTGTAGCTGTAGAGTGTACATATAGGCTTTACATGTATACTCTACACTTTGATGTGGGGTAGATTGTTTTGTGAATTGTTATTTAAACCATGTAACTCAGAGAGTATTCCTTTATATATAAGGTGACCGTGTGTTTAGTCAACCTTTTTGTGGTGGGTTAAAAAATCACTGTGTAATGAGTGATGTTATTTTGAGAATTTTATGCACATGTGAGTATAAAGGGTTGAGAACTACAGTATACGAAACAAGTCACAGTGCTTGGAAACTTTCTATAGCTTGGATTATAAGATTTCTCATGTGGAACATGAGAGTTACGTTAAGAAAAATTATTTTTCTCCACTTTAAGACTCCAAACCAACTTTTCTTAGCTGTGACCATTACAGTGTTAGGGTCTTCTCCCTAAGATTTTGGAAGGAGCAAGTTCCTCACCACTACCACTGTTAGTGAATTATGTAGAAGAGCACTTCTGTATAGCTTTCTTCATCACATATCCCCATTTATTGCCCTAAATTGCCTGTTTAAAAATGTGGTCATGCTAATAGAGAATGCTTTCCGTTGAATGATACTGAATTTCAGGGAGGTAAGTTGTTGATCATGGATACAACTTCATTGGTGTAGAAGTAAATGTTATTGATGCTCAAAGTAAAAAATTAGCTTTGACTTAGTAAACTCAAAAGTTTTATATAACTGGATTTTTGCTATGTAGATTTATTCCTTAAAAATAGGTATGAGTGGATATTTTTATAGATAAGTAAACTGTGTTTTATTTTATTTTATTTTTTTAAAAATTTTTTATTATTTATTTATTATTTTTTTATTTTTGGCTGTGTTGGGTCTTCGTTTCTGTGTTAGGGCTTTCTCCAGTTGCTGCGAGTGGGGGCCACTCTTCATCGCGGTGCGCGGGCCTTCACTATCGCGGCCTCTCTTGTTGTGGAGCAGAGGCTCCAGACGCTCAGGCTCAGTTGTTGTGGCTCACGGGCCCAGTTGCTCCGCGGCATGTGGGATCTTCCCAGACCAGGTCTCGAACCCGTGTCCCCTGCATTGGCAGGCAAATTCTCAACCACTGCGCCACCAGGGAAGCCCAAAAAAGTTTATTTTATTTTTTTTGTTTTTGGCTGCGTTGGGTCTTAGCTGTGGCCGGCATGTGGGATCTTTTTGTTGTGGCGCGCGGGCTCCAGAGCGCATGGGCTCTGTAGTTTGTGGCACGCAGGCTCTCTAGTTGAGGCACGTGGGCTCAGTAGTTGTGGCGTGCAGGCTTAGTTGCCCCACAGCATGTGGAATCTTAGTTCCCCGACCAGGGATCGAACCCACGTCCTCTGCATTGGAAGGCAGATTCTTAACCACTGGACCACCAGGGAAGTCCCTAAACTGTGTTTTAGATGTAATGAAACTTTGCATCTAATTCTGTCCCATAGCATAGAATAAATCACTGCCCCTTAATTTTTCCAATCTAAATTTTTATTTACTGGCTTTGCTTAGCATATTCTCCCTCCTTTCTCTTTTTTTCAGCTTTATGGAGGTATCATTGAGAAATAAAATTTTAAGATATTTAAAGTGTACAACATGATGATTTGATATACATTGTGAAAGGTTTCTTCCCTATGAAGTAATTAACACATCCATCACCTCACATATTTACTTTTTTTTTTTTTTTTTGGTGATAACATTTAAGTTCTCTTAGCAAATTTCAGTTATACAATTCAGTGTTAATCAACAATAGTCACCATGTCCTCCCTCCTTTCTTTTCACACTTGCTTCTTCTTTCCTAGGCTCTTCCTCTCCCTCTCTCATTCCCCTCATTGTCCTCTATCCTTTTCTACTATCCTTAGCCTGTGTACTAGTTTTTAGAAAAATTTTTTACAAATTATTCATGTATTCTTACATAAGTATTTTTCTTTACAAAAGATCCTGTAGTGGTCTTAATAGATTATAATTTTATATTTAAAATTTGTGCAGGAAATCAGTGTTCCATGACTTACTCTGTGCAGATAACTTGGCTCCTTTAGTCTATTTAAAAAAACATATTAGACAAACAAGTAATTGTTTATTAGTCTTTAATAATTGTTCACTTGAACTAACAACATAAGAATTATTTTTTTAAAGAAATTTTTTAGCGTAAGGAATTTAAAAAATTGAAATAGATGACCTTTGAATAAGAAATTATAATTTACTGTTACTGTTATTTAAAAGTATATTAAGGAATTAAGGCATTAAAACATTTTAGAAAGTACAACTGCCTCAGGATTATTTTCACAGATGTACTCTTCATTGATTTTGTATGCTAAAAGCATTTATCCATTTCTGTCTCTAAATATGTTATTTACAAGGTGAAAAATCTCTTATTATATTTTTGGTATATATTTAATTTTATGGGAAACATAATTGATATGAAAAAGGCAATAATTTACAATGTGAAAAAATCATCAGATTTTATAAATCTGTGTATTTTTTTGGCTTTATTAAATTTATTTCTAAAGTTGCTTCTTTCTTAATAGAATCAATGAAGAAACAGTTAAAAATGTATATGAAAAACCTTGATTTTGGATCTGAAATGTAAGCTTGCCTTTTCACGTCTCTGGATTATCTACAATTATAGAAATGAAACCAACGTTTTAACATCACATTTAATAATTATCGTTTAGTAACTCTCAGAACTCTTGCAAATTCAAATTCTATGGGGCAGACAATGACAGATACTTTTACCCATGGCATATAGTTTTCTATAAAAGAAAAATATCCATTTAGTGAATAAGGGAAAAGTAAAGATTAGTAGAAATAATGAGTATCTTTCAGGCAAAATACATTAACAAATTGGCTCTTCCTTTAATTTATAAAGTGTTCATTCAGTAGGTTAAAGTAGGGAAAACGGATTATGATGTCACTTTTTCTTTTTTTATTTTAATTTAATTGGAGTATAGTTGATTTACAATGCATTAGTTTCAGATGTACAGCAAAGTGATTCAGTTACACATATACATCTTTTTATTCTTTTTCGGATTCTTTTCTCATATAGGTTATCACACAATATTGAGTAGAGTTCCCTGTGCTATACAGTAGATCCTTGTTGGTTATCTATCTTATATATAGTAGTGTGTGACATGTTCATCCCAAGCTCCTGATTTATCCCTCTCCACCCACTGCATTTCCCCTTTGGTAACTATAAGTTTGTTTTCGATATCTGTAAGTCTGTTTCTGTTTTGTAAATAAGTTCATTTGTATCAGTTTTTAGTTTAGATTCCACATACGAGTGATATCATATGATATTTGTCTTTCTCTGACTTACTTCACTTAGTATGGTAATCTCTAGGTCCATCCATGTTGCTGCAAACGGCATTATTTCATTCTTTTTTATGGCTGGGTATATTCCATTGTATATATGTACAACATCTTTATCCATTCCTCTGTTGATGGACATTTAGTTGGCTTCCATGTCTTTGCTGTTGTAAATAGTGCTGCAGTGAACATTGGGGTGCATGTATCTTTTCAAATTATGGTTTTCTGCAGATATATGCCAAGGAGTGGGATTGCTGAATCATATGGTAGTTCTATTTTTAGTTTGTTAAGGAACATCCATACTGTTCTTCATAGTGGTTGTACCATTTTACATTCCCTCCAACAGTGTAGGATGGTTCCCTTTTCTCCACACCTTCTCCAGCATTTATTGTTTGTAGACTTTTTGATCATGGCTACTCTGACCAGTATGAGGTGATACCTCATTGTAGTTTTGATTTGTATTTCTCTAATAATTAGTGATGTTGAGCATCTTTTCATGTGCCTTTTGGCCATCTGTATGTCTTTGGAGAAATTGGACTTCTTTCTCGTCTTTGTAAGATCTTACTGAAATTCTGTCCAGGAAACAAAATTATGTCCCTTCTTTTCCTCTAATATCTATGAGCAGATTCAACATTTAAAGCAAGACTTCTGGGCTTCCCTGGTGGCGCAGTGGTTGAGAGTCTGCCTGCCAATGCAGGGGACACGGGTTCGAGCCCTGGTCTGGGAGGATCCCACATGCCGCGGAGCAACTAGGCCCGTGAGCCACAACTACTGAGCCTGCGCGTCTGGAGCCTGTGCTCTGCAACAAGAGGGGCCACGATAGTGAAAGGCCCGCGCACCGCGATGAAGAGTGGCCCCCGCTTGCCCCAACCAGAGAAAGCCCTCGCACAGAGATGAAGACCCAACACAGCCAAAAATAAATAAATAAATAAATTAATTAAATTAAAAACAACAAAAAAAGTCAGGTTTAAAGCAAGGCTTCTGATTTCTTGATCTGAAAGGTACCTTTTTGAGAAAGGACTCCTGCATTCTGGCAATTACATAGTTAACTTATTCATATCTTTGGATGGTTTTATTTGCTCATAAAGGTCCTGTAAACTTCTATATGGAAAGGAATTTGGTAACTTCAGTAATGTCAGTATACCAATGTAAATGATCTCCTTTATTTTCAGATCATTGGTGATGAGAAGTATAGATTAAATGGTGATTGTAGGCCTGGGATTAGGCCATTGAATTTTTTTTTTTTTGGCCACACCACGTGGCCTGTGGGATCTTAGTTCCCCGACCAGGGATTGAACCTGGGCCCTTGGCAGTGAGAGTGTGGAGTCCTAACCACTGGACCGCCAGGGAATTTATGATGTCACTTTTTGATTTTTAATTTATGCTAATTGATTTCATTACTTTTAAGAGTACAGGTCTTCATTTTAGCTTAAAATTTATTAATGTCTATGTTTACGGGGTATAGTAATAGTTTTTACTTAGCACTAAACATTTGTGATTTGTAATATCTAATATTCAGTAAATTATTAATACAATATTAAACTTAATTTCCATTTTAAAAGAAAGAGTTAAATTACTAATGACGATAGTTACTTTGTATAATGCTTCTACTAATTTTTGTTGGTAAGTTATCTGAATTATTTTAAAAAATAGAATTGTTATGTTTTATTTTTGTGGTGATTGTCAATAACATTATTATTTAAATATCATAAATATTTAATTTGAAATATATGAATCATTCCTAGTATTTAGCATAAAAAACAAAGTCTGTTAGGTAGTATATCTCTCCATGCATCTACCATTATTTTGGATAATTGGACATGATGATGTTACTCGTGAAATAGGCTTGGGTATCCATAAAATACCAGGTTTCAGTATATAGTACAAGTGTCTGTGAGGTCTGTCTTTTATGTCTATTAGTAGATAGATCTTGGTCTACTTAGTGTTTCTCAGTAATCAGTCCAATAAACCATTTATTTGGTAGATATTTTTATTTAGCTCTTTTTTAGGTACTAGAGAATACAGTGATGTTGAAGACAGAATCCCTGTGTCCAAGAACTTGAAGTTTGGTGGTTGGAGACAGATGTAATAAAATAATTTCAGGTATTGATAACTGTTATGGGAAAGGGTCCTGTTGCAGAGTATGAGAGTCCAGTCATAGTAGTTGGGAAAGGCCTTGTTGGAAGAGGTGACTTTTCAGTTTTGTGCTAAATGATGAGAAGGATGCAGCACGTAAATAATCTTAAGGAATTTTTCAGAGAACTAGTAGTTCAGAGGGATCAAAGGACAGGAATTTTTTTTTAGAGATATGTGATATTAAGGATAGCTGTCTGGGTAGATTGGTAGACTTGCTGAAGAAAAAATTTGACATGTTTTTTATCTGATTGTATTTTTTCAGTGAAGAAAGTGGTAAAGTTATCAACTAAGTATGAAGGGGGATATTGAGATATGTTTATGGAGAGAGAGGACATGAAGTATTTATCTGGAGAGTGGGTTTACTGGGGCAAGGACTAGGATTGTTTGGCATTGTTGTGTGCCCCTTTCAGATATATGAGTATAAATTTGAAGCAGATTTGGTTAGCATGCTTATGTGAGTTGTGTATGTGGGCATGCTCCACATTCTGTTGTGGTGCCTAGTCCTAGAGTAAGCAGATAATTGGATTGCGGTGCTGTTCAATGAGCACAAGAGAAGGAGAGAGGGTAAGGGATTGGGGGTACTGTGTTATAATACTAGACCATCGAATCTAGACTGATAAGGAGAGAAGGGCATCTGGACCATGGATAGTGAAAAATTGGTATGGTCATTGGTTGAGAATCTTAATGAGGTCATAGAATTATTGGAATGGGTATTCTAGATAAATAAGCTGGAAGATGAGGGTCAGAGAACAGGAAATTTGAAATTGAGATTTCAAAGGTGGTACAGTTATTACTGATAACAGTTTCCAATGTGTGACGTTAGAAATGATGCTAAAGTTTGGTAGAGGACTAGATGTTTAGAGCTAGGTGAAGAATCAAGAGGCTGTGGAATTGGATGGCCACGTTTTGGGGTGTGGAAGTCCCCAAGAATAATAAGAGTAATGGTGGAAAGTAGGTGCAGAATTCATCAGCGAATGAGGGGAAGTGACCGGAGGTTAATAGATAATGCCAACAAGGAGGGTAAGGGGTAATAGAGTCTGGTAATGCATTTCAAAGGTGCTAGAAGTTTTTAATGAAGAAGGAGGAAAGAGCAAGTGAGTTTGATGGAAAGTGACAATGGCCATCAAAGAGAACTACACTGTCTCCAGGCTCTGAGGTATGAGGGATGTGAGAGGAAAAGCAGCCTCCACTTGGGAGAGCCACAGGGGAAGCAATGTCCTAAGGGAACAGCAAATTGCAGTTATGGTGAGGGGAGCATTCATAAGATAGGAGAGCTTACTGATAATTAGGTTGAGCATCTAATTTATTATATAAATGAGGACACATTTATCTATTGGATGCGATACTGGGCAAACAGTAAAGTGATATAGTAATGTGCAAACGGTAATACATAATCACCCTCTTGATGACTGACCATGAATTTTAAAAGGTGCAGTTGAAAGATTTGTTAATTATGTGTGTTTTTTCCATACCACCAAGCAGTTAACTTCGTTCTCTGAGGACACTGGCCTAGTGTCCCACAAATTTAACTCAATTCTGATACTACCTGGAGATAGCGGCAGATCCCACAGATTAAGGGCTCAGTCCTACAAGACACTCCCCCCACCTCAGATGCCAGTGTCAAGTACAGGTTGTCACCTGTGCCTTCTGATCAACTAGCTGTAGATTGAAAGGTCCAACAACCCCCTCCTTGGGTTTGATTAATTTGCTAGAGTGGCTCACAAATCTTGGAGAAACATTTTACTTACTAGATTACCAGTTTATTATTGAAGGCTGGAACTCAAGAATAGCCAGATGGAAGAGATTGCATAGGGCAAGGTATGTGGGAAAGGTCTTGGAGCTTCCATGTCCTCTCTAGGCTCGTCACTGTCCCTGAATCTCCATGTTTTCACCAACCTGGAAGCTCTCTGAACCCTGTCCTTTTGGATTTTTACGGAAGCTTCATTATATAGGTATGATTGATTAAATCAATGACCATTGGCTATTGATTCAGCCTCCAGCCCTCTGCTCTCCATGGTCTTCTAATTATGGCTTATTTCACTTAGAGTTATGACCTCCAGAATCATCCATGTTGTTGCAAATGGCAGAATTTCCTTTTTTAAAATCACTGAATAGTATTCCATTTTACATACACCACATTTTCTTTATCCATTCATCCATTGAAGGACATTTAGGTTATTACCATATTTTGGCTAATGTGAATAATCCTGCAGTAACATGGGGGGACTGAAATTTCCAACCCTCCAGTCATGTGGTTGGTTCTCCTGGCAACAAGCCCCCATCCTCAGGTGCTTTCCAAAAGTCACCTTGTTAACATAAACTCAGATGTGTTTGAAAGGGGTTTGAACGTCAAGACACCTTTATTGCTCTTATCACTTAGGAAATTCCAAGGGGTTTAGGAGCTCTGTGCCAGAAATGGGGAAGAAGAAATATATATTTCTTGTTATAAATCACAGTATCGCAGTCTGTAAGGATAGGAAGAGTAGAAAATGGGATTATTAGAGGTGCCTAGTGGTGAGTCTATAGGATGATAGATAATCTGGGAAGTTTGTATTTCTTTTTTTTTTTTAATTAAAAAAATTTTTTTTAATTTTTTATTTAAACAGGGCAAGTTTGTATTTCTAATTGAAATGACTGGACATGTAAAGTATGATGGGATTCATCCTGAGGTCAGAACATGCAGTAAATCTTTAAATCCTAAAAATGATTTTTTATTGTTATAGAGGAATAATTGACAAATATAACTGTATATATTTAAAGTGTACAATACAATGTGATGATTTGATATACATATACATTGTAAAATGATTACCAAGATTGAGATAATTAACATATCCATCACCTCACATAGTTTACATCGGTAACTCTTTTGTGTGTGTATGTGATGAGAATGCTTAGGATCTAATGTACAACATAGTGACTTGATATTTGCGTATACTGCAAAATGATCACCACAGTAAGTCTAGTTAATATCCGTAACCATACATAGTTACAATTTTTTTGCTTGTTATGAGAACTTTTAAGATTTACTTTCTTAGTGACTTTCAAATATACAAATATTATTAACCATAGTCACCATGCTATATATTAGACCCTCAGAACTTATTCTTCTTAAAACTGAAAATTTGTGCCCATTGCCCTATATCACCTTATTTCCCCCTACCCCTAGCCCCTGGCAACCACCATTCTGTGTTCCAATGAAGTCAGCTTTTTTTTTTTTTTTAAGATTCCACACGTAAGTGATACTATTTAGTATTTGTCTTTCTCTTTCTGGCTTATTTTACTTAGCATAGTGCCCTCCAGATACATCCATGTTGTTGCAAATGGCAGGATTTACTTATTTTTTATGGCTGAATGATACTCCATTGCGATGTGTGTGTGTAACATTTTCTTTTATCTGTTGCTCCATTGAAGTACTTTTAGGTGGTTTTCATATCTTGGCTATTGTGAAAGATGCTGCAACAACATGGGGGTGCAGATTTCTCTTAAAGATTCTGATCTCACTTCCTTCAGATAAATACCCAGAAGTGGGATTGCTGGATCATATGGTGGTTCTATTTTTTATTTTTTGAGGAAACTCCATAATGTTTTCCATAGTGGCTGTACCATTTAACATTCCTACCTGCAGTGTATAAGGGTTCCCTTTTCTCAACATTCTTGACAACATTTGTTACCTCTCGTGTTCTTGATGATAGCTATTCTAACAGGTATGAGGTGCTATCTCATTGTGGTTTTTAAAATTTTTTATTTTTTTATTGAAGTATAGTTGATTTACCATGTTGTGTTGATTTCAGGTGTACAGCACAGTAATTCAATTATATATATGTATGTGTGTATATATATGTATATTCTTTTTCAGATTCTTTTCCATTATAGGTTATTACAAAATACTGAGTATAGCTCACCGTGCTACACAGTAGGTCTTTATTGGTGATCTGTTTTATATATAGTAGTGTGTATATGTTAATCCCAACCTCCTAATTTATCCCTCCCCCCACTTTCCCCTTTGGTAACCATAAGTTTGTTTTCTATGTCTGTGAATCTGTTTCTGTTTTGTAAATAAGTTCATTTGTTTTTGTTTTTTAGATTCCACATGTAAGCGATATCATATGATACTTGTCTTCCTCTGTCTGGCTTACTTCACGCAGTATGACAACCTCTAGGTCCATCCATGTTGCTGCAAATGGCATTATTTCATTCTTTTTTATTTCTGAGTAATATTCCGTTTTATATATATACTACATCTTCTATATCCATTTATCTATCGATGGGCATTTAGGTTGCTTCCATGTCTTGGCTTTTGGAAATAGTGCTGCAGTAAACATTGGAGAGCATGTATCTTTTCAAATTATAGTTTTCTCTGGATATATGCCCAGGAGTGGGATTGCAGGATCATATGTTAATTCTATATTTAGTTTTTTAAGGAACCTCCATACTGTTCTCCATAGTGACTGCATAATTATGGGTTTGACTTTCATTTCTCTGATGATTAATGATGATTAGTGGAGTAAGACCCAACTGTATACATTTTATAAGATGCACCAGACACTTTAAATGTAAAGATAAGGTTAAAGACAAAAGAATGGAAAGAGATATACCATGCAGACCTTGACTTTTTCCATTTTCTAATCCATTTTATTTATCATTCATTCAACATGTATATGTTTATAATCTAGTAGGTGTCAGGCACTGTCTTTAGTACAATGTTGTATGTAAAAAAATCTAGCTATTTGGACTTTCCATTATTTTGAAGTTTAGATAGGAAAATTTGAAAGTGGTAGGGCACTTTCATATAAATGTTTGTTCCTAAAAACGTCTTGTTCTTAAAAGAAAAAAGCCAACTCGCTCAACCCGACTGTCAGTTAATTCTTTTTGCGGTTATAAATGTCTACCAGAAAAAAAAAAAATAGAATACTTTTAACCACAGTGGTAGGCATCAGTAGTCTTTAGTAAATCCTTTAATCCTGTTTGGATCTTTATAAGGAAGGATATAACAACAGTAATATTTTATATATACTTGTTTGATTAAAATAGATGTCTCAATCCTTGTGATCTAGTCATTAATTCTTTAATTTATTACTTTAGAAACCATGTTGCATCTACTTCCTTTTTGAATGGGGAATGGAATCTGATTTTTCCTCTTGAGCCCAGGATGTTATTCTCAACATGTGGTGAATCCCTGTCAGAAATGAATAAAAGCTTCATTAGATGTTTCTTATAAAGAAAATTAATTTTCTTTTCTTAACCTACTTCACTTTATTATCATCAGAATATAATGCAGAAAAACTATTGTAATATATGTTGACAGGGCCTTCCTGCAGAGAGGATGTTCTAGTTGACTTGCTGATTTCTACAGGAAAATGCCTTGCCTAGTGCATAATTCAGGTAAGATAGTAGCAAGAGATTGGACTGACCAACGATTTCAGTGAGGAAATCTTGTTGAAAGCAAAATATTCCATGTAAAATGTATGAGATTCTTAATGCTCATATTTAATATTTAATAAATCCAGCCCTGAAGGATAGTCTTTGAAACACAAGTTCAGCTACCTGACTGGTATTTCTGTATGCCACAATTAGAGCTGTCAAAACAATCTTTTTTAAAATAGAACCAGAAAGAGCTTGAGTGCTTGTTGTCTGGAGTTGTACTAGCATTACTTGATGTGAATACAGAGTTTCCACAAAAGATGAGGCTAAAAAAATACTTTCTGGTTATAAGTACAGCACTACCCATAACACGCACCAAAGGAAGCAACGTATTTTTCAAGGATATGGTGAGATATTTTTATTTAATTATTTAGATATATATGAATAAGCAGGCATAGCCAAAAAAATCTATGAAGAAACATGTAGGTAAACATTTCTGAAATTAACTTATGGAACAAAGAAGCCTCAAATATGTTGTTATAATATGGAATAGAAAATAGGGCAATGTATGAAGAATCCTAAAATAATTGTTCATTAATGGGCATCATACATCTGATAGAACTGCTTTTAATTTATTATCTTAGGACTGCATAGAGTAAATGAAGTAAGGTAGTAAATGGCTCATCAATCCCTAATCTTTTCTTTTGCAAAACATTTTTTTTAAATGATCAAAATCTGAAATCTGTTTCCTAATTCACAAATAAAATTTTCATTATGCATTGCTAGGAATCCACCAATCAGCCATACAGAATTGCATTATTTTACAAGATACAGTTCTTGCATCAACGTTTTGCTCCTCTTTCAACTTATTTGCCCATATATTTTTTAAAAAATCTAGAAAAGTTCTCTCTCTTTGTATTCTTAGAGTGACTTAGCCTGATATTATTATAAGCCAGGTTCCTGATTGTCAGATTTAAAAATTCTCATAGAAATTCTGTGACAGACTCTGCAGCAGCATCTCAAATATAATGTCAGTGGTGGATCTTCCCACTCATTTTAAGTAGGAAATGAATGATAAAATCTATACTGTAGTATCAGGTATTCTGCTCTCAAACTGCCTGACTTGCTCAGAAGTCAGGAAGAGCAAAGAGAAACATTGGTCCCTGCAGTATGTGGAATTTAAAAATGTGTATGCTGCCTTTTGAAGGAGAGGCTAAATTTGTTGTTTAAGGGTTTTATGCTTAAAGCCTTACTGTTCACTCCCCAGTTAAGTCCCCCTTGACTTTGTATTGTGGTTGTCTCCAGATGAGTGCTCAAGGTGGGCCAGCTATGGTTGGTCATTGCATTAGAGTGCAGGGAGTCAACTGTACTGAGGAGAACTTTTAGAGTGAAACTCTCAGGACTGGCAGAAGAAGAGCCCTTAAGGGCACTTGGCAGTTCCATTAGCAGTTATACCACACAGAGGAAACCTTGTGGAGCCTTGAGCAAGCTGACTCATGCTGATCCTCCCTGGGCAGAAAGCGTGCTCTAGATCGTGGAGATGCTGCCCAGGATCCTTAACATCCTGTGATCATCTCTCAGGGTTACCTTTCTAGATGTGGGGTTTTCCTTACTGTGTCTCTGGAGCTCCTGATGAAAAACAGATATATTCTCTTAAAAGGGCCAGACACACGTGACTAAGAAATAAAAAATAAATGTTCACTAGTCTACAAAGACCCTCATAAGCTAGAGGTAGCAGGAAGAGAAGAGGGACACAAGGTTAGTTCAGAGGAGGGGGAGTTCAAGCTCCCTAAATGCTATACCTGTAGCCATCAGTCTTTTTTTTTTTTTTTTTAATAAAGTGAATTATCTGAACGCAAAAAGAGATTTAAAATTTTTTTTTAAATTTTATTTTTTTAATACAGCAGGTTCTTATTAGTCATCCATTTTATACACATCAGTGTATACACGTCAATCCAATCTCCCAATTCATCACACAACCACCACCCTCGCACACCGCTACTTTCCACCCTTGGTGTCCATATGTTTGTTCTCTACATTTGTGTCTCAATTTCTGCCCTAGAAACCAATTCATCTGTACCATTTTTCTAGGTTCCACATATATGCGTTAATACGCGATATTTGTTTTTCTCTTTCTGACTTATTTCACTCTGTATGACAGTCTCTAGATTCATCCACATCTCTACAAATGACCCAATTTCGTTCCTTTCTATGGCTGAGTAATATTCCATTGTATATATGTACCACATCTCCTTTATCCATCCGCCTGTTGATGGGCATTTAGCTTGCATCCATGACCTAGCTATTGTAAATAGTACAGCAGTGAACATTAGGGGTGCCTGTGTCTTTTTTTTTTTTTAACATCTTTATTGGAGTATAATTGCTTTACAATGGTGTGTTAGTTTCTGCTGTATAACAAAGTGAATCAGTTATACATATACATATATCCCCATATCTCTTCCCTCTTGTGCCTCCTTCCCTCCCACCCTCCCTATCCCACCCCTCTAGGTGGTCAAAAAGCACCGAGCTGATCTCCCTGTGCTATGCGGCTGCTTCCCACTAGCTAGCTATTTTACATTTGGTAGTGTATATATGTCCATGCCACTCTCTCACTTTGTCCCAGCTTACCCTTCTCCCTCCCCCTATCCTCAAGTCCATTCTCTAGTAGGTCTGCGACTTTATTCCCGTCTTGCTCCTAGGCTCTTCATGACTATTTTTTGTTTGTTTTTTAGATTCCATATATATATGTGTTAGCATACGGTATTTGTTTTTGTCTTTCTGACATATTTCACTCTGTATGACACACTCCAGGTCCATCCACCTCACTACAAATAACTCAATTTCATTCCTTTTTATGGCTGAGTAATATTCCATTGTATTTATGTGCCACATCTTCTTTATCCATTCATCTGTCGATGGACACTTAGGTTGCTTCCATGTCCTGGCTATTGTAAATAGAGCTGCAATGAACATTGTGGTACAGGACTCTTTTTGAATTGTTGTTTTCTCAGGGTATATGCCTAGAAGTGGGATTGCTGGGTCGTATGGTAGTTCTATTTTTAGTTTTTTAAGGAACCTCCATACTGTTCTCCATAGTGGCTGTATCAATTTACATTCCCACCAACAGTGCAAGAGGGTTCCCTTTTCTCCACACCCTGTCAAGCATTTATTGTTTGTAGATTTTTTGATGATGGCCATTCTGACCGGTGTGAGATGATATCTCATTGTAGTTTTGATTTGCATTTCTCTAATGATTAATGATGTTGAGCATTCTTGCACGTGTTTGTTGGCAATCTGTATATCTTCTTTGTAGAAATTTCTATTTAGTTCTTCTGCCCAGTTTTGGATTGGGTTGTTTGTTTTTTTTGATATTGAGCTGCATGAGCTGCTTGTAAATTTTGGAGATTAATCCTTTGTCAGTTGCTTCATTTGCAAATATTTTCTCCCATTCAGAGGGTTGTCTTTTCATCTTGTTTATGGCTTCCTTTGCTGTGCAAAAGCTTTTAAGTTTCATTAGGTCCCATTTGTTTATTTTTGTTTTTATTTCCATATCTCTAGGAGCTGGGTGAAAAAGCATCTTGCTGTGATTTATGTCATAGAGCGTTCTGCCTATGTTTTCCTCTAAGAGTTTTATAGTGTCTGGCCTTACATTTAGGTCTTTAATCCATTTGGAGTTTATTTTTGTGTATGGTGTCAGGGAGTGTTCTAATTTCATTCTTTTACATGTAGCTGTCCAGTTTTCCCAGCACCGCTTATTGAAGAGGCTGTCTTTTCTCCATTGTATATTCTTGCCTCCTTTATCAAAGATAAGGTAACCATATGTGTATGGGTTTATCTCTGTTCTTTCTATCCTGTTCCATTGATCTATGTTTCTGTTTTTGTGCCAGTACCATACTGTCTTGATGACTGTAGCTTTGTAGTATAGTCTATAGTCAGGGAGCCTGATTCCTCCGGCTGTTTTTCTTTCTCAAGATTGCTTTGGCGCTTTGGGGTCTTTTGTGTTTCCATACAAATTGTGAAATTTTTTTCTTCTAGTTCTGTGAAAAATGCCATTGATAGTTTGATAGGGATTGCATTAAATTTGTAGATTGCTTTGGGTACTATAGTCATTTTCACAATGTTGATTCTTCCAATCCAAGAACATGGTATATCTCTCCATCTATTTGTATCACCTTTAATTCCTTTCATCAGTGTCTTATAGATTTCTGCATACAGGTATTTTGTCTCCTTAGGTAGGTTTTTTCCTAGGTATTTTATTCTTTCTGTTGCAATGGTAAATGGGAGTGTTATCTTAATTTCACTTTCAGACTTTTCATTATTAGTGTATAGGAATGCAAGAGATTTCTGTGCATTAATTTTGTATCCTGCTACTTTAGCAAATTCATTGATTAGCTCTTGTAGTTTTCTGGTAGCATCTTTAGGATTCTCTATGTATAGTATCATGTCATCTGTAAACAGTGACAGCTTTACTTCTTCTTTTCTGATTTGGATTCCTTTTATTTCTTTTTTGTCTCTGACTGCTGTGGCTAAAACTTCCAAAACGATCTTGAATAATAGTGGTGAGAGTGGGCAACCTTGTCTTGTTCCTGATCTTAGTGGAAATGGTTTCAGTTTTTCACCATTGAGGACGATGTTGGCTGTGGGTTTGTCTTATATGGCCTTTATTATGTTGAGGTAAGTTCCCTCTATGCCTACTTTCTGAAATGTTCTTATCATAAATGGGTGTTGAATTTTGTCAAAAGCTTTCTCTGCATCTATTGAGATGATCATATGGTTTTTCTCCTTCAGTTTGTTAATATGGTGTATCATATTGATTGATTTGCGTATATTGAAGAATCCTTGCATTCCTGGGGTAAACCCCACTTGATCATGGTGTATGATCCTTTTAATGTGCTGTTGGATTCTGTTTGCTAGTATTTTGTTGAGAATTTTTGCATCTATGTTCATCAGTGATATTGGCCTGTAGTTTTCTTTCTTTGTGACATCTTTGTCTGGTTTTGGTATCAGGGTGATGGTGGCCTCATAGAATGAGTTTGGAAGTGTTCCTCCCTCTGCTCTATTTTGGAAGAGTTTGAGAAGGATAGGTGTTAACTCCTCTCTAAATGTTTGACAGAATTCTCCTGTGACGCCATCTGGTCCTGGGGTTTTGTTTGTTGGAAGATTTTTAATCACAGTTTCAACTTCAGTACTTGTGATTGGTCTGTTCATATTTTCTATTTCTTCCTGCTTCAGTCTCGGAAGGTAGTGCCTTTCTAAGAATTTGTCCATTTCTTCCAGGTTGTCCATTTTATTGGCATATAGTTCCTTGTAGTAATCTCTCATGATCCTTTGTATTTCTGCAGTGTCAGTTGTTACTTCTCCTTTTTCATTTCTAATTCTATTGATCTGAGTCTTCTCCCTTTTTTTCTTGATGAGTCTGGCTAATGGTTTATCAATTTTGTTTATCTTCTCAAAGAACCAGCTTTTAGTTTTATTGATCTTTGCTATCATTTCCTTCATTTATTTTTCATTTATTTCTGATCTGATCTTTATGATTTCTTTCCTTCTGCTAACTTTGGGTCTCTTTTGTTCTTCTTTCTCTAATTGCTTTAGGTGTAAGATTAGGTTGTTTATTTGAGATGTTTCTTGTTTCTTAAGGTAGGATTGTGTTGCCGTAAACTTCCCTCTTAGAACTGCTTTTGCTGCATCCCATAGGTTTTGGGTTGTTGTGTTTTCACTGTCATTTGTTTCTAGGTAATTTTTGATTTCCTCTTTGATTTCTTCAGTGATCTCTTGGTTATTATGTAGTGTATTGTTTAGCCTCCATGTGTTGGTATTTTTTACAGATTTTTTTCCTGTAATTGATATTTAGTCTCATAGTGTTCTGGTCGGAAAAGATACTTGATACAATTTCAGTTTTCTTAAATTTACCAAGGCTTGATTTGTGACCCAAGATATGATCTATCCTGGAGAATGTTCCATGAGCACTTGAGAAAAATGTGTACTGTTGTTTTTGGGTGGAATGTCCTATAAATATCAATTAAGTCCATCTTGTTTAATGTATCATTTAAAGCTTGTGTTTCCTTATTTATTTTCATTTTGGATGATGTGAGCATTGGTGAAAGGGGGGTGTTAAAGTCCCCTACTATGATTGTGTTGCTGTCGATTTCCCCTTTTATGGCTGTTAGCATTTGCCTTATGTATTGCGGTACTCCTATGTTGGGTGCATAAATATTTACAATTGTTTTATCTTCTTCTTGGATTGATCCCTTGATCATTATGTAGTGTCCTTCTTTGTCCCTTGTAATAGCCTTTATTTTAAAGTCTATTTTGTCTGATATGAGTAATGCTACTCCAGCTTTCTTTTGATTTCCATTTGCATGCAATATAGTTTTCCATCCCCTCACTTTCAGTCTGTATGTGTCCCTAGGTCTGAAGTGGGTCTCTTGTAGACAGCATATATATGGGTCTTGTTTTTGTATCCATTCAGCCAGTCTATGTCTTTTGGTTGTAGCATTTAATTCATTTACATTTAAGGTAATTATCGATATGTATGTTCCTATTACCATTTTCTTAATTATTTTGGGTTTGTTATTTTAGGTCTTTTCCTTCTCTTGTGTTTCCTGCCTATGGAAGTTCCTTTAGCATTTGTTCTAAGGCTGGTTTGGTGGTGCTGAATTCTCTCAGCTTTTGCTTGTCTGTAAAGGTTTTAATTTCCCTGTCAAATCTGAATGAGATCCTTGCTGGGTAGAGTGATCTTGGTTGTAGGTTTTTCCCCTTCATCACTTTAAATATGTCCTGCCACTCTCTTCTGACTTGCAGAATTTCTGCTGAAAGGTCAGCTGTTAACCTTATAGGGATTCCCTTGTATGTTATTTGTTGTTTTTCCTTTGCTGCTTTTAATACTTTTTCTTTGTATTTAACTTTTGATAGTTTGATTAATATGTGCCTTGGCGTGTTTCTCCTTGGATTTATCCTGAATGGGACCCTCTGTGCTTCCTGGACTTGATTTACTATTTCCTTTCCCATATTAGGGAAGTTTTCAACTGTAATCTCTTGAAATATTTTCTCAGTCCCTTTCTTTTTCTCTTCTTCTCCTGGGACCCCTATAATTCGAATGTTGGTGCATTTAGTGTTGTCCCAGAGGTCTCTGAGACTGTCCTCAGTTCTTTTCATTGTTTTTTCTTTATTCTGCTCTGCAGTAATTATTTCCACTCTTTTATCTTCCAGGTCACTTATCCGTTCTTCTGCCTCAGTTATTATGCTATTGATCCCTTCTAGAGAATTTTTAATTTCATTTATTTTGTTGTTCATCTCTGTTTGCTCTTTAGTTCTTCTAGGTCTTTGTTAAACGTTTCTTGTATTTTCACCATTCTATTTCCAAGATTTTATATCATCTTTACTATCATTATTCTGAATTCTTTTTCAGGTAGACTGCCTGTTTCCTCCTCATTTGCTAGGTCTGGTGGGTTTTGGCCTTGCTCCTTCATCTTCTGTGTGTTTCTCTGTCTTCTCATTTTACTTAACTTACTGTGTTTGGGGTCTCCGTTTCGTAGGCTGCAGGTTCGTAGTTTCCATTGTTTTTGGTGTCTGTCCCCAGTGGCTAAGGTTGGTTCAGTGGGTTGTGTAGGCTTCCTGTTGGAGGGGACTAGTGCCAGTGTTCTGGTGGGTGAAGCTGGATCTTGTCTTTCTGGTGGGCAGGTCCACGTCTGGTGGTGTGTTTTGGGGTGTCTGTGGCCTTATTATGATTTTAGGCAGCCTCTGTGCTAATGGGTGGGTTTGTGTTCCTCTCTTGCTAGTTGTCTGGCATAGAGTGTCCAGCACTGTAGCTTGCTGGTCGTTGAGTGGAGCTGGGTCTTGGCGTTGAGAGGGAGATCTCTGGGAGATTTTCTCCATTTGATATTATGTGGAGTTGGGAGGTCTCTTGTGGACCAGTTTCCTGAACTTGGCTCTCCCACCTCAGAGGCACAGCCCTGATGCCTGGCTGGAGCACCAACAGCCTGTCATCCACACGGCTCAGACTAAAAGGGAGAAGATGAAAGAAAGAAAGAGAGAAAGAAAGGAAGGAAGGAAGGAAGAAAGAAAAGAAAGGAAGGAAGGAAGGAAGAAAGGCAAGAAAGGAAAGAAAGAAAGAAAGAAAGAAAGAAAGAAAGAAAGAAAGAAAGAAAGAAAGAAAGAAAGGAAAAGAAAATAAAATAAAAAGTTATTAAAATAAAAAATAATTATTAAAAAATTTTTTTAAGTAAAAAAAAACAAATCCACCAATGACAACAAGCACTAAAAACTATACTAAAAAACAAAAAAACAAAAAACGGACAGACTGAACTCTAGGTCAAATGGTAAAGGCAAAGCTATACACACAAAATCACAAACAGAAGCATATACATACACTCTCAAAAAAGAGAAAAAGGGAAAAATATATACATATATCATTGCTCCCAATGTCCACCTCCTCAATTTGCGATGATTCTTTGTCTATTCAGGTATTCCACAGATGCAAGGTACATCAAGTTGACTGTAGAGGTTTAATCTGCTGCTCCTGAGGCTGCTGGGAGAGATTTCCCTTTCTCTTCTTTGTTCACACAGCTCCTGGTGTTCAGCTTTGGATTTGGCCCCGCCTTTGCATGTAGGTCGCCTGAGGGCGTCTGTTCCTGCTTGGACAGGACGGGGTTAAAGAACAGCTGATTCTGGGGCTCTGGCTCACTCAGGCCGGGGGGAGGAAATGGTATGGAGTGTGGAGCGAGCCAGCGGTGGCAGAGCCTGGCATGACCTTGCAATAGCCTGAGGCATGCCTTGTGTTCTCCCGGGGAAGTTGTCCTTCGATCACGGGACCCTGGCAGTGGCAGGCTGCACAGGCTCCCAGGAGGGGAGGTGTGGAGAGTGACCTGTGCTTGCACACAGGCTTCTTGGTGGCTGCAGCAGCAGCCTTAGCATCTCATGCCCGTCTCTGGGGTCCGCGCTGATAGCCGCGGCTTACACCCACCTCTGGAGCTCCATTAAGCAGTGCTGTTAATCCCTCTCCTCGCGCACCAGGAAAGGAAGAGGCAAGAAAAAGTCTCTTGCCTCTTTGTCAGCTCCAGACTTTTTCCCGCACTTCCTCCCAGCTAGCTGTGGTGCACTAACCCCCTTCAGGCTGTGTTCACGCAGCTAACCCCAGTCCTCTCCCTGGGATCTGATCTATGAAGCCGGAGCCTCAGCTCCCATCCCTCACACGTCCCTGCAGGTGAGCAGACAAGCCTCTCAGGCTGGTGAGTGCTGGTCGGCAGCTATCCTCTGTGCGGGAATATCTCTGCTGTGCCCTCTGCACCCCCATTTCTGCGCTCTCTCCCGTGGCTCTGAAGCTTTCCCCTTCTGCCACCCACAGTCTCCGCCCACGAAGGGCCTTCCTAGTGTGTGGAAACCTTTCCTCCTTCACAGTTCCCTCCCCCTGGTGCAGGTCCCTTCTCTATTCTTTTGTCTCTGTTTTTTCTTTTTTCTTTTGCCCTTCCCAGGTAGGTGGGGAGTTTCTTGCCTTTTGGGAGGTCTGAGGTCTTCTGCCAGCCTTCAGTAGGTTTTCTGTAGGGGTTGTTCCACATGTAGATGTATTTCTGATGTATTTGTGGGGAGAAAGGTGATCTCCACGTCTTGCTCTTCCGCCATCTTGAAGCTTGCCTCACATGTGTCTTTTTGAATTATGGTTTTCTCTGTGTATAAGCCCAGTAGTGGGATTGCTGGGTCATATGGTAATTCTATTTTTAGTTTTTTAAGGGACCTCCATACTGTTCTCCATAGTAGCTGTATCAATTTACATTCCCACGAACAGTGCAAGATGGTTCCCTTTTCTCCACACCCTCTCCAGCATTTATTGTTTGTAGATTTTCTGATGATGCCCATTCTAACTGGTGTGAGGTGATACCTCATTGTAGTTTTGATTTGCATTTCTCTAATATTAGTGATGTTGAGCAGCTTTTCATGTGCTTCTGGGCCATCTGTATGTCTTCTTTGGAGAAATGTCTATTTAGGTCTTCTGCCCATTTTTGGATTGGGTTGTTTGTTTTCTTAATATTGAGCAGCATGGGCTGTTTATATATTTTGGAGATTAATCCTTTGTCGGTTGATTTATTTGCAAATATTTTCTCCCATTCTGAGGGTTGTCTTTTGGTCTTGTTTGTAGTTTCCTTTGCTTTACAAAAGCTTTTAAGTTTCATTAGGTCCCATTTGTTTGTTTTTATTTCCATTTCTCTAGGAGGTGGGTCAAAAAGGATCTTGCTGTGATTTATGTCAAAGAGTGTTCTTCCTATGTTTTCCTCTAAGAGTTTTATAGTGTCCGGTCTTACATTTAGGTCTCTAATCCATTTTGAGTTTATTTTCGTATATGGTGTTAGGAGGTGTTCTAATTTCATTCTTTTACATGTAGCTGTCCAGTGGTCCCTGCACCACTTATTGAAGAGGTTGTCTTTTCTTCATTGTATATCCTTGCTTCCTTTGTCATAGATTAGTTGACCATAGGTGCATGGGTTTATCTCTGGGCTTTCTACCCAGTTCTATTGATCTATATTTCTGTTTTTGTGCCAGTACCGTATTGTCTTGATGACTGTAGCTTTGTAGTATAGTCTGAAGTCAGGGCGTCTGATTCCTCCAGCTCTGTTTTCTTCCCTCAAGACTGCTTTGGCTATTCAGGGTCTTTTGTGTCTCCCTACAAATTTTAAGATTTTTTCTTCTAGTTCTGTAATTTGATAGGGATTGCATTGAATCTGTAGATTGCTTTGGGTAGTATAGTCATTTTCACAATATTGATTCTTCCAATCCAAGAAATGGTATATCTCTCCATCTGTTGGTATCATATTTAATTTCTTTCAACGATGTCTTATACTTTTCTGCATTCAGGTCTTTTGTCTCCCTAGGTAGGTTTATTCTTAGCTATTTTATTCTTTTTTTGGCAATGGTAAATGGGAGTGTTTCCTTAATCTCTTTCAGATTTTTCATCATTAGTGTACAGGAAGGCAAGAGATTTCTGTGCATTAATTTTGTATCCTGCAACTTTACCAGATTCATTGATTGGTTCTAGTAGTTTTCTGGTGGCATCTTTAGGATTCTCTATGTATTGTATCATGTCATCTGCAAACAGTGACAGTTTTACTTCTTCTTTTCCAATTTGTATTCCTTTTATTTCTTTATTGTCTCTGATTGCCATGGCTAGGACTTCCACAACTATGTTGAATAATAGTGATGAGAGTGGAAATCCTTGTCTTGTTCCTGATCTTAGAGGAAATGCTTTCAGTTTTTCACCATTGAGAATGATGTTTGCTGTGGGTTTGTCGTATATGGCCTTTATTATGTTGAGGTAGGTTCCCTCTATGCCCACTTTCTGGAGAGTTTTTATCATAAATCGGTGTTGAATTTTGTCAAAAGCATTTTCTGCATCTATTGAGATGATCATATGGTTTTTATTCTTCAATTTGTTAATATGGTATATCACATTGATTGATTTGCATATATTGAAGAATCCTTGCATCACGGGAATAAATCCCACTTGATCATTATGTATGATCCATTTAATATGTGGTTGGATTCTGTTTGCTAGTATTTTGTTGAGGATTTTTGCATCTATATTCACCAGTAATATTGGTCTGTAATTTTCTTTTTTTTTTTTTTTTTTTTGTAATTTTCTTTTTTTGTAGTATCTTTGTCTGGTTTTGGTAGCAGGGTGATGGTGGCCTTATAGAATGAGTTTTGGAGTCTTCCTTCCTGTGCAATTTTTGGAGGAGTTTGAGAAGGATGGGTGTTAGCTCTTCTCTAAATGTTTGATAGAATTCACTTGTGAAGCAATCTGGTCCTGGACTTTTGTTTGTTGGAAGATTTTTAATCACAGCTTCAATTTCATTACTTGTGATTGGTCTCTTCATATTTTGTATTTCTTCCTGGTTCAGTCTTGGAAGGTTATACCTTTCTGAGAATTTGTCCATTTCTTCCAGGTTGTCCATTTTATTTGCATAGAGTTGCTTGTAGTAGTCTCTTAGGATCCCTTGTATTTCTGCGGTGTCTGTTGTAACCTCTCCTTTTTCATTTCTAATTTTATTGATTTGGGTCCTCTCTTTTTCTTGATGAGTCTGGCTAATGGTTTATCAATTTTGTTTATCTTCTCAAAGAACCACGTTTTAATTTTATTGATCTTTGCTATTGTTTTCTTTGTTTCTATTTCATTTATTTCTGCTCTGGTCTTTATGGTTTCTTTCCTTCTTCTAACTTTGGGTTTTGTTTGTTCTTCTTTCTCTAGTTCCTTTAGATGTAAGGTTAGATTGTTTATTTGAGATTTTTCTTGTTTCTTGAGGTAGGCTTGTATAGCTATAAACTTCCCTCTTAGAACTGCTTTTGCTGCATTCCATAGGTTTTGGATCATCGTGTTTTCATTATCATTCGTCTCTAGGTATTTTTTGATTTCCTCTTTGATTTCTTCAGTGATCTCTTGGTTATTTAGTAATGTGTCATTTAGCCTCCATGTATTTGTGTTTTTTACATTTGTTTCTCTGTTGATTGATTTCTAATCTCATAGTGTTGTGGTCAGAAAAGATGCTTGATATGATTTCAATTTCTTAAATTTACTGAGGCTTGATTTGTGACCCAAGATGTGATCTATCCTGGAGAATGTTCCGTGTGCACTTGAGAAGAAAGTGTAATCTGCTGTTTTGGGATGGAATGTCCTGTAAATATCAAGTAAATTTGTCTGGTCTATTGTGTCATTTAAAGCTTGTGTTTCCTTATTAATTTTCTGTTTGGATGATCTGTCCATTAGCATAAGTGAGGTGTTAAAATACCCCACTATTATTGTGTTACTGTCAATTTCCTCTTTTACAGCTGTTAGCAGTTGCCTTATGTATTGCGGTACTCCTATGTTGGGTGCATATATATTTATAATTGTTATATTTTCTTCTTGGGTTGATCCCTTGATCATTATGTAGTATCCTTCTTTGTCTCTTGTAACATTCTTTATTTTAAAATCTATGTTATCTGATATGAGTAATGCTACTCCAGCTTTCTTTTGATTTCCATTTGCATGGAATATATTTTTCCACCCCTTCACTTTCAGTCTGTATGTGTCCCTAGGTCTGAAGTGGGTCTCTTGTAGACAGCATATATATGAGTCTTGGTTTTGTATCCATTCAGCAAGCCTGTGTCTTTTGGTTGGAGCATTAATCCATTCACGTTTAAGGTAATTATCGATATGTACGTTCCTATGACTATTTTCTTAATTGTTTTGGGTTTGTTTTTGTAGGTCCTTTTCTTCTCTTGCGTTTCCCACTTAGAGAAGTTCCTTTAGCATTTGTTGTAGAGCTGGTTTGGTGGTGCTGAATTCTCGTAGCTTTTCCTTGTCTGTAAAGCTTTTGATTTCTCCATCGAATCTGAATGAGATCCTTGCCAGGTAGAGTAATCTTGGTTGTAGTTTCTTCCGTTTCATCACTTTAAGTATATAATGCCACTCCGTTATGACTTGTAGAGTTTCTGCTGAGAAATCAGCTGTTAACCTTATGGGAGTTCCCTTGTATGTTATTTGTCGTTTTTCCCTTGCTGCTTTCAATAATTTTTCTTTGTCTTTCATTTTTGCCAATTTGATTACTGTGTGTCTCAGCGTGTTTCTCCTCGGGTTTATCCTGTATGGGAGTCTCTGCGCTTCCTCGACTTGGGTGGCTATTTCCTTTCCCATGTTAGGCATATTTTCGACTATAGTCTCTTCAAATATTTTCTTGGGTCTTTTCTCTCTCTCTTCTCCTTCTGGGACCCCTATATTGTGAATGTTGTTGCATTTAATCTTGTCCCAGAGGTCTCTTAGGCTGTCTTCATTTCTTTTCATTCTTTTTTCTTTATTCTGTTCTGAAGCAGTGAATTCCACCATTCTGTCTTCCAGGTCACTTTTCTGTTCTTCTGCCTCAGTTATTTTGCTATTGATTCCTTCTAGTGTATTTTTTATTTCAGTTATTGTGTTGTTCATCTCTGTTTGTTATTTAATTCTTCTAGGTGTTTGTTAAACATTTCTTGCATCTTCTCAATCTTTGCCTCCATTCTTTTTCCGAGGTCCTGGATCATCTTCACTATCATTATTCTGAATTCTTTTTCTGGAATGTTGCCTATCTCCACTTCATTTCGTTGTTTTTCTGGGTTTTTATCTTGTTCCTTCATCTGGTACATAGCCCTCTGCCTTTTCATCTTGTCTCTCTTTCTGTGAATGTGATTTTTTTTCCACAGGCTGCAGGATTGTAGTTCTTCTTTCTTCTGCTGTCTGCTCTCTGGTGGATGAGGCTATCTAAGAGGCTTGTGTAGCCATCAGTGTTGAGAACAGTAAGTCCCTCCCCTGGTCACAAAGATCCCTTTATGAAATACAGTAGAAAATTTTAATAAAATCATTAAAGTTATTTCTTAAAAAATATACCTGCATATATATATCCCAAGGAGCACTGTCCCCATCAGAATAATTGGGTCAGGATGTTATACATATATTCCACAATATTTTAGGAATCTTTCTGGAATTGCATCCAAAACATGGATCAATTTTTTTCATATTCTTAAAGGTAAGACAATTATCTCTTGATTGTTTATTTATTATTCAAATACTTCAGTGCAGAATATGAAAGTGGAAATCGACCTAGTTTTACTGTGAAAATATTGTGAAGAAATTGTAGTTTGTTCCTTTTGAGTTAAAAAGAAAACCCAAACACTTCACCATTTTTGTACATCAAGCCTAATTGCTCTTGTAGTATAAATTCTTCATGAAGTTGTCCTTTGATTTGAAAGAAAGTCAACATTTATATTACTTTTGCATCAGACACTTGGACATTGTAAGGCTTCAGAGCATTGGGGATTCTTCTGATTTGTTTAATTACTGATTAATATTTTCTGTAATATTAAATTTTTTGGCCCCCCAAAAATTGTCTTAATTTTTTACTCAAAGTCTATGACAAAATAATTGCTAACGTTTTTTCATGTTAATTTTATTTTACAGTCATCTTTCCTTTCATCTAAATCTGACTTCCAATAATCCAATCTATGTTAATGAACTAAATCTTACCTTTTCAACATTTTCATGTTGAAATTTTCGTGGATCTTACAGGTAATTAGGTAACATTACTTCATATAGAATTGTGGATATCTTTTCTTTTACTTTAAAACTTTTGGGGAGCCCACACCTCTCTACCTTAACATACCTTATGTCAACATACCTTATGTTAACATACCTTATGTTAACATACCTTAACATAACTTCATCTGTATAAGCTTTTAACAAGTCAAAATATCTTTCAAGAAAAACTTATTTTTTGATCAGTATCGTAACCAGTCACTTTTATGCTGACCTGAAACAGCAGGAATGTACAAGAGCAATATCAAGACTTTACTAGCTGATCTTGGCTGATATCGAAGATATAGCTGCAAGTTGTAATGTTACAGTATTTCCTACTTTAATCAGTCTTCTTTTCTATAACAACAATAATGAACTTCCCGTTGTTGGTTGTGAATCCCAGCTTGCTTGCTTTCACTGGACCCTGTTCTGTTACTGATTACTGAGAGTTCTGATAAAGGGGAATTGTTATTAATTGCATTTGTGGCAAGATTTCTGTCCTGCCCAGACCCCCATTTTACTTTCAACCCCAGGGAGCTGGGCTTGATCATATTTAAACTTCAAAGACTTTCTTTTCATCTTTCTCACCTAAAGTCTAGACCTTGCTTTCTCCCTAAAACCTCATCTAGGTCCATTTAAAGGCTTCGAAAGAGTGGGTGACTGGACAGTACACTCCAGCCTGTAATAGCATCTACTGAAGAAAACCTAGAGTGGGGAGGAGCGATAGGAGAATTCAGTTCCTCATTGACCTTCACCTTCTGGAGCAGAGCACAAAAATGTGACAGTGCTGAATGAAGGCTCTGGACAAGGGCCCGAGCCCTTGGAATGTAGGATTTTGAAGATGAATTATTGGAGGATGTATCAGCCTGTCCCCTGGCATGGTCAGGAGCTGGGATCCAAGCCTTAGGGTTACAGCTGTGTAACACAGTAGAATCTGGACTTGTTCTGTCCCCTCAGTATTTGCTAAATTATCTCTCTACAGAAAGCTAGGCACCTTTCTGTGGAGCTTCCCTGCATTCTCAACCTAGTTCTCCTTTCTCTCTCACTCTAAGGTGGCCATTGATAGAAGAGAGCAAACGTTGCCTTAGTCCACTTCTAATCATGACCCTGTGTTCCTCTTACCAAAGCATGCAGTCATTAGTCCTAAGGAAGATGGTGAGTGGGACATCATTCTTTGGTACTTCTTGCCTCAGGTTTGTCACAGACTCATTCAAGAGAGTTGCTCCCTGATGGTAGAGTTGGAGATGCTGTGATGAACAATTTGTTTTAGATATATAGATATGACAGACTGGTCGCCTGTGAAATAAAATGTTTTTTACAACCTGCACATTGTTCAATTAAAAAAAAATAGTTGCTAGCATTTCATATTGGAAATCTCACTTAAGAATTCAGATTTCTGTTTTCTTTCAAAAAATTAAAAGATTTTGCCTCCTTGAGCTTATATTCCTCTGTGGCAACAGTCAGATGGAGGTCAGTGTTGCCTGACCTCCATACCTTTGGACAGGTATTCTTCAGTTTCCACTTTTCCCTGGCCCAGCACAGTCACTTGTGTTACTTGCCTGGCTCCTGTGGTCATTTGAGCCTCTACCTTTTGTTTTTGAATCCCACTGTAGGTATAGCTGCTGATATATTGCTCCCATCATGTCTGTCTAATCTAAAGGTACAAAAATGGAATAGATTAACAGTCATAAGAATATTGTTTCTAAGATTTTTCAGTTTTTACTGTGGACATGGAAATTTGCCAGAAGCGTTAGTATAAGCTTTTGGTGGAAAACAATCATATTTCTATATGAACTGAGTTGCTCGTTCAAAATCTTTGTTCCTTGGGGTGGAGGCAGGGTTAGTGAGGACATATTCTGCTGCTTCTGTCTGCACTTGAAACATTTTACACAATTTTGATTCCTGCTTCTGTCTGCACTTGAAACATTTTACACAATTTTGATTCCTGCTTCTGTCTGCACTTGAAACATTTTACACAATTTTGATTCCTGCTTGTCTGCACTTGAAACATTTTACACAATTTTGATTCCAACTAGAGTACTTGAGTAAAAATTTCATTGTATAGGAATAATGAGCAAATTGCTTTGAAGGAATAGTGTCTGTCTTGAACATAAGTGACAACAGCACGAGACAGCGGGTTAGTGGAGCCCTACGAAGCACTGGATCTAACTGATCACAGATTCAGAGGCTGCTCACCTTCCACTGTTCTCTACACCTTCCTAGAATGTTTATATCTGGGTGGGGGGGGGAGTAGGGCATATTGAAGACGCATACCAGAGACTAAAGCAAAAATGGTTATGTTTCTGTTGCTTTCCTGTAAACCTAAAGAGTTTTTATGTAAGATCTTGATGCTCTGCTTTATTTTAATTTTTACTCCTAAGTTGAGACAAGGTGTTAAAAGTATATGTTATAGAGCATGCAGCTGAGGAAGTATTTTAATTTTGGTAGGTGAATGTAAAACTGTTGAAGTGGCTAGCTTTTCTGGAGAGCATCAAGAGTAGGGTGGGTGTGGAGCAGTAAATGAAGGAGAGAGAAAATGGGGGGGAGGGAGGGAAAGAGAAAGAAGGGGAGAGAATGCCCATGTGTGTATGTAATATGTAGGATTGTAGGATTTCAGGGAAGAATTTACACTGAATTGGAAACAATTCTGGGCTCCTCTGAGATGCAACTGAATATAGAGTTGAAATGCCAACGCCTTCTCTTGCTTTTCTACACATCTGCTCTCCTGGCTGGTACTGACATTAGCATTTTTTGAGTCTTAAGGAATTTTAAGGTGGAGTAATTGATCAAATCAGTAAGAATTACTCAAAAGATGGGGCAAAACACAGTTTCATTGACTTTTAGAAAACTCTTGATCTGAATGTGAAGTGGCATCTAAGAGGCAAATGGGGCAGAGCTGCTAGCAGATTGTAGACAGTTCATTTCCAAGGCCATGCAATTATTTCAGTATTGACCAAGGCCTGCAAACACTGCACAGAAGTATCCATTTCCTTTTTATTTTCAACTTATAACAAACCAAACAAAAATTGCACTATGTTTTGGAATAATCAATTGCCTCTCATGATGAAATCAAAGATGTAATTTGAGATCTTAATATGCAAATTTTATTTATGAAAAATTTAAATGATTATATTCTTGCAAAACACTCCGATTTATAACTTGAAGATATAAACATATACTAATAAGCTTATTTAGTCAGTCAAAAAACAATCTAAAATAACAACACATTAATGATAAACAGTGTAATGCTATATATGTCAGCGTGGTCTGTGTATTTTTATACTAAACATTAAGGGCGGGAACCTTAATTCAGATGTTTACAAGCTAGTCTTTAATTGAAATTGTTGTTAATTTAAATGTGGGTGCTTGAAAGGAAAAAAATGTGAGACAGAGAAAGCCTCACAGGTGCCAGATCATCTTAGTGGAAGCCTGAAACCTGAGAGAAGAATCATTTAATGTTCTGGTTAAAAAAAACGCTTCTGAAACCCTATAAACTGGTGTAGAATTTATCAGGGTTATAAACCCATAATGAATTTTAGGGACCAATTTCTGTAAGCCACCTCCTAGTTTAATGATATAATCTTATTAACTTGTGCATCCTATATTGTCACACAATAAATATTAAGTTAATGACAAGATGAATGATTTATTTAGATGCTAAGATTCTTGTTCAGTGTTATGGTAGCTGGTAGTTCAGAGAACTTTAAAATTTAAGCATATTATTGGCTGCCCAAAACTCTGATTTGCTTAGATAACCTAAAAATTCATATGGTTAAACTAAGAAGACAGTGTAAAATCCCTCTGAAAGCCTGATTTTTGAAGGGAGTCCTAATGTAGAAGAAAAAAGGACTTTGAGGAAATCACTCTGTGTGCTCACCTTTCCCACCTAGTATTTTTTATTTGGGTGAAATCAGATTAATATAATCATCAAAGAAAGCTTCTGGAAGAATGGGGTAAGACTATAGGGAGTGGGAGGAAGTCATAAATTATTCTCCCTAATAGGATACATGTGGAGGGGAGGAAGCACCAATTTTGCTGTTTGCTTTGTTTGTATTAGAGGTTTTATGGTTGATTTATGTCAAATAACAGATCTTTTCTGACTCTGGTTTCTGGAGCTTCCTTCCTCACATGGACTCCTCTTGGTGTTACCGCTCATTTAGTGGTTGTGGAGTGCCCTGAAGCTGGGGTCAGGGAACTACTGTTTGAGGGCCAAATCAGATCTTCCACTTGTTTTTGTAAGGCCCGGGAATTGAGAATGGCTTTTACATTTTTAAACGATTGAGAAAAAGCAGAGGAAGAATAATATTTAGTAACAAGTCAAAATTGTATAAAATCCAAATTTTGGTGTCCGCAACTACATTTTTATTGGCACATAGCCACATTCATTTGTTTACATATCGTCTATGGCTGCTGTCACACTACAACAGTGGAGATGAGTACTTGTAGTAGAACTGTATGGTTGGTTAAGCCTAAAATATTAACTCTCTGGTCCCTTACAGAAGTTTGCCAATCCCTACCCTTAAAACACGGAATTTAGGAAGAACACCTTGATGTTCTTTCTTAAGATCTGGGCATCAATGACATAAAGTCCCCTGTGGCAATAGTAAAAATTCAGATTCCTGGGTCCCAGTGCTATACTTTCTACTAAATAAAACCCCATGGAGCCATGTAGACTGTGGAGTTTGCATTTTAAACTAGTGCTCCTCCAGGTGGTTTTTCCAATCAATATGGAACCAGAATCATTGCTTTGTACAGGGAAAGGGAACTGGGCTTCTGGATGTCTAGAACTGACTTAGTCTAGATAGGCTACCTGGTTTTACGTGAAATGTTGTTTATAGATTATTTGAGATAGGCTAGAGCATTCTCTCTGAATTCTATATTTTTCTGTGACCTCTTGTCATTTGCAGAGCTCCTAGGAAGACTTGCTATATTGAAATAAGGTCTTATTTGTTTTATTGTATGAAATGATGGTCTCCAAAGTGGAATGTACGTACTCAGAGTCTGTAATCCTCTCACTTCCAGGAAGAATATATTAGAATTATTAATTTTCCTTTGTAACTTAATTTTTTGTGAATGAAATACATGTACAAAGCTTAAACATTAAAAAGTTTATAACAGAAAAATAGTGTTTCCCAGTTACACCCATTGCTACCCTCATTCCTTTTCCCCAGAGGCTCTTTCCTTTGCCACTTACCTTTATGTTTCTAAATAGTACGCCCATACTACTATTTCTTGATTTTTCGTTTGTAGACATTACCTGTTGACTTCTGTTGTGAAAGATGACGATTTTGTTCTCCTATATTCTGCTTACTCATACTCTTGCCTTACTGCCATTGTCTCAGTATGATTATGTAAAATTTTTCTTTAACATTCAGTATTTACATTATTATGACAGTGGATTGATTGCTTTCTAGATCTACTACATAGCTATCGTCCTTTGACTTTTCTTCACTATCTTGGAATTCCTTTGCCTCTTTTCTTTGTTGATTTCTTAGTTTGTTTTGTCTCATGTTTTCCTTTTTGTTGCTTTTCTCCCTGATTTTGGTGGATCCCATTCTCCAGTGACTTCCTGGTAGAAGGCATGTGGGAGATAAACTTTTCAAGAATTTGCATGTCTGAAATGCCTTGATTGATAGTTTTGATGAAGATAGTATTGTAGTTTAAAAATATATTTTTTTCTTCATAAGGCATTATTTCCTCTACTTCCAAGTTCCAAAGTTGCTATCAAGAAATTCAATGTCATGTTGATTTCTGATGCTTTGTTTTTCTCTGGGAACTTTTATAAAAGTTCCTTTTTCATCCAGTGATCTGAAATTTCACAATTACATGTCTTATTGTAGATATTTCTTCATTTATTGTGCAGTGTACTTGGTTCCTTTCAATCTAGACACTCATATCCTTTAGTTCTGAAAACTTTTTCGTGTATGATTTTTATTTTAGTTACTTCCTTTTTCTCTTTTCTCTTTTTAGAACTCCTATTAATTAGATATGGGAACTTCTATATTGATTTTAATTTTCTTATTTCTTTCCTGTTTTCCATCTGTTTTTTGGTCCTACTTTCTGGTATATTTTGTCATTCTTATCTCCCAATCCTTATATTGAACTATTTTTTGGCTAACATTTTTATTTCTAAGAGGTCTTTCTTTTTCTGTGTTTATTCTTTGACTATAACACATTATTCTTGTTTCATGATTATGATAGCTTCTCTTAGAGCTCTGATTATAGTTTGTTGTTTTAACCTGTGCTCTATTTCTTCTGAGTGCCTATTTTTCTCTATTAGTTTTGATTTCTATTTTTCATGCTAGAGACCTTTCTCAAATTTCTGGTGATCTTTGGCTCTTTGTTCATATTAATGAATGAGACACTAAAAAGCTTAATGAAATTTCTGTATGTACAATTGAGGCTTATTTATTGGGGAGCTTCATAATAGGGTAGAAAGGCAATGAGCAGGTTTTTTCGCTTTGGAATGGCCAAATAGTGTAGCTGTTCGTTTACCAGTTCCATTTCCTCAGAGGAATCTCTAGTTTCATGCATGGATAGAATAAACTTGACTTCTAGCATTCTGGTAGGTGAATAAAGGAAGGGGACTGGAGGTCTCATCTTTCTGTGTGTAGAATTTAACTTAATCATTCTCAGTACAGTGCCTCACTCAACCATGCAAAGCTTTCTAGAAAGTAAACTTACTGTCTTTTGCTGGAATGTGTAGGTTGGGGTGAGGTGTGAGGGGAGTCATTTAGCTATGTAGAGTGGAGATGGGATCTTCCAACCAGTCCTCATGTTCCAACCAAAACTTCTACACAGTGCCTCTAGTTTCTAAGCCCTTCTAGAAGAAATCTGTATCGTGAATTGAACTTTCTAGTCACTTTACTTCTCTCAGGCCCCCACCCCTGCCCCCATTACTTGCAAGATTTCAGGTTTCTGTCATCTCTAAATCTTTTACTGTCACTTTTTGGGGTTGCGACAAAGTAGTGATAAATGTGCATGTATAATCTACTATGTTTAATGGGTCATACAGAACTCTTTATTTTTCTAAATGATCTAATTAAAAATTCATATTGATGTATGTATTTTACTGATGTAATAGTAAAGAAACACATGTATGTAATTTATATATATATATTTGAAGATGTGCTCAAAATATTAACTGCTGGAGATATTGGATAAGAAACACATTTAGAAACTACTTATTTTAAGGATATATAGTTAAATTTTTGAAAAATATTTGAATATAAAGATAGAGGTTGATCTGAGGATTTCTTAAATCAGAAATACTAAAAATTTTGCAAGAGAAAAACATAATAAAGTTCAGTTGTATAGCTTTCCAGAGATATTGTACATGAGGTTTTGCTTTTTGGTGATTTATTAGGCTAGAAAAGTTCTAAAGTTCCTCCTAAGTCTAGTATTCTATGATTTATAAAAATCAGATTTAAAGTTGTAAAATACTATATTAGGGTCAGTTTTGAATAAGCAAAACAGAATGCAGAGTAATAGTTACATGTATAATGTGTTTCATAGTTATAACTTCATCTTTACTATTTATAGCTAAAGATTTATCTGATTGGCATGACTAACAGAAGATGTTCCTCAATAGGGCTTATGCACAGCTCCTTGACACTTTGAAAGAAAGGTCTTGTCTTGGTGGGAAAGACATCCATCCATTTCACTGGGCTATCTTTCATGTGGAATGAAAGTAATTAGATGTCTGGCTTTAGTAGTATAGTATTAAGTCTTATCTTGAGGACACCTAAGGTTTATGTAATACCCAGGCGTCAGTCAATTAGACCGAGAAAAAAACAAGTCAATTTTATGAGTCTGCATGAGTCAGGCATTTGATTATCCTGAGAAAACAGGGGTCTGGCTCCTTTCAGTGAAGCTTTCCTTCTGCAATCGATTAACTGCTGACTCTTGTTCTATTGACCCTCACTAATTTTGTTGCCTGGTCTGTCATTCCTTATCTGGAGTGAGAGGGAGGCTCCTCTGTAAATATCAACAACTGATGAGGTTAGGGGGGCACCGTCTATTCTGGGATGGATCTTCATAGTGTGTGTCTGTGTGGAGGGCCGTTCTTGAGCTTGTACCTAACACATTTTCTTAGACCAGGTTACGAGTTATAGCTCTCTCTTTTACACATAAAACAGTTATTGAACAACCAACACCAGTATAGATATTTACAAATTAGAATTTGACTTTGTCTTTACTTTATTCTTTTATTTTTTATGTTATATTCTTACTAATGTGAAATCCTGCCTTTACGTGGAAATGGAGTTTAGAGACTCAATAAATTAATTCTTCCCAGCTAAGGATTAGCTCATGCTATTTCATTTTACTCTCAGCTTCTTTGTATCAAAAATGTTAGTGGTTTGTTTAAAACAACAAACTTGACCTAATTCTTTAATTAGTATAGACAATTAGTATACTCAAAGTCTAATGCTGCTGGTTTCATGTTGTTTGTTGGATATCATTTGGGTCTCTATATCCATTCCCTAAATTGTCTAAAATTTGTTTGTTGGGTGAAGTCATATCAGATTTCTATAATTTTAAGACAAAATTTCTAAAATCAAGCTGAATTATATGTTAGATATTAGACATAGAATGAGGAATTCACTGGAATAACCTTATTGCTGAATGAGCTATCCAGAGTGGGATATGATCCATCACTGCTGAATACTTCTCCCCAACTTGATAACTTATCACCTAAGCTCAAACTGAAATGCGACATTTATAAAGAGTAATGCATTTAGATCCAAACAAGCTGGACATTCTAGAAAGGCAGGTTAGTGTAGGCTTAAGAGTACAAACTTACTTCTATTTTGACTGTCCCACGTAATATTTGTAAAATGGAGCTACTAAGAATTTATTTAGTTCTCATCTGAGCCTGAAGACCTTCATCTTTTTCTTCTCTCCAACACGTACCTGTACTCTTACTGGATGAAGTCATGTGCAGGTTCCTGAACATCCTGTTTTATTTTTCATCTCTACACCGTCATTTCCCCTACCCATGATTATCCTTTTCTTCTTAGTCTGCATGGTCATTTTTCAAGACAAAGTTGATGTATTTTTCTTTTTTCCTGTGAAGCCTCTGACTAACCAAAGTAGGGTAGAGAACTCCTTCCTTTGTAAACTCCTTCCTTTATTATCCTTTGTAATACCTATCAAGTATTACAGCCTTTGTCACACTGTGTAGTTATTTTATTAACATGCAAGTCTCTCTTTTAGGACTGTGCACTCCAAGTGCTCAATACATGTTGAATGAATGCTATTTATTATGCCTAGAATGTGTTGAATCAGTTGTCAATTGCTGCATAAATCCCTAGATTTATGGATGAAAGCAACTCTGATTTGTCTGCACAGTTTTTCTTTGGTCTCACTTGAGCTCACTCATGTGGCTGCAGTTGGCTGGCAGCTTGACTGGGGATAAGAGGATTTCATATGGCCTTACTCATGTGTCTGGTGCCTCAGTTGGAATAGTTGGGATGACTGATCCTCTCTCTCTTTGTGATCTTTCATCGGGGCTTCTGCACATGATGGTGGGCTAGTCCTAATGAATGGGTGCTTATAAAGCCTCCATGGTGTCATATTTGCTGATATTCCCTTGACCAAAGCAGGTCATGTGGCTGAGTTCAGAGTCAGTGTGGGAAAGCACTATACAAGGACCTGGATGCCAGGACACATGGTTCATTGGGGGCCACTAATGTAACAATTCAGGATGTGCACTTACCTCCACAGTCTAGCTGTTAAAGAGCTTTTGTTCAAAACTCCCTTTGATCATTTTTCTCCTCTAAAAAGCCTTCAGTGACCCCCCTAAAGCTTTTCTTACATGTTTCTATTGCTCAGAGTTCTCAATTATCTTGCCTGGGAGCAGCAGTGAGGTGCTCAACCAGAACTTAGAGAATGCTATTCATTTATACTTCACCTTGTTCCAGAAAAATTTCAGGCAGCAACTTGGAAATAGAGGACATAGGGTCACCTTGGAAACTTTAACTGTATAATATGTAAGATTTAATACATATTGACTCCAAGTTCAAGTCAGTCTTTACTGAAAGTATCAATATATCTAAAAGAAATATATTGTTTTCCAAATTTCAGTTTTGAAAAGATAAAAGCAAAAAACCCCAATACTCTGTGCTGATAAGTGTTCAGGGAGAAGGGCACTCTTATGTACTGTGGGATTGGAATTGCAATTGTTCTGTAAAGCCGTTTGGCAGTCTGTATTGAGACCTTAAGAAGTTCATATTGAGTCAAGTCCAGTGATTCCACTTCTAGAAAATCATTCTAAGGGAATAATCAGAGACAATTTTGTGCAAAGACGTTTATTGAGGCATTATTTATACAGAGAAAAGGGAAAAAATCCAAATTGGGAAATGATGACATTATGGAACAGTTATGTAATGGAATATTATGCAACTGATAAGAAGTCTATAGGAAGAAATTGTTATGACTTTGGAAATTGCTCACAATGTAAAATGTAAGTGATTCAAGGGTATATAGAGGATTAATTCAATTCTGTAAAACCCTGTGTATGTGAGTGTGTATGGGTGTGTGTGTGTGTGTATTGTCAGTGATTGCAAACATATTAACACACTCTGGCACTAGGGCTTATCTGGAAAGAAGAAAGACATGTTCACTTCCCTTACTCTGCTTACAGATTAGTGGGGAAAATAGATGCTGAATGGCGTTGATGCTGATGGGGTAATAGCCATATTTACACTGGAAATGGAAAGACCAAGAAGAAAAAGGAGCAAGCAAGAAAGCTTGTTGGTTTGAAAAGACTGAGTGAATTTTGAAGGGGTTAAATATATTTTTGGGGTGGTAGAGAATTGTAGGTGTGAAACATTGAGAGAGAATAAATCAAATGAGTTAAAAGGGTTTTTAAAAATTTCTGCTAGATATATTCCTGCTTTTTCTTTTATTTTGCAAGGGACTTTTGCAATTACTTAAGTTACTCTTCAATTATTTTAGATGCTGAACTGAAATATCTTTGGGTATGACACCATGCTGACATGAAACATTCCAGAGCCCCCAGCTTACCGTGGGATACATATACATATATTTGTATATGTATGTGCATATATACATACATTCATCATCTATCTGTCTATCTATGCAAGTGTAATAAAAATTGGGGGGACATGCATTCCAATATCTAGGAGGTGATTACAGGTAATTTAAATTTTGTTCTCAGTTTTTCTGTAGTCATAAAAATATGTACATACATTAAAATTAAGTATATTTAAAATATGAGTTAATGAGGAAGTAGGTTGGTCAGCAGGGAAAGCATGCTGTTGCCTTGGCCAGGGGTAGGGTGACTGTCGTCTTGACTGTTCAGGTATTCTCAGCAGGTCTCACTAGTGTGGAGATGGATTCTTCATGGTGTCATAGCCTGAAGTCATCAAACATGTGTTGCATTCAAGTAATTTCCCTAGTTTTGACTCTGTAATTATCTAAATATTTTTCTGAGTATAAGCGAGGTTGAGAATGTGTAGGTAGATCTGTCTTCAGAAGCAGAATGAACATGCTGTGTCATCACAAGCCCTCTGTCCCTAATCCTCGTGACAATGCAAGTTTCATTATAAACTAGTTAGTTAGAATTCTGGGTTATGCATTAGTATTGTTAAGTTCAGTTAATATAAGTTAATGTTACAGAGACAGATTCATGCTCGGTGTGCTGACAAAACCAGATTTCTGAGCTTTCCAGGGAGGAGGCCAGGCCACATACATGAACATTTACCAAGGTAAGTCCATCCTGAGAAACTTCTTGGCAGTTTGCCATGTGGCCTGTTCTGTTAACACTTGCACCTGAATGTGTGTTCATTTTCCTTAATATTCTACATTATTTACTTAAACTTTATAGAATCTTGTCCATTTTCTTGTTTTTCTTACCAGAGGGAGGAACCTTTGAAAGCAGATATTTCTTTTTCATTTTTTAGCAGTTAGCACAGTACCTGGCATAAAGTATGTATTTAATTAACATTTACTGAAAGAAAACAAATATATTAATTGAGGTTAACTACCAGACATAGTTAACCATATATACAAGGGCAAATATAGATAGATTTTGGAACATCCACTCTTTTGGATTATTTATACCTTACTTTACATACGTTAACCTAATAATCAAATAACTGTACTTATAAACTATTATTCTTTCTTCCTCTCATCCTCTGTACAATTCTCTGTGTGAGCATTGTTGCAGTGTTATTAGAGGTGGGTGATGTTTAAGGATGTGTTAGGCCATAAATGCAATCACTATTCTGTTCTGACATAGCATCACTTGTAAGAAATGACAGGACTGGTGGATGTAATCCAGTGTAGCTAAGGTAAGAAATCAGTCTATCTGTAGATAAAGCTTAAGTTTGTTCCAATGACATTTTCTTGTTTTGTTTTTTTTTTTTGACATTTTCTTGTTTTAAAAGTCTACTCTTCCATAAAAAATCTGCAAAATGAATGCACTGAGGGCTCAGGAATGAGGAGAGTATTGGCATTTTCGCTCCTTCTCTGTAAAACTGATTGAAACAGACGGGGAAGAAAGGTAAATACCTGTGACCTCCTTTCAGTGGGCCTCTGCTGAAGTCGTTTGGCATGAAATGAGGCCTGCAGTGAAGGGTCCTTCGGGGGGCCCCTCAGGTTTCCCCTCATCCAGTGGGATTTCTTTTTTACTCTCAGTAACGCTTTTGTGCTCCCGGGAGGAAAACAGCTAACAAGCTTAGATATGAACAATGGGCTCCACATGTATCGTGCAAATTTCTCAAATTTCATTTGCACAAAAGTGCTGAATGACATTTCCTCAGCTCTAACTACTGTCCATACCTCTGGGGAATGTGAGCAGCATGGCGAGGTCAGCCCCACAATGAAGCAGCTTTCTGGGCTTCAATAGACACTTTATGCCTGTTCAAAAAGAGACACTTTGAAGGCTCTCTCTCTCCATCTCAGGGCATGTGAACGCTGCTGTGCAGAGAGAGAGCCAGCTCAGGCTGAGCCAAGAGGAATTAGGCTAACCTTGCTGAGGGATCCCAGAAGTGGCTCTGAGGTTGATGGGGGCAGGGGGGATGACTTGGGTTTGAAGCTGACAACCTAATATGTGGTCGGTTTAGAGTAACCCTTTGTGCTAGACTCATGTCTGAAATACATGTGACTCTTTTACTCATAGGCAGGGTTTTTTTGTTTTTGTTTTTTGCTTGTTTTAGATTGGGGCCCTACTTCCCTTTTAAACTATTTCTATATATTTTACATATGACTTAATGTTATATAGGCCAAATGTAATAATTATCTTTGAGAATAATCCATAAGAGGAATTTTTGAATTATCTACCATTTCAAACCCATTGTTCTCTGTCATTGCAATTTTCAGGGAAAATTTTTATTCTAGAGGAAATGTTTTGTAGTAGATTTCAGTGAAAAAAAAGTTAAGAAAAGTTTAAGAAAAAATTAAGAAAACTTCAGTGAGAAAAAATTAAGGAAAATTCAGTGAAAATAAATAATTCTGATTTTGGGGTTATAAGAAAGCGAGAAGAAATATTCCATTGTGTGTTAGATTATAGCTGCAAAAGCTGAGAGGCCCATGATCTGGAAGAATTTGTAATTCCTGAGGTTTAGCATAAGAGGAAAACAGAATCTAGAGAAAGAGGGAAAAGTATTACCTGATGCACAGTCATATTGGCTCTATAAATACACATTTCTGTAGGGTAGCACCTCGTTTATATGAAATCATTACAGCCAGTGATTTTAGTGGTTATTAACAGAAAACCAGCACAAATGGGCTTAAGCAAAAGGGGAATTTAATGGCTGTCAAAAGTGAAAGGTATTAAGTAAGGGCTGTTTGATGAAGGGGCTCAGATTCTATCACCAGGACTCCATCTCTCTCCATCTCTCCATTTCTGCTTCCTCCAGATTGTCTTCCCTGCATGGGAAGCAGCATTACTGCACCTGTTCCAGCCTCAGAGCTTCACTACCCTCTGCCTCTTTTCCAGGTGATCCTGGAAAACCTCTGGGATTCACTCTGATTGAACTGATTTAGATCACATGCCCACCCCCTCCTCAACCATGAATATAATGTAGGGAAATACTATGCACTGGTTGCCTTAGGCCTGGGTCTCTGACTTCCTCTGGGGCCTGAGGAGCCCTGAACAGTCCAGTGGATTGAAAGAGAGCAAGGGGTAAATTCTGAAAATTAAGGGCATAAGAAGGTGTAATGGAAGCTGGAAAGGCAATGATAAGTGTCTATCACGTCTAACAAAATGTATCTTATTTAAAAACATATAATTTTCTTGTCTAGTTAAATAGTTTATTTTAAAAAACAGTATTTTGTGAAAGTGCTACCTGGTGAATAAAATTTACTGTTTTTAGTAATTGATAGATTTTCGAATTTCTATGCTGACTTGTGTGAGGCTAATCATATTTAATATCTTCCTCATATAGGCTTTCCTAAAAATGTTTCTTGAGAAGGTGTGGACTAAATAGGAATTTATATCCTTTATATCCTATGTCCTCCCCATCTCAGTCCTAGGAGTACTAGTGAATCTCTCACAAATTGCGCTCCATGAGCTAGTGTGTCTTTTTGATGCAAACCCCCTGGGCGGGGTGGAGTGAACTCTTTTCAGATAGACTATAGATTATTCTCTATAGGAGTAATTCCTATGGGAGTGTAACTAAGTCAGGGTCAGATCTAGGCAGGTGAGTTGGAATGAGAAGACCCTCTCCAGGGGCCCCTGCCACCTGGTTTATTCAGGAGCCTCCAGGCTCTCACACTCCACCTCCTGGTGTTAGAAGTGAGGGGCCATCTCAGGTTGGCTTGGTGAATCTCTAATCTCTTCTCTCTGGAGTCTTTTTGTATCATGTTATTTCTACAACAAATCTCTGTCTTTGTTCGTGTTTGTTGCAAGATACTTGAGTCCCATTCACGTCTGATCTTATGTAACACATTAACCCTTTCCACATTTTTTTCCCGACCACGACACCATATCAGTGATTACTTGCCTCTCATCAGTCCAAGACTTGAGAATTCAGTGGCTGTTTAATCTTTATTAACTCTTCTATGCCTAGGGATGCATTTAAGATATTAAATAATGTCAATTATTAGAAGGACACCAATATAGAATGCAGATAATAAAGGTTGTGAAGCTTAATTGAAGGCAAGTATTCCTAAAATCATTTAATCCTATTCTATCTTTTCTTAATAACCTTGCTTTAATCGTAAACTTTAACATTCCGATGTCCTCATGGATTTTGAGACAACTAGAGTTCTTTCGGTGCAGATGACTCCAGGTTGTTGAGCTTTCTTAGTTTTGGTGTTTCTCTATTTCTGATAGCTGTCTCTTCAGAGAACTATCAATGCAGCTGATTTTAGGAGACCACTGGGCTTCCCTCTTATTTTCTAAGATAAGGAGAACTGAAATGGCTTGCATGTAGCATGTAATTAAAATGCATGCTTTTAATGCACTTATTTTGGAGCATTTAGTTTGGCTTCCTGGGTGTCTCCCTTCTCTCTCTTCTAGTATTTTCTGGGTTCTGGGAATGAAAAAAAAGGTAAGGAGAAACTGGGTCTTTGCATTTTGCAAAAGGCAAATGTCTAATTTTTGCTTTGAAGGACATCGATAAAACCATCTAATCTTAGCGACTTCATGCTTTATAAATGAACAAATGGTTTTATTTCAGTTATTCTATTAATAATAATATTTTCAAATAATGGAAGAAACTCACTGAGTGAGTGCATGTTCATTTTGCTGTTGGCAAAGAGATGTGAAATAAAGCAGCAATAGGTAGGCATGGCCCTTAGCTGGACCATGATGTGGATGAGGTTTGACTCAGGAACACTCACACATCCCCTCTGTTGTCCTTCTCCTGTTTCCTGGGCCTCATTCTCCAACTGTCCTTGCTTCTAGATATGCAGGGCTCTCAGGCTGCTCTGCAGTCAGAGCTCCTCCCTGCCCTGCCTGCCAAGACCCTCCAACTCCAGGCAGCGCATCATGCCCTCGTTTGGTCTTCCAACCAGTTATCTAAACTAGACAAAGCAGATTCCTAATCTTGCCGTCTGGATCCCAGCTAAGCTGCCACTACTGAAGATGAGTGTCACTACTGGAACTAAGCCTCATTAAGGTCTTAATGCACTGTAATGCTTAATATATTATTTCTCCCAAGGTTACTGGCATTTTGATAAGAAACTCTTAAGGCACATTTACATTTAAGGCAAGGGAATGATCATCCTAAAGAGGAATTTCAGGCAAGTCTATGGTCCGGTTGGTCTAGAAGGGGGGCAGCTTTCTCTATCTCCTCTGGGACAGACAAATCCCCTTCTTCCTGGACTTTCTTCACATCTCTGTCCTCCAGGAGAGTTTTTGAGAAATCCTCCCTTATAGCCAGGCTGGCTAGGGATTGCTTGCCAGCTGTTTTCCCACCAGGTGTACATCTAGGTTTGGCCCATTTGTAATCATTCCCACCAATTCTTAGAAGGATCTCCCTTGGATACAGCCCTATTCCAGATTTGGTCCTCCTACCGTTTCCACCCCACTTGACCATTCTGAAGCCATATTCCCTCTGCTTTGTGATAGAACCCTGTTGCCTTCCATCTGGAATTGTTCCAGAAATGCCATATCTATAATATGAACTTACTTTGTGAATATTAATATCTCCTTGGGGCTGTGGATTCTTCTCCCAGGTTTTCTCATTTTTTTACCCCCTTCTCTCTAGCTCTGGCTCTCTGTCTCCCACTGTCCTGCATTGCCCACTCTGCCCTGTAGATATTGTTGCAAACGGTGGAGTTACAATACAGAGCATGGTAAGTGCATGTGGATGACACAAAGCATTTTGTAGTAAAGGAAGATTCATGATTTGAACCTCGGTTGCCTTGAAGACTATACTCATTCCACTCCATCACAGATGCATACCCCTTCCCGCTTCCCCCAGAGTCTTCATTTTTCAAAGATAAAACATTTCATCCCTCCTAGGATAGGATTACCAGATTTTTCGTCATTCTGACCATTTTCTTACAGGAAAATCCACTTTGTCAATGTCTCACTGAAAATTTGGTGTCCAAAAAGGAACAAATATAGGCAGCATGAGAGTTCACATAAGCGTTTTATCATCCAGCCCACATTTCTCCATCTTGTTCACAAAGATATCATAGGAGACTTTATAAAAATGCCTTACTGAAATCTTTGCATGGATTTACCATGTCAAAAAGGAAATTGGATTATTTGATATAAAACATAACACAAACACACAAGCACACGTGGGACAACATTTACACATTATAACTTAAATGTGCAAAAAAAGTAGTATTCTTTATTTTCCATAAGTGATCTCACCTTGTCCTCAATCCCATATTCCATTTGGGAGCAGGAAAAATAAATCTAAAACTTACTTGGTAATTGAGTTTCTTCTGTTTTTAAATAGTCTCTGTTAGGTGAGCTCAGTGTCTTTTGGATAAATATTTAGTCAAATTCAGAATTCACACTTCTGCCAGAAAAGGATATTCCTCTCCTTTCAAAGATTTGCCCCTCTGCTTCCTGCTCCCTAGGGTGCTATATGGGTATCAGTGAGGGGGACCTCAAGGAAATCATTGTAGAGTAGTTAGTCCTTTTCAGGGTCTTTGTGCTGTGTTTGGGATCTTCTCCGGTCATTGTGGAGATGTTCCTTATCTCTCGATCATTGAATGTCCTGCTGGCGTCTGCTGCTGGAGTCTTTGGCAAGGCTCAGTGTAAAATGTCTACCGGCTATAAGTTGTAAGTTGGAGCCCATTTTCTCGCCCTAAAGAGTCCAGGTAAAAAGTGCAGGAGACAGAAAAGATGACAGTGAGATGATGACTGTGTGGGGTTAAGAATGGGCCATGAATTTCAGGCTTTTTTTTTTTTTTTTTCTTTTTTTTTAAAAATACTTTTCTGATATATTTTTTTGCTGTTGTTTTAAATTTATTTATTTATTTTTGGCTGCGTTGGGTCTTTGTTGCTGTGCACGGGCTTTCTCTAGTTGCGGTGAGCAGGGGCTACTCTTTGTTGCAGTGTGTGGGCTTCTCATTGCGGTGGCTTCTCTTGCTGCAGAGCACGGGCTCTAGGCACGCGGACCTCAGTAGTTGTGGTGCATGGGCTCAGTAGCTGTGACACAAAGGTTTAGTTGTTCCATGGTATGTGGGATCTTCCCGGACCAGGGCTCCAACCCGTGTCCCCTGCATTGGCAGGTGGATTCTTAACCACTGCGCCGCCAGGGAAGCCCAGCATTTCAGGCTGTTGACTTGGCAAGAGTTGGCATAACTACCATGGCTCAGGCTGCAGGTCGAGCTGTTGCTCAAGTCAGCCTCGGGCCCCCTGGTCCATCTCAGCTGGGAGTTTGAGGGTGGGGAGAGAGCTGTAGAGGAGCGCTTCTGCACGTCAGTGGTCTCAACGCGGAAATCTGTGTTTCAGGTATTCAGTTTCAGAAATGTGAGGATTTCAATACAAGTGCTCATGTGCAGGCTTTATTTGCGGGAGCAAACCAACCTCTATCCTCATGGAAGCAGGGGGCAGAGTGGACAGAGCATATAGGCTTGGAGACAGAACTGGGTTTATTCCCACTGACTCCCTATTGACCCTGGAAAAGTTACTGAACTTTTCTGAACCTCAGTTTCATCATCTGTACAACAGGGGTAATAAATGCCTGTATGATTAAAGAAAAACAGTGTTCATCAATAAATGACAGCTATAATTGTAAATCATAACAGTATCTTCTCAGCACAAACACTGTTTTTCTAACATTCCGAGGAGGTTACAGCTTGCTTCCTTTACCATTGGTTGGCTTCATTAAGTCTGACATTTCCCCCCCAATGCAACCATTTTTCTTTGAGACAAATGCCTCTTTTTCCTCAGAGGGATGCATTTCTCCCTCTTCCTGACAGAGCCCAGGATCCCTGTGAACATCCTTCCTCTCCCTCCCCTTGGGGATCCTGGGCCACACTTTTCCTGCATCACTGCTATCATTACTCTGCCCAGGGAGGACTGGTAGAAGCTCCCTTTGTGGCTTGTTGATGTCACTTCTGAGGACGTGCAAGATGGATTAAGAAAAGTCCTCTAATCGTTTTTACTTTTCAGGAAGCCAAATGTTTTTCAAATCAGAAGCAAAAGATTTAGCACAGGTAGGCCAGGCCCACATCTTTGTCAAGAAAGAGCCAATGAAACTCTCATTTTCCCCATAGGCCCTGATATATTTCCCACTGGGCCTCATCTCCCTGTCATGCTTTAAGCCTTCCCTTCCTGATCTTCCTTCTTGAGACCTCTTGGCCAAGCCCTACTCTGTTCTGTATCCAGAGTGTGATTGAGGATGAAGGCAGGAAAGGCAGAGAGATCCTGTGTGTGAAGAGCAAGACCAGTTCTATTCTTGTGGTTGTGTAGGTGGGCTTTTTCCAGCAGGTTCTGGGTACTCCCTCTATTTACTTAATCTAATTTCTGCAGCAAGAGTTACAAAACACAAGGACAGCTACTTTTCCAACCAGTATTTGACCCCTAATGCCATGGGGAGCATGGCAGTCTTGTCCCAAACCTGAGTTCCTTTCCTCTTTATCAGGGGAAAGCGGTTCCAAATAGTAATGTACGTCTTGTGTTCTCCAATGACTGCCCTTTGCCTGATTGTCTTTGGGGTGGGGGGAGAACTGCAAGTGAGTGGGATATTAGCAGTACAGTCATATCTCTCTCTTGCTGACAGAGAAGTCTCAAGCTTTTGAAGCCAAGAAGTGGAGTTAGATGCAATCCTGGTCTTTCCAGTGTGGCTAATCTGGTCTCAAAGAAGCATTTGCAGTATTAAAAGTTAGTTCAAGGGCAACTTGGTCTGGGATCTCTGTAACCTGTGAAGAGCTCTAGAGATCTTTGCAGGTCTTTCTCTAGGAGTCCAGGAGTCCATGATTCTATTGCACAATACACATTATTCACTGGCTTGGGGAAAATGAGGCCAACATGTGACTAGGGGCATGCAATAGTACCAGATGACCATAAGGTGGCACTAGTAGTACTTATAAGGTTGCCACTGGAGAACATTAGGTAACTGATGGAGCACTTGCTTCCTTCCAACTGGCTAAAAGCGACACAACTGTGTTTTGTTAACACCATGTTACACAGAGCTTTTTTTGTGGGTTTCTGCTTTTACCCAAACCGTTGCAGCCTACTTTCCTGCTGTGTTAGGAGTGTTACTTGCAATGAAATCAAAGACCGGAAGGTTTTGTTTGTGGAAATTTGCTCTATGTATTTATGATGCTTTCTATTCTTTGAAGCTTTGACAAAAACAGCCCCCAGTTCTCTGGGAAATGAGAGAACCCATTTGTTTAGCAACTGTTCATCCACTTTGGAAATGTTCCAGAGGTCTAGATGCAAGGTTGTTATTGTCTGTCCTGTCAAGCTTTTTGCTGTCAAGGCTTTTAATATTCTTTGTGTGAGTTTAATGTAAAAAGGCACCAAGTTAATGCTGCCTTTAACATGACTGATAGACTGCCTCATGAATAAGTAACTCTGTCTATATATTTTTAATAGGAAAAGAACTTACTTAAAAGGAACTTGAAAGCCACCGAGAAAGTTGGGAGAAACTCAGCAAGAAGCCTCCCTGACTATTCTACTTTGTTTAGCAAAGGAAGGTTTTTCAGAGAAAGTAATTGGCAGCCATCCTAGTAATGGCAACATAGAAACCCATCCTCCTATCCATTTGCTCGGAGCATTCTGTAACAAGGAGCTGCCAGTTATGACAGGAACTACAGCAGAGATTCCAATTTTTCTGTAAGGATCTAAATAGTGAATATTTTAGGCTTTGTGGGCCGTTAGGTCTCAGTTGCTGCTGCTCTACTCTGACACTGTAGCTCAAAAGCAGCCTAGATAGAATGTAACTGAGTGGGCATGGCTTTGTTCCAATAAAACTTTATTTACAAAAACAGATGGCAAGGGACTTCCCTGGTGGCACAGTGGATGGGAGTCCGCCTTCCAATGCGGGGGATATGGGTTCGATCCCTGGTCTGGGAGGATCCCGCATGCCATGGAGCAACTAAGCCCATGTGCCACGGCTGCTGAGCCTGAGCTCTGGAGCCACAGCTACTGAGCCCGAGAGCCACAACTGCTGAGGCCCGTGCGCCTAGAGCCCATGCTCCACAACAAAGGAAGCCACCGCGATGAGAGGCCCGCACACTGCAACAAGGAGTGACCCCTGCTCGCCACAACTAGAGAAAAGCCCGCATACAGCAACAAAGACCCAATGCAGACAAAATTTAAAAAAACAAAAAAACAAAAACCAGATGGCAAGCTGGATTTGGCAGATGACATTCATCAATGGCTATAGTTTGTAGATCCCTGAACAGGGGAATGGAGACTTAACTTTTCCTTCTCTGCTGCGGATGTTTCCTTTTTGATCCTCTTGTTTTGCTAGGGTAGCAGCTGAGGGTTGTCCAGATGTATTTGGCCTTGTCCTCATGGATTTCCCACTATTATAGGAACAAAAGGGGAAGGGCAGGTTCTGTTTCTGTGGCCACTGCAAGTAGGGTAAATCACTGTTATATAAGTAATGGGCAGTGGCCATTTGTGTCATCACCTCCTCAGTTTTTAAAAGTGAGGATTGTATTGTGTCAAGTGGATTCAGCATAATCTTCTGGTGGCATCATATTTGGCCAATAGTCATCCTTTAGAATAGGAGTTGGCACAGGATATAGCCTGTTGGCCAAATCTTCCTTCCACCTGTTTTGGTAAATAAAGTTTTATTGGAACACAGCCATGCTCATTTGCTTACTCATCATCCATTGCTGCTTTTGCTTTAAAATGACAGTTAAGTAGTTGCTACAGAGACTTTATAACCTACAGAGCTTGAGGTATTAACTATCTGACCCTCTATAGAAAAAGTTTGCTGACCTTTTTCAGACTCTGTGACAAAGAACTAGTTTTTCTTTTTTAGAATTCATCATGATGATGTTGTCATCTGCTGTCCATGACTGGTAGCAGCTTGTGCCACGTGCAACTCTCCACACAAATGCTGAAACCCTACACTGGCTCATTCCTTTTGAAGGACATGAGTCCGCTGCTCCTTGGATGTGGCCACATGTCAGTGTCAATGTCGCATGACTATGAAAGTTTTAAATCCTTACATCTAATTTTTGTACTTACCTAGTAGTGGACTAGGAACAGGCAGCTTGCAGAGCAGTGGCTTTGTTCTAGGGCAGTGCATCAGCCATCAGCTTCACTTGAATATCTTGTTAAAATGCAGATTCTGATTAATTCAGTAAATCTAGGGTAGAGCTCGTCATTCAGAATTTCTAACAAATTCTGGGTGATATATATCGATGCTACTGGTTCGTGGACTGTTCTTTGAGTGGCACTGCTCTAGAGGTATTTCTAAAGCAGTCAAATTAGACACCAGTATAGCCTCTACTCACAGAATGGTGCTGATTCCATTTGACTGATGAGGACAAAGTTTCTTAGAGAAGTGAAGCAATTTGCATTGGCAACCGAGAATGAAATGCAGATGCCATTAATCAAGGGATGCCTAAGAAATGTGGACACCCTTATCCTACCCCATATATAATATTTTCACCCAGAACAAATTGCTCTTAATCTCCCTCTCCCCTCCCTACCCCCACTTCCTTAGTTTTCTTCTTCCTCTCATGTGATTATATAAAGAGTCTCCAGATCTTCATTTGGACCTGCAAGAAATTGGGGAAAAAATGTATCAAGCAGGAAATGGAATCCTTTATACATTCTTGTAACATTAGTGTTCAACAAATATACTCAAGGGATTGGGCAAATGCTTTACTGTGTCATTTGGGGCACTGTTGCTACCACGTATGCCAGTCTTTGGATTTTCATCAAGATTTATGACAGCATAGTTGAATTTTGCTCCTTTCCTGCCCTCCCTTAGCTGCTGTTTATCAGGAGCTTTTTGTGTAGTTCAGCTGCTGTTTATCAGTTTAAATGATCTGGGCCACTGAGAAGAACAGGAAAAGAGGATAATAAAGAAAGCCTAACTTCCTGGGTTGCTTACCATGAAAAGTTTATTTAGGAGCTGAATCTCCTTTTAAAAGATTCACTCCATATAGTACATTAAAAATGCTGATGATGTTTGCTCATCAGTTCTACAACAAACATTGCTTTGTATTTGTGTACTGTTGCTGCATAGTTTTTCAGAAATGTTTCCAATGGAGTTAATTCATAATGCATCAAAGCTAAGTTGTAGCCATGTTCTCTTCTAAAACAAAGTATCAACCTGGGGCAAAGTCATTTGTATCAAATTCTTTGTTAGGCCCTTTCTTCTTCTTATAGTACATTTGCCTCTCTAAAGTTTCCCAGAGATAATATCAAAACCTTGATAACTTTTTTATAAATTTATTTATTTTATTTTATTTATTTTTGGCTGCGTTGGGTCTTCGTTTCTGTGCGTGGGTTTTTCTCTAGTTGCGGGGATCGGGGGCTACTCTTCGTTGCAGTGCGTGGGCCTCTCATTGCGGTGGCTTCTCGTTGTGGAGCATGGGCTCTAGGCGCGTGGGCTTCAGTTGCTGTGGCTCACGGGCTCTAGAGAGCAGGCTCAGTAGTTGTGGCGCACGGGCTTAGTTGCTCCGGGGCATGTGGGATCTTCCCGGACCAGGGCTCGAAACCGTGTCCGCTGCATTGGCAGGCAGATTCTTAATCACTGCACCACCAGGGAAGCCCACCATGATAACTTTTTGCTGATGATTTGGCCAATGTTGGAGTAATGTCACAATGGCATTTGAAATGAAGGATTCTAAACTATTGCCAAAGCACAACTGTGTTGTTTGTGATGCTTCATGTGTTGAACAAGTTACCTGAGGTGGTAAGGATCAAAATATAACATCCTTGTTGCTTGAAATCAGAACATTTCATCCTTGGAAAATCCAGAAAACTGTCAAGATGAAATAGATTTCCATAGGCTAAGATCTTAAATTTACCAACAAGAGGAAAAGGAAGGCACCCACAACTCAACACATGCACATTTGTTTTCCTCCTTCCCAGCCATGGAATGTGATCACCCATCCTTCTGTATGCTCTTGTCGTTAGCTTCAGGGCCATCCACCCAGGCCTCCTATATATATATACGTCAACCTGTTCTTGTTCTTCCTGCCACTCCTCCAGTTCAGGCGCTTTCCATCTTCTTGTGTCTTGACTTCTGACAAGCTCCTGAGTGATCCAACTGCCTAAAGTCTTATTCTTCCCATGTCCTCTTACCATCTGTCTGGAACTCAGAGCCTGTATGTCATTTCTTTTCCTGAGACTTATCACAAAAGGGATGACATTCCTTCACCTCTGCATGCTCTATCAGACCCTCTCTTATCAGGCTCCCATGTTTCTCCACTCCCACCTCCCACCACTCCTTGCATTGCCCTTAACACTTTAGTAATATGGAACTATGTGTAGTTTTCAGAAATGTCATGCTATGTCACACCTTGAACCTTTGGTCATGATTTCCCATCTGTCTGTAAAATCTATCCCAGTGGTTTTCAACCAGAGGCAATTTTGCTCTGCTGGGTGATAGCTGGCAATGTTTGGAGACATTTTTGGTTGTCATAACTTGGGGAGGGATGCTACTGTCATCTAGTGGGGAGGGACTAGGGATGCATGAACATCTTCCCACTACAAAGAATTATCTGGCCTGAATGTCAGTAGTGCCAATGCTGAGAAACCTTGCTCCTCCTCAACATTTCCAGCAGGATAAGTTGTTTTCCAATCGTGAACGTAGGACATTCTCTCCTCTAGCAAATTGTCCTTGACCCTTCTTCTCTTCGTCTTGGTGAGGTGCCCCTCCACTGTGTTATGCAATTGTTCTCTGGGTATACCTCTACTATCACTGCACAGGTCATCTATTACTATAATTTTATTTTATTTCATTTTTAATAAAGTTAATACAGATGTAACAAACAGGCTCCAGGTTATCCCAGAATGCTGGCTAAATCTCTCATTCTTGGTTCAGAGCAAAGCCAACAGGTGGCTCAGCTACCTCCCCTCAGGGTTGAGATCTAAACAAATCCAGAAACCAGCTCAACACCACCCACCTTCCCTCCACACAGCCAACACAAGGAGAAGACAGGCTATCCTCCCCTCACATTTCTGTGGAGGAGATGCTCCTTTTCCTAAGGCCAAATGGAGGTTCCCAAGGAATTCCTGTTTGTTTGTTTGTTGAAAGGAAACCTATGAAAAAGGTGACTGTCATTTTTATCCCTTTTTTGGATGTCTGCTTTGCCAGAGAATTAGGGACAATGAGGGGGGGGAGTGAACTTTTACCAGGGGATCATGTTGGAGCCACCATCTGTCCACACCAGCCACCCAGAGAACATATACAGTGAGCAAGAACAGCAGTTACTACCAACCTCAGGCAGGATTGTGACCTGGCCCAGTCAGGAGCGCAGTTCTTATTTCTCCTCCTGCTACCTCAGCCCCACCCTCCTAGGGAAGGAAGCAGCAGCAGGTGGAGAGAGGAAAGATGTGAAAACCAGACCATGCAGCCCACTGTCCATTTCAGGCCAGTCAGGTCACAGCTGTGGCCTATGCTTGGGGTTGGGATGGGTAAGAGAGATGAGATTAGAATCAGATGTAACAGTGAAATTTTTAAAATAAGTAGGGCCAAGTCTTAGGAAATGAAAGGATACTGTTTGTATAAGTCAGAATGTCTGAAAACTTTTGGAATTGGATCAAGATGATATTAAGGAAGGCATTACTTATTTAAGACATCTAGGAATAGTTACGGGCAAAATAAAAAAAAAATCAGGTTTACATCCCAATGAGTAGACATTCCTCAATAAGCTAGTTATATATATCCATGATAAAAATTTCAAACAGTACAGAAAGAGATAATGATTATGTAATAATGACATAATCTATTTTTCAACACAACGTTGAAGGTCCTTGGGTCCTTCATTCTTCTTAAAGGCCATTCTTCACTATAGATGTGTGTCATGAAGTTTGGAGCTTCTTGGGTGCCTTCCGTATTATGGGAGACTCTGTCATTTCAGAAAGCCTGCTGCAAGCCTGGGGTGTGAGGTGACAGAGAGGTTGGCGCCAGTGCTGTTGTGCATTGTCACTCAGAAGGAAAGGGACAAAGCTACCTTGCCTATCCCAGTCCTTCTCCTATCAGCCTCCACCAGACCCACGTGACCTACTCTAATGTCAGCATGTAAAGCTCTTTTCTGAAGGGTTGAGTATTCAAAGAAAGACTTTATAGAGGTATAAGTTCTAGTTAACTCAGAAGTTGCCTTGTACTCCCTAAGGGAAGGCATTTCAAACTTTTGACCTGTGTATCCTGTGTCCACCTCTAACTGGCTTCATACTCTACTGTGTGTGTGCATGCACACACAAACACCACAAACAAGTGCATGTGTACACACACACACACACGCATGCACGTTCTTGTGCAACCCCATCTGTGGGTCTCTTGGTCTCACAGGACAACTCTACTCCTTTCCATAGGAGATCTCTCTCCCTGGGTTCCTTTTGGCTTCTCACAATGTGAGAAATGTCTCAGATTATGTGTCCTCTAGAGCTTTGCCCTTCTTCTCTGCCCTTCACACAGGCTCTGGAGGAAAAGGAGCTGTGTCCTCCCCTCTCTGTAGGACTGGTGACCTACCTAATTTGCTGAGCCTAGTATAAAATGAAAATATGGGACCTTTTGTCAAAAAAATTCTTAATAATTTAAAAATGGTGACAACGGAGCACTAAGCCAAACACAGGGGCCCTCCTGAGCGTGTGGCCCTGTGACTGGGCCCTGCCCTCTGTGAGAGCAGGAGCCCAGCTACTGCCTTTACTGGGTTGTCTCTGAAGGGAGCACAACTTTAAAAACCATGAATTAATTTTCCTCAGCGATAACATGGCATACACATCTCTAGGAAAGAGCACTCCCCTGCTGGTCTGACCCTGGCTTTGCCCTCCAGGAGCAATATGTGACCTGCCATGGTGCTGCAGTGCACGTGAGTCTGTGCCATCGCCCGGGCCTGAGAGCAGCCTAAAGGGAAGGACCTACATGCTGGCTTTTCCTGCTCCTCTCTTGCTCAAAGAATGTGCTGTTACCAGCTGGTTTATCTTGATTCGTTCTTCCTCTGACAGAAGAAGAAGGAGGGAGTCTCTATTCCTTCTCTTTTTGTGGTAAAATATACATAACATAAAATGCACCATCTTAACTATTTTTAAGTGCACAGTTCAGTGGCATGAAATATATTCATACTGTTGTGAAGGCACCACCACTATCCATTTCCAGATCTTTTTCATCATCCCAAATCTCATTCCTTTTATTGCATCTATTACCCTGGATTAAAAGCCCCTTGGAGGCTGAGAATATGACTTAATCATTTTTGAATTTCCACGGCCTTTCATATAGTAGACAATACACTTACTAAACTGCATTTACATTCAGCAGAGGGAAACAGAGAGGGAAGTTGCTGTAGCTGTACTCATGGAAATGAAAGGAAGTCTATGGACAGTTAGTAATATTTGCCTTTCTTATTGATGCCACCCTTTCTGTTCCCAGGAAATAATGTAAATAGATTATCTCATATATAAGTTGTTAAGTCCTTTGTGATGTCCTGCTAGCTTTTAATTATAGAACATCCAGGAATTTCCTGTAAATTGAGTAATATGCCCCTAAATGTATAAAGCTGTGTCTTAAATCTTTTCATGAAAGAAAGAAAAAACCCCAAAAAACCCAAGGAATAATTAACAACCAAGCTTGTACTTGCATCTCATCCTGAATTCTTCCATGGGTCCAATCCTTTTTCAAATGAACGAGAATTCCATTTGACCAAAAGTTTTTTATTGCTTAATGTGAGGAAACCACTTTTTATCTGTTTGAAAACTGTTTGGTCAGATGTATCTAAAATACGTGTTTAGGAAAGGCAGGGCTCAGTCTAATCAGTGTCCTCTACTTACAGGGTCACTTCAAGAATTCAATAAATATTTTTATATGATTCCTTAAAGTTCAGGTGCTGGAGGGAAGTCTAGCAAATTAGCAAGACCAGATGTTGAAGAAATTTTCTGATGGGAGGAAGATGGTCAAAGAGTTCTAATAGTTTTGGCTTAAAGTAGTTTGAAATGAAAAGAGAAAAGATGAAAAGCAGGCAAGTAAAGGGAGGAATGTTGTGATTGCTGAATATGGGTATATCCAAAAAAATTACCACTTTCTGATACATTTAAGCAGGTAGATACAGGCCAAAATAAAGCTGCCTATAGTGTGCTGAAACAAAATTGCTCTGATGTACTACTGTGGTATATATTTCCTGGAAGTGTTTTGGGATGTTAGAAAAGATGAGGGAAAATATAGCTGGGCCTAGGAAAGGAGTCTCAATTGCACTGTTGTGAGGAGCAGGCTGTATTTCTCCTCTTCCTCATAAGAGGAGTCATTATTCCCTGTTGGTCACTTTTTTGAGACCCACAATTATATCTGGGAGTTTATTTTAGTTCTCAGATGTGTGGGGGAAAAACGGAGACCATTTGTCTATAAAAATCCCTTTGTTTGGAGTCATCAGATAATGATAATCATCTATGATGCTTGCTCAGGAATGTCTTAACATCTGCCCTTGAGTACCATTCCCTTATATCTTGTTCTAAATTGTAGCTATGTTAGGGAAAGATTTGTAATTATGTCTGAGTATTTACAAGAGGCATTTAATTTTTGTGTTGGTTGGAGTAGCAGCTGCTGCAACAAATGAGCTGCAACATTTCAGTTGGATAACACAGTGGGTTTTCCTGGTCCATGGGCAGATGACTTTCCTCCTTGTGGTAATTTGGGGCCCCAGACTCCTACCATCTTGTGGCTCTTCCATCTCCTATGGTCTCAAAGTCCTTTGCATGAAGCCAGTGGAAGGGGGAAGACTGTAAGGAGAACATGCTTGTTTCTTGTCTAAATTGTCATTAGATAACACAGATGGGATCTTTTAACTTATAAAGGATAATGTAGATTTGTCTGGCATTCTCCAAATTTTAATTAACCCAAAACTACTATGATAGTTTATTAATTTACCAAACTTCTTAAAAAAACCCTGACAAATTTAAAGAGAAGTTTAGCTTTCTGAAGTTAACTGTATACAGTTGACCTTTCAACAATGCAGGGGCTTGGGTGCTGACCCTCATGCACAGCTGAAAATTCACTTATAACTTTACAGTCATGCCTCCATATGGTTCTGCCTCCATGGATTCAACCAACCATGGATTGTGTAATACTGTAGTAAGTATTTAGTGAAAGAAATCTGCATGTAAGTGGACCTGTGCAGTTCAAACCTGTGTTGTTCAAGGGTCAACCATGTAAGTAGAATGTGTTAGTGTGTGTTTCGATGCTGGTGTACATTCAAGTTCAAAAAGTACTCATGTTCAAGAACAGAGACTGGAAAAATACCTGTCTACAAATTGATGTGTTTGTAGGTTTCATGGGCCTTATAAATCATAAACAATCATAATACACTTTATCATACAAATGAAAAGGCCCTGGAGTTTATCATTGTCCTCACTATTCATAATACACTCTTATTCCCGGAGTAATCAATGATCAAATCCTTAAAAATTAATTTTGTAGTTTGCCTCAGTAAAGGATTCCATTCTCCTCCATGCTTTTATTGTAGTTAGTATAATAAATTGACCAGAACCATTTAGTCTTATCACCCACATGTCTCTCCTTCTTGCTTATATTCATATAAAGCTCTCTGCTATAAGCTGAATTTCAGGAATTCAGGGTCCTGGAAGGAATAGCAAAAGAATTAGTATCAGAAACATTTGACTATTGGTAATTAACACAGGGAATGGGTACTGCTGTGATATATATGATTCTGTATGATATGCAAGGACTTCATTTATGGGTACATGTGACTGAGTCAGAATTTCTAGGATGGGATCCTGTAGTAGAAGACAGTGTGAAGTGAGTGGTTTCTGCTTGAGACCATCAGAACAAGGTAACCCAGGTGCTTTATCACTGGACAGATATAAACAAGTCTTCTCTAATTATTGCCTCCACTTTACAGTTAAAGAAACTAGGGCTCAGAAAGTGTAAGGAACTTGCAAAATTCATTGGTTACTGAGTGGCAGAACTGAGGAGCAGAGGACTGCAGTTTGTCTGATGCCAATTTTTGTTTGTTGTTTGCTTTTTAATTGCCAGTAGGCCCAGGAGGAGCAAAGACTGATGGATGATTTCTGAGGAACTGAAAAGAACTTCGCTGGAGGGAACACTTTGGCATACAGAAGTTGGTTTGAAGAGTCCTGAAAACCACCTAAGCGTACAGAGACCTGAACTGTAGGTGCAGAAGGCCTAGCCAAGTTTTGCCTTTTTGTGTCACTGGTGGTGAGAGTGTGAAACAGGTTAGAGAATGGGATTCTCTCACCCCTGCTTGGATGCTTTTAAGGGCACCCTGCTCCTAGGCCAGTCTGACTCTCTTTCACATAAACTTGGGGTCTTTAGTTTTTTGGTTCTGCCTTTTGAATACAAAGGAGGGTATGCTTTATCTCATTATGATAATGCAAATAAGATGTTCTTAAAACCAAATGACCAGCATCACCAATGTCAGTCATTATAACTTAAACTAAATTAGTTACCCGTGGTGTGTTAAGCTTCTGGTGGTGCTTGGGAGAAATACCAGTTTCTACATCTTTTAGATGACGGAGACAACGACAAACAACAATAGAAGCAGTAAATGCTTGTAAAATGCTGACTGAATGCTCACTACATACCAGGCACCATTCTAAGCATTTCTTATATTAACTCGTTTAACCCTTATAACAATCTGGAGGTAGAGCGTGATTAGGGGCTTTTATGAGGTCACACAGGCAGAGGAAGGTCAAATGGAGATTTGAATCTACAGTCTTAACCATTATGCCAGCTTGATTATCTTTTAGATATTTTAAAATCAAAGAAAGCACTGATATTTAGTGTGAAGTACACTGAAAGTAACTCTTGCCATTAAGAAACTTAAGTTTAAAGTACTTGTTTTCCTAAAAGTGGTTGTAGTATGTTGAGACTATGATTTTAAATATTTCCCCTAGCTTTTATAATAGTAACAATAAACCATTTTTAAGAGGGAAAAATACATTTTATTTCCCCTAAATTTACCATTTTATAAATTTACTTTGGATTATAGGTTTTCTTGCTTAATGTTTAAAGGAAATTAGTAAAAATATTTTAGTTTTATGGAAAATGTTAAACCAATAAGTAGGTAAATATGTTTTCATTTTCTAAAAAATGCTAGACTTACTATCTCTCAGAGTAGAAACTTAGCTAGGGTTTATATTCTTTGTTTCCATAGGAATTGTCAGCAAACACTGCTATATCTATATCTATGTATCTGTATATCTATATCTATTTCTATATACATACTTCCATATCTATATCTGTAATAATCATTATATTCTTAAAGTAACTTCCATGTGATACTTTTGCTTCTATTATTGACTTATTAATTATCTGTATCTTCCCTCATTCTACAAAAGGAACTTAAGGTGGCTAAAATATATTTACTTAGTAATATATGATAATAAAGGAGAAAACTGGGGAAAAGAGAAAACACAAATACATTGAGAAGATGAAGTCAGGGTAATGCTTTACTCAAATATATGGCCTAAGTGCTGAGGTACCCATATTTTGTCTCAAGTGGGCTGCAAATTTAGCTCCATATTTCTAACAATTGATTTAAATGTTATTGAGTTCCTAAAATAAGAAACAAAGTAATAAGTTAAGAGAGGCATAGTTATTCTTGGTACTGAGGCCTGAAAACAGACAAACCATGAGAATATGTTGAGCATCCACTTGTGTTTACAGAGAATGCGAAGATGGTTCTTGGCTTAAAGGATTTTAGGGTACGATATCACATTTGCACCCAATATTTAGGAATATGAAACATGCCTCTCAACTGGGCCCTCAACCCTACCTGGCATCTCTGCTGTGTTTCTTGTTCCTTATTCTCCCACTCGCCCCAGTGACTTTTTAAACCTTCTCTACTTTCTTCAGATTTCCTAATCGTCTTTACTCACCTCTCACCTTTCCCTGTCTCAGAAGATGACCTACTTCAAAAACAAAATGGAAGCTCTCAGGAAACTGGGAACTGAGTCTGCTTACCACCACAAAGGAATCTCTCAACATCTGCCACTTCTTTCCTCTTCTCTTGGCATGCAATAGTGGAACTGTTCCTTCTTTCTAAGAACAATTCTTTTGCTTATGATATAGATTCTTTTCTTTCTTGAAAACCTGTGCTAAACATGATCCCTTCTCTCTTGTATACTTAACTTCTCTTTCATTGGCATTGAAGTATGCTCCAGACTCCTTAATCTTAGAAAATGCCCTCTTTGACCCTGCATCCATATCCAAGACCAACTCATTCTCTCTGATCTCCCCATTTATAGCCAAAGTTCCCAACTGCCAGTCTGTGCTCACTGCCTCCTTCACCCTACTTCCCAATAACCCTTAAAGCCATTTCACTCTGGATCCACCAAAATGGCACTTGTAAGATCACCAGTGTCCTTGATGGCACTAAATCTTATGAACATCCTTTAACTTTGTGAGTTCTTCAGTTATTTCCAAAAAACTTCCTCCTTATTTTGATGAAAGAGGCAGAGTTCACTTCTGTGGCTCACAACCAAAGAATCCCAGTGGATACTATAACTCTCCAACTTTATCTTGCACTGTTCCCCCCCTTTGATCTTTTTTTTTTTGGTTGCATTGGGTCTCTGTTGCTGTGCACGGGCCCTCTCCAGTTGTGGCGAGTGGGGGCCGCTCCCTGTTGTGGTGCGCGGGCCTCCCATTGCGGTGGCCTCTCCTGTTGCGGAGCACGGACTCCAGGTGCGTGGGCTTCAGCAGTTGTGGCACGCGGCCTCAGCAGCTATGGCTCGTGGGCTCTAGCGCTCAGGCTCAGTAGTTGTGGCGCACAGGCTTAGTTGCTCCGCGGCATGTGGGATCCTCCCAGACCAGGGCTTGAACCCGTGTCCCCTGCACTGGCAGGCGGATTCTTAACCACTGCGCCACCAGGGAAGCCCCCCCTCTTTGATCTTTATGTTCACTCACACTGTCCTTTTTTCAGTTCCTTGAGTGAGTTCTATTTCTCCTACCACAGGGCTTTGGCACATATTGTATCCCCCATGTGGAATCTCTTCCTCTCCCTCTTCACTTGATAATTTTATTCCTTCAGATGCACATCAAATGCCCCTTCTTCTGGGGAACCTTCCCTAGACCCCCAGACTTGATAAGTTTCCCCTGTTATATATTCTCAAAGCCCAGAGATACAGTTTAATATCCTTCTAGAGGATATGAAGATAGCTCTCTACCTACCTAGGTGATAGCGTCTGAGTTTTAATTCCATCCACACTGTGACATTCTAAAAGACATGTAATGGATCCTTCAGGTAGGATGTGTGTGGCCAGTGTTTGAACAGCTTGGAATATCCTCTTAAGTCAAAGTGTTTATTTCCTGATGACTCAAGTTCTTACTTATGTTTACATTGTTATCCATTTTCAACTCAATGTAGCAAAGATACATTGAGTGCTGAATATATAGAAGATTCTAGAGAATATAAAACAATAATGCAAATTCTTCAAGCTTATAATTTGGTGGGAGATGAGGCGGGGACAGGATAATATCACCTACTCTATTATTTCATTGCCTCTTTTCCAACCTTCATAGATTTGAAATTAGGCTTTATTTTAGGTTTTTTCTTTTCTTACATTCCTTTCTTTCATTATTATATATCTGTGAATATCTATTCATCTGAGACCAAGTCAGATGACAGAACAACTTCTGGGAAGAAGTTCCTGATGACAAATGACCATCTCTTTCCCTAACCTTGATTCAAAGTAGGGGCAAGTAGCAATTGAGACTTGAGGTGGGTCTTAAACTTGGAAAAATAAAAGAATTATTTATTAATATTTTAACACAGCTTGAATACCTATTGAGAAAACCCTGGGCTTTGTTTTTCACTGCTGCCGATTCATGAAACAGGATGAATGTTCACCTTTTGAGTGTAAACTGCTTGTTGCCTTCCCCAATATCCAATCTGGCCATATGGGACAAAGACTATACTTTCCAGCTTCCCTTATAACTAGTCTGATTCTGTGACTATGTACTGGCCAATGAGATCTAATGAAAGATTATCACAGTGCTGGGAAATCTTATAAAACATCTGGCATGCACCCTTTACCCTCTTCCATGTGGTCAATGCATGAGCAGTCATCTTAGGTCACGGGATGGCATGCTAAAATTGGTGGAGTGGGGAGACCTTCAAGATGGCAGAGGAGTAAGATGTGGAGATCACCTTCCTCCCCACAAATACATCAGAAATACATCTACATGTGGAACAACTCCTACAGAACACCTACTGAACACTGGCAGAAGACCTCAGGCTTCCCAAAAGGCAAGAAACTCCCCACGTACCTGGGTAGGGCAAAAGAAAAAAAACAAACAGAGACAAAAGAATAGGGATGGGACCTGCACCAGTGGGAGGGAGCTGTGAAGGAGGAAAGGTTTCCACACACTAGGAAGCCTCTTCACTGGTGGGGACGGGGGCGGCGGGTGGGGGAAGCTTTGGAGCCACGGAGGAGAGCGCAGCAACAGGGGTGCAGAGGGCAAAGCGGAGAGATTCCCACCCAGAGGATGGGTGCCGACCAGCACTCACCAGCCCGAGAGGCTTGTCTGCTCACCCGTCGGGGCGGCCGGGGGTTGGGAGCTGAGGCTTGGGCTTCGGAGGTCAGATCCCAGGGAGAGGACTTGGGTTGGCGGCGTGAACACAGCCTGAAGGGGGCTAGTGTGCCACAGCTAGCCAGGAGGGAGTCGGGGAAAACAGTCTGGACCTGCCTAAGAGGCAAGAGACCATTGTTTCGGGGTGCGTGAGGAGAGGGGATTCAGAGCACCGCCTAAATGAGCTCCAGAGATGGACATGAGCCGTGGCTTTCAGCGCAGACCACAGAGACGGACATGAGACGCTAAGGCTGCTGCTGCAGCCACCAAGAAGCCTGTGTGCAAGCACAGGTCACTATCCACACCACCCCTCCCGTGGCAGCCCGCCACTGCCAGGCTCCCGTGATCCAGGGACAACTTCCCCGGGAGAATGCATGGCGCGCCTCAGGCTGGTGCAACGTCACGTAGGCCTCTGCCGCCCCAAGCTCGGCCCGGACTCCGTACCCCTCCCTCCCCCCCAGCCTGAGTGATCCAGAGCCCCTGAATCAGCTGCTCCTTTAACCCCGTCCTGTCTGAGCGAAGAACAGATGCCCTCAGGTGACCTACACGCAGAGGCGGGGCCAAATCCAAAGCTGAACCCCAGGAGCTGTGCGAACAAAGAACAGAAAGGGAAATCTCTCCCAGCAGCCTCAGGAGCAGCGGATTAAATCTCCACAATCAACTTGATGTACCTGCATCTGTGGAATACCTGAACAGACGATGAATCATCCCAAAATTGAGGCGGTGGACTTTGGGAGCAACTGCAGACTTGGGGTTTGCGTTCTGCATCTAATTTGTTCCTGCTTTATGTTTATCTTAGTTTAGTATTTAGAGTTTATTATCATTGGTAGATTTGTTTATTGATTTGGTTGCTCTCTTCCTCCTTTTTTTAAAAAATATATATATATATTTTTCCTTTTTCTCTTTTTGTGAGTGTGTATGTGTATGCTTCTTTGTGTGATTTTTGTCTGTAAAGCTTTGCTTTCACCATTTGTCCTAGGATTCTGTTTGTACATTTTTTTAAATATAATTTTTAGCGTTTGTTATCATTGGTGGATTTGTTTTATGGTTTGGTGGCTCTCTTCTTTCTTTCTTTCTTTTTTTTTAATTACTTTTTAATTTTTTAAATTTTTAATAATTATTTTAAATTTTTTATTTTAGTAACTTTATTTTATTGTATTTTTTTCTTTCTTTCTTTCTGTTTTTCTCCCTTTTCTTCTAAGCCGTATGGCTGACAGGGCCTTGGTGCTCCTGCTGGGTGTCAGGCCTGTGCCTCTGAGGTGAGAGAGCTGAGTTTAGGACATTGGTCCACCAGAGACCTCCCGGCTCCACGTAATATCAAACGGTGAAAGATCTCCAGAGATCTCCATCTTAATATTAAGACCCAGCTCCACTCAACAACCAGAAAGCTACAGTGCTGGACACCCTATGCCAAACAACTAGCAAGACAGGAGCACAACCCTACCCATTAGCAGAGAGGCAGCTTAAAATCATAATAAGGTCACAGACACCCCAAAATGCACCACCGGACGTGGTCCAGCTCACCAGAAAGACAAGATCCAGCCTCATCCACCAGAAAACAGGCACTAGTCCCCTCCACCAGGAAGCCTACACAACCCACTGAACCAGCCTTAGCCACTGGGGGCAGACACCAAAAACAATGGGAACTATGAACCTGCAGCCCGCAAAATGGAGACCCCAAACACAGTAAGTTAAGCAAAATGAGAAGACAGAGAAACATACAGCAGATGAAAGAGCAAGGTACAAATGCACCACACCAAACAAATGAAGAGGAAATAGGCAGTCTACCTGAAAAAGAATTCAGAGTAATAAGAGTAAAGATGATCCAAAAATCTTGGAAATTAAATGGAAAAATACAAGTTTTAACAAGGACCTAGAAGAACTAAAGAGCAAACAAACAATGAGGAAAAACACAATAAATGAAATTAAAAATTCTCTAGAAGGAATCAATAGCAGAACAACTGAGGCAGAAGAACGGATAAGTGAGCTGGAAGATAAAATAGTGGAAATAACTACCACAGAGCTGACTAAAGAAAAAAGAATGAAAAGAATTGAGGACAGTCTCAGAGACCTCTGGGGCAACATTAAACAAACTAACATTCGAATTATAGGGGTCCCAGAAGTAGAAGAGAAAAAGAAAGGGACTGAGAAAATATTTGAAGAGATTATAGTTGACAACTTCCCTAATATGGGAAAGGAAATAGTCAATCAAGTCCAGGAAGTGCAGAGAGTCCCATACAGGATAAATCCAAGGAGAAACACGCCAAGACACACATTAATGAAACTATCAAAACTTAAATACAAAGAAAAAATATTAAAAGCAGCAAGGGAAAAACAACAAATAACATACAAGGGAATCCCCATAAATTAAGAGCTGATCTTGCAGCAGAAAGTCTGCAAGCCAGAACGGAGTGGCAGGACATATTTAAATTTATGAAAGGGAAAAGCCTACAACCAAGATTATTCTACCCAGCAAGGATCTCATTCAGATTTGATGGAGAAATTAAAACCTTTACAGGCAAGCAAAAGCTGAGAGAATTCAGCACCGCCAAACCAGCTTTTGCTAAAGGAACTTCTCTAGGCAGGAAACACAAGAGAAAGAAAAGACCTACAATAAAGAAACCCAAAACAATTAAGAAAATGGTAATAGGAACATACATATTTGTAATTACCTTAAATGTAAATGGATTAAATGCTCCAACCAAAAGACATAGACTGGCTGAATGGATAAAAACAAGACCTGTATATATGCTGTCTACAAGAGACCCACTTCAGACCTAGGGACACATACAGACTGAAAGTGAGGGGATGGAAAAAGATATTCCATGCAAATGGAAATCAAAAGAAAGCTGGAGTAGCAATTCTCATATCAGACAAAATAGACTTAAAAAAAAAGACCATTACAAGAGACAAGGACACTGCATAATGGTCAAGGGATCAATCCAAGAAGAAGATATAATAATTGTAAATATTTATGCACCCAACATAGGAGCACCTCAATACATAAGGCAAATGCTAACAGCCATAAATGGGGAAATTGACAGTAACACAATCATAGTAGGGGACTTTAATACCCACTTTCACCAATGGACGGATCATCCAAAATGAAAATAAATAAGGAAACACAAGCTTTAAATGTTACATTAAACAAGATGGACTTAATTGATATTTATAGGACATTCCATCCAAAAACAACAGAATACACTTTCTTCTCAAGTGCTCCTGGAACATTCTCCAAGATAGATCATATCTGGGGCCACAAATCAAGCCTTGGTAAATTAAAAAAACTGAAATCGTATCAAGCAAATTTTCTGACCACAATGCTATGAGACTAGATATCAATTACAGGAAAAAATCTTTAAAAAATACAAACACGTGGAGGCTAAACAATACACTACTTAATAACCAAGAGATCACTAAAGAAATCAAAGAGGAAATCAAAAAATACCTAGAAACAAATGACAATGAAAACACGACAACCCAAAACCTATGGGATGCAGCAAAAGCAGTTCTCAGCGGGAAGTTTATAGCTATACAATCCTACCTCAAGAAACATGAAACATCTCAAATAAACAACCTAACCTTACACCTAAAGCAATTAGAGAAAGAACAAAAAACCCCCAAAGTTAGCAGAAGGAAAGAAATCATAAAGATCAGATCAGAAATAAATGAAAAAGAAATGAAGGAAACAATAGCAAAGATCAATAAAACTAAAAGCTGGTTCCTTGAGACCGTAAATAAAATTCATAAACCATTAACCAGACTCATCAAGAAAAAAGGGAGAAGACTCAAATCAACAGAATTAGAAATGAAAAAGGAGAAGTAACATCTGACACTGCAGAAATGCAAAGGACCATGAGAGATTACTACAAGCAACTCTATGCCAATAAAATGGACAACCTGGAAGGAATGGGCAAAGTCTTAGAAAAGCACAATCTTCCGAGACTGAACCAGGAAGAAATAGAAAACATAAAGAGACCAATCACAAGCACTGAAATTGAAACTGTGATGAAAAATCTTCCAACAAACAAAAGCCCAGGACCAGATGGCTTCACAGGTGAATTCTATCAAACATTTAGAGAAGAGCTAACATCTATCTTTCTCAAACTCTTCCAAAATAGAGCAGAGGGAGGAACACTCCCAAACTCATTCTACAAGGCCACCATCACCCTGATACCAAAACCAAAGATGTCACAAAGAAAGAAAACTACAGGCCAATATCACTGATGAACATAGATGCAAAAATCCTCCACAAAATACTACCAAACAGAATCCAACAGCACATTAAAAGGATCATACACCATGATCAAGTGGAGTTTATCCCAAGAATGCAAGGATTCTTCAACATATGCAAATCAATCAATGTGATACACCATATTAACAAACTGAAGGATAAAAGCCATATGATAACCTCAATAGATGCAGAGAAAGCTTTCGACAAAATTCAGCACCCATTTATGATAAAAACCATCCCAAAAGTAGGCATAGAGGGAACTTACCTCAATATAATAAAGGCCATATATGACAAACCCACAGCCAACATCATCCTCAGTGGTGAAAAACTGAAACCATTTTCACTAAGATCAGGAACAAGACAAGGCTGTCCACTCTCACCACTATTATTCAACATAGTTTTGGAAGTTTAGCCACAGCAGTCAGAGACGAAAAAGAAATAAAAGGAATCCAAATCGGAAAAGAAGAAGTAAAGCTGTCACTGTTTGCAGATGACATGATACTATACATAGAGAATCCTAAAGATGCTACCAGAAAACTACTAGAACTAATCAATGATTTTGGTAAAGTTCCAGGATACAAAATTAATGCACAGAAATCTCTTGCATTCCTGTACACTAATGATGAAAAATCTGAAAGAGAAATTAAGGAAATACTCCCATTTACCTCTGCAACAAAAAGAATAAAATACCTAGGAATAAACCTACCTAAGGAGACAAAAGACCTGTACACAGAAAACTATAAGACGCTAATGAAAGAAATTAAAGATGATATGAACAGACAGAGAGATACACCATGTTCTTGGATTGGAAGAATCAATACTATGAAAATGACTATACTACCCAAAGCAATCTACAGATTCAATGCAATCTGTATCAAACTACCAATGACATTTTTCACAGAACTAGAACAAAAAATTTCACAATTTGTATGGAAACACAAGAGACACTGAATAGCCAAAGCAATCTTGAGAAAGAAAAACGGAGCTGGAAGAATCAGGCTCCCTGACTTCAGACTATACTACAAAGCTACAGTAATCAAGACAGTATGGTACTGGCATAAAAACAGATATATAGATCAATGGAACAGGATAGAAAGCCCAGAGATAAACCCACGCACATATGATCACCTTATCTTTGATAAAGGAGGCAAGAATATACAATGGAGAAAAACAGCCTCTTCAGTAAGTCGTGCTAGGAAAACTGGACAGCTACAGGTAAAAGAATGAAATTAGAACACTCCCTAACATCATACACAAAAATAAACTCAAAATGGATTTAAGACCTAAATATAAGGCCAGACACTATCAAACTCTTAGAGGAAAGCATAGGCAGAACATTCTATGACATAAATCACAGCAAGATCCTTTTTGATCCACCTCCTAGAGAAATGGAAATAAAAACAAAAATAAACAAATGGGACCTAATGAAACTTAAAAGCTTTTGCACAGTAAAGCAAGCCATAAACAAGATGAAAAGACAGCCCTCAGAATGGGAGAAAATATTTGCAAATCAAGCAACTGACACAGGATTAATCTCCAAAATTTACAAGCAGCTCAATATCAAAAAAACAAACAACCCAATCCAAACATGGGCAGAAGACCTAAATAGACATTTCTCCACAGAAGATATACAGATTGCCAACAAACACATGAAAGGTTGTCACTAATCATTAGAGAAATGCGAATCAAAACTACAGTGAGGTATCTCACACCAGTCAGAATGGCCATCAACAAAAAATGTACAAACAATAAATGCTGGAGAGGGTGTGGAGAAAAGGGAACCCTCTTGTACTGTTGGTGGGAATGTAAATTGATACAGCCACTATGGACAACAGTATGGAGGTTCCTTAAAAAACTAAAAATAGAGCTACCATATGACCCAGCAATCCCACTACTGGGCATATACCCTGGGAAAACCATAATTCAAAAAGAGTCATGTACCACAATGTTCACTGCAGCTCTATTTACAATAGCCAGGACATGGAAGCAACTGAAGTGTCTATCGACAGATGAATGGATAAAGAAGATGTGGCACATATATACAGTGGAATATTACTCAGCCATAAAAAGAAACGAAACTGAGTTATTTGTAGTGAGGTGGATGGACCTAGAGTCTGTCATACAGAGTGAAGTAAGTCAGAAAGAGAAAAAGAAATACCGTATGCTAACACATATGTATGGAATCTTAAAAAAAAGAAAAAAAAATGGTCATGAAGAACCTAGGGGCAAGACGGGAATAAAGACACAGGCCTACTAGAGATTGGACTTCAGGACACGGGGAGGGGGAAGGGTAAGCTGGGACAAAGTGAGAGAGTGGCAGGGACATATATACACTACCATACATAAAATAGATAGCTAGTGGGAAGCAGCTGCATAGCACAGGGAGATCAGCTCTGTGCTTTGTGACCACCTAGAGGGGTGGGATAAGGAGGGTGGGAGGGAGGGAGACGCAAGAGGGAAGTGATATGGGGACATATGTATATGTATAACTTATTCACTTTGTTATAAAGCAGAAACTAACACACCATTGTAAAGCAATTATACTCCAATAAAGATGTTAAAAAAATAAAATAAAATAAAATAAAATTGGTGGAGCATTAAGATAGAAGACTCCATACAAGCTCAAGGGGCTATGTCAGAACTTCTTTTAAGGGGTATAAAATAAAAATTGGTCTTTTATGGGCCACTGTTATTTTCTAGTTTGTTTCACAAGCAGCTGGACCCAATCCTAGCTGAATTCCCCACTCTACCACCATCAGGAATGTCCTAAAGCCTGGATTTTATTTGTCTGCTGAGAAAGGCAAACCAGATATTTTTGTGTTTCTAGGGCCTGAGGTCAATCCATCTATAAGGACAAGCCGTCAAACACTGCTGAGAGATAGCAAAATAGGTATGAATAATTTTTTTGTTTGTTTGTTTGAGAGATGGGAAGGGAAAGGACTTAAGAGGAAAATGATAGGAATTCTGGAATATTGTATGGTACTTGAGGACTGGGAAAGGCACTGGGGTTTATAGTTTCAGTTAGTAATGGAGATCTGATCTCACTGAAAAGCAACGCCTTTGTGGATGAAGGACTCTCATATGGAGATAGCCATGTGGGTACCCATGGAGACTGGGTGCTGGTTGCTATATTCTTGGGCGCTTCAGTGAGGGAGGGAGAACTATAGGAGGAGTCATTTCCTTCACCATAGATTGAGAGTATCAGTGACCAAAATAGAATAGCAACCCCTGTTCCATTCTTCTGGACCCCATGGCTCTAGATTTCTTGTTTGAAAGAATGGAAGGGAAGGCAATCCAAGAAGATGACTTTTGTTGGATTTCTCAAAAGACTTATTCTGTGGGGGTATTGAGCCAGAATTGATTCATTGTGGAATACCAAGAAATGTTATGTTTCTTACCCCTCTTGGAGTAATTTGTACCATTAGTGTAGGACGGAATGTTCATGATTTCATTTTACTTTCCACTCAAAACCCACAGGTATTTCTCCATTCAAAATGTGTATCTTATTTCAACATCCCAAGTGCCAAAGCATTTAGGTTAAACTTTTATAGCAGGAGATTAATTCACTTAATAAATTCAACAAATAAATTGAACTTATACTTTGTGCCAGGCACTGTTATAGGCCATTGGGATTAATCAAAGAGCAAAGACAAATCCCTGCCCTCCTTGGAGCTTACTTTCTATCTGGTGGACAGACAGTAAACACAATACATTACTAAACGGGGTATGCTAGAGAGTGATTTAGTAGGAGTCTCAGAGTAAAGAGATACAGCATACTTTTATTTCCTGGCTGCATTAAACCTAGAGAGAGGCAAATCTCTCTGTGTTAGGGAAATATACCAAATGAGAAAGTGCAATCCAGTGCATTTTAAGAGAATGGCCCTTTGTAAGGATTATAGAGAATTCCTAAAATTGTCCAAAATAGTGGTCTTGTGTATCACTGAAAACCCTGCCAAAGGCAGCAGATTTGAGGAGCAGATGTTTGATCCCAAACATTTTGCTGCTTATAAACAGAGCAGTGCATTGACAAGAGGTAAAGACGTTAAAAATACAACAGAAGAATCAATTTCTTGCTTTCTTAAAGCTAAGGACTGTGGTGAACTTGGAGTGTTAGTGACAGTCTCCAAGGAGAGAGATTCATTTCTGCTTGCCTTTGAAACTTTTTCCATTTACAGCAAACTTCCTGAAATGTGTGTAGATTGAGAACACTTTCGTCTGATAGGCTGAGTGATTATATTGTGTGTTGGCTTTAATACAGGTTACTATCTATACAGAATGAGGATGGCTTGACAGCTTCTGTTGAGAAGGATATGCTGGATTTGGAGTGTTGGTTTTAGCAGGTGGCTCTGAGGGGAGGGGCCTAAGGAGTAGACAATCAGGTGTTACGAGAAAGGAGAGAATCATTAAAAAGCGTGAGGATGTAGGGCAAGGTTTAAGGGTCCCTGGTCATTTAGGAAAAGGGAGGATAGAACAGAGGGCTGGGAAAGGGGAGAGCTGGGAAGCCACTATTTAACATGTCCAGAGCTGAGCTGGGCCAGGCCAGGGAGAATATTCAAGGGCTGCGTGGGGCCAGGAAGGCTAGAAATGAGGACCTTCTCCTTGGAGTTGGGGAAAGGAGTTTTGACTTGGAACTGAGAGCTGATTTTGAAGACTAAGAAAGAATATTTAGGTGATTCTAAGGTTTACAGGCTGACTCTGCACATTGCCGTAAAAGGGCATTTTCATCCATGCCTGACAGGTAAAAAATTAGCTGTTAAAGCATATGCCATGCTATGGCTGTGGCACTGCTGTTCTAAAGAGAGATGTTGACTTCACCCTGGATGTGGTTATCTCAGGATATAAATCATCTGACATAGGCTGATTGCACAGAGTAGATAGTTGAGATGTTTCTGGAATTTTGAATTCAAAGTAGCCATTCAACTACAGCTGCAGTTCAATGGCTCCTTTGGATTTCAGTTATTTAGTCCTTCACTGAGAAGTCACGCCATGTTTTCTCTTGACATAATATATGAAAAGTTTAACCAGAAGCTGCAGATGTTTTTTTCTTGTCACTTTGTGTGTGTGTGTGTAGTTATATATAGCATATGACTATATACTATGATGTATGTGAATATATGGTTATAGCTATATATGGTATATAAAACTATATATAACATATATGCATAGTTATATATAGCTCTACATATGTAACACAAAGTGACAAGACATACATATAGTTATATATATACGTATATATGTAACTATATATATAACTATATGTAAGTATATATATATATAAATATATAGTGTTTTATAACTTTGAACCATTTTATGTGCTTTTGAAAAGATTTATTTTACTCTTTAAAAAAGCTAGATTTACAATTTGGAAATGCTGTCACTAAGTGGTAGATGCCTAGTGTTTGAGCCACAGGATTTTAATTTTTCCCAATTCAGATGAGGTTCTCTGTTTAAGCTCCAGCAGTAATTTTCCTTCTCTCTCTCTCAATGGTAAATACATATATATGTAAATATGCACACATAAATACATAGAGGTATATGTGTACTCTTACATACACACACATACATACTCGCTTTAGAAAAACCAGTTGAGCATGGGAAACACTATGTTTAAATACGGTACTCTGGAGCAATTTTCTAATGAAATAATTTGGTACATTTTTCACTAACTTTTTATCTGTCACCACTTTTTCTAATTTTAATATATTTCACGCCCAGGCTTGAATTAACAAATTTGATTTAAAGCTCACCCTATTTCTCTTCCTGGGGTGATTTCATGACTCTGGGACCTCAAGCTCTTGGATCAAAGCTTTGCTGCATCTCAGCAGCTGTCATAACTACTCTAGAGAGAGCAGTTTGAGTCCTTCCAAGCTCATCAAAGAGAAGGTGTTAGTTTGCCTTTCTCACACCCCTGCTTTCAGAACATCTGCTTCCTGTCTCCTGTATGCAGTAGGCTACTGGGAAGAAAATGTGTAATAGAGGGTGATTCTGTTGAGAGGATAAATTCCCTCCTGGTTAGGTCTTCTTCAATCTGCAAACGTCTTCTTGCCAATTTGCTCTTGATAAGTTTGAGAGCAGTTGGTTAATCATGGTGTGCCAGCAAGGATTCTGGGCAAGGAGTCAGGTGATCTTAATGACTGTCCAACTCTGCTATGAGGTAGCTTTGTCACTTCAGGCAAATCATGTGTTCTCTGATTCCCCATGATTTCACCTGTAAAAAGAGACAATGGGATATTATGACCTTAAATTTCTTTAAACTTTTATGATACTGAATCTATTCCTGACACCCTTCTTATCATAATGATCTTACATATATTTAGTGATTTTTCCCAAGTCATAGCTGACTTTAGTCCTAATCATTACATTCATGTACAACCTTTATAAAAATTGAAATTACAAGATTCTTGCATATAGCCAAAACCCTTTGAACAAATTTAAACAGAAGATTCATCCAAGTTTTATTTGATTTTATTTTTGCTCTAGATTCTTCTACTGAAGTCTCTTTATCAGATATCTGTTGAAGAATTGTCATTACACATTAATGTACTACTTTGTGGAGAACTTCTTCATGGACATTCACCATAATGTTACAAACTACCTTTTGAAATGAAAAATGTAAAACCATATGATGAATAACTTAGTGATAATTTTAATAAATGCAAATGAAGTTCTCCAAAAAGACATGTTAGTTGGACAGAATAAAAAACATCCCAAGAGTTTCCAGCTGGAGTGGAGTTGAGGACATGAAGTGCATAAGGGCTCCTGGGGAGAGGGGTTTGAGGCCAACAGAAGAACTGCAACATTCTAAACATTTAAAGGATTGGCAGAGGAAGGGGAGCCCTCAAAGGAGACTGAGGAGAAATGAGAGGTAGGAGACGAAGCAGAGGAACCTTCAGTCAGAGAAGCAAGGAGGAGAAAATTTCAGAAAAGTGGGACCGGTCAGTAGTGAAAAATGTTGTAAGGAGGCAAAATAAAATAAGGATTTAAAAGGATCTTTTGCTAGGAAGAAATCTACTCAAGCTACAGCATTTGGGATTTATTTTAAGGATACTTATGGAATTTCAGGTAGACCTGAGAACAAAAACAAAACACAACTGGACCACAAAAGCCCCAGCCACTGGGATCTGGAAAGCCACCAGGAACCAAAGCTATTCCCTCCACCCCTTTCCCAGGTGCCACTTCTGAGCAACTGCTGCTATCTGTTCTCAGCCAACATCCTTCTCTGTGGTTTCTCATATCTGGCCACAGTGGCCTACAGTCCCTCCTCACCAACTGCTAAATTTCCTTTGATCTTTGTTCAAATTTGGGAGAGAGAGAACCTAGCCAAGATTTTCTTTTTGAGCCTGTACACACAAATCACTAATTTCTGGTCCATCCTATGGGTTGGCTGCCTTTAGATTAGATATCTTCTGGTTAATCAGTTGTGAGAGCTGGGGAATTGCTTGGGGTGAATCTCATGGTAGAGAGAACATCCAGGCCTACTTGACAGAGCCTGTGGTCCATGGCACATCAGATTCATTCAGAAGGACTGTGGACTGGCTACTTTAAGTCAGAAGGAGAAGTTTGTTTGGCAGGTGAATTGATCAGCATGTCTAGTACAGGGTCCATTAGATTTAGGTACTGAATTGCCCATATAATTTTTGAAAGAGTGCTTTCAGTAGAATGGTGTAGGGTGGCAATCACATTATAATGGAATGAGAGTTGAGTGGGAGGTGTACAAGTGAACACAATATGTGTAGACTAGATATCTCAGGCAGGGCAGTGGGACTTGGCATAGGAGGGAAAGAGATAAAGATGGAAGCTAAAGGAAGTGCATAGACTTGATAAAGTACATTTTTTAAAGATTGAAAATATAGGAGTAATTTTAGCAATTTATTTTATGAATAGAATAAAGGAAATGTTGAATGTAGAGAAAGAGAGAGGATGATCGATGGAACAGATTTGCTGAGAGCACAGAGCACGTGGAAGGATACAACTGAGATGGCAGGAGGATGGGAGAAATAACTATTGGAGAACTAACAGTGACTGCTACAAATACAGAGCTCCTTTCTCAATGAATGGTAAGACTGCATGCTCAGGATACAAAATTATCATTGCTTATTCAGATTAAAAAAATATGTAGATACAGGCTTTGAGCCAGCTAAGAAATTTGCACCAAGGGGAAGGCATAGTAATATCATGTAAAATTTGAATTAATTTTTACAGAAACTTGACTTAGCCCCCTAATGTTTCTTGGGTAAAACCTGTTGGTTGGAGGAACTTCTGTTGATTGATCTGTGTGCAGTTTTCCTCCTGACAGGTTGCCCTTAGTTGAAATGGCTAGTAGAGGTCTAGTAGAAGTCTGCTTCATTGTGGGACTAAAAATACCAGGATAGTAAATGTTCACTAGCCTAGATTATTCTTTTAAAAAGCTTGTTTTAAGCTTATTGGATTGCTTATTTTTTTCATACAAATGCTATATGATATGAAGATATATTCCCCCAATTCAGGTCTTCTGTAAGATATTTGAATTTAAGTTTTTTGTCTTGTCAGATATTGTTTTACTAAGTTCTGCAATATATACTGATAGGGATAGAAAATTAGTTTGCTCTGTCTTAATTCTTTCCAACTTGAATAAGAACAGTACAGAATTTACCAGCATTGTTTCATTCAACAGGCATTTATTTTGAATTTCAACGTGAAATTCAGTTTGTAGATGCTTCTTGGTATGTGAACATGAAAGACTCAAAGTACCTGCTCTCAGGGAGCTCACATTATTTGGGCACATCTTCCTCCACTACTTGAAACACTTACTTTAGTTGTTAAAGAACCAAAGTGCTGTCTGGGTGTGCTCCCATATCATTTTTTATACTTTTCCTCAATGCTTGAATTTAGCTTTAATTTGTTTGTCTTTAAAAACTGAATTTTTAAAAAAAATCTCGGATCTTGTATTATCTCAATCACTGTTAATTGTTTGTTTTTCCATGGTTTGTTCTCTCTTCATGAATTACTGGTTGTGAAACTGGATATTGACTTAAAAAATCACACTCTATACCCTGAGTCTGTACATTGCTTTTTTTAAAATTGAAGTATAATTGACATACAATATCATATTAGTTTCAGGTGTACATTGTATGATTCAATATTTATATACACTTTGAAGTGGTCACCATGATAAGTCTAGTTACCAACTGTCACCATACAAAGTTATTACAATATCATTGACTACATTCCCTATGTTGTACATTACCTCCCCACGAATTATTTATTTTATAACTGGAAGTTTGTATCCCAGTCCTCTTTATCTCTTTGTCTGCCTCCCTCCCCTAAACCCCTGTCCTCTGGCAATCACCTGATTCCACTTATATGTGGAATCTAAAAAACAAAACAAACACAACAAAACAGAAACAGACTCATAGATACAGAAAACAAACTGGTAGCTTGCTTCTTTAATGTCCCTGAACTTTAAGTCCACGAATCCTCAGTCTCCCAAGTCTGAGGAAAATGTGCAGGACTCTGGGTCTTCACCTAGATGCCTAGAGGGTATCTGCCTCGGGAAGGGCTTGACATCCAAAGATCCAAAGTGCTAACAGTGCACTTTATGAACAATGGATTTAACTTTAAAAATAGGTGCTATGTTTGAAAAATAAAGTCTAGCTGATTACATTTAGGGCTTCCAAAAGCTACATGTATGAATATAGGTCTTCCTCTGGTCACCCACAGCACCAGGCACATTGGTTTTCATTGCATTCCACTTGTTCACTTTTATATGTTCCCCAAAGACAGCAATTTCTTAAGAGCTGGTGCTATTTTCTTTTATTGTGAGCTGGACTCTTTAGCCATTATGTCTTCCATGCATTGTTCTGAGATCCACACATGCCACGTTTCAGTATTACGATTTGTTCACAATTAGTCTTATGCTTATGTACTGAAAGAGTTGTAATGTGAACTGCTGCCCCAACTCATACTTTCTCCACCCCAAATTCTAAGCTAAGTCTAGGGAGACATATTTCTTCTGATATGGTTTTGCCTGCGCCCGCCTGAATCTTTCATTCACCTGTGGCCTTACACTTAGGCCAGATTTGCTGGTTACCTACCTGGAATCATTTGACGAATGCTAATGAGGTTACCAGATTCTCTGCTGCATCACTAGGGTCTACAGTTCCATCATTGAAGATGTACTCCTATCTTAGTCTGTTCAGGCTGCTATAACAAATTACCATAGATTGGGCAACTTATAAACAACAGAAATTTATTTCACACAATTTAATTCTGGAGACTGGGAAGGCCAACATCTATGTGCTGGCAGATTCGGTGTCTGGTGAAAACCCACTTTCTGGTTCACAGATGGCTCTCTTTTTGCTGTGTGCTCACATGGCAGAAAGGCGCAACTCTGGTCTCTTCAGCCTCACTCTCATGACCTAATCACCTCCCCAAAGCCCCACCTCCTCATACCATCACATTCAGGATTAGACTTCAACATATGAACCAGGGAGGGGGGACATAAACATTCAGTCCTTACAACTTCTATTATGCTACTTTCACGACTTCCTCAAGTGATAGCACGTTTGCCTAAGACAAAGTATGTTGTTTTCGTTGTGCCTGCTTCCACTAGCTGTGATGGTCTGTGGTCTCAAGCCACCAATGGCTCAGGTGGGCAAGACTTATGGGTTGTTGCTGTGCTTGTTCTGCGGTCCCCTGGCCAATTTGCTATGCATAGTCAGCCCGTAGACTGTCAACATAAACCTCAGTGGGCGAGGGAGGAAAGCTTTGCTTATTGCCAGCTGTATGAAGCAACAGTGAGAGTCTTCATGTCACTCTCTGCACCTGCCCCATTCTTTTCACTTCTGCCTCGTGACACCCTTTCCCTTCTTCCTCTTTTCCATCCCTGCTGTAAATGTTTCTGTGACCTTCCCACCAACCCTCCCTCCAAAATTAACCATCCTTTTGAGAAAATGATGTCACAGAATTTTAGTACGTTTAAATCTAAATGATATGGTTTGAAGGTAAACATATGTGAAAGTTTGCTTTACCTAGTATAACAGCTGCTTATGTGAAAAGTTATTTGTCAACTGAATTTTTGGAAATGTAAGTATGTTTTAAGTACTCCAAGGGAAATTTTTATTTAAAGGAACCCAGCAGTGAGACTTCCAGAAAGACTCTCTTTTTGGGATACGAGTAATACAAATTGTTCTTTGAGTTTGGAGTTTAAAGAGAGTCTCTCTCTTTTTTTTATTTACAGGTGATATTCTGTTGTGTAGAAATTGGTTTTTGTGTGTGTGTGTGTGTGTGTGTGGTTTTGGTATTTCTCTTCTTTATTTTATTTTTTTTAATATAGCAGGTTCTTATTAGTCATCTATTTTATACATATTAGTGTGTATATGTCAATCCCAATCTCCCAGGTCATCCTCCCCCCGCCCACTACTTTCCTCTCTTGGTGTCCATACGTTTGTTCTCTACATCTGTGTCTCTATTTCTGCCTTGCAAACCGGTTCATCTGTACCATTTTTCTAGAGTCCACATATATGCATCAATATTCTGTTGTGTAGAAATTGGGATTGTGTTCTTATTACACTATTGGGGTTATTTTCAGATTATGATGCAATAGTTCACAGTATGAACCTGAATTAAATATCAAAACTAATTAATAAGTTAATCAATCTCAATCTCTGTCTCTGTCTCTATCTCTCTCTCTCACAAACACACACACAAACAAACAGACTTGTGACATAAATATATGTATAAATTACACTGCAATTGAAGTGTGGAAGGAAAGGAGCGACTGTTTAATTCTGAGTACTGAAGGAGACTGAAACTTGATGAATTTTGAAGAGTATAAGCTGTAAATGACAAAGCAATTTGCACATCTTGATAGGAGTTTTCTCTGGGGACTGTTTTGTCTCTCAGTTATAGCTAGCTTGAAATTTTTAATGATATGTGAATTTTATTTTTAAATCATAATGATTTAAGATTCTTTTAGCACAGTTGGTACCATCACTTTGTGCTTGGTAACCTGTATGTCATCTACCTAGGGGAATTTATTAGGGAGTCAAAGCCTATTTTTTATAACTGGTCTTTCTGCCAGAGTCCAGCAATATTTCTTTTAAAAACAAAAAAAATATGTGGACAAGCTCATTTAATCACCATCTATTCTGAAGTTCCCTCTTCTTCTTGATGTTCATTTTGTTGTCTTTAATAACATAATTGCTCAGATTGTTAAAGAAACTGGGACAGGGAGGATAGTTTTATATTCCAGGTCTTTAGACATCCTGCTGTATTTTCCTGGCTTCAGACAGCCAAGGGTCTCAGTAGGAGGATCTTGACAGATGACTATTGTCCGTCTAAATGAAATTAGTACCATGTTGTAGCTGAGCATAACTTCCCCCAACTTAGAATTTCATTTGTCTCCTTTAAGTCCTGTAGATTGCAGAGACATAGAAAAATGCAAATAAAACCTAAGCACAGGGTATCAATTGTATGTCTCCTGCAAAGAACACAATTGCTACAGAGTGAGAAGGATTCTCTCTGAAGTTGCTTTACATCATCTCAGCCACCTGGTTTTGAGTTTTTCTTTCTTTCTTTTTTGTTAAATATTATTTATTTGATTATTGAGGTTTTGGCGTCCCTTTATTTTTTTTAAAGTTTAATTTTATTTAAAAAAATTTTTGGCCACACCGCATGGCTTGTGGGATCTTAGTTCCCCAACCAGGGATTGAACCCAGGCCCTAGGCAGTGAGAATGTGGAGTCCTAACCACTGGACCACCAGGGAATTCCCTTGAGTTTTTCATAGGGATAAAAAATCCAGAAACTAATGATAGTGGTTAGATTTGTTCTATATTCCATTTGTGGCAACCCAGAACTTCTGATAGGTCTGAGACCAACTAAAACTTCTCATGGAATACTATCCTTTATGCATTTTACTAAACATAAGTGATAAATAATATTATAATACTTATGTAATCGTGGTCACAGACAGGTCGTAGACTCCCTGAAATCCTGACCCCAGTAAAGCTTAAAAGATGATAATGGAATATTATAAAACAATGGGAAAGCTATAGATTAGTGCATAAACAATATTGGGGAAATCAGTTAAAGTTAGCTTCCTCCCCTCCCACCTCATATATCAAAATAAATCCCAGAAAGGTTAAAGAGTTTAGTGTAAAATATGAACATATAAAACCCATAGAAGAAAATACTGGTCACTATTCATCTTATTCCTTTTGAAATGCTATAACAAAAATACCATAGACTGGGTGGGTTAAACAACAAACATTTATTTCTCACAGTTCTGGAGGCTGAGAACTCCAAGATCAAAGCACTGGCAGATTCCGTATCTGGTGAGAGCTTGCTTCCTGGTTAATAGGTGGCTGCCTTCTCACTGTGTCCTCACAAGGTGGAAGGAGGAAGGGTGCTCTCTGGAGTCTCTTTATAAGGGCACTAATCCCATTCATGAATGCTCCATCCTCATGACCTAATCACTTCCTAGAGACCCCATCTCCTAATACCATCACATTGGTTGTTAGGATTTCAGCACATGAATTTTGGGGGGACATGAACATTCAGTCCATTACACTATTAAACTAAAGGGACAGATTTCTAAGCATGAAATCAGTAGAACAAATTATGTAAAAATTGCTTTATTTTACATTAATATTTTTGACCTGTGGGAGGATTAATATTTGGGAACTGTGGGAGGATAGCCTGTAACAAGTATAATTCTACTTAGTTTCAATGGAACAGAGTAGAGAGCCCAGAAATAAACCTGTGTGCTTATGGTTGATAAATCTATGATAAAGGAGGCAAGAACATACAATGGAGAAAAGACAGTTTCTTCAATAAGTGGTGCTGGGAAAACTGGACAGCTACATGTAAAAGAATGAAACTAGAACATTTTCTCACACCATATACAAAAATAAACTCAAAATGGACTAAAGACCTAAATGTAAGACCTGAGACCATAAAACTCCCACAAGAAAACATTGGCAGAATAGTCTTTGACATAAATTGTAGCAATATTTTCTTGGATCTGTCTCCTAAGGCAAAGGAAACAAAAGCAAAAATAAACAAATGAGACTCACTTAAACTTAAAAGCTTTTGCACAGCTAAGGAAATGGTTGATAAAATGAAAAAAAACCTAATGAATGGGATAAAATATTTGCAAATCATTTGACAGAAAAGGGGTTAATCTCCAAAATATATAAACAGCTCATACAACTCAATAGCAAAAAAAAAAAAGCACCACACACCAAAAAACAAAAACAAAAACAAAAAAATGAACAACCCAATTGAAAAAACTGACAGAAGCCCTGAATAGACATTTTTCTAAAGAAGACATACAGATGAGCAACAGGCACATGAAAAGATGCTCTACATCATTAATCATCAATGAAATGCAAATCAAAACCACAATGAAATATCACATCATACCTGTTAGAAGAGCTATCATCAAAAAGAATAGAAATAACAAGTATTTGCTAGTGAGGATGTGGAGAAGAAGGAACCCATTGGTGCAGCCACTATGGAAAACAGTATGGAGAATCCTCAAAAAAACTAAAAATAGCACTAGTATATGATCCAGCAATTCCACTCCTGGGTATTTATCCAAAGAAAACAAGAACACTAATTCAAAAAGATACCAAGATATGGAAGCAACCTAAGTATCCATCAACAGATGAGTGGATAAAGAAGATGTGGTGTATACACACACACACATGCACACACACACAGTGGATAATTACTCAGCCATAAAAAGAATGAAATTTTGCCATTTGCAACAACATGGATGGACATGGAAGATATTATGTTTAGTGAAATAAGTCAGACAGGGAAAGACAAATACTATATATTGCCACTTGTATGTGGAATCTAAAAAATAAAACAAACAAATGAATATAACAAAACAGAAACAGATTCACAGGTAATAGATAACAAACTAGTGGTTACCTGTGGGGAGAGGGAAGGAGGAGGGGCAAGACAGGGGTAGGGAATTAAGAGATCCAAACTACTATGTATAATATAAATAAGCTACAAGGATATATTGTGCAGCACAGGGAATATAGGCAATATTTTATAGTAACTTTAAATGTAGTATAATGTATAAAATTTTGCATCACTATGTTGTACACCTGAAACTAATGTAATATTATAAATAAACTATACTTCAATTAAAAATAAAAGAAAATCAATAGAACAAATGATGCAAGAAAAATTGCTTTCTTTTACATTAACATTGGGTTGGCCAAAAAGTACTAACTTTTTGGCTAACCTAATATTTGACCTGTTTTGGAACTATAGGAGAATGGTCTCTAGTTTCTGAGTTGTTGGATGAGTGTCTGCTGTTATAACTTTCAAAGGTATGATTCTCAGAGACATTGCTGGTGGACTAAATACAGGTAATGAGCGTGTTGTGGAATGTAAGCTGGGGAAAAGTCATGTAAATAGCCTTATAAGTGTGTTTCAAGTCTATTAGCTTTTTGAAATCATACGGGAGTAGCACAACTTATGCTCACTTCAATACCCTTAATTTGTCACCTCTGTATCTCTCCTACTCTCCCTATTAGGAAAATTTGTCACAATTCAACATTTATGAAATTGTAGCAGTGAGAACTTAAAGTGGAAAGAGGGAGAAGAAAATAAAAGAGAGGAAGCATAAAATGAGAGGAAAGGAGAGAAAAGCCAGAAGAAATAAGTGGAAGAATGGGGGGACAGCCTCTATGCCAATGTGAGGTTAGAAAAGCAGACTGGAGAATAAACAAACAGAAGAGGAGGGTGATGGAGTAGGTGGGGTGGAACTAGATCCTTCTTTTCAGTCTTTGACATCAAGTTGTAGTCCCATGTACATAATAGCTCTGTCTCTAGAACCCCCAGACACTTGGTTCTATTCTCTGTTCCCAGTGAGTTGCATGTGTGTTCTCCTCTCTTGGCATTCTTGATTGGCACCCCTTTCTTAATATTCCAGGCCTTGAGCTTCTTCTGTATCAAGGACTGAGCCTTCCCTAGACATTCCCCTCTCTTGTTAGGCTGGCAAACCTTTCTTCAGTACAGACTCCAGACATGCCCAAATCTGTATTCAGCTTGTCTTTCCAGGGAAACTGATTTTCCTGATGTTATGTATTTCCCATTTGCCTCAAATTGCAGTCTTTTGGCTGGTATAGCTTGCACTTTGTTCAGGTGTTGGCCTTTTGGAAGGCTTTCTCTGATGCCTTATGGATTCCTTGGAGCAAAGGCCTCTTGGATTTCTGGGTTAACAGAGGGCTCTGGCTTCTTGTGGCCACAGATCACGCTTTTGGTTCTTTCTCTCCAGCTTGCTTGTAGGATTGTCATCCCACCTCTTCCTGTTACAGCCCTGCCTACAATCAGCCTCATGAAAAGTTGAAAACTACCTGTCTGTCTCCCTGAGAGCCTAATTTTCCCTCTAGTTATACCATCCACTGGGTGGGTGCCACCCTAAGAGGTAGCAGTAACTGTGGATGAACAGACAGTAGTTAGGAAATTCCATGCCTTCTAAGGGACGGTTGCCCATCAAGGCTGACTCATCTCTGCAAGAGAAGGATGGAGCTAGTAAAGAGCAAGGTGTATCTGTTCAAACAGCTAATATATATAATTCACTGGTAATTAGCACTGTTGATTCATTTGTAAGATTTCTATAATACCACAGATTGTTTTAGTTAATTAAAAATTGTACACTTTGGCTACAGTATCTCATGTGAACTAACTGTGCTTGAGAATGTCGTGGTCATATAGCACAGAAACATAGAAGCACTTCCTCTTGGGTAGAACTGCTGAGATTGTAGGTAGAACTTCATGACCCAATTCCAGTGCCAGTCATGAAAAATGCATTTTTTTTTTCATGCTTTTGCCAGTTGGACAACCTTGTGCTTCAAACTGCTTTGCATCCTGGCACGTACTTTCCTTTATCTTCATTCTTCAAGACAAAAGTTGCCTGCCTTGTATTTTTGGTCTGCTTCAGAGAAGCTGAGGTGAGGTAAGATCAGAGGCATTTCCTCTGAACAGAGTGCTGGACATTTACCCTTGACATTTCCACCTGAGTATGCAAAAATCTAGCCACGCCAGTGAGGGCAGTTGATGTTCTTTCTCCAGAATTGCATAACTGGCTCTTGGTCACCAAGAGGTTCTTCCTGCTTCTTTCTGGCCCTCTCCATGCATTTTGCTTTTACTTCCTCTAGCTGTCCACCCCCTGACCCTTTCTAATATACTGTGTTCTCTCATGAATACTTCTCTCTCATGGTAGTCTTTTTGATTTCTTAAGCATGACTTGTTGTAAAACTTCAAGGCTGTGGGTTATTTAGTTATGACTTTGCTTTGATCCTGGGCCAACTTTTCTTTTGAAACAATCTTCTTGTATAAATACATTAAAACTACTGAAGGGATCCTCCCCACATTGACATGGGGAAGACAGAGGGCTGCTCCTTCCAGAAACAAAGATTTCTAAGGAACCACGATTGGCTTCCTGCCCAAAAGATTGCTGTGGATGTTGAACCACCGTGGCAAAGACTGGGCATGTCAGATGGATGAGTTGTGTTGGGTACTGCTGGGTACATCTCATAAAAAGCAAAAAGCTGGAGACCAGGATGGGATCAAGGAATAGAAATTCAGGATGTAATTTATCGATCTTGTTTTTTGTGAAAGGAAAAAATGTGACTGTGTTGGCTGGAAAATTAAAAGCACTCCTACTTGAAAAATTTATCCAAACAGGCAACTGATAAGAATACACCCAATATTTCACTTTCTTGAAAATGAAATCTGAGTTATAGTCATCCTCAGAGTTTGGGGTTTTTGAAAATACTTGTGGGGCTCACATTATGAAAATGTACCAGTTGATATGTTCCTTCCTCTAGTCTCTTTCAAGATTTTGGTTTGCTAATGTCTGCTTTCTAAGTCATCAGCTAGCATACATGTGAAAAGATACAATTTTAAACAATGTACGTAAGCTTGTATTCAATGACCAAAGCTACTAATACAGCTACTAAGTGCCACATTGTGACATTAGCTGGTATTACTGTTGTGTGGCACGTTTAAACTAATTTTTAAAGGGGGAATTTAAAATAGGTTTAAAAATTGGGGAATTTTGTCTGATGTTTGATTTGTATGAATAGATTTTAAACTATGAATTTTTATGATAATATGATTAGAAAACAGCAATGCTGAGGTATAAAAATGTTGGAAATATGAAGTTAAAACTGAACTACAAATTATGCTAAATTTGAAGTCTAGGTTACTTGGATGGTAAATAGGACAAAGGAGACATTCAGGAACACAGACATGCCCATGAATGACCGTCATGTTTCTTCTTAAAATGCATGTGAGCTGATGGTAAAAATCTCACTATTTTTTCTCTGAAGTTGTGTCAGTAGTTTGTCATTACACTTTAAAGTACAGAAATAGTATTGGCTCCTAAAACACATTTTATTAAGGCAAGTTGCAGTTCTTAGGTATGCTTACATGTATCTGTCACATTTAATTTGTCACATTAAATTCATGTTTATATTGTTTTTGCATCTCAGGAATATATTTCAATTATATATCACACCTCTTATTTACTTGTGTTGCCCAAATGTCAAATGTGACTTCACAATTGTAAATTTCTATGTAATAATTTATAAACAAATATAGGCATACCTTGACAGGTCTCCAGTAATAACAACTAAAGTCGCATATGCACAGGCAACACATCACAATCCCAACTGGACAACTGTGTTTTTATGATGCAGTCAATTTCAGATATGTTTGAAATTGTGAAAAGAAGGTGAATCATGGAATAAAGTCAGTACAAGAATTCTTTTCTCATCACACACAGCCCTCCCTCATCCCTTACCCCAACTGGGCTGAGTAATAAAATAAAACAATGCAACATACTTAAATTATCTTGGATATGTGTTGTATTATCAAATCTCATTAATACACTTAGTGGAAAGAAACCAACTTTGATGTCAATTCCATTACCTATCCCAGGCTAAATTCCTTATTAGCAATCATTCTTTTTCTCACTTCAGGAGAATAAATTCTAATTCAGAGAAGTTGAAGAGTGACCTGATGTGTCCATCTCAGCCTATTGATAGTGACACTATCTGCTAGAAATGACTGAGGGACTCACGTGGGCCCTTATTACTTGTGGCGAGCCTCACAGACATTTCCTGCACCAGAGCTGATGCTGTGGCTGGACTGGCCTTTGTGGTTCTTATAATGACTGTAGGACACACCTCAACAACAACTATCAGGGAACTTTGGGGGAAAAAAAAGGCTTATTACTTTCAGGTCTGAAGAGACACACAATGAGGTGGAGGTTGAGAGAGATGGAGGAAGCTTGGACCTGGGGCTCTGCCTTCATTAGGGTTGAGGGTGGGATACCTGGCGTTTTGAGGGTTCACTATTGGTGAATTTAAGACATAAGAGTGGGAATTAGGGAGCAGGAATGAAGAAGCAGAGTCACTCAAGTGATCAGTTACCTAAGTTCCCCAGGGCTCTCTAAAAGGGACTTCATGGGTGAGGGTTCCTGGTTCCTTATCTAGCTGGTTCGCTAGTAGCTGTGTCATACAGCTGGCAGTGTGTTTATTTGAGATGGATGTCTTTGAAATGATGTCTTGGCAATCAAAAGCTTAATGTCAGGCACTTACACTATATTTGAAGTCCAAGAAAGGACTTGAAGCAGGAAGAAAACCTATCTCCTATGCCCAATCCTCTTGAATGGCTACTAAAATCCTCTGACCTCTCCCCAGCATTCATATTTTTTTTGTTTGTTTTTTTATTAGGGCAAATTTTACTTGAAATTTCAAAAAAATATTCAAATTAGAATTCATGTTCGAAGCTAGAAGATGCTAATTTGCAAGTTATTTCATAATAAGTAGACATTTTAATATTAGGTTGAATTTTGGGTATAAACTTGACATGAGTAAAGGCTGGCTAAGGTAGGTGATCAGTGTGAATAATCACGTATGTTACTTTCTGGCATGACCTTTAGTAGGAGAGACAAGGAGTTTATCAAGCATCTCAAGAGTGGAAAATTCAATTTAAAAACTAATTCTTAGGAGGTCATCATTTTCCATAAAATCCTCTGTACCTTTGCCTTTATGAGTCTGACTAAGGATGTGTTCTAAATTCATCTATTTTGTGAGGGAAGACTCATCTGTTAGGGTGAAGAATGATTTTTCCACCCACTTCTTTGCCAGTTTTCAAAATAGCTGTGGCAAAGAGCCTGCTGGCAGACAACCCCCAGTTCCATGAATGGGCTTTATTTTCTAATCAGAGGACTTGTGATGCTTGACAGGTGGACTCTAGCTGCTTAGTGTTTGATGCACATACTTGCACTAAGAAATCCTGAACCTTACCCAGTGAAGGGCAAGAAATCCTCTCATCAGGGTCCCACTGGGGACTGATGTTCAGGAAGCTTCTGTGGTGTTGTGGAACTGTCACCTGCGATCCTGCATGGGGTAAGGGACATGCACACAAGGTGAATTTAAAAGCTGTAAGGGCAGAAAATGCAGGACTCTTTCCTCCACTCTACCCAGTACTGCAAGTACCCAAAGAAAATATGTTTTAATCAATTAAGATGCGTGCCCACACTACAGAATATTTGATTTACAGACAGTTACTATAATCTGAATTTCATCTTCTTGAAGGAAAGAGCCATGTGCAAGATTTCTGGATTTGCACAGCAAATCAATCCCAGTTCTGGATTGAGAAGCCTTTTGGAGAAAGGTGGAGAAATTTGTGAATATATTAAAATCCACTGGCTTATATATATCAAATGAGTGAATTGTGTGGTATGTGAATTATATCTCAATAAAGCTGTTGCCAAAAAAAAAAAAAAAGACAAAAATTCCCATGTAGCCACCTACCAGGTAAAGAAATTGAACATTTATTCAAGAAATTGAACATTTATTGTTTTCATAGTTGCTTCCTGTTTCTGTCAACTGATACTGCTTTTGCATTTACTGTAGTCATATGAAACTTTCTTTCCAAGAAATCTTTTTTAGTAAAATCAGTGAGCTATTGTGCAGATATCTGAAGTTGGAGAAACCTAGAGTGTGCATGGTGTATTAGTGGAGTTCATTTGCTTCATAACATAGCCATATTCATCTGTTTATCCTTTCATTAATTTGTTTAGTTTTTTGAGTGCCTACCCTGCATCAGGCATGGGCTAACTGCCTTTCCTGGAGCTCAATGTCTGTAGGGATGGTAGGCACGGCTAAGTGTCCTAATCAGACTGTAAATGCTGAGATGCAGGGTCCACTGTTTTGGAGGAGATGGTTGCAGTGTTTTAGGAATACATAAGACAAATAGGAAAGGGAGGAAAATCATCAGGGAAACAAACATGGATGGAAAACACTTTAAAGTATAGTCAATGCACTATGAAGTTTTCCTTCTTTCCTCCCCCCTTCCTCCCTTCCTTCTTTTTTTCCTTCCTTCCTTCAAAAGATAAACTGAAACATGTTAAAATTTTTAAGTGTCTATTTGAGCAAAAATTTATTGGAATTGGGCAGCACCAAACCAGAAGTTGTTAGAAGTGCTCCGGAGCCAGGGGAAAGACTCGTGTAGAGAAAGTGGGAAGCAAAGAAAGAAAATTATTTGGTTGGCTAGAGCTCAAAGCCTACTTGGCTGTTTGTGATTGGTTGTCCTTTGAGATTTGATTTCACAACCTTGAGTCGTTTACAGGCTTAGATTTTGATTTGCTTATGTGGGCCGCCAGGATATTAAAGCCACATCAGTCTAATGGACCCTTCCTTCCCTTCCTCCCTCTCTTTCCTCCTTCCTTCCTTCTTTCCTTCCTTTCTTTTTAGTAGGATCCAGGTGGCTTGAAAAAATTTAATCCTTATAAGATATTTTGGGTTTCTTATCACTTCAAATAAAGCTTACTACTTGAGCTGCAGTTTAAAAAGCTGTACAAACATACAAAAAACCAAGCACTACCACCATAAAAACTACATTTAATCATAGTTGGCAAAACCTAGGGATTTCCTGTGGTAATGTTTCTGGATTCTAGCTTAAACTTACTTATTGAGGCTGGAGAGACCAAATGCTCTTATTCTGAGAAAAGAAACACTGCAGTTCAGAAACCCCTTCAATACTGATAAGTGAATGTTTTTCTACGCTTAGTGGTTTATATATATTTCTAGCTTTGTAGGAGTGTCTCTGTATTCCAGGTGAAGTCAAGTACATTCACTGACATTCCTACTACAGTGAATGGAATCTTTTTGTGCATTTCTAAAAGACTTAAAGTTAGAACAAAGGCCAGGTAACAAATAGTTCTTGTTGTTTGTCTGATTTGGTCTACTAAAGTGACAGCTGCATGTTTAAAATTCAAATTAAAAATATAAACAATTCACTCAGGAGATTATGACATACTGTAATGCAAATATCCAAAACTTCATCTAGTCAGAGCTCAAAGCTGTTTTATTTAGGAAACTTGCACAAGCCTCTTAGATAGCCTCATCCACCAGAGGGCAGACAGCAGAAGCAAGAAGAACTACAGTCCTGCAGCCTGTGGAACAAAAATTACATTCACAGAGAGATAGACAAGATGAAAAGGCAGAGGGCTATGTACCAGATGAAGGAACAAGATAAAACCCCAGAAAAACAACTAAATGAAGTGGAGATAGGCAACCTTCCAGAAAAAGAATTCAGAATAATGATAGTGAAGATGATCCAGGACCTCGGAAAAAGAATGGAGGCAAAGATCAAGAAGATGCAAGAAATGTTTAACGAAGACCTAGAAGAATTAAAGAACAAACAGAGATGAACAATACAATAACTGAAATGAAAAATACACTAGAAGGAATCAACAGCAGAATAACTGAGGCAGAAGAACGGATAAGTGACCTGGAAGACAGAATGGTGAAATTCACTGCTACAGAACAGAATAAAGAAAAAAGAATAAAAGAAATGAAGACAGCTTAACAGACCTCTGGGACAACATTAAATGCAACAACATTTGCATTTTAGGGGTCCCAGAAGGAGAAGAGAGAGAGAAAGGACCAGAGAAAATATTTGAAGAGATAATAGTTGAAAACTTCCCTAACATGGGAAAGGAAATAGCCACGCAAGTCCAGGAAGTGCAGAGAGTCCCATACAGGATAAACCTAAGGAGAAACACGCCAAGACACATAGTAATCAAAGTGGCAAAAATTAAAGACAAAGAAAAATTATTGAAAGCAGCAAGGGAAAAACGACAAATAACATACAAGGGAACTCCCATAAGGTTAACAGCTGATTTCTCAGCAGAAACTCTACAAGCCAGAAGGGAGTTGCATGATATACTTAAAGTGATGAAAGGGAAGAATGTACAAACAAGATTACTCTACCTAGCAAGGATCTCATTCAGATTCGATGGAGAAATCAAAAGCTTTACAGACAAGCAAAAGCTAAGAGAATTCAGCACCACCAAACCAGCTCTACAACAAATGCTAAAGGAACTTCTCTAAGTGGGAAACACAAGAGAAGAAAAGGACCTACAAAAACAAACCCAAAACAATTAAGAAAATGGTCATAGGAACACACATATTGATAGTTACCTTAAACGTGAATGGATTAAATGCTCCAACCAAAAGACACAGGCTTGCTGAATGGATGCAAAAACAAGACCCATATATATGCTGTCTACAAGAGACCCACCACAGACCTAGGGACACATACAGACTGAAAGTGAGGGTATGGAAAAAGATATTCCATGCAAATGGAAATCAAAAGAAAGCTGGAGTAGCAATACTCATATTAGATAAAAAAAACTTTAAAATAAAGAATGTTACAAGAGACAAGGAAGGACACTACATAATGATCAGGGGATCAATCCAAGAAGAAGATATAACAATTATAACTATATATGCACCCAACATAGGAGCACCTCAATACATAAAGCACCTGCTAACAGCTATAAAAGAGGAAATCGACAGTAACACAATAAGAGTGGGGGACTTTAACACCTCACCTACATCAATGGGCAGATCATCCAAACAGAAAATTAATAAGGAAACAGAAGCTTTAAATGACACAATAGACCAGATAGATTAATTGATATTTATAGGACATTCCATCCCAAAACAGCAGATTACACTTTCTTCTCAAGTGCACATGGAACATTCTCCAGGATAGATCACATCTTGGGTCACAAATCAAGCCTCAGTAAATTTAAGAAAATTGAAATCATATCAAGCATCTTTTCTGACCACAATGCTATGAGATTAAAAATCAATTACAGGGAGAAAAACGTAAAAAATACAAATACTTGGAAGCTAAACAATACATTACTAAATAACCAAGAGATCACTGAAGAAATCAAAGAGGAAATCAAAAATTACCTGGAGACAAATGACAATAAAAACATGATGATCCAAAACCTATGGGATGCAGCAAAAGCAGTTCTAAGAAGGAAGTTTATAGCTATACAAGCCTACATCAAGAAACAAGAAAAATCTCAAATAAACAATCTAACCTTACACCTAAAGGAACTAGAGAAAGAAGAACAAGCAAAACCCAAAGTGAGCAGAAGGAAGAAATCATAAAGATCAGAGCAGAAATAAATGAAATAGAGACAAGGAAAACAATAGCAAAAATCAATAAAACTAAAAGGGTGTTCTTTGAGAAGATAAACAAAATTGATAAACCATTAGTGAGACTCATCAAGAAAAAGTAGGAGAGGACTCAAAACAATAAAATTAGAAATGAAAAAGGAGAAGTTATAACAGACACCACGGAAATACAAAGCACCCTAAGAGACTACTACAAGCAACTCTTTGCCAATAAAATGGACAACCTGGAATAAATGGACAAATTCTTAGAAAGATATAACCTTCCAAGACTGAACCAGGAAGAAATACAGAATATGAACAGACCAATTACAAGTAATGAAATTGAAACTGTGATTAAAAATCTTCCAACAAAAAAAAGTCCAGGACCAGATGGCTTCACAGGCGAATTCTATCAAACATTTAGAGAAGAGCTATTACCCATCCTTCTCAAACTCTTCCAAAACATTGCAGAAGAAGGATCACTCCCAAACTCATTCTATGAGGCCACCATCACCCTGATACCAAAACCAGACAAAGATACTACAAAAAAAGAAAATTACAGACCAATATCACTGATGAATATAGATGCAAAAATCCTCAGCAAAATACTAGCAAACAGAATCCAACAACACATTAAAAGGATCATGCACCACGATCAAGTGGGATTTATCCCAGTGATGCAAGGATTCTTCAATATATGGAAATCAATCACTGTGATACACCATATTAACAAATTGAAGACTAAAAACCATATGATCATCTCAATAGATGCAGAAAATGCTTTTGGCAAAATCAACACCCATTTATGATAAAAACACTCCGGAAAGTGGGCATAGAGGGAACCTACCTCAACATAATAAAGGCCATATATGACAAACCTACAGCAAATATCATCCTCAAGGGTGAAAAACTGAAAGCATTTCATCTAAGATCAGGAACAAGACAAGGATGTCCACTCTCACCACTATTATTCAACATAGTTTTGGAAGTCCTACCCACGTCAATCAGAGAAGAAAAAGAAATAAAAGGAATCCAAATTGGAAAAGAAGAAGTAAAACTGTCACTGTTTGTAGATGACATGATACTATACATAGAGAATCCTAAAGATGCCACCAGAAAACTACTAGAGCTAATCAATGAATTTGGTAAAGTTGCAGGATACAAAATTAATGCACAGAAATCTCTTGCATTCCTATACATTAATGATGAAAAATCTGAAAGAGAAATTAAGGAAACACCCCCATTTACCATTGCAACAAAAAGAATAAAATACCTAGGAATAAACCACCTAGGGAGACAAAAGACCTGTATGCAGAAAACTATAAGACACTGATGGAAGAAATTAAAGATGATACCAACAAATGGAGAGATATACCGTGTTCTTGGATTGGAAGAATCAATATTGTGAAAATGACAATACCACCCAAAGCAATCTACAGATTCAATGCAATCCCTATCAAATTACCAATGGCATTTCTTAAGGAAGTAGAACAAAAAAATTCTTAAAATTTGTGTGGAACACAAAAGATCCCGAATAGCCAAAGCAGTCTTGAGGGAAAATAACGGAGCTGAAGGAATCAGACTCCCTGTCTTCAGAGTATACTACAAAGCTACAGTAATCAAGACAATATGGTACTGGCACAAAAACAGAAATATAGATCAATGGAACAAAGTAGAAAGCGCAGAGTTAAGCCCACGCACCTATGGTCAACTAATCTATGACAAAGGAGGCAAGGATATACAATGGAGAAAAGGCAGTCTCTTCAATAAGTGGTGCTGGGAAAACTGGACAGCTACATGTAAAAGAATGAAATTAGAACACTCCCTAACACCATACACAAAAATAAACAAAATGGATTAGAGACGTAAATGTAAGACTGGACACTATAAAACTCTTAGAGGAAAACATAGGAAAAACACTCTTTGACATAAATCATAGCAAGATCTTTTTTGATCCACCTCCTAGAGTAATGGAAATAAAAACAAAAATAAACAAATGAGACCTAATGAAACCTCAAAGCTTTTGCACAGCAAAGGAAACCATAAACAAGACGAAAAGACAACCCTCAGAATGGGAGAAAATATTTGCCAACGAACCAACAGACAAAGGATTAATCTCCAAAATATATAAACAGCTCATGCAGCTCAATATTAAAAAAACAAACAACCCAGTCCAAAAATGGGCAGAAGACCTAAATAGACATTTCTCCAAAGAAGACATACAGATGGCCAAGAAGCACATGAAACGCTGCTCAACATCACTAATTATTAGAGAAATGCAAATCAAAACTACAATGAGGTATCACCTCACACCAGTTAGAATGGGCGTCATCAGAAAATCTACAAACAACAAATGCTGGAGAGGGTGTGGAGAAAAGGGAACCCTCTTGCACTGTTGGTGGGAATGTAAACTGATACAGCCACTGTGGAGAACAGTATGGAGGTTCCTTAAAAAACTAAAAATAGAATTACCATATGACCCAGCAATCCCACTACTGGGCATATACCCAGAGAAAACCATAATTCCGAAAAACACATGCACCCCAATGTTCTTTGCAGCAATATATACAATGGCCAGGTCATGGAAGCAACCTAAATGCCCATCGACAGATGAATAGATAAAGAAGATGTTGCCCATATATACAATGGAATATTACTTAGCCATAAAAACGAACAAAAGTGGGTCATTTGTAGATACGTGGACGGATCTAGAGACTGTCATACAGAGTGAAATAAGTGAGAAAAAGAAAAACAAATATCGTATATTAATACATATATGTGGAACCTAGAAAAATGGTACAGATATACCAGTTTGCAGGGCAGAAATTGAAACACAGATGTAGATAACAAACGTATGGACACCAAGGGGGACAAGCGGCAGGGGGTGAGGGTGGTGGTGTGATAAATTGGGAGATTGGGATTGACATGTATACACTGATGTGTATAAAATGGATGACTAATAAGAGCCTGCTCTATAATAAGTAAATAAAATAAAATTTAAAAAATATATATCAGGCTGCTCAAGTGACCATCAGCCTGTCTGACCCTTCCCTCCCCTCCCCTGGCCAACCCCATCTATTCATCAGATGTTCTCAGCCTTAATTGAAATTGAGAACACAGTGATGACCGAAATGTGCCATGGTTCATACAGCACATAGTACTTCATAATCTCATAGGGAATGTGACACGAAATGATGAGATAGGTCGTTTACACCCTGCCGACTTTCTGAAAGTGTGTTACATAGCCTAAATTTAAAAAATGCAATGAGAATTAACACAAGGTAATAGGCAGGCTTGGGCGTTTTAAAATGTATATAGGAGAAGGTAAAGAAGTAGAAATTAAATCACCAAAAAAAAAAGAAAAAAAATAGCTGTTTTATTTAATCTGTCAACAAATATTCACTGCATATTTCTGGGTCTGGGGAAACAAGCAAAGTGTCACAGAGCTGAGTTCATTTTCATTCCTTGCCTTCTTCTCCTCCTTTCCCTATTTCTGTTGCCCTTTTTCTACTTTTGGAGATTCACTCTCATTTGTGGAGCTATATCCAATCAGATCAATTAATTTTTAAATTCTTAGTCTTTTTCTACATATGTACATACCATCACTCCTGTCCTTACAATATAGATCAGACAGTTTTTCCCTTAAACATGGGCCATTGAGCTTGCTTCCCTATTGGTTTCTGTAATGTTGGATCAGAGATAGTTTTCTTTTGGGGATTCACTTTCCAAAGAGGCAATGGTATGAGTTTGGTTGTTGATAGGCCAGGGCTGCTCCAAGGGCTGGGATTAGAGCATGGGAGAGCACTAAAACAGGGTGAGTGATCTGGAAAGACCCTGGAAGCAGGCAAGAAGAAGAAGTCAGGACACATAGGCTGAATAGCAGGCATAGTATCATGGTCACAAGCAACAGGCTGAGGACAGAGAAGCAGGTTGGTATCATGGGGTCTTTCCAGCAGGTAGTAGGTTCTTCCTGATGTTGGACTCCAGGTTCTATGAGGACTGATGACAGCAAACCCTGGCATTGTATATCATTCCCAAATGAGACTGAGCTCCAACTCTATGCCTCAGCCAGTCTGATGCACTTACCTCTCTCCATATTTACTTTGTTCTTCTCCTTCCTCATGTATTTGTTATAATTTCTTTTTGTAATTCTATCCAGAATTCAAAATCCAACTTAATGCAAGCTTTCTTTAAGCTTTTCCTGACTACATTAACTAGAAATATTTTTCTCTTTCAAATTCACATTCTGAAGAGGCAAAGGATGACCATTTATTTGAGTACCTATATGTGTAAAATTTTAATTTGAGATTTTTTTTGTTGAATCCTTATTTGAACCTTGTATAAAGGGTAGCCCCAATATTAAGATGTGAAGAATGATTCTAGAGAGTGATAATACTCTCTTCCTTTTTAAGTTGTCATGACCTATCTATTAGGATTCTGAAATAACATAAAAGTATAGGAAAGACTAGAGATGTCTTGGCTGGATGACTTTTAGGAGATTTTGTTGACCACGTGATGCTCAATCTATTATGGGACTCAGATAATATCCTGGTATAATTTGACTGAAGAGAAGGAAACATTCACAATAAGTTTATAAATGAATACATTATGGTATTTCCCTAGTATCCTCCCAGTCCTGACTCACTGCATCTATACATACAACCAAACGATGCAGCAGGAGGTATCCTGAGATTGGATCACCTAGGGAGAGAGTGGACAGAGAAGAGAGGAAGGTCCATGACTAAATACTACAGTGTCCTCTCATCTAGAGAGCATTCAGTTGCCGCAGAAACTTCCCATATATTGACTAAAATGAGGGCAGAAAATAGAGGTTCATGGTGATTTTGATAGATGCCCTTTCTATGAAGTGGTGGGCGAAAACTTGATCATAGTAGTTAGATGAGAGATGTAGAAAGCTTTTCTGTGAAGGGAGGGGAGAAATGGGCAGAGCTTGGAGGGGGATGTGGGTCAAGGGATTATTTGTTGAGCTGGGAAATAATATGGCAAACTTATCTACTGATGGAAATAATGCCAGAAAGAGTAATAAAATACTTTTTTTTGAAGGCGGGAGAGGGATTAAAATCATTGAGTAGGAGGGGGGAATGGAATCCATACAGACATAGAGGGGTTGACTTTACACAGGATGGGGGCATCTTAGACAGGGTTAAGGCTACCCTGCTTATTATAATAGGAGGAAAACCAGATGAGTACTGGTGCAAACCTACTAATGATTTGGTTGGGGAAGATAGGTTGCTCTTATCTGATTGCATTTATTTTGTCTTTCTGAAGAGTGAGAAGTTTATTGCAGAAGAGAGGAGAAGTTGTGCAATGATTAACTCAGATAGTAGGAAGGCAGATTTACTTGGTAAGTGTGACAGAATTGATGGTTAATTCTGAGGGCACATTTGAGAATTGTGGACATAACATTTAAAGGGAGATATGTCATATGTCATGGGTGATTTTCTCCTAAAATATTTAGCTGTGTAGACATAGTCATATTATATGTAGAGAGTTGGAATTTTCCAAGGTTTGTTTGCCAGATACATATGATGCCAGGAAGGGGGACAAAGGAGCTAAGAGTATTTTCAAGGAAGTTATTAGAGTTCCTAGAGCATGGAATCTAAGCTGGGTTGGAGGAAATTGAGAACATGGGAGGGTGTGAAGACTGAGAGAACTCAGTTGACTGGAAGTCCCTGCAAGGAGGAAGAATGATTGGAATTGAGCACATGAATACGTCGTCTGGAAGGACAGGAGAGAATAGTTAGAGAAAGTGGGCACTCAACATTTTGGATGTGGTGTGACAGCAAGGTCTGGAGTGAGTGGATACGATGTGGAAGAGATATTTGGAGGAAAGGAAGTTCAGCAACTGAGAGGCTAGGATATAGGAAACCAGGCCTACATGGACACTGAGATCAGCAAGAATGTAGAAAGAGTATTGTTAGAGAGAAATACATCTCTCCAGATGTCAGTCTTTCTCAAATGAAGGAAAGTGACTTCACGGTCAATAGATGACATCAGCAAGTGGCTGGTGACACAGCAGTGTGTTGTGGGCTTCAGAGGAGCAGACGAGAGGAGGAAGACAGGCAATGTCTTGGCAGTGGTAGGTAGGTAGGGGTCAAAAATCTTCAACTCAGGGGTTCAGGGGCTGTGGGAGAAAAAATAGCCGCCATTTGAGAAGGCCTCAGGGGAAGCAGTCTCTTTGAGACATAGTCAAGTTGCAATCGGAGCTGAGGATAAAGAATTTGTTCGTAAGTGACCATGAATGTCATAGGGTACAGTTGAGGGTTTATGTGTTTGGGAATAGACAGGAAATGAGGACATATAAGAAGAGAGGTGAGGTTGGTTAACCTGGAAGGTGATTTGAATAGAAAGCATTGCGACTCTGGACAGTGGTCATCCTGTAGGTCAGGTGGCGTGGTGGCTTGGGAGATGGTGAGAGCCCCCTCCATGGGACAAATTTCCTAGTAGTCCCTATGGCGGTGGTGCCCCTGAGGAAGCTATCATAAGTGAGTGAGGACATCTGTGTGGTCTGTTCTATGCCTTTCAAAGCCGTTCTGCCTCGGCGAGATAATGTAGGTCTTTGTCAGAGAATGGAGTACGGGAAACACTGAATTTTTTCTGCTCCTGAGTATACTATGTACATGTACACTAATATATACCTCTTACGTTCCTTGGCTTCACCTGCCCTCAGAAGAATGGCACCTTATGTGCAGGAAAACTATACAAACCAATGTGCTTAGCCCCCAGAGACTTGGATAACAAGAAGTACTGTCTTTTTTTTGCATCCTTTCCCCCAGATTCTCTTTTTATAGGTCCTCGGGAAATAGAACTTCTCAGAATTAAGAGTCTCTCTGTTTTGTGGTCTGCTGTCATTACTTGGTGGTTCATGGTGGGTAACCTTGCTGCTACCTGTGCCACTGCTGACCTCCTCCAGGTCCACTGATCCCTGGTGTTCTCTCCCTGCCAATCAATTAGCCCCATCTGTTTCTGTCCTCATAGAACCATAGGCTCCCAAAGGACCTTAAAGGTTTATAGACTGTAGCAGGAGCCATAGGTTCCCCTAATATTCAGGCCTACTCTACAGTCCGACCCACGCTGCTGGACTTGTTCTTTCTGGTGATATTCTTTGAGGAGCCCATTACCCTCTATTGGCCTGAAACCCAACTGGGAACTGTGTTCTCACTCTCTTTCATGAGCTCATAGATTCTGTGCTAATCAATGAATGTGGCTAGGTATCTCTTTTAGTGTCCCTCAATAATCAATCATCTGTTAAGAAACTTCTGAAGAGTAGTAACAGTTGGGAGACTTGTTAGTCTAAATTATTAGTTCTCAGATTTTGACCTGCATCAGAATTATCTGGGGCTGTTAAATCACAGATTGCTGGACCCATCCCCAGGCCTCTTTTTCTGTATGCCTAGATGGAGCCAGAGAATTTGATAAGTTCTCAAGTGACATAATGCTGCAGGTCATGGAACCACACTTTGCGAACCACTGGACTGGAGCATACTGAAGACTTTGAAATTGCATTGCCTAAGGCAAAATGCCAGTCCAATAAAATTTTAACTATGATTCAGTCAAAATATTCACATATTATAGAAATTAAAGTTGAATTAATATTCTTAATTGTAATCTTCTTGAAGATAGTCACCGTTTCTTTTTTCACCATTTCTTTTTGTATCCTCTGCAGTAGAACTCAGAATTAAAAGAGCAAAGTAAAACTCAAGATGAAAGGATATAGTTGATGTCCTTGCCTATCTGGAAATATGTCTGAAAATGGCTACATCCAAGCAAAAGTGGTTCAGATAGTGAATGGCTTCAGAGCCTAAGAGTTGTAGGAGGGCCAGCCTATCTTAAAGGGAGCTGACATTCATCTAACCATCAGTCAATCCCAACTCTGGGTGTTCTGATCAATCCTATATCTTTCCTTTTCACAGATAATGAGATCAATTATGTTGAAATGAGTGTTTTGCCCAGTGGATAATTTGAGTGAGAACAATAAAAGCACTTACTACTCCAATAGACTGAAGCAAAAAAACCCTTTTTTGTTTTTTGTTTTCTCTCTCTTTTCAGCAAAAGATGGCCATTCTGGAAGGGAGAAGAGAGCTAAGAAAATAACTCATCTGAAATCAGAGCCCATAATCACACATCCCAGAGAGACAGGAGTCTTAGGGCTGGAGGAGTAATCGACAATCAGGTAGGATAGCTCTTCTCACCTGGAGAAAAGGAAAAATTATCATATTACTGTCATAATTCCTAGGCTTCTCATACCTTAAAGATTTCATTGTTAGTTATTTAGGTGGCTAGTTTTAGAGTCAAATTTATCTCTATATAACAGCTTTTGTTGTTTAAGAATATGCAACCTATCTCTGATTCCTTTGCTCATCACTGACCATCAGCCTAGTAGAGGTTAAGTCCCACAAAACTGAGTAAAAACTTTGTAATTTCTGTCATCATGTTAGGATTTGTACATTGTTCTGTGAGAATGGGATGAAGTGGAGCAGGCAGAGTGGGACTCTGAAGCGAGCTGTAGACCCATGAGGATGCTCAAGAACTAGGGGAAATAAGAGAGAGGGGAGAACGGAAGGGAGAGAGATGTGTAGGTAGGGAAGGTCCAGGGTTTTGAAATACAGGACTTTGAACTTGGATCTAGTAAATTCTACAATACACAGTAATTTTCCCATTGTGAAAGTGAAAACCAATGGCTTATGTTAGGACGAATGAATAGCAACATAGAATTGGACAGTGAGTCACTGACTCAGAAGGGAGAGTCCAAACCTCGGTGGAATCTGTTTTTGCAGTGCTTGATTCTGTCACAAGAATTAAATGAGGGGTTGCTCTTTCCACTCTACTCCCAATAGCATCTTCTCGAGTGCAAAGGCAGTATATGGCATATTGATTTCAGTGGATATTCTCTTTCCTTTTAGGACCTCATGCTCTCTATTTCAGATTTCCAAGGGCACTTGTTTCGTGGTTTTGAGTTTCTGTTATCAAAACCCTAAGTTCAAAGGGCAGAATCCATGTCATCACATACTATTCACCAGCACAATCCATTTATTTGCAGTGCTTAAAAAAGTTCCCCTGAGAACTTGGCATAGTTTGAGTTTCTGTAAGTGATTGCCTGGCATATCTGATACGCTGGCAGAGCTTTTCATCTTAGCTAATATCTTCCAGAGATTACTTTACAGTTCATTTACTTGGGCAAGGGCTAAAATGTCCTGAGTCTCTATGTGTTAAGGGTAAATGTGAATATTGAAGTAGAAGGTTAAAAATGTGAGCTTTTATTCTTGATGTTCTTGTCCTCTGTTATAATTCCTTAGGCTATATATTTAGGAATAAGAAGCAGAGTGACTTAGATGGTCCCATAGTTATCATATCCACCCCTCAGCAGTCTTGGAAGGCACAGACAGTAATTCTACAGCGGCATTTGTGCTATAAGGTTTCCTTTACCCCCCTCACTTTTAGGTGGCTATTGCTAGGGGGGTTCACTTATAAATCTGTGAAGAGCTGTTTTAGCCAAGTTATAGAAGAGATATTTTCATCCAAGATATGCTATTTGTAAGAGAGCTAATCACTCTTTATCAAACTTTATGCAAATAAAGCCAAATTAGATTTATTAAGGTGATGAAAGAGAATAGGGACTTTTTAATGGGTAGCAATGCTGTGCATTATCTAAATGCAAGGCAGATGTAATGATGCATTAGCAATGCCGAGAAAATTTAATCAGTGTAGAAAAAATATAATGAAATGGTTGTTTAAACACTGTAAAGCTAATGTTAGAGTAATTACTTCCCATTGAGCAAGGCGTGGAGCACGTTACCCAGGCTCTGTTTGATTAGTCATCCTGCTGCAACATCTGGCCCTTTGATCCATTTTGATTTTAATATAATTACTAAACTTCTGAATTTAAGTTTTGGAATGAATGAATACATAAAACAACTTCTGTAGGAGACAAAGTGTTTGCTAGTTTGTGACAGATTAAAACCGTGTCCCTCACGCTCACTTCTCCCTCCCTGCCGTGTTCACCTTCCCTTTTCCATCATGAAAGAGAACCCTGAAATCCAGAATGGTGGACTTCATTGCCTTTAAGATTAGGTAGCAAATACTTTAAAATATTTTGGTTCTGTGGATGGTCTTTCTCTTGATATACAGGTGGAAATAGTGATATTTAGAACAATTATTTTTTACCTACTGATAGGAAAGGAGCAGAAAGAATAGGTTATAAGAACTAATATCTCTGCTTTCTCTTTGTGGCAGTTTACATTTCTTGTTGAAAATTTAGAAAATACAGATAATAAAAATCAGAAAATAAATATCACCCATAATCCTATTTCCTAGATGTAAATGTTATTGATATTTTGGGAGAATTTCTTACTAAAGCATGACAGTTAATCTACTCTATTCCTCTAATCTAATAATCATATAACTCAGAAATTAACATTGTGGTTAAGACTACAGGAGCAGGAGTCTGATTACCTGGGTCCAAATCCTGATTTCACCTTGGGCAAATTATTTGTTTTCTTGATGCCTCATTTTCTCCACTATAAGTTAAAGATAGTAATAGTGACTACTTCATACGATTGTTGTGAAATTTAAATGAGATAATACATGCAGTGGGCTTATAACAATGCCAAACACATAATGAGTATTTATGTCAGCTATTACTACTACCATTACCTTGGTTGTTCTCTAATTATAAGAATTGTATTTTGCATATATTTTTATAAAATACCTTTTTTTTTTACTTAGCAACATAATATGTCTATGTTTTATGACATAAATATTTTTTATAATATTTTTCTTAATAGATACATTGTATTCTGTTATAAGGACCATAGTTTGTTTATTTAACTAATTGTTTATTTAACTAATTGCTGATTGATGGGTTTTCAGGCTCTCTGAAATTTTTAAATTTTATAAACAATATTTCCTTAGAACTCTTTCTTAGGAATGAAATTGCTGGGTAAAAATGCATTAACATTTAAAAACTTTTGACATGTATAGTGAAATTGCTCTCTATAAAAGTGGTAACATGTCTCTTTCTCCCCTTCTTCCCTAAAACTGAGTATTATTAGCCCACAGGGAAAACAATTTAACAATTTAGTGGGCAAAAAGTGGTAGGTCATGGTTTCTTTAATTTGAATTAATATTTTTCCTGTATCCTGGGATTTTCCATTCTGTCAATTTCCTATTAATATCCTCTACTCATATATTTTTGAAGCATTAGTCTTGTACTTTTAAGTCTTGGTATTTTTTAGAGCTTAAGGAGATTAACTTTTTGCAAATATTTCCCCCAGTTTATACTTTGCTTTTAATCTTGTTATATGGTTTTTATTTTGGTTATGTAGAACTTTTAAAAGTTTTATGTAGTCAAATTACTCATTATTTTTGTTTATGATTTCTAGTTTTGACATGAAATTTAGAGCATTTAGAAAGTCTTATGTGTGTTTTTAGGTAACCGTTTTAGGGTTTTATTTTGACGTTGTTATCTTTTAAGTCAATTTGAACTTTTTTTTGAGGTAGGGATCCAAATCAATCAATCAATCAATTTTTTTATTGTATTTTCTTATGTTTATTCTATGTTTGACAACTTCATTAAATCCCTATTCATATGAATAATTTTTTTCAGGTGATACTATTGGGATTTCAGGTTAAAAATTTGAGAATAGTTTTACATACGTTATTCAGACACATGATTGATTATATCACAAATGTATATAGCATCTGCTGCCCAACTGTGAGAGTCACGTTCTTGAAGATTATATGGCAGAAGAATCTGTGGTTGAGGAAAAGAGGTTTTGAAAAAAAATTGAAATGGGGGCCAGGTTCCAAGTAAATCTGTGAAGGCTCTTTGGAATGGTTTTTCCATTCACCAAATTAAGACAAGTAATTTCCTACTCAAAATAATGACAAGGCCAGTGACATTTTATACCCACTTAATATTAAGGGACACAGTGCAAATCATTGCCATTCACATCTCTTCAACTTTGGTAGGTCCAATCTTTTCACTGAGATTCATGTATGTTTGTTTTACTCTCTTTACACAAGATGGATTCAAAGAGGAAAGGAATATTTCTCTCTCCAGGGATGGATTCAGGTTCTGTGGCTCCTGAAGATTATACAGTTTGGGAGACCCTTTTTAAGAAAAAGAATACAAGCTTTAAAATACACTGTTAGGTACTGATTAGATATGAGTGCTGATTTAGAATGAGAGAAATCAAAACATACAACACATTAAAGGAAAGCTGGTCAATACTACAAACTTCACAAAATTCAGAAAATAACATAATATTTTTATTAATAAACTGCATGATGCATTTTGGCTGCATACTTTTCCTTACATTTTACATAACAATTTTATAACCTAGCTTTCTTTAGAAAGAATAAGATACATCAATCCTTCCTCTAGCATGCTTTGTTTAAGGTGAGGTTTGAGGGGGAAAGGGGACACAGAGTTGGGAGAGCTGGAGGTGGTGTGACAGTACGGATGTGGCCTACAGCACCTGGCACTGAAAGTATGTAGATGGTAGAAAAGAGATGGGTGAAGTTGACTGTGAACCACATAAATATATCCCTGATACCAAACTAAACATTTTCTCTCCTCAACTTTCCCATATCCAGATCCCCAAAATGTTGGCAGCAACTCCAGTGCCACCCCAAATAAGAAGAGTGATGGAAGGGAAGTCTAAATGGAAAGAACACCAGTCTTGATCAATTTTAAAAAATACCTTACTTTTGCAAATTTTACAAGAACACGTGATCTTGTGAATTCATTGCCAAGGTTCTTCCCAGGGCCTTAGAAGGGTCCCATGCAAGTGAGGAGGAATGAAGCTTAAGCTTCATTAGTTTCATAGTAAATTTGCCTTTGTGTATCAGATATTCCATTCAAATATTTATTGTCTTTGTCATTTAATGTCTAAGTCTTGCTATGACTGCCATCATAGTTTTTGAGATGCAAAATTACTTAGATAATTGACATAGAAAATACTTTATCACCTCAGATGAGTAGGTATTCCCTAATATGCAGGGTTCCTGAGTTTAAACTCTTTCTGAAAATCTTTCTGTAAGAACATTAGGAGAATTTGTCAGAGCACTAGGAGTTATCTCTTTACACTCCTGCACCTGTGCATTAATGCCTTCCCCCCTTACACATGGTCCAACTTCACTTTTTATTTTTAATATTGTCCTCATTGTGCCTTGCATCTTTTCTTTTTAACATCTTTATTGGAGTATAATTGCTTTACAATGTTGTGTTAGTTTCCGCTTTATAACAAAGTGAATCAGCTATACATATACATAAATCCCCATATCCCCTCCCTCTTGTGTCTCCCTCCCTCCCACCCTCCCTGTCCCACCACTCTAGGGGGACACAATGCACCGAGCTGATCTCCCTGTGCTATGCGGCTGCTTCCCAATAGCTATCTATTTTACATTTGGTAGTGTATATATGTCCATGTCACTCTCTCACTTCGTCCCAGCTTACCATTCCCCCTCCCCGTGTCCTCAAGTCCATTCTCTACATCTATGTCTTTATTCCTTTCCGGCCCCTAGGTTCTTCATAACCTATTTTTTTTTTTTTTTTTTAGATTTCATATATATGTGTTAGCATATGGCATTTGTTTTTCTCTTTCTGACTTACTTCACTCTGTATGACAGACTCTGGGTCCATCCACCTCACTACAAATAACTCAGTTTCGTTTCTTTTTATGGCTGAGTAATATATTCCATTGTATATATGTGCCACATCTTCTTTATCCATTCATCTGTTGATGGACACTTAGGTTGCTTCCATGTCCTGGCTATTGTAAATAGAGCTGCAATGAACATTGTGGTACATGACTCTTTTTGAATTATGGCTTTCTCAGGGTATATGACCAGTAGTGGGATTGCTGGGTCCTATGGTAGTTCTATTTTTAGTTTTTTAAGGAAACTCAATACTGTTCTCCATAATGGCTGTATCAATTTACATTCCAACCAACAGTGCAAGAGGGTTCCTTTTTCTCCACACCCTCTCCAGCATTTATTGTTTGTAGATTTTTTGATGATGGCCATTCTGACTGGTGTGAGGTGATACCTCATTGTAGTTTTGATTTGCATTTCTCTAATGATTAGTGATGTTGAGCACCCTTTCATGTGTTTGTTGGAAATCTGTATATCTTCTTTGGAGAAATGTCTATTTAGGTCTTCTGCCCATGTTTGGATTGAGTTGTTTGTTTTTTTGATATTGAGGTTCATGTAAATTTTGTAGATTAATCCTTTGTCAGTTGCTTCGTTTGCAAATATATTCTCCCATTCTTAGGGTTATCTTTTCATCTTGTTTATGGTTTCCTTTGCTGTGCAAAAGCTTTTAAGTTTCATTAGGTCCAAGTTGTTTATTTTTGGTTTTATTTCCATTTCTCTAGGAGGTAGGTCAAAAAGGATCTTGCTGTGATTTATGTCATAGAGTGTTCTGCCTATGTTTTCCTCTAAGAGTTTTATAGTGTCCGGTCTTACATTTAGGTCTCAAATCCATTTTGAGTTTATTTTTGTGTATGGTGTTCTAATTTCATTCTTTTACCTGTAGCTGTCCAGTTTTCCCAGCACCACTTACTGAAGGGGCTGTCTTTTCACCATTGTATATTCTTGCCTCCTTTATCAAAAATAAGGTGACCATATGTGCGTGGGTTTATCTCTGGACTTTCTATCCTGTTCCATTGATCTATGTTTCTGTTTTTGTGCCAGTACCATACTGTCTTGATTACTGTAGCTTTGTAGTATAGTCTGAAGTCTAGGAGCCTGATTCCTCCAACTCCATTTTTCTTTCCCAAGATTTGCCTTGCATCTTTTAAACAACAACTTTATTGAGCTGTATATTACCATTTAATATGCCCATATAGAGTGTGGAATTCAGTGGCTTTAGTATATTCAGTATACTAGTATATATTCAGTATTCAGTACATATTTAGTTGTGCATCCATCACCACAATTTTAGAACAGTTTTATTACTCCCAAAAGAAATTCTGCACCCCTTATCCATTATTCCTTGAGTCCCCATCCCTAAGCAACCACTAATCTACTTTCTGTGTCAATAGATTTGCCTACTATGGGCATTTCATATAAATTGAATCTCACAATATGTGGTCCTTGTGACTACTTTCTTTTACTTTGCATAGTGTTTTCAAGTTCATCTATTTTGTAGCATGTATGAACACTTCATTTATTTTATTTCTGAAAAATATTCCATTGTATAGATACACCACATTTTATTTATCCAATTATTGCTTGATATATTTTTATTCTGTTTCTACCTCTTGACTATAATTAATAATATTTCTTTGAATATTTGTGTACACATTTTTGTGTAGATGTATATTTTAACTTCTGTTGAGTATACACCTAGGAGTGGAATTGCTGGGTCATAAGATAACTCTATGTTTAACATGTTGAGGAACTGCCAAACCGTTTTCCAAAGTGGCTGCACTATTTTCCGTTCCTACCTGCATTGTATGAAAATTTCAAATTCTCCACAGCCTTATCAATACTTGTTATCTAATATTTTATTCTAGCCATCCTAGTGAGTGTGAAGTGGTACCTTACTGTGGTTTCAATTTGCATTTTCCTAATGAATAATGCCAACTTTACTTTGTCACAATTTTCTCTGTCTGTCTCAAAGGTGCCAGCAGAAGAGTCTCTACACTTTTCTCCTTGCCTTTTGCTTTATCTTCTTTCTTTACACCCCTTAATATCTGTCAGTTCAGGGCCAAACTTGGAAATCACTCTAGATATTTCAGGAAGGATTTAATATAGGGATTTAGAAACTTGGAAGGACCATAGGAGCAGAAGTCAGGGAGCTACCTCTTATCTATTGATTTCAAGTGTTTAGACTGTAGCTGGAATCCAAAGATCAGGAAACTGCTCCAGCTGTGGTTTCTGTTGCTGCTGTAATTGCCTGTCTCCATCTGGAATCCTGAATCCTGAGGCTGGCTACAAAACCTCACGTCCCTTTGAACCTCTTGGTCAGTAGTAATAGCAGCAGGAAGATGGCCTCCTCCTCACTCCCCAAACTCCTGCAAATGTATCTCATTGGCATAACTTAATATGCATCTTGAACCTAATTTTTTCATGTTCAAGACCCATCTTTACAGGAAAGTATATAGAAAGGGGTGAGAGTTAATGCTAAATGCTCATAGACCATAACCAGCCACTGTTAGTTCCCTCATGACCTGGTTGGAAACATTGACTATGAATATTTCCTCTCCCCCCATATCTTTTGCTGTCAGTAGGAGCAATGGGTCTGGGGTTTGGGTGAAAGTATAATGGGTAGAATTGGGGACTGAAAGGAACCAAGAAAGGCTCAATTTACATCAGATTTATACTGGAAAGTGTAACGAGTTCATATTGAAAGAAAGGCATTGCTCAGAAAAACCCTGAATTATGGGGAGAGAAGACCCAGTTTGGGCTGATTTTGAGGAACTATTTGGGGGAGGGCTGAAGAGTAAGATTAGGAGCGTGGTGCAAGTGCCATGCTGTACTGAGGGCTACTTATTACAAATAGATGGGTGAAGAGGGCTTTATACTCTTGAGTGTAATGTAGAGTAATCCCTTTGGCATTTTTCAAGAGACTGGATTAGTGATTTAAATTGCCTTTCAGTTTTTTATGGATTTCAAATTTAATGTCTTTTTCTGAATGTGACACCATGCTGGACTTGGTTGAGAAGGAACCCACCTTTATTCTGGATTCATCCTCTTTTTCCAAGTATTATTAATAAGAGTGGCTCAACTTTTATGTGAACTGAACTGAAATTTTCATGGTTGGGGAGAAGGAATCAGATATAAAACTATCAGAACTTTGAGTGAGAGATATTTGTAGTTAGCTGGATCTCTCTTCTCTCACACCTATAGCAGCGGCTCCCTGGGAACACCCCTCACCCTGCAATATGTCTGAACTTCTTAATTGAGATGGAGAAGAAGATGATAAGGAAGGCAGGGGATATTTGACTTTCATTGGAATAACACACACTATCCCAAACCGAATTAATGAGAACCTCTTTGTAATCAAACCATTCTGTAAATTGTGTTTAAAGTCTGTTTTGTTATATTCAAAATAGGTTTAGAGGTATTCATTGTGAAAAAGATTTGACAATTCTAAGAATAGACTCCCGAGAAACAGCTTCTCTTAGTAGAATAAACTTACTTAAAATGGAAGGCTCTTGAGAGTAGAGTTAGTTATTTTTAATACAGAGCTTAGTAAAAAAGTCTCACCACCCTGATAAGCTTCAGAAGAGGTACTGCTTGACTGTGTATTTGTCAAGTGGATCAGGGTAAACTTGGTTCTCTTCTGGGGAAAAATTAATCATAAGGATGCTAGATTCTTTGCCCTAGTCTTCCTTTTTGTTTTAGGCATTGGTTTAGGTTGGAGGAAGATTCATTTCTAATCCCAAAGAGAATCCACAAAAACACTTTGGAAGTCAGGAAAGAGAAGGATTAAATTAGAATACATTGGAAGGCAGAGGTGAGAGGCTTTCCTCTAAGATTTCAGGGATAGCACAAAAGAATCATGCATTTTGGGGCTTCACTGGTGGTCCAGTGGTTAAGAATCTGCCTTCCAATGCAGGGGACACGGGTTTGCTTCCTGGTCAGGGAACTAAGATCCCACATACCATGGGACAGCTAAGCCTGTGCGCTTTAGAGCCTGCATGCTGCAACTACTGAACCCGTGCCCTCTGGAGCCCGTGCGCCATGCCACAACTAGAAAGAAGCCCGCGTGCCGCAAGGAAGAGCCCGCGTGACACAACGAAAAGATCCTGCATGGCAACAAATATCCTGCATGCCGCAACTAAGACCGGAAGCAGCCAAAAAAGAAAAAAAAAAAAAGAATCATGCATTTCTTTTAACAAATAGATTGAATGTTAAAATCAAAGGCAGTGGGGACATATGTATATGTATAACTGATTCACTTTGTTATAAAGCAGAAACTGACACACCATTGTAAAGCAATTATACTCTAATAAAGATGTTAAAAAAAAATCAAAGGCGGTTTCAGAATTTTAGAATTGGAATGGACCTTAGAATTTATCTTGTCTGTTCTCTCATGTTTCTGAGGAGGAGGTTGAAAAGTGCAGAGGAGTGTTAAATTTCCTTAAGGTCATACAGGTTGAATTTTGCCACTGGTCCATTAAATCTTCTACTGCGCTAAGACCTATGTGCTGAGAAGCCATACTGGAATTTAGTGTTGTCTTCTTTATATGAAAGTCAGAACTGCTGAAACAGTTAGGAGTAGAAGAGCCACTCAGAACAATGCATATGATCTAGACGATTTCACTTTAAGAAAAGGCCTAAGTATGTTTGCTATCCAAGATTGGACAGGAGAGACTGACAATGAGGAGAACCAGAGTTAGGGTTGTGCCTCAATATAATATCTTTCTGTAACTTACTGAAGCTTGTGGCCCTGTGTTAATTTATCTCTTATGAAGAGTAGTTTACAAATCAAGATTTTAAAATACAATGCTTGACTGAATTGTCTGTTTTTAGCTTGGGTCTCGGCTCATCATGTTTAAATTGAAGATAATGGAATTTCATAATTGTGTTGCCTACGAGGTTTTTGTTTGTTTTCTTAATGGATGAAGTTGGCTGTTGCTTATATATAAGAAGGCTCCTTGTCGAAGATAGTTTACCAACTGGTCCATCACTAGCGTTTGAATGCTGCCACTAGGGAACCATTCCTTTGACTTAAGCTTTTCTTCATCTGGCTTTTTTTTTTTTTTTTTTAATTCATATATCCCTGGAAAAGTGGGTGTGAAGAAACCATTTTCCCCTAATTGACAGTTTGCCCTGCATTCTGATGTTTGGAATAATGATTTTCAGGCATTGCAAGACCCTGAATCATTAGTTTTATTCTCTCTACTCCTGTTACTAAAACAGGTTCTAGTTCTTAAATTGGTTAGTGGGCTTGTGTATGTACTTTGCATTATTATGCTTCATAGCTTATATATGTTTCACGTGTATTCCTTTGTATACATTGAATATTACATAATAAAATATTTAAAAATTAAGTTATTGCATGCAACAGAGACTTGAGAATAGGGGGTCATTTAAAATTTTCATGTATGTCAGTATTTTAAACAAAGCACTTAAAATATCTTGACCAAGAGTATATCGTATTTTGAAAGCCAACATCTGAACAGGAAACATCTTTTTAATTCTTCTTATTTTCAACTGATGATTCTTATTAGGGTCTAATCTAGCTAGATACTGCATTGTATGACTTAGATAAAAGAGTCACCTTTGTTCTGAGTACTTATGAAATGCTCCATGCAGATTTCAGACTGGATATATGACTGCTGTTGGCTCCACATCCAAACTTAAAGTTGTAGAAGTTTTGAAACATGGGAGATCCAATTCAGAGGAGTAAAACTGATCATTTGTTTCGGAAAAACTTTGAACGACATTCAGTTAGATGTGTAATCCTGGGTTTTAGTGTGGTAGGAAATGGGGAATGGGAGGAGGCCTTTCTTGCTCTGAGTTTGTTGAGACTGTGGATACGCAATGCCAGCTAAAGCCAGCTACGTCAGAAGGAATGATGTGCAGTTCTGCTTTTCTTCCATCTATTTTGAACAGATAACCCAGGGGTTGAGTGTTGTCTATTGTATTAGTCAGGGTTCTCCAGAGAAACAACTAATCAAAGATACACACACACGCACACACACGTGTATGTGTGTGCATGTGTGTGTGTGTGTGTGTGTGTGTGTAGATAGAGAGGTTTATTATGAGGAGTTGACTCACGTGATTAACGGAGGCTGAGAAGTTCCAGGATCCACCATCCACAAAGGGGAAACCTATGAGAAAGTTGGTCGTGTAATTCAGTCTGAGTTCGAAGGCCTAAGAACCAGGGGAGCCAATGGTGTAAATCTCAGTCCAGCAGAAGGAGACGATGAGATGAGATGTCCCAGCTTAAGCAGTGAGGCAGGAAAAAAAAGAACCTCCTCTCTCTTCTGCCTTTTGTTCTGTTGAGGCCCTCAGTGGATTCGATGATGCACTGTCACACAGGAGAGGGCCATCTACTTTACTGAGTCCACCAAGCCAAAAGCTAATTTCACCCAGAAACATTCTCATAGACACACCCAGAAATAATATTGAATCTGGGCAGCTGGTGGCCAGTGAGGTTGACACATAAAATTAACCATTACACTTGTGTTATGACTACGAACCTTCCCTGGAACAATTGATGTGATTGGGTTCTTCTGTACCTGTTATGTGCTTTCCTGTCAAGAAACTGAAATGAACCTGGCTTGAGTGCAAGGCAGCATATAAAACGGTCCACTAGTATCCTTCTACAGGAGTGAAGCATTTTTACATCCTGCTGAAATGTATTCTCATGCTTTATTTTATTGGATCCCCTATCAACCCCAGTAGTTACAGGGCTCAATTTTTCTTATTCTCATTTTATGGTTGATTAAACTGAGGTCTAGAGAGGTGAGGTGACTTGCCCAAGATCCCTTGGCTAGTAAGTGGCAGAGCTGGATCTAGATTATGGCTTAAGATTATAGATCAAGTCTTCTGATTTTTAATATTGCTTTCTCTTCTTGATAAGAAATCATGCTGGGGCTTCCCTGGTGGCACAGTGGTTGACACTCTGCCTGCCAATGCAGGGGACACGGGTTCGAGCCCTGGTCTGGGAAGATCCCACATGCCGCGGAGCAACTAGGCCCGTGAGCCAGAATTACTGAGCCTGCGCGTCTGGAGCCTGTGCTCTGCAACAAGAGAGGCCACAATAATAAGAGGCCCGCGCACCGCGATGAAGAGTGGCCCCCGCTCACCGCAGCTAGAGAAAGCCCTCGCACAGAAACGAAGACCCAACACAGCCACAAATAAATAAATTAAAAAAAAAAAAAAGAAATCATGCTGTTGCCAAGTTGACCACTTCGTGTGTTCAAGTAACTCTGTATTCTGATTTCAACTTCTAAAAGAAAGCAAGGAAAGGAAGAAATGCCACCTGAACCTGATGTTTCTCTAGACTAAGATGTTCCACATACCTTCTTGCATTGGTATAATAAGTGACAATTTAAATTTTTAGAATTTCTATAAGTGCCTAATATAGAACCATGGAGAATTTAGTTTATGAGAGAAGGTAGTCTGCTTGTTCTTTGTGTTATTACTCTGCAGGGCCACTTAAAGTGGGTTTGGGCCCCAGTGGAAAAAATTGGGCATCTCTCAGCAAGGGGGAAACATGTATTGAAATGAAGCTAGTTGATCAAGACCACCTTACTGGGTTTCTGGTTCACCTCAAAAGTGTGGGTTTATATTGATATACCACATCAACAAGAAGGTATTATCAACAAGGCCTGATAATTTGTACCTGCTTCTTCTCTGCCCTGATATTTTGTTAGCTGGGTTTATATAATTTGGTCTTCTCTAGGGGCTAGCTTACCTCTTGTTCCAGGGACCGTGGATGCTGGGTGTGTTTGTGTATCCTGAAAGATCCAGACATTACTGTGGGTTCTTCCTGCAGCTCTGCTTTGATTTGCAGCTGTTGTTGGTATTACAGCACTTCCTAGATCCCCGATCCACCCCGTGATTTAACCCCAGAACCTCTTGTTCTTTGTGGCTGCCTGTTAGGCTGGACTGCCAGTGCCTTTTGTTTCCAAATAGATGGCAGCTGTACTGCACTGTAGCCTCATGTTTCCCTGTGTCTGGCCACCAGCTTGTGGTCACCCATGACAGCTCTCCAAAGAGCAGCTGCTCAGGTCAGATGTTAGCCAGGTCAATAAAAATAATAACAAGAAAACTGAAACATTTAAAAGGGTCATTGAACTTCCCTAAATGAAACTGTTATGTAATCACAGATTCTTGTTTTATTGCTCTCATTGGGCTGGAGATGATAAATGTATGCACATAAAATTAAAACCATAAGACAAGCTGGGACCTTTGAATAGAGCCTCTTCCTACTTCTTCCATTTTGGGGGGAGAGGCTTCTCCCCCAAGCACCCACTTTGGGAGACTCATTGTTGAAACTTATGGTTATCTTTATTGTCCTCCCAAAGGTACAAACAAGGTGACCAGAGTCAGATACTGACAGGCGACAGCAGACTACACACACGAGTGGGGTCACCTGGGTGGGGACCTCTGTGAACTGCAGAATGCTTCCACTCCCAAAGCAGGCAGGGGCTACTCCATTCCAGAAGATGGCTGTTAGTAATCCAGGCCCTGTGTGGCCATGTCTTCTGATTTCAACTCAAATCAGAAATCTGGGTTTTAAATCTTGGTAACTAATTCAAGTTAAAACAACAACATCAGTGGCACTGTAGGGCAGGCCAATGAGAACACACCTGTGGGCCAATGTCGCTGGTGTGCTGGCCCTGGATTTTGCTTTTCTTCAGACTATAGCCCAAGAAATGCCCTTAATAGCTTTACTATTTTTCTTTCTCATGTGGCTACACAACGGTTGTTGATTTAAAGTGCAGCAGGAAAAAAAAATTGAATGAAGCGCTAATAATTGAAATATGAACTATGAATGAACTAAGAACTATGAATTGAACTATGGGTCAGAAAAAAGAAAAGTGCAGCTGATAATTAATGTACAAGTGCTCTGTACAGCATTCTGGCCCTTTCCGGTTTATGCTTGTCTCTTCCCTGCCTCTGTGTGTATAGCCTACTTTTACTTTTTTTGCTCTTTCCTGTTTCACTCCTGGTCTACCCAGATCCCTCTCTCTGCAGGTTCACTCCTGAAAGTTCCCAAGCCTCAACCTGGCTGCCAGTTGATCTTGGCATTGCCTGAGTGGCTAGAGTTTTTCATCTGAGTCAGCTGTCCTCCCCTTCTAGAACGCCGTCTCTAACTGTTCCAGAACTCAACACACTTCTCTCTGGTGGTTTTTCGTGCTCACATTTCTTCAGTTCTCCAATGTCTGGGTCTCTCTGCTTTTAATCATTTAATTCTATTTCCTGATCAAAGCTCTCCTGGCTCATGGTCCAAGCATAACAGATGATGGAACACATTATTATTGTTATGCATCTAACATTAGATATGTGTTTTATATATATATATATATATATATATATATAATTTTTACTTATGATTAAGAGTTAACAGATTACAAAGTTACAATATCATCAGACAATATCACAGTATCCCTGCATGTAGATGGGAAAGGGTTATTAATCCCATATAAATAATTTTATTAAATACTGCATGGGTACAAAGGAATACTACAATGTATGTGGAAGATATTACAAGTAACACCAACACACAGATGTGGGTCTTACTCAGTTTAAGATATGGAATGTTTCTAGTACTTTTGAAGGTCCTTGTGTATCCTTCAAGAGCCCATCCACCTTTTGCTGGCTTTTCAGAGGAAACTAATATGCTTAATTTTGTGTTTGTTATTCTTTTGCTTTGTTTGAATATGTAAAAATTTGTTCAGTGTTGCAGCTTTTGAATTTTACATATAAGAAATTATACTGAATGTGGTCCTATTGACTTACAGTTTTGCTGAGTCTTGTAGTTTTTTTGAGATTTATCTGTGTTGATGGGGCTACCTGTAGTTAATTATTTTCTATTGCTGTATAGTATTTCATTGATTAAAAATTCTACAATTTATCTTCCAAGCTACTGGTATGACTAGCAAGACTGTTTCCTTTTTTTTCCCCTATTACAAAATTGTTATTAGAATTACTATACTCTGATTGTAGCTGGCTAGGAGTGAACTGTATGTAGATACCTAGGATCGTAGGATATGCATATATACAATACACATACATGGGACAATGCCAAATTGTTTCTCAAAGCAATTGCACAAATTTACATTACACCAGCAATGTCTAAATATCTGTTGCTTTAAATCTTTCCTAACTTCTGTCATTTTTAGACTTTTTTACTTTTGCAAGTCTGATGGACCTACAATAGTATTTTTTTGTGTGTGGTTCTAATTTGCATTTAATGCAGTTTAGATTGAGAATCTTTTTAAATGCTTGTGTTTCCTCTTCTGTAAAGTAAATGCTCCTGTCTTTCACCACATTTCCCCGCTTTTGTTTTGTATTTTTCTAGTTGATTTGTACTTCTCTATAGATTCTGAATATGAATCCTTTGTTATTCCTAAGTATCACAAATGTTCTTTCAGTTTGTAGCCTGTCTTTCTATTTATTTATTTTTTATGGTATCCTTCTGCCAACAGAAGTTCTCAATTTTAATTTAGTTGAATACATTGATCTTTTCCTTTGCAACTTATGGTTGTGTGTGTGTCTTTTTAAAGGAATCCTCTATTCCCAAGATCAGATTTTCCTCTTTATAATACATATTGATATCTGGTGGGGGTATCCCTCTATATCTACATTCTTCTTCTTCAGGAGTGTCTTGGCTACTTTTGATTTTTTAAAAATTAAAGTATAGTTGATATTTTTTCTTTTTTTAAAAATTAATTAATTAATTTTTGGCTGCATTGGGTCTTCATTGCTGCACGCAGGCTTTCTCTAGTTGCAGCGAGTGGGGGCTTCTCATTGTGGTGGCTTCTCTTGTTGCGGAGCACGGGCTCTAGAAGCGCGGACTTCAGTAGCTGTGGCACATGGGCTCAGTAGTTGTGGCTCGCGGGCTCTAGAGCACAGGGTCAGTAGTTGTGGCACACGGGCTTAGTTGCTCCGTGGCATGTGGGATCTTCCCAGACCAGGGCTCAAACCCATGTCCCCTCCGTCGGCAGGTGGGTTCTTAACCACTGCGCCACCAGGGAAGCCCTAAAGTATAGTTCATTTATAATATTTTAATAGTTTCAGGTGCATAGCAAAGTGATTCAATTATATATATATATATATATGTATACATATCTATTCTTACTCAGATTCTCTTCCATTATAGGTTATTAAAAGATATTGAATATAGTTCCCTGTGCTATACAGTAGGACCTTGTTGTGTATCTATTTTATATATAGTAGTTTGTATCTGTTAATCCCAGACTCCTAATGTATCTCTCCCCCAGCCTTTCCCCTCTGGTAACCATAAGTTTTCTATGACTATGAGTCTGTTTCTGTGACCTTTTGTTTTTTATATAAATTTAGAAGAACCAGCTTATAAAGCTTTGTAAAAAGCCTGGATTTTTATTAGAATTAATTTATCTCAGATCAATTTGAGAAGAATTTACTTTTTTATGGATTTAAGTCTTCATACCTATGAACATATTATATTTTTAATTGATTTAGATCTTCTTTAATTTCATTTAATGAAATTTAATTGTTTTACACATATGGTGCTCACATATCTTTTATTACATTTATTTCTAGGTACCTTGTTTTTTTGTTGCTATTATAAATGGTGTTTTAAAAAAAAATTAGTTAAATGGGTCTTTTTTGGTAGCAAGTAAAACAATGTAATTATATATATTGATTTCATCTAGCTACTTTGTAAACTAATAATTCATCTGATTCTCTTGGGTTTTGTACAGGGAAAATGAAATTATCTATAACTAATGACAGATTGTTTCTTCTTTTCCACCCCTTATCTATTTATTTTCCTTACCAAAATGTGCTGACTGGGACCTCCAGCACATTATGGTAAAGAAAATAATAATGGTAATATGGGCATCCTTCTATTTTTTTTTTTTCTTTAAAAATTTTTTTTATTTTAACATCTTTATTGGAGTATAATTGCTTTACAGTGGTTTGTTAGTTTCTGCTTTATAACAAAGTGAATCAGTTATACATATACATATGTTCCCGTATCTCTTCCCTCTTGCATCTCCCTCCCTCCCACCCTCCCTATCCCACCCCTCTAGCTGGTCAAAAAGCACCGAGCTGACCTCCCTGTGCTATGCGGCTGCTTCCCACTAGCTATCTATTTTAAGTTTAGTAGTGTATATATGTCCATGCCACTCTCTCACTTTGTCACAGCTTACCCTTCCCCCTCCCCATACCCTCAAGTCCATTCTCTAGTAGGTCTGTGTCTTTATTCCCGCCTTGCCACTAGGTTCTTCATGACCTTTTTATTTTTTTCCTTAGATTCCATATATATGTGTTAGCGTACTGTATTTGTTTTTCTCTTTCTGACTTACTTCACTCTGTATGACAAGACTCTAACTCTATCCACCTCACTACAAATAACTCAATTTCATTTCTTTTTATGGCTGAGTAATATTCCATTGTATATATGTGCCACATCTTCTTTATCCATTCATCCGATGATGGACACTAAGGTTGCTTCCATGTCCTGCCTATTGTAAATAGAGCTGCAATGAACATTTTGGTACATGACTCTTTTTGAATTATGGTTTTCTCATGGTATATGCCCAGTAGTGGGATTGCTGGGTCGTATAGTAGTTCTATTTTTAGTTTTTTAAGGAACCTCCATACTGTTCTCCATTGTGGCTGTATCAATTTACATTCCCACCAACAGTGCAAGAGGGTTCCCTTTTCTCCACACCCTCTCCAGCATTTATTGTTTCTAGATTTTTTGATGATGGCCATTCTGACCGGTGTGAGATGATATCTCATTGTAGTTTTGATTTGCATTTCTCTAATAATTAATGATGTTGAGCATTCTTTCATGTGTCTGTTGGCAATCTGTATATCTTCTTTGGAGAAATGTCTCCTTAGGTCTTCTGCCCATTTTTGGATTGGGTTTTTTGTTTTTTTGTTATTGAGCTGCATGAGCTGTTTGTAAATTTTGGAGATTAATCCTTTGTCAGTTGCTTCATTTGCAAAATTTTCTCCCATTCTGAGAGTTGTCTTTTGGTCTTGCTTATGGTTTCCTTTGTTGTGCAAAAGCTTTTAAGTTTCATTAGGTCCCATTTGTTTATTTTTGTTTTTATTTCCATTTCTCTAGGAGCTGGGTCAAAGAGGATCTTGCTGTGATTTATGTCATAGAGTGTTCTGCCTATGTTTTCCTCTAAGAGTTTGATAGTGTCTGGCCTTACATTTAGGTCATTAATTCATTTGGCGTTTATTTATGTGTATGGTGTTAGGGAGTGTTCTAATTTCATACTTTTACATGTACCTGTCCAGTTTTCCCAGCACCACTTATTGAAGAGGCTGTCTTTTCTCCACTGTATATGCTTGCCTCCTTTATCAAAGATAAGGTGACCATATGTGCGTGGGTTTATCTCTGGGCTTTCTATCCTGTTCCATTGATCTATATTTCTGTTTTTGTGCCAGTACCATACTGTCTTGATTACTGTAGCTTTGTAGTATACTCTGAAGTCAGGGAGCCTGGTTCCTCCAGCTCCATTTTTCGTTCTCAAGATTGCTTTGGCTATTCGGGGTCTTTTGTGTTTCCATACAAATTGTGAAATTTTTTGTTCTAGTTTTGTGAAAATGTCAGTGGTAGTTTGATAGGGATTGCATTGAATCTGTAGATTGCTTTGGGTAGTAGAGTCATTTTCACAATGTTGATTATTCCAATCCAAGAACATGGTATATCTCTCCATCTATTTGTATCCTCTTTAATTTCTTTCATCAGTGTCTTATAATTTTCTGCATATAGGTCTTTTGTCTCCTTAGGTAGGTTTATTCCTAGATATTTTATTCTTTTTGTTGCAGTGGTAAATGGGAATGTTTTCTTAATTTCACTTTCAGAGTTTTCATCATTAGTGTATAGGAATGCAAGAGATTTCTGTGCATTAATTTTGTATCCTGCTACTTTACCAAATTCATTGATTAGCTCTTGTAGTTTTCTGGTAGCATCTTTAGGATTCTCTATATATAGTATCATGTCATCTGCAAACAGTGACAGCTTTACTTCTTCTTTTCCGATTTGGATTCCTTTTATTTCCTTTTCTTCTCTGATTGCTGTGGCTAAAACTTCCAAAACTATGTTGAATAATAGTGGTGAGAGTGGGCAACCTTGTCTTGTTCCTGATCTTAGTGGAAATGGTTTCAGTTTTTCACCATTGAGGACAATGTTGGCTGTGGGTTTGTCATATATGGCCTTTATTATGTTGAGGAAAGTTCCCTCTATGCCTGCTTTCTGCAGGGCTTTTATCATAAATGGGTGTTGAATTTTGTGAAAAGCTTTCTCTGCATCTATTGAGATGATCATATGGTTTTTCTCCTTCAATTTGTTAATATGATGTATCACGTTGATTGATTTGCGTATATTGAAGAATCCTTGCATTCCTGGAATAAACCCCACTTGATCATGGTGTATGATCCTTTTAATGTGCTGTTGGATTCTCTTTGCTAGTATTTTGTGGAGGATTTTTTGCATCTATGTTCATCAGTGATATTGGCCTGTAGTTTTCTTTCTTTGTGACATCTTTGTCTGGATTTGGTATCAGGGTGATGGTGGCCTCGTAGAATGAGTTGGAGAGTGTTCCTCCCTTTGCAATATTTTGGAAGCATTTGAGAAGGATAGGTGTTAGCTCTTCTCTAAATGTTTGATAGAATTCTCCTGTGAAGCCATCTGGTCCTGGGCTTTTGTTTGTTGGAAGATTTTTAATCACAGTTTCAATTTCAGTGCTTGTGATTGGTCTGTTCATATTTTCTATTTCTTCCTAGTTCAGTCTCAGCACATTGTGCATTTCTAAGAATTTGTCCATTTCTTCCAGGTTGTCCATTTTATTGGCGTAGAGTTGCTTGTAGTAATCTCTCATGATCGTTTGTATTTCTGCAGTGTCAGTTGTTACTTCTCCTTTTTCATTTCTAATTCTATTGATTTGAGTCTTCTCCCTTTTTTTCTTGATGAGTCTGGCTAATGGTTTATCAATTTTGTTTATCTTCTCAAAGAACCAGCTTTCAGTTTTATTGATCGTTGCTATCGTTTCCTTCATTTCTTTTTCATTTATTTCTGATCTGATCTTTATGATTTCTTTCCTTCTGCTAACTTTGGGGATTTTTGTTCTTCTTTCTCTAATTGCTTTAGGTGCAAGGTTAGGTTGTTTATTTGAGATGTTTCCTGTTTCTTAAGGTAGGATTGTATTGCTATAAACTTCCCTCTTAGAACTGCTTTTGCTGCATCCCATAGGTTTTGGGTCGTCGTGTCTCCATTGTCATTTGTTTCTAGGTATTTTTTGATTTCCCCTTTGATTTCTTCAGTGATCACTTCTTTATTAAGTAGTGTATTTTTTAGCCTCCATGTGTTTGTATTTTTTACAGATCTTTTCCTGTAATTGATATCCAGTCTCATAGCGTTGTGGTCAGAAAAGATACTTGATATGATTTCAATTTTCTTAAATTTACCAAGGCTTGATTTGTGACCCAAGATATGATCTATCCTGGAGAATGTTCCATGAGCACTTGAGAAAAATGTGTATTCTGTTGTTTTTGGGTGGAATGTCCTATAAATATCAATTAAGTCCATCTTGTTTAATGTATCATTTAAAGCTTGTGTTTCCTTATTTATTTTCATTTTTGATGATCTGTCCATTGGTGAAAGTGAGGTGTTAAAGTCCCCTACTATGATTGTGTTACTGTCGATTTCCCCTTTTATGGCTGTTAGCATTTGCCTTATATATTGAGGTGCTCCTATGTTGGGTGCATAAATATTTACAATTGTTATATCTTCTTCTTGGATTGATCCCTTGATCATTATGTAAAGTCCTTCTTTGTCTCCTGTAATAGTTTTTGTTTTAAAGTTTATTTTGTCTGATATGAGAATTGCTACTGCAGCTTTCTTTTGATTTCCATTTGCATGGAATATCTTTTTCCATCCCCTCACTTTCAGTCTGTATGTGTCCCTAGGTCTGAAGTGGGTCTCTTGTAGGCAGCTTATATACGGGACTTGTTGTTGTATCCATTCAGCCAGTCTGTGTCTTTTGGTGGGAGCATTTAATCCACTTACATTTAAGGTAATTATTGATATGTATGTTCCTATTCCCATTTTCTTAAATGTTTTAGGTTGGTTATTGTAGGTGTTTTCCTTCTCTTGTGTTTCTTGCCTAGAGAAGTTCCTTTAGCATTTGTTGTAAAGCTGGTTTGGTGGTGCTGAGCTCTCTCAGCTTTTGCTTGTCTGTAAAGGTTTTAATTTCTCCATCAAATCTGAATGAGATTCTTGCTGGGTAGAGTAATCTTGGTTGTAGGTTTTTCTCCTTCATCACTTTAAGTATATCCTGCCACTCCCTTCTGGCTTGCAGAGTTTCTGCTGAACGATCAACTGTTAACCTTATGGGGATTCCCTTGTGTGTTATTTGTTGTTTTTCCCTTGCTGCTTTTAATATGTTTTCTTTATACTTAATTTTTGATAGTTTGATTAATATGTGTCTTGGCGTGTTTCTCCTTGGATTTATCCTGTATGGGACTCTCTGTGCTTCCAGGACTTGATTAACTATTTCCTTTCCCATATTAGGGAAGTTTTCAACTACAATCTCTTCAAATATTTTCTCAGTCCCTTTCTTTTTCTCTTCTTCTTCTGGGACCCCTATAATTCGAATGTTGGTGCGTTTAATGTTGTCCAGAGGTCTCTGAGACTGTCCTCAGTTCTTTTCATTCTTTTTTCTTTATTCTGCTCTGCAGTAGTTATTTCCACTATTTTATCTTCCAGGTCACTTATCCGTTCTTCTGCCTCAGTTATTCTGCTATTGATCCCTTCTAGAGTATTTTTAATTTCATTTATTGTATTTTTCATCGTTGCTTGGTTCCTCTTTAGTTCTTCTAGGTCCTTGTTAAATGTTTCTTGCATTTTGTCTATTCTATTTCCAAGATTTTGGATCATCTTTACTATCATTATTCTGAATTCTTTTTCAGGTAGACTGCCTATTTCCTCTTCATTTATTAGGTCTGGTGTGTTTTTACCTTGCTCCTTCATCTGCTGTGTGTTTTTCTGTCTTCTCATTTTGCGTATCTTACTGTGTTTAGGGTCTCCTTTTCGCAGGCTGCAGGTTTGTAGTTCCCGTTGTTTTTGGTATCTGTTCCCAGTGGCTAAGGTTGGTTCAGTGGGTTGTGTAGGATTCCTGGTGGAGGGGACTAGTGCCTGTGTTCTGGTGGATGAGGCTGGATCTTGTCTTTCTGGTGGGCAGGTCCACGTCTGGTGGTGTGTTTTGGGGTGTCTGTGGCCTTATTATGATTTTAGGCAGCCTCTCTGCTAATGGATGGGGCTGTGTTCCTGTCTTGCTAGTTGTTTGTCATAGGGTGTCCAGCACTGCATCTTTCTGATCGTTGAGTGAAGCTGGGTCTTGGTTTTGAGATGGAGATCTCTGGAAGATTTTTGCCGTTTGGTATTACGTGGAGCTGGGAGGTCTCTTGTGGACCAGTGTCCTGAAGTTGGCTCTCCCATCTCAGAGGCACAGCCCTGATGCCTGGCTGGAGCACCAAGAGTCTTACATCCCCATGGCTCAGAATAAAAGGGAGAAAAATTAGAAAGAAAGAGGATAAAATAAAATAAAATAAAGTAACATAAAATAAAATAAGGTTATTAAAATAAAAAATTAAAAATAATTATTAAGAAAAAAAAATTTTTTTTAAAGTAAAAAAAACAACAACAAAAAAAACGGACGGACAGAACCCTAGGACAAATGTTGAAAGCAAGGCTATACAGACAAAATCTCACACAGAAGCATACAAATACATACTCACAAAAAGAGGAAAAGGGGAAAAAATAATATATCTTGCTCCCAAAGTCCAGCTCCTCAATTTGGGATGATTTGTTGTCTATTCAGGTATTCCACAGATGCAGGTACATCAAGTTGTTTGTGGAGTTTTAATCCGCTGCTTCTGAGGCTGCTGGGAGAGATTTCCCTTTCTCTTCTTTGTTCGCACAGCTCCCGGGGTTCAGCTTTGGATTTGGCCCCACCTCTGCGTGTAGGTCGCCTGAGGGCGTCTGTTCTTCGCTCAGACAGAACGGGGTTAAAGGAGCAGCTGCTTCGGGGGCTCTGGCTCACTCAGGCCGGGGGATGGGAGGGGTACGGATGCGGGGTGAGCCTGCGGCGGCAGAGGCCAGAGTGACATTGCAACAGCCTGAGGCGCGCCGTGCGTTCTCCCAGCGAAGTTGTCCCCGGATCACAGGACGCTGGCAGTGGCGGGCTGCACTGGCTCCCAGGAGGGGCGGTGTGGAGAGTGACCCGTGCTCGCACACAGGCTTCTTGGTGGCGGCAGCAGCAGCCTTAGCATCTCATGCCTGTCTCTGTGGTCCGCGCTGATAGCCGCGGCTCGTGCCTGTCTCTGGAGCTCCTTTAAGCAGCGCTCTTAATCCCCTCTCCTTGCGCACCAGGAAACAAAGAGGCACCAAAAGAGGCAAGAAAAATTCTCTTGCCTCTTCGGCAGGTCCAGACTTTTTCCTGGACTCCCTCCCGGCTAGCTGTGGTGCACTAACCCCTTCAGGCTGTGTTCACACCGCCAACCCCAGTCCTCTCCCTGCAATCCAACCGAAGCCCCCGAGCCTCAGCTCCCAGCCCCCGCCTGCCCTGGCGGGTGAGCAGACAAGCCTCTCGGGCTGGTGAGTGCTGCTCGGCGCCGAGCCTCCGTGCGGGAATCTCTCCGCTTTGCCTTCCGCACCCCTGTGGCTGCGCTCTCCTCCGTGGCTCCGAAGCTTCCCCCCCGCCACCCGCAGTCTCCGCCTGCAAAGGGGCTTCCTAGTGTGTGGAAATCTTTCCTCCTTCATGGCTCCCTCCCACTGGTGCAGGTCCCGTCCCTATTCTTTGTCTCTGTTTTTTCTTTTTTCTTTTGCCCTACCCAGGTACGTAGGGAGTTTCTTGCCTTTTGGGAGGTCTGACGTCTTCTGCCAGCATTCAGTGGGTGTTCCGTAGGAGCAGTTCCACTTGTAGATGTATTTCTGATGTGTCTGTGGGGAAGAAGGTGATCTCCGCATCTTACTCTTCCGCCATCTTCTCCTCTCTCTCCCATTCATCCTTTTTAATCATCTGCTAGTGTTGGAAGGTCTCCTGCAGAGGCGGGGGGTGGCTCTGCTCTCCCGTGGGGACAAGGACACTGGCAGCAGAAGTTCTGGGAAGTACTCCTTGGCGTGAGCCCTCCCAGAGTCTGTCTATTTTTCTTGATTTTAATAGGATTGTTTTCAATTTTGCCATGATGTATGATGTTTTCTGTGAGCTTTTGTAGATTATTTTTTTCTAGCAATTTTAATTTAATTTTTTAAAAAATTTATTTAATTTTATTTATTTTTTAATAGAGCAGGTTCTTATTAGTTATCCATTTTATACACATCAGTGTATGCATGTCAATCCCAATTGCCCAGTTCATCACACCACCAGCCCACCCCCCCGCCCTTGGTGTCCATACGTTTGTTCTCTACATCTGTGTCTCTATTTCTGCCCTGCAAACCAGTTCATCTGTACCATTTTTCTAGGTTCCACATACATGTGTTAATATACGATATTTGTTTTTCTCTTTCTGACTTGCTTCACTCTGTATGACAGTCTCTAGATCCATCCACGTCTCAACAAATGACCCAATTTCGTTCCTTTTTATGGCTGAGTAATATTCCATTGTATATATGTACAACATCTTCTTTATCCATTTGTCTGTCAGTGGGCATTTAGGTTGCTTCCATGACCTGGCTATTGTAATTAGTGCTGCAATGAACATTGTGATACATGTCTCTTTTTGAATTATGGTTTTCTCTGGGTATATGCCCAGTAGTGGGATTGCTGGGTCATATGGTAGTTCTATTTTTAGTTTTTTAAGGAACCTCCATACTGTTCTGCATAGTGGCTGTATCAATTTACATTCCCACCAACAGTGCAAGAGGGTTCCCTTTTCTCCACACCCTCTCCAGCATTTGTTGTTTGTAGATATTCTGATGATGCCCATTCTAACTGGTGTGAGGTGATACCTCATTGCAGTTTTGATTTGCATTTCTCTAATAAATAGTGAGCAGCTATTTTATACATATCACATTGAGCATCTTTTCATGTGCTTCTTGGCCATCTGTATGTCTTCTTTGGAGAAATGTCTGTTTAGGTCTTCTGCCCATTTTTGGATTGGGTTGTTTGTTTTTTAAATATTGAGCTGCATGAGCTGTTTATATATTTAGGAGATTAATCCTTCGTCCATTAATTATTCTGCAAATATTATTTCCCATTTTGAGGGTTCTCTTTTCATCTTGTTTATGGTTTCCTTTGCTGTGCAAAAACTTTGAAGTTTCATTAGTTCCCATTTGTTTATTTTTGTTTTTATTTCCATTACTCTAGGAGGTGGATCAAAAAAGATCTTGCTATGATTTATGTGAAAGAGTGTTCTTCCTATGTTTTCCTCTAAGAGTTTTATAGTGTCTGGTCTTACATTTAGGTCTCTAATCCATTTTGAGTTTATTTTTGTGTATGGTGTTAGGGAGTGTTCTAATTTCATTCTTTTACATGTAGCTGTCCAGTTTTCCCAGCACCACTTATTGAAGAGGCTGTCTTTTCTCCACTGTATATCCTTGCCTCCTTTGTCATAGATTAGTTGACCATAGGTGTGTGGGTTTATCTCTGGGCTTTCTATCTTTTTCCATTGATCTATGTTTCTGTTTTTGTGCCAGTATCATATTGTCTTGATTACTGTAGCTTTGTAGTTTAGTCTGAAGTCAGGGAGTCAGCTTCCTCCAGCTCCGTTTTTTTCCCTCAAGACTGCTTTGGCTATTCGGGGTCTTTGTGTCTCCATACAAATTTTAAGATTTTTTGTTCTAGTTCCGTAAAAAATGCTATTGGTAGTTTGATAGGGATTGCATTGAATCTGTAGATTGCTTTGGGTAGTATAGTCATTTTCACAATATTGATTCTTCCAATCTAAGAACATGGTATATCTCTCCATCTGTTGGTATCATCTTTAATTACTTTCATCAGTGTCTTATAGTTTTCTGCATACAGGTCTTTTGTCTCCTTAGGTAAGTTTATTCCTAGGTATTTTATTCTTTTTGTTGCAATGGTAAATGGGAGTGTTTCCTTAATTTCTCTTTCAGATTTTTCGTCATTAATGTATAGGAATGCAAGAGATTTCTGTGCATTAATTTTGTATCCTGCAAAATCATTGATTAGTTTTAGTAGTTTTCTGGTGACATCTTTAGGATTCTCTATGTATCGTATCATGTCATCTGCAAACAGTGACAGTTTTACTTCTTTTTTTCCACTTTGTGTTCCTTTTTCTTCTCTGATTGCTGTGGCTAGGACTTCTAAAACTATGTTGAATAATAGTGGTGAGGATGGACATCCTTATCTTGTTCCTGATCTTAGAGGAAATGCTTTCAGGTTTTCACCATTGAGAATCATGTTTGCTGTGGGTTTGTCATATATGGCCTTTATTATGTTGAGGTAGATTCCCTCTATGCCCACTTTCTGGAGGGTTTTTATCATAAATGGGTGTTGAAATTTGTCAAATCCTTTTTCTGCATCTATTGAGATGATCATACGGTTTTTATTCTTCAATTTGTTAATATGGTGTATCACATTGATTGATTTGAGTATATTGAAGAATCCATGCATCTCTGGGATAAATCCCACTTGATCATGGTGCATGATCCTTTTAATGTGTTGTTGGATTCTGTTTGCTAGTATTTTTTTGAGGATTTTTCCGTCTATATTCATCAGTGATATTGGCCTGTAGTTTTCTTTCTTTGTGACATCTTTGTCTGGTTTTGGTATCAGGCTGATGGTGGCCTCATAGAGTGAGTTTGGGAGTGTTCCTTCCTCTGCAATTTTTGGGAAGAGTTTGAGAAGGATGGGTGTTAGCTCTTCTCTAAATGTTTGATAGAATTCACCTGTGAAGCCATCTGGTCCTGGGCTTTTGTTTGTTGGAAGATTTTAAATCACGGTTTCAATTTCATTACTTGTGATTTGTCTGTTCATATTTTCTATTTCTTCCTGGTTCAGTCTTGGAAGGTTATACCTTTTCTAAGAATTTGTCCATTTCTTCCAGGTTGTCCAGTTTATTGGCATAGATTTGCTTGTAGTAGTCTCTTAGGATCCCTTGTATTTCTGTGGTGTCTGTTGCAACTTCTCCTTTTTCATTTCTACTTTTATTGATTTGAGTCCTTTCCCTCTTTTTCTTGATGAGTCTGGCTAATGGTTTATCAATTTTGTTTATCTTCTTAAAGAACCAGCTTTTAGTTTTATTGATCTTTACTATTGTTTTCTTTGTTTCTATTTCATTTATTTTGCTCTGATATTTATGATTTCTTTCCTTCTGCTAACTTTGGGTTTTATTTGTTCTTCTTTCTCTAGTTCCTTTAGGTGTAAGGTTAGATTGTTTACTTGAGATTTTTCTTGTTTCTTGAGGTAGGCTTGTATAGCTATAAACTTCCCTCTTAGAACTGCTTTTGCTGCATCCCATAGGTTTTGCATCATCGTGTTTTCATTGTCATTTCTCTCTAAGTATTTTTTGATTTCCTCTTTGATTTCTTCAGTGATCTCTTGGTTATTTAGTAAGGTATTGTTTAGCCTCCGTGTGTTTGTGTTTGTTACTTTTTTTCCCTGTAATTGAATTCTAATCTCACAGTGTTGTGGTCAGAAAAGATGATTGATATGATTTCAATTTTCTTAAATTTACTGAGGCTTGATTTGTGACCCAAGGTGTGATCTATCCTGGAGAATATTCCATGCGCACTTGAGAAGAAAGTGTAATCTGCTTTTTTTGTATGGAATGTCCTATAAATATCAATAAAATCTATCTGGTCTATTGTGTCATTTAAAGCTTCTGTTTCCTTAGTTATTTTCATTTTGGATAATCTGTCCATTGGTGTAAGTGAGGTGTTAAAGTCCCACACTCTTACTGTGTTACTGTCGATTTCCTCTTTTATAGCTGTTAGCAGTTGCCTTATGTATTGAAGTGCTCCTATGTTGGATGCATATATATTTATAATTGTTATATCTTCTTCTTAGATTGATCCCTTGATCATTTTGTAGTGTCCTTCTTTGCCTCTTGTAACATTCTTTATTTTTCCATTTTATCTGATATGAGTATTGCTATTCCAGCTTTCTTTTGATTTCCATTTGCATGGAATATCTTTTTCCATCCCCTCACTTTCAGTCTGTATGTGTCCCTAGATCTGAAGTGGGTCTCTTGTAGACAGCATATATATGGGTCTTGCTTTTGTATCCATTCAGCAAGCCTGTGTCTGTTGGTTGGAGCATTTAATCCATTCACGTTTAAGGTAATTATTGATATGTATGTTCTTATGACCATTTTCTTAATTGTTTTGGGTTTGTTTTTGTGGGTCCTTTTCTTCTCTTGTGTTTCCCACTTAGAGAAGTTCCTTTAGCATTTGTTGTAGAGCTGGTTTGGTGGCGCTGAATTCTCTTAGCTTTTCCTTGTCTGTAAAGCTTTTGATTTCTCCATCGAATCTGAATGAGGTCCTTGCCGCCAGGTAGAATAATCTTGGTTGTAGGTTCTTCCCTTTCATCACTTCAAGTACATCATGCCACTGCTTTCTGGCTTGTAGAGCTTATGCTGAGAAATAAGCTGTTAAGTTTATGGGAGTTCCCTTGTGTGTTATTTGCCGTTTTTCCCTTGCTGCTTTCAATAATTTTTCTTTGTTTTTAATTTTTGCCAATTTGATTACTACGTGTCTCAGCGTGTTTCTCCTTTGGTTTATCCTGTATGGGATTCGCTGTACTTCCTGTACTTGGGTGGCTATTTCCTTTCCCATGTTAGGGAAGTTTTCAACTATAATCTCTTCAGATATTTTCTTGGGTCCTTTCTCTCTCTCTTCTCCTTCTGGGACCCCTATAATGCGGTTGTTGTTGCGTTTAATTTTGTCCCATAGGTCTCTTAGGCTGTCTTCATTTCTTTTCATTTTGTTTTTCTTTATTCTGTTCCACAGCAGTGAATTCCACCATTCTGTCTTCCAGGTCACTTTTCCGTTCCATTGCCTCAGTTATTCTGCTATTGATTCCTTCTAGTGTAGTTTTCATTTCAGTTATTGTATTGTTCATCTCTGTTTGTTTGTTCTTTAATTCTTCTAGGTCTTTGTTAAACATTTCTTGCATCTTCTCAATCTTTGCCTCCATTCTTTTTCCAAGGTCCTGGATCATCTTCACTATCATTATTCTGAATTCTTTTTCTGGAAGGTTGCCTATCTCCACTTCATTTAATTGTTTTTCTGGGGTTTTATATTGTTCCTTCATCTGGTACATAGCCTTCTGCCTTTTCATCTTGTCTATCTTTCTGTGAATGTGTTTTTTGTTCCACAGACTGCAGGATTGTACTTCTTCTTGCTTCTGCTGTCTGCCCTCTGGTGGATGAGGCTATCTAAGAGGCTTGTGCACGTTTCCTGATGGGAGGGACTCAGATTCTTTAAAAAAAAATCATAGTAAGGAAGTTTCCCTCAATTTGCTATGATTAAATTTTCTTGATGACATAGAGCTGTAGAATTATATCAAAGGCTCTTTATTTATTGAGTTGTGTTTTAGACAGTTAGACTTTCTGCCAGTGCCACCTTTGCAGGGGGACTTGCTCTCTGGCTAAGAGCATGCTGGCAGCAGAGGGCCTCTGTCAGTCAGCTTTTTTTACAGCCTCCTGGCCCAAGCTCATAGCCTTCCCCAGCAGCCTGCTTCCAGGGACTGAGCAAAGTGAGGGTTCCCTCTGATGTGGGATAACTCTGATGGGGCGCCCTGCTGGTTGGCCAAGGTTTTGTTGTGTCTGCATTGCCGTTTGACTTGTCCCTCTGCCCAATCCTGTTTTTCCTCCTTTCCTTTTACAGGCATTGATTCCTAATAAATGTTCAATATCCCAAACTCAGTCTCATTGTTTGCTTTTGGGGGAACCCACCTGTGACAACATGATTATTTTCCTTTACTCTGCTCATGTAATGAATTATATTAATTGGTTTTTTTGATATTAAACCAATCTTACATTTCTGTGATAAACTCAAATTTATCATTATCCATTATCTTTTTTATACCTTGATTAATATTTTTAATTATTATTATTTTAGATTTCTATGTCTATAATTATGAGTGAAACTGGCCTGACATTTCTTATATGTACAGCCAATTTTTGCTTTTATTATCAAGGTTTTTGTTAGACTCATTAAATGAGTTGGGGCTTTTTCCCCTCTTTTTCTTTATTTTGGCAGAGTTTTTGTGAGAATGTAATTTTTAAAATAACTTACCAGTAAACTTACCTATCTGGTGTTTTCTTAGAAAAAATTTCTCTTTTTTTGGTCAAATTATATAGTGTCCTTTATGAAACCTCTTTAAAAGTGATGGGTCCACAACAAGGAGCAATTTGCCCAGTGAATCTCCTTAAACTGAACACAATTAGAGAAAATATTTCAGGAAAATTTCCCTAGTTGATTAACTAAGGGAAGGTTAATGGGCAACTCTTCTGTGTGGTCACCATAGACAGTAGTTCTTTGGGGACTCCAGGTAGGCATCCTTATTTTTTTCCTCTACCCTATACCTTACTGATGTTATGTTACAGAAAATCTCCCCATGAGTATTGTTTTTTTTTTTTGTTTGTTTGTTTTTCCCCATGAGCACTGTTGAAAGCAGACACTTCTTCCATCTTGAAGTCATGGAGCACATGCAGTGCACTAACTCAGAACTAGCTTAGGCTCCTGGAGATCTGGGGTCTAGTGTTGGCTCTGCTATATGGTAACTGTTAACCTCAGGCAAGTAATGAAACCCTTACGTGGGCTTCTTCAGCTATAAATAGAAATATACATTCTGTTTTTTTAATAGGTAGATGAAATATGCATGCTTAGCATTGTCTAAAGTGAGTATCTGTACTCTGCTCCAGAACAATACGTGAACCTGAAGATACTTTAATTTTGGTTATCTACCATCTGACTTATACTCCTCTGTTAGACTATATTTTAGTTTTTTACTTTAAATTTAGATAATATTGTTGTTTTATATAGTTTGTTTAGATTTGTCCACATATATGCTATGTTTTTGTTGTACTACTCTATGTTACATTTCATATCTTCCTACTAGTATTGTTTTTTCTTTCTGCCTGTAGTACACCCTTTAGAATTTCCTGTGGAGACAGTCTGTATTGGCAAACTCAGTTTTTGTTTGTCTGAAAATATAATTAACACTTGAACAATGTGGGGGTTAGGGGCACCAACCCCTCATGCAATCAAAAATCCACATATAACTTTTAACTCCTCCAAAACTTAACTACTCATAACCTACTGTTGAGCAGAAGCCTTACTGATAAACAGTCGATTTTTAAATTTTTAAAATTTTTTAAAAATTTAATTAAATTTTTTAATTTTAATTTTTAATTTAAATTTTGTTAATGTTATGTGTATTATATACTGTATTCTTACAATAAACTAAGCTAGAGAAAAGAAAATGTTATTAAGGAAATTATAAGGAAGAGAAAATACATTTTCAATACTGTATTTATCAATACCACTGTAGTTTATGTCATCTGTTTACAATGAATCATTCATCTGTCAGTACCTATATCAATATTGTGTTCTATGATACAAAACACTGTAGATGTTATACATATTACTAACTCTTCATCAAAAATGAAAAGATAATGTGAGAAAGGAATTCATATTTATTTATAGAGATAACGATTTGTGCATTGATAACAAAGAAGCAGCAATATGATTACTTTATGGTAGCCTAGTGTAATCGATACAGTTGTCTCACAGTAGTGTAGCCTATACACTACTGAATGAATTATTATAATGTTTTTATGGTATACAGTATTACAGTCATATTCATAATACAGTATTGAAAACATTGTTACATTAATAAAAACCCACTTACCTGTGATGATAGCCTGATATGCAGTTTTTTTCAATTATGATAGAGGCATACTCATAACTGTAAAGCAGTAATGTATTTCTTTGAAAGCAAAGTTGTAAAATAGTGAAAAAATAACATTATTAATTTTACATTAAATACCACTCACCTTATGTTTATGTAAGAATAAGCTATCCACTTCAATACAAGTCTTGTGTTGAGCACAATGTTCTACACAATGCATACTTTGATGATGATGATGATGATGATGATGATGATGACAAAAAATGTCTTATACAGTTCTTGCCATATAGTTATTAGATTTTCACATGAAGACACTCACGCATATACACAACAGATAAGTTCATTAACTGTACTGCATGACTATTATTTATATTCATTAAGTGGAAGTGGATCATCATAAAGGTCTTCATTCTCATCGTCTTCACATTGAGGAGGAGGAAGAGAAAGAGGAGGGGTTGGTCTTGCTCTCTCAGTGGTGGCAGAGGTGGAAGACATGGAGGAGGTGGGAGGGGAGGCAGGAGAGGCAGGCACGCTCAGTGTAACTTTATGGAAATATTATACATCATAATTTCTGTCTGACTTTTGCTTTTTCATTTTTGTAAAAATGTTTCTATATGATACCAATCCTTTTTCCACCATTTGCTTTAGTTTCAGTGCCCATATCATAGAAGGTCCATGTGGTAAAATAGGTCAAAATCAGTCTTGAATAGTCTGAACCCTTCTGCAAGATTGTCTAATGCCAATGTGTCTTGTGGCACTGCTTCTTCTCCATCTTATTCCTCATCGTCTGAAACTGGTTCGGAAGCGTTCATCTTCATCAAGTTGTCTTCTGTTAATTCCTCTGGTGTGATGTCTTTCAGCTTTTGAATTTCTATAAGATTCATATCTTCAAACCCTTCACTCCCTACCTTTTTTTTTTTTTTTGCCATATCCACAATTTCTTTCATAATTTCCTTCATTGGATTTGTTGTAAATCTTGTGAAGTCCTGCACCACATCTGGACACAGTTTTCTCCAGCAAGTATTTATTGTTTTAGGCTTCATGGTTTCACAGCTTTTTCTATAACAACGATGGCATCTTCAGTGGTGTAATCCTTCCAGACTTTCTCTCTATCAGAGTTCTCTTCAATAGCTTTGACAATCCTTTCCATAGAATACCATGTGTAATGAGCCTTAAAGCTCTTTATGACCCCCTGATCTAGAGGCTGAATTAGAGACGTTGTGTTTGTGACAAGTAGACCACTTCGACATCTTTGATGTTGAACTCATGGGGTTCTGGGTGGCCATAGGCATTGTCCAATCTCAAAAGAACTTTCAAAGGCAGTCCCCTACTAGCAAGGTACTTCCTGAGCTCAGGGAAAAAACATAAATGGAACCAATCCAGAAAAATGGTTCTCGTTGTCCAGGCCTTCTTGTTGTACAACCAAAAGACTGGCAGCTGATGTTTATCTTTTCACTTCAAGGCTTGGGATTTAGCAGCTTTACAGATAAGGGCAGCCCTGACTACATTCACACAAAATAGTAGAGTAAGCCTATCTCTTCCTGCCTTAAATTCTGGTGCTTGCTTCTCTTCCTTACTAATAAATGTCCTTTGTAACATTTTTTTTTTTCCAGAATAGAGCACTTTCATCTGCATTAAAAACCTGTTCAGGCAGATATTCTTTCTCCTCAGTGATTTTCTGAATGGTGTCTGGGAACTCATCTGCTGCCTCTTGGTTGGCAGAAGCTGCTTCTCCTGTTATCTTGACATTTTAAAAACCAAACCTCTTTCTAAAATTATCAAACCATCCTTTGCTGGCATTAAATTCTCTAGCTTTAGATCCTTCATCTTCCTTTTGCTTTAAGTTTCATATAATGACTTTGTTTTTTCTCTAATCATATTAGAATCTATAGCCATGCCTTTCTTATAGCAATCTTGCACCCAAATAAAAGCTGCATTTTCAATATAAGATAAAAAGATTCTTCACAAAAAGTACAGGCTTTTCACAACTGCTGGCATAGCTGCAGCAACAGCTTCGTGAATTTCCTTTTCTTTTTTTTTTTTTTACAGTGGTTCTTACACTAGATTCTTTTATCTTGAAATGGTGGCCAACTGCAGCTGCAGACCTCAACCTATGGTACATCTCAAGCAATTCACCTTTTTTTGGTAATATCATGGCTTTTCTCTGCTTCTTGGGAGCACTTCCAGCATCACTAGTGGCACTTCATATGAGTCTCATGGTTTATTCAAGGTTTACAGTATTGCACTAAACAGGATGAAAAATTTGTGAGAACATGAGAGATCACTTTCTACTGCACATATGCAAATTACTGGAGAGACGACCTGCTCATGTGGAGATGATTAGCATCACATGGTGTTTTTTTTTTTTTTTTTTTTGGTTTAAAATATATTTTTTATTCATTACTCCATGAAAGAAAGTACAATATAGAGGAAAAAGCATGGGCTTGGAAATCCAAAAGAGTTGATTTTATTTTATTATTTATTTATTTATTTTAATAGATCTTTATTGGAGTATAATTGCTTCACAATACTGTGTTAGTTTCTGTTGTACAACAAAGTGAATCAGCCATATGCATACATATATCCCCATATCCCCTCCCTCTTGAGCCTCCCTCCCATCCTCCCTATCCTAGCCCTCTAGGTCATCGCAAAGCACTGAGCTGATTTCCCTGTGCTATTCTGCTGCTTCCCACCAGTCCACTATTTTACATTCAGTAGTGTATATATGTTGATGCTACTCTCACTTCGCCCCAGCTTCCCCCTCCCCGACTGTGTCCTCAAGTCTATTTTCTATGTCTACGTCTTTATTCCTGCCCTGTCAAGAGGTTCATCAGTACCTTTTCTTGTTTTTTTTTTTAGAGTCCATACATATGAGTTAGCATACGCTATTTGTTTTTCTCTTTCTGACTTACTTCACTGTGTATGACAGACCCTAGGTCCATCCACCTCACTACAAATAACTCTATTTCATTTCTTTTTATGGCTGAGTAATATTCCATTGTATATATGTACCACATCTTCTTTATCCATTCATCTGTTGATGGACACTTAGGCTGCTTCCATGTCTTGGCTACTGTAAATAGTGCTGCAATGAATATTGTGGTACATGTCTCTTTTTGAATTATGGTTTTCTCAGGGTATATGCCCAGTAGTGGGATTGCTGGGTCATATGGTAGTTCTATTTTTAGTTTTTTAAGGAACCTCCATACTGTTCTCCATAGTGGTTGTATCAATTTACATTCCCACCAATAGTGCAGGAGGGTTCCCTTTTCTCCACACCCTCTCCAGCATTTATTGTTTGTAGATTTTTTGATAATGACCATTCTAACCGGTGTGAGGTGATACCTCATTGTAGTTTTGATTTGCATTTTTCTAATGGTTAGTGATGTTGAGCATCTTTTCATGTGCCTCTTGGCCATCTGTATGTGTTCCTTGGCGAAATGTCTATTTAGGTCTTCCACCCATTTTTTAATTGGATTGTTTGTTTTTTTGATATTGAGCTCCATGAACTGTTTGTATATTTTGGAGATTAGTCCTTTGTCCGTTGTTTCATTTGCAAATATTTTATCCCATTCTGAGGGTTGTCTTTTTGTCTTGTTTATAGTTTCCTTTGCTGTGCAAAAGCTTTTGAGTTTCATTAGGTCCCATTTGTTTATTTTTGTTTTTATTTTCATTACTGTAGGAGGTGGGTCAAAAAAGATATTGCTGTGATTTATGTCATAGAGTGTTCTGCCTATGTTTTCCTCTAAGAGTTTTATAGTTTCTGGCCTTACATTTAGGTCTTTAATCCATTTTGAGTTTATTTTTGTGTATGGTGTTAGAAAGGGTTCTAATTTCATTCTTTTACATGTAGCTGTCTAGTTTTCCCAGCACCACTTATTGAAGAGGCTGTCTTTTCTCCATTGTATGTTCTTGCTTCTTTTGTTGTAAATTAGGTGACCATATGTGTGTGGGTTTATCTCTGTGCTTTCTATCCTGTACCACTGATCTATATTTCTGTTTTTGTGCCAGTACCATACTGTCTTGATTACTGTAGCTTTGTAGTATAGTGTGAAGTCAGGGAGCCTGATTCCTCCAGCTCCATTTTTCTTTCTTAAGATTACTTTGGCTATTTGGGGGTCTTTTGTGTTTCCATATGAATTGTCAATTTTTTTCTTCTAATTAGTGAAGAATGCCATTGGTAGTTTGATAGGGATTGCATTGAATCTGTAGATTGCTTTGGGTAGTATAGTCATTTTCACAATACTGATTCTTCCAGCCCAAGAACATGGTATATTTCTCCATCAGTGTATGTCATCTCTGATTTCTTTCATCAGTGTTTTATAGTTTTCTGAGTACAAGTCTTTTGCCTCCTTAGGTAGGTTTATTCCTATTCTTTTTGCTGAGATGGTAAATGGGATTGCTTCCTTAATTTCTCTTTCTGATTTTTTGTTGTTAAGTGTATAGGAATGCCAGAGATTTCTGTGCATTAATTTTGTATCCTGCAACTTTACCAAAATCATTGATTAGCTCTAGTAGTTTTCTGGTGGCATGTTTAAGTTTCTCTATGTATAGTACCATGTCATCTGCAAGCAGTGACAGTTTTACTTCTTCTTTTCCAATTTGGATTCCTTTTATTTCTTTTTCTTCTCTGATTGCTGTGGCTAGGACTTCCAAAACTATGTTGAGTAAGAGCAGTGACAGTGAACATCCTTGTCTTGTTCCTGATCTTAGTGGAAATGCTTTCAGTTTTTCACCATTGAGAATGATATTTGCTGTGGGTTTGTCATATATGGCCTTTATTATGTTGAGGTAGGTTCCCTCTATGCCCATTCTCTGGATAGTGTTTACCATAAATGGGTGTTGAATTTTGTCAAAAGATTTTTCTGGATCTACTGAGATTATCATATGGTTTTTATTCTTCAATTTGTTAAGATGGTGTATCACATTGATTGATTTGCATATGCTGAAGAATCCTTGCATCCCTGGGATAAATTCCACTTGATCATGGTGTATGATCCTTTTAATATGTTTTTGGATTCTGTTTGCTAGCATTTTGTTGAGGATTTTTGCATCTATGTTCATCAGTGATATTGGCCTTTAGTTTTCTTTTTTTGTGACATCTTTGTCTGGTTTTGGTATCAGGGTGATGGTGGCTTCACAGAATGAACTTGGAAGTGTTCCTCCCTCTTCAAGTTTTTGGAAGAGTTTGAGAAGGATGGGTAATAGCTCTTCTCTAAATGTTTGTTAGAATTCGCCTGTGAAGCCATCTGGTCCTGGACTTTGGTTTGTTGGAAGATTTTTAATTACGGTTTCAATTTCATTACTTGTGAGAGGTCTGTTTATATTTTCTAATTCTTCCTGGCTCAGTCTTGGAAAATTGTACCTTTCTAAGAATTTGTCTATTCTTTGTGGTTGTCCATTTTATTGTCATATACTTTTTTTTGTAGTAGTCTCTTATAAATCTTTGTATTTCTGCGGTGTCAGTTGTGATTTCTTCTTTTTCATTTCTAATGTTACAGATTTGTGTCTTCTCCCTTTTTTTCTTGATGAGTCTGGCTAAGGGTTTATCAATTTTGTTTATCTTCTCCAAGAACCAGCTTTTAGTTTTATTGATCTTTGCTATAAGATCTAGAAGAACTGAAGAACAAACAAACAGAGATGAACAACACAATAAATGAAATGAAAAATACACTGGAAGGAATCAATAACAATAACTGAGGCAGAAAAATGAGTAAGTGAGCTGGAAGACAAAATGGTGGAAATAACTGCCAAGGAGCAGAATAAAGAGAAAAGAATGTAAGGAATTGAAGACAATCTCAGAGACCTCTGGGACAACACTATATGCACCAACCTTCGAATTATAGGGGTCCCAGAAGAAGAAGAGAAAAAGAAAGGGTCTGAAAAAATATTTGAAGAGATTATAGTGGAAAACTTCCCTAACATGGGAAGGGAAATAATCACCCAAGTCCAGGAAGCACAGAGAGTCCCATACAGGATAAACCCTAGAAGAAACACAACAAGATTCATATTAATCAAACTACCAAAAAGTAAATTTAAAGAAAAAATATTAAAAGTAGCAAGGGAAAAACAAAAAACATACAAAGGTGTCCCCATAAGATCATCAGCTGAATTTCAGCAGAAACTCTGCAGGCCAGAAGGGATTGGCAGGATATACTTAAAGTGATAAAAGAGAAAAGCCTACAACCAAGATTACTCTACCCAGCAAGGATCTCATTCAGATTCAATGGAGAAATCAAAACGTTTTCAGACAAGCAAAAGCTAAGAGAATTCAGCACCACCAAACCAGCTTTACAACAAACGCTAAAGAAACTTCTCTAGGTGGGAAACACAAGAGAAGAAAAAGACCCACAAAAACAACCCCAAAACAATTAAGAAAATGGTAATAGGAACATACATATCGATAATAACCTTGAATGTAAATGGATTAAATGCCCCAACCAAAGGATGCAGACTGGTTGAATGGATACAAAAACAAGACCCATATATATGCTGTCTATAAGAGATCCACTTAAGACCCAGGGACACATACAGACTGAAAGTGAAGGGATGGAAAAGGATATTCCATGCAAATGGAAATCAAAAGAAAGCTGGAGTAGCAATACTCATGTCAGACAAAATAGACATTAAAATAAAGACTATTACAAGAGAGAAAGAAGGACACTACATAATGATCAAGGGATCAATCCAAGAAGAAGATATAACAATTATAAATGTTTGTGCACCCAACACAGGAGCACCTCCATACATAAGGCAAAGGCTAACAACCATGAAAGGGAAAATCGACAGTAACACAGTAATAGTGGAGGACTTTAACACCCCACTCATACCAATGGACAGATCATCCAAACAGAAAATAAATAAGGAAACACAAGCTTTAAATGACACAATAGACCAGATATATTTAATTGATATTTATAGAACATTCCACACGAACGTGGCAGAATACACTTTCTTCTCAAGTGCACATGGAACATTCTTCAGGATAGATCACATCTTGGGTCACAAATCAAGCATCGGAAAATTTAAGAAAACTGAAATCGTATCAAGCATCTTTTCTGACCGCAACGCTATGAGATTGGAAATCAATTACAGGAAGAAAACTGTAAAAAACACAAGTACATGGAGGCTAAAGTGTGCTACTAAATAACCAAGAGATCACTGAAGGAATCAAAGAAGAATAAAAAAATACATAGAAACAATGACAACGAAAACATGATGACCCAAAACCTATGAAATGCAGCAAAAGCCGTTCTAACAGGGAAGTTTACGGCAATTCAATCTCACCTCAAGAAACAAGAAAAATCTCAAATAAAGAATCTAACCGTACACCTAAAGCAACTAGAGAAAGAAGAACAAAGAAAACCCAAAGTCAGTAGAATGAAAGAAATCATAAAGATCAGAGCAGAAATAAATTAGATAGAAATGAAGAAAACAATAACAAAGAGCACATGGTGTTTTAAGGAGATATTTGCAACACAAGCTCACCGCAATAGCAACAGGAGAGGCTACAAAATTATTGCAGTAGTACAGCATGTACTACAGTTAATTTTATGTAGTTCTGATTTAATATTGCATCTTTACATTATCTCAACTGTGAATAGTGCCATGTATGGTCTTTAAGTGTTTGTGCACATAGGTTTTGATAAAGTTTAACTTTTTTGATAGATTTGTGTATATTTTGTGGTAGTAGATGATGAAATAGACTAGTATCTACATATATTTTATACATTCATGACATACTTAACTTTTTCTTAATTTAAAAAATATTTTTAGGCTACATAGTTTGAGTTTTTTCAAATTGTCACAAATGTCAAAAAAGTTTTCAAATATATTTATTGAAAAAAATCCATGTATAGGTGGACCTGTGCAGTTCAAACCTGTGTTGTTCAAGGGTCAACTGTATCTGTATTTCACCCTCCATGTTTTCAATGGAGTTTCACTAGGTATGCAATCTTAGTTTGATGTTCTATTGTCTTAGAATTTTAAAGATATTATTCCACTGTCTTCTGGCTTCCACTGCTGCTATTGAGGGATCTGCCATCAGTTTGCTACTGGGTTCTTTATATTTTCTCTCTGACTTGTTTTAATATATTTTTTCTCTTTACTATCTTGAAATTTCCTTATACTTTGTCTAAATGTGGATTTAAATGTATTTATTTATTCTTCTGGGCAGTTACTGCACTTTTTGAACCTGATTTATAATCTTACTTCAGTTCTGGAAGACTCTCAGCCATTCTCTCTTTGTATATTTCATCTCCTTCTTTCTTTCTTTCCTGCTGGATATTGATTAGATTATGTTAGACTTTTTCACTCTATCCGCCATGCTTTTTAACCTTCTTTGGTTTATTTTTTGTGATCTTTTTGTCTATTTGTGCTGCATCCTGAATGTCTTCAAATTTACCTTTGAGTTTGCAAATTCTCTGTTCAGCTATGTCTAATTTACCATTGATTTCATGCATATATTTTTAAAATTTCAAGTATTATATTTTCTTAAAGTTTTAGTTGTTCAAAATTTATTTATTTTACTCTCTTCTTATATTTTAAGTATTCTTTTTTATATCTTTAAACATATTAAATACACTTATTTTATAATCTGAGTTTGATAATTTCAGTGGATAAAATCTTTGTAGATCTGATTTCTTCTGGTTCTTGTTTTTTGTGTGTGTGTGTTTTATGGTATTATTCTATGGACTCTGAGCTTATATTCCTCAGAAAGTTATTTAATGGGATTTTTATAGTCTGAAAAAAATGTGCATTCCTCCAAATAGGATTTATGTTTGTTTTTGATGGATGTTTGGTGACACTACTGATGTAGGAAATTAAGTAATTAGGTTGATGTTTTTCGGATCACAAAGATAGTGTTAGAACTCAGGCTAGAAGTATATATGGTGACTGGTGATGGTTATGAAATATCAGAGGAGACCAATGGCCAGGTTGAGAAATGTTAAGTTTCTTTTTTGTCCCTTGCTGAAAGGAACATTTAGTTCTATTTTACTCTTCCATAGGCCTTTATAGAGTCTACTTTATGCAGACATCTCCTATTAGACAGCTCTAGGCAGCTTGAGGCTTGTTTCCTTTCCCCTTTCAAAACTGAGGCTCAAGGTCACTGGGTTAACTTGATGACCTCAGGATGAAAACCTTCTTCGTAGCTCTGCTCACCTTTCTAGATTCCAGTGTTCACTTCTTTTTTTCCTTCCCTGAAGAGTCCTTATTGCTTGCCATGGCAGTGATGGATTTTAAAAGATTTTAAAAATATGTTATTCAGTATTTTTGGTTATTGTCAGTGGGAGGGCTGCTCACAGTACCTGTTCCACTGTACTGTTTGAAATGAAGTCCAGTTTTTCCCATATTTAAAGGTGAGGAAATTCAAGTTTAGAGAGGCCACACGTCTGCTCCAGGTCATGGGACTTGAAGGTGTCAAGGTGGAGGATAGTAGATCCCATCCCAATTGACCTTGTTATTTCCTGGCCTTCTGAAGACTTTAATGATCAGTTAAAAGGAGTACACATAATAAACATTCAAATAGAGAAATTGTTTTCTAAAAGATTTTAAAGCATTTTTCCTATTTGGAAAGGTACTCACAAATTGTTAAACAATCTTCTATTAAGAAAACAGAGTAAGCATTAATATCTTTTGATTTAGAGGCTGACATAACAGGAATTCACAACCAGCTAAGGATAGTGCATGAAATTTTTCCAAGTCAGTTTTGGGAAGTTTGAAAGTAGCTTGTAATTTTCAAATAATTGAGATGAAAATCTTAAAAATAGTGCACAATGATCATTATGTAATTTGATATTCCCACTTGGAAAGCAAGAATCAAATTATGCAGGTATATTTTCAAAACAGCAAACAAATTGGCAGATTTTAAAAATAAAGCTTTGTGACTTTGGGGAGCACTTCATACTGAAGAATGTGTTAGATGACTCCTTTAGTAAATTTCTAGACTTAAGGCAAACTTTTCTTTCCTTAGGTAATTGTATGAACACTAATCAGAGCATATGCAGTGAGGAAAAAGAGACAGCCAATTCCACGTCCCTGATGTCTGGGTGCCAGTTGGTATGGTAGCTACTTTTGGTGTAACCCTATAATATGAAAGGCAATTATAGGATAATTTGAGATGGAAACAGGTGAAGCTCAAATAATTTCAGGTTGGGAAGAGATGAGCACATGGCAGTTATTCCAAGCATCCCTGCCACAGTTACTGTAGTGTTTGGACAGGCATGTCTCCTAATGTGATTTTTGTTATGCTCAGGTTAAAGACTTGGGTTTTAGATCAACAATGTGCAAATTTGGTTTATCACCTGTGTTCAAAAAAGAGATGACAGAATTCTAGCAGAAGATCTTCAGTGTTTGCCAAGAGCACCAGGAGAAACATTATTCTGTTTAGGTCTCTCATAGAACAAAAACTCTGACTAGAAATGTGACATTATTTGTATTAGAGACTAAGGAATGGTTAACATTCCAAGAATACTCTTGAAACAGCACTCTTCTTGTGTATGTGTCTTTCTGTGCTTACATATTTAAAGTAAGTTTGCTTTCCATTTGGTGGTTTTAACCCATCCAGGACTTTGTGATTTTGTAGTAATTGTACTCAAAGCAAATGAATCACAGAGAAGTACTCAATGCTGATCCCACCCAGCTGGTTCCGTAATCACTGGCACCACAAAGGATGGGAAACAAATCGTATAGCCCGATTTGTCCTTGTCAGAAGCACAACAATGCTTAGAACTAAAACCCAAAGTTATACATGACTAAAAAGAGCAACTTGTCAAGCGTTTCACTGGCACAAATTGAGATGAAATGAGGTCCCGGGCTCTTGAGGTCACTTTGCAACAGGAAGAATTCATTATCTAACTATACACAGAGGAAAATGCCTCATAATTGTATTTGCTTGTAAAGGGTGAGTGCCCACACATAAAGCCAAAGTGGCAGAGGTCACTTACAAGAAATAAATTACATAAAAGCAAAGACTCAAGTGTCCCTTGGCTGATAGCCTCTTGCTTCTTTCTCCCATTCAGGGCTGCTTTGGGGCATATTGCTCAAGGTATTGAAGGAAATACTTGGGGAGGTCTTTGTTGTTTATGCAAAAATCACTTGCACAGATCCTGCTAATTTGTCTACTGAAAACACAATGTAGTCTTATATGTTTCTCCTCCTTGGGTGGGGGGAGTTTATTCCCCATCCTTCCCCATATTCCATTTTTATTCTGAAATGCACATTTTCTCTTAAGACATTTTATGGTATTCTCTCCATTATGGGGAGAAGGTGCAGCCTTCTCATTGGGTGGTTACTGATGGGGTATTGGTTTCAGTTTAGAAAGTGGAGAGAGAGGAAGTGCCCATTGAACACATCAAATCTGAGGAGTGCATTTTTCAACATATTCATAAATAACTTGGAACAGAGGAGTGATTGCTATATTTTCTGTTGGGCAGAGCGGGGAAGATAACAACAAAAATCAAAGACATTTTAAATGAAAAGGAAAAATAGCATGGCTAAAGAGGACGGATTTAAATAAGGATGGGGCAAGGAAGTGGATGTAGAGATCAATTCCCTTAATCTCTTCCCATACTTCAACCCTGCCCAAACTCAGACATCAGGAGGGAAGGACTGGAGAGGCTCACATGTCAAGTCCAGTGGCCATTTTTCATTCCTGCCCATTTTCTCTCATCCAATCAAGTCTCTTAGTCTTTTAAGTCTCTTTTAAAAGTTATTTTCTAATAACGTGCCCTCTCATTCATTCTCTTTCTCACTTTTTTTAATGGCTACCACCACTGAGAGAGATAGTGTTGAACCTGTAGATCATGTTGGGTAGTATGGACATCTTAACTACATTATGTCTTCCAATACATGAACATGGATGTTTTTCCATTTGTTTTTGACCTTTTAAAATTCTTTCAGCCATGTCTTTTCATGGTTCTCAGGTGTTGTTATAGGTAACTGCTGCATGTACCTCTTACAATTTTTCTTGAGTGGTGGGTGACTTTGGACATGATGGTGGTGCCCTCCATTGAGATACAGGATACATGAAGAGAAGCAGGATGTAGGGCATGGGGGAAGCCATGAGCCAGTGCTGGCTCTGTTGAGTTTTAAATACTAGTGTGGCATCTACAAAATGTATTGATGCTTAGATGCAGAGATTTGGAGCTAGACATCAATGATGGATAAAACTGAAAGAATGGGTGAAGATGCTTAGGGAATGCATATACAGAGAGGGAGAAAAAAATCTGTTCTTTCATCCCCATTCTCCCCAGTAATAAACCATCTAAGTGAGACAGTATTCCCAACCTGCTAACCCTACTTCTACTTTGAGTGCATGCTACAGCAACCAACAGGAAAGGGGGAAACATTAAAAGGAAAATTCAGACAAATAGTACTAAGTGTCCAGGGAGCAAAAGTGTGGATACCTGATTACTGCTTCCTTTCAGCTGCCTGAAGACTGTATTTAACAACGATGCTTTATCCAGTAAGATCTCCCTCCAAGGGCTTGTAAGTCATATGATTCTTTTCTCATTTCCCCTGATAGAAATAACTTTGGTCTTGAAAGCTTGGGGAGGAAGAGACTTAGTTCCATTTCTCCTTGTCCAACCATTTTCTCATTATTCTCTCTGGATTCCAGTTCAATTGACAAACCCAAATGACTTCACTAAGGCCTTTTTTTCTTGTCCAATAGAACCCAATCTCCTTTGGATGCCATGTAAGACATTTAAAAGTGGTATAGGGCTTCCCTGGTGGCGCAGTGGTTGAGAGTCTGCCTGCCAATGCAGGGGACATGGGTTCGAGCCCTGGTCTGGGAAGATCCCACATACCGCGGAGCAGCTGGGTCCGTGAGCCACAACTACTAAGCCTGCGCGTCTGGAGCCTGTGCTCCGCAACAAGAGAGGCTGCGATAGTGAGAGGCCCTTGCACCGCGATGAAGAGTGGCCCCCGCTCGTCGCAGCTAGAGAAAGCCCTTGCACAGAAACGAAGACCCAACGCAACCAATAAATAAATAAATAAATAATTTAAAAAAAAAAGTGGCATAGATTTTCTCTAGTGTAGAATGATTTAAATGTGATTTGGCATTGAAGGGGACTAGACTGGGTGGACAAACAGTTCTGTCATTAAATCAGAGAAGTGAGACGACAGTAAAAAGAGTGAATCCCTTCAGCTTCCTCCAGCCCCTCCTCCCAAGGAACTGGTAGACTTTCTCAATTCCTAAGTATTTCTTGGTCCAATTTTCAACCCTTTTTCATTATTTTCTTATGATTTAGATGTGATGTAGATGTGAAGGGGATGGAAGAGATATGATTATGGAATATTAAATTTTATGTCTAATTGTTATTAGAATGTAACTTCCATGAGGGCAGGGGCCTTGCCTGTTTTGTTCACAACTTCATCTGCAGTGCTAAGAACAGTGCCTAGCATGCAGTAGTCACTCACTAGAGAGTTACTGCAGTAATTTTATGGTCAGACCATGTATCGGATATGTGTTCATTTTTGGTTTGGAAAATATGGTAACTGTGACCATGTGGATTTGCATTAAACACAGTTACTAACACATTTTAATAATTTATTTTATAGTTACTTTGATGGCCTTTCCTAATACCCTAGTTTACTATTTGATCTTGGGTTTGCCATTGGATACTGCTATCAGATGTGAAAAGGTAGCAATGTCTTTTTGGCAAGTTTGATTTAGACTTTGCATTAATTGTTACTTGTCTGCTCTACAAAGAGACCTTGATAATTGACAATTGTATTCAAGTCCTGAAAGAACTCAGAGAGCTGGCGATTAGGGGTACCTTCTAGCTGTCACTTTGATTTTGTTGGGATTGTACTTCAATGCTTTGCCTAGGAGCACTAGGAGAAAGACAGTTTTCCTTTACAGGCTCCCTGTAGAAAAACTTCACAAGAGTGGGAAAATAAAAGGCACCTACTGACTTACTTTTCATCTGGAATTAATGCAATCAGAAAAATCTAAAGAAGGTAGATAAAGTATGTTTTCATTTCAATGAGATCAAGATTTTAAAAGACTTTGAGCTACTAATCCCTCTCCCTTCTTTCTGTTACTTTTTCCTTTCTCTTCAATTCAATGTATGCATCAAAGCTACATCTCAGACATGACCAGAACAATCAGAAGCAAGGTGAAAATGCACTGCATGATGATTGAACACCATTACTTCACAGAACAGCACAGATCTAAGATGGGGTTCGTAGTAGTGCCCCATCCTGATTACAAACACGCCAGGAAGTAGAATGAAAGGCATCAGCTTGGATTATCCTGAGGCTCCTCAGCAGCCATGGAACTTGGTATACTCTTTAATGAGAGGTAAAAACCATTAAAGAAAGTCGGGTGCCAGAAAATGGAGGGGACATGACTGTTTTCTCTGTGGTCAAGACCAGTTTCCATTTATCCTCTCATGGTTTCTGGAAATGACTTTGCATTGACAACTGAGACTATTGCACCTGGGGGCGGCTGGGGGAGTGGGAAAATGTCCGAGGGTTAGATGCTCTGACTTGCTAATTAGGTTAAATTTAGACAGTGTGATGTGTTTGTAAGTGAAATGCTGTGACCGTAGAAGAGGTAGCTATGAACCCCACAGCAGAAGCAGAAAGAAAACAAAATCAAAACAAGGTATATTGGGGAACTCACAGTTGTTTAAATCAACATCAGGCAGTTTTTGCCTTCTATATTGTGGAAATTGAGCTCACTATTTAAATTGAGGATACCAACAGAGTGGAAGAAAATACTAACTTGGAAAATGTTTTAGCTTGTGTATTATGGAAAGTGAGGTTTTAGAAATTTAGCTTCTTAGATTGGGTGGACAATCTCTCACCAAATTTTAAAATGGTCAGTTTTAAGCTGGGATATCTAAAGAGGGAGCTTGCTCTGTGGACTTTAGTTTCTCCCCTTCTGGGGTTCAGGAAATCTTAAGTTCTTACTGACTTGGCATGCCACGGAAAATACTTTGAAAAAGGGGATAGATGGAATTAGGGGAGATTCTATTAATATGAGATCTACTCCCAAAGACAGAAGGCTGCATGCCTCTCCCTTGTTTAGTTAAAATTCCGTGTGGCAGTTTGGAGGCAAAAATCTTTACCTGAACCATCTACCTAATGAAAAGTCAGGTCTAGATAAGAGGGTTTGTGTAGATTGTGGTAGGAGTCTTGCGTAATGAAGGAGTAATGGCTCACGGTGCAAGGCGGTGGAGCAGAGCAGTTAGGAGCTCAGGCTCGGGACCATTCTGCTTGGATTTGGGTCCCCACTGTGGGTCCTTGGGCCCTGAGCAAGTTACTTAATGTCCCAGTTTGGATTTTCTAGGGCATAGACTCTGAGATGAGTTAAGCATACAAGTTACTTACTCTGGAGTGTTATTGGTCTAACACCTGAGGAAAGGAGGGGACAGAAGCAGGACCGGGCAGAGAGACAAGTCGGGCAGCCATGTCGCAGAGCTCTGGAGCCAGTACGGCCCTACAGAATTGTCTCGAGCAGGGCAGAGATATCCTCACAGTGGTCAGTCACTGGAGGTGGGTCACCCTGAGAGGGGGAGTGACTTTAGTAAAGGCAGCTCTGCTGCTGAGGCATCCTTGAAGGGCTGGGAGTGGAAAGCTCTCTGCCAGCAGCTGGGGCAACGGTCCTTCAGGGAAGGGAGATCTGGGTGACATCAGTGTCCATGACACTTAGCTTCTCTGGGCCTCTGTTTCCTAAGAATATTTATTTAAGAATTAAATGAGATGACACAAGTGCTTAGAACTTGGCTCATGTGGAGTAAATAATTGATTATTGCTGTGTACCAGGTAGAATTTAAATAATTAGTCCAGAGTCTCCCAGGTGGTAACGTAAGAAAGACCTCCCTAGCCACAGCTGGCTGGACTCCCCTTCCTCCTTACTGGACAACAGTACTTCCCCTGTCCCTTTCCTCCCCCTCTCCTTTCCTGCTACAGAGTTCTCTCCTCCCACCCATAGCCCCTTTCTCTGGCTTGCCACTTGTCTCTAGTGATGGGCTAGGGCATCTAGTTGGGGCAGGAGAGCTGGAAGGAAGGAGGAGAGGTAAAAACTCTGGACGGCTCTCTGACTCCAGACTCATGGCCCTCTGCCTCTCTCTCCCACATTTCAGTCCCCATTCCCATCCCCCCAGGCTCCATTCTTTGTATTTTGTGCCCCATCCTAGGTCCAGAGTGCAATGCTAGAATATTCTTTTTGGGGTAAGATGTTAGTGCTTTCATCTGAAACTTAGATGAATCTTAATCCTAGTTATTTTTGTATTAAAAGATACATATTGTAGACCTTCTATGGGAAAATCTTTTCCTAGTGTCTCAAACTGACATATGAATGAATGATTAATAAGTTGAGCTGCCTATATATTCTTCCTTCTTGAGTTACAAGTTGAATAGCCAATGAGATATTTTTTCTTACGATTTCTTCCATCATAAACGCATTGATGCACAACATTGTAAAGCAACTATACTCCAATAAAAATTAAAAAATAACACTGCAAATGAAAAAAAATAAATGCATTGATGGGAAAACTTTTGTAGATAAATTACTACATGCATAGTATTCTAAGGAATACAGTGAAGTACAACAATCTGTATTTTCAAAAAACTTACAGGCTAGTTCAGGGTTATATTACACAATAAAAATTGGGGCTGAATTTTTAGAAGATTCTGTTTATGTGATACTTAATTCCTCTGGGTTTGCAGCACAAACTTAAAAGTGAAAAATTTTAATTGTTGATGTTAAATGCAGCTAAATGATCTGTATACATTATACAGATGAGAGAGAGAAATAGGAATGTAAATAATTTGTAATAACTAAGCACTCAATCCAATGATGAAATCTATCAGCTGTCCTCAGTCCTACCAAAGCTTTCTCTTCATGACTTTCAGTTTCTCATTCACCCGAGGGTCATAGCAAGTAGAAGGCCAAATTTCTACAGCCTATTTTCTTCTTCTTTCTTCATCTACAGCCACCCTCTCACTTATTTCTCCCCAGGGGAGGAAGAATGACAATCTCATTGGTGACGCTGAAGGAGAAAATGGGCATGGACATTCCATTCTTTCTTTTCTTTATAGGGGAAGGCATGCTCATAAATGCCTCAGTTCTTCTACAGAGGGAATCCTGTCCTGGTGCAATACTTCCTAGAACTCAGTGAATAAGTCTAGTTATGGAATTCAGGGTTGTGAAGCCCACTGACCCACAAATATAAATCACATTTTACAATATCAGCTTAACTCAATCAGTAAGATGTTGATACTGTGTTTGGATTCCATCTGTCTTACTCGTATCGAATTCCCAATTTGAACTTGATTGGTTCAAAGCCCAGGTGGGAATTAGGTATGTCATTTATCAATCTCCACTTAATCCTAAAGGCCAGGTGTTAGAGTTTCCTAAGGCATTAACCCCAGACTCAGACCACTTCATGCTAGATGGATCAACATTTATTTAACAATGCTGTGTGTGTGTGTGTCTGTGTGTGTGTTTCTTCCAAAGAGAAACTCTTGGGAGACAGGAATTAGGTAGGAACTGCTAACATGAGTAGAACTTCCTCAATTCACCTGAACAAATTGTTGTTAAGCTCCTGAGATGGGCTAGATGGTGCATGAAGCCCAGAGGACATAGACATTAACAGGACATGCCCAAAGAACTTTGGATCCTACAAAAAGTAGTGGCATACCAGAGATAAACCCACAGACCTATGGTCAACTAATCTATGACAAAGGAGGCAAGGATATACAATGGAGAAAAGACAGTCTCTTTAGTAAGTGGTGCTGGGAAAACTGGACAGCTACTTGTAAAAGAATGAAATTAGAACACTCCCTAACACCATACACAAAAATAAACTCAAAATGGATTAGAGACCTAAATGTAAGACTGGACACTATAAAACTCTTAGAGGAAAACATAGGAAGAACACTCTTTGACATAAGTCACAGCAAGATCTTTTTTGATCCACCTCCTAGAGTAATGGAAATAAAAACAAAAATAAACAAATGGGACCTAGTGAAACTTCAAAGCTTTTGCACAGCAAAGGAAACCATAAACAAGACGAAAAGACAGCCCTCAGAATGGGAGAAAATATTTGCAGACGAATCAATGGACAAAGGATTAATCTCCTAAATATATAAACAGCTCATGCAGCTCAATATTTAAAAAACAAACAACCCAATCCAAAAATGGTGAGAAGACCTAAATGGACATTTCTCCAAAGAAGACATACAGATGGCTAAGAAGCACATGAAAAGCTGCTCAACATCACTAATTATTAGAGAAAGCAAATCAAAACTACAATGAGGTATCACCTCACACCAGTTAGAATGGGCGTCATCAGAAAATCTACAAACAACAAATGCTGGAGAGGGTGTGGAGAAATGGGAACCCTCTTGCACTGTTGGTGGGAATATAAATTGATACAGCCACTATGGAGAACAGTATGGAGGTTCCTTAAAAAACTAAAAATAGAATTACCATATGATCCAGCAATCCCACTACTGGGCATATACCCAGAGAAAACCATAATTCAAAAGGACACATGCACTCCAATGTTCATTGCAACACTATTTACAATAGCCAGGTCATGGAAGCAACCTAAATGCCCATTGACAGATGAATGGATAAAGAAGATGTGGTACATGTATACAATGGAATATTACTCAGCCATAAGAAGGAATGAAATTGGGTTATTTGTTGAGACGTGGATGGATCTAGAGACTGTCAGTCATACAGAGTGAAGTAAGTCAGAAAAAGAAAAACAAATATCGTATATTAACGCATATATGTGGAACCTAGAAAAATGGTACAGATGAACCGGTTTGCAGGGCAGAAATAGAGACACAGATGTAGAGAACAGACATATGGACACCAAGGGGGGAAAGCTGCGGGGGGTGGGGGTGGGGGTGTGATGAATCGGGAGATTGGGATTGACATGTGTACACTGATGTGTATAAAATTGATGACTAATAAGGACCTGCTGTTTAAAAAAATAAATAAAATTCAAAAATTCAAAAAAAAAGTAGTGGCGTAGAGGAGTAGAGGGAGGGTCAACCAGGGGTCAGGGTGGAAGAGTGGTTATTCTTTTTCTCTATTTATAATACTGTTACTGCATAAGCAGCACTTGGATTAGGCTGTGGGTTCAATTGTCACCCTGGTGACAAGACTAGTGAAAAGTAGTCTGATATTCCTCCTCCCATGCCAAGTTTTGCATAGTGGATATAATAATCATATTGCTTACATACAGCAGTATAGATGAGATAAAGAATATGTGCCTTGGAACTTGCCTGACTAGGTTCAACTCCTTGCTTTCTAGCTGTGTAACGATGGGTAAGTTACTTACCTCGTCTGTGTCTCTGATTCCACACATGAGAAGCAAGGATGATAATAGTAACTGCATCATAGTGTTATGGTGAGGACAAAGTTAGCTAATAGAGGCAGAGTGCTGAGAACTGTGCCTGTCATAGAGGCGTTCTCATAATAGGTTAACTCCTGTTGTTATTAGTTGTTATCAAGAATGTGTATGTGTGTCGAGAAGTTAGCTAAACTACTCTGTGATACTGCTGGCCATCCACTAACACTTGGGGCCCAAAAGTTCCAGGGGTGACCCCGAAAGATGTGGGGGAAATCCCAGGGTGTCTGTTCACTGTTACGTGAGACCTTGTGGTGGCTGTCCTTGATGACTGGGGGCTGCCAAGAGATCTGGAGAACAATGGTCTCTAATGGTTCTGCTATTGTATCAAAGTGAGACTTTCGTAATTGGTTAAGCTAGCTTTCTAGAAGGAATTGGTATTTCTCTTGTGCCTTTGAGATGTAAATGATCTACCTCTGCTCTCTGGAACTTTAATTTTATGTGATCTCTAAGAGTAAAAGAGAAAAAAAAAGAGCTTTTAGGTAAACTCTATAGAAATAATTATGTTTTGGGAATGTCTATCTAATATAGTCTCTCCAGATTTTGGTAACTTGAAACTAAACTAAAGTTGAAAGAAGAGAATTCATGGGTCGTTTCGAATAGGATAAAATATTGGAACATTAATTGCTGAGCGGGTCTCAGTTTACCTACCTTTGCCTGCTTAGGAGAGGAAGACTAAAGCATTAAATTTTCCAATCAGGAAATCACAGTTACTTGCTTCTTGGTTTTTTGCTAGAGATTAAGGTTTTCAAGGGTTAGGATTATAATTGGTTATAATTTCTGTTACCAAGTTTCTTTATCAATTACATTTTGATCAGGTGTTTGTGACTTTTTAAGTCTTTTGTCATTTATAGACAGTTATTGTTATACTCTGATGCTTTTGCAAAAGTGCTTCATCTTCAAGAAGATTCATAGGAAGGACCTTTTGACCATAACAGGTGTCTGATAAATTTCAGATTATACTGCTGAGCTGGGTAAGAACTTAGAGAATCCTATTGGGAGAACTGATGGCTTCATAAATAGTTAACAAAAGGATTGGTTACTGAGTGAACTGGTGAATATGGTTATAATTTTTATGGGTTTTGTCTGGAATGTTACTGGTTTTTTTTTTTTTTTTTTTTAATTAATTAATTTATTTATTTTAGGCTGTGTTGGGTCTTCGTTTCTGTGCGAGGGCTTTCTCTAGTTGCGGCGAGCGGGGGCCACTCTTCATCGCGGTGCGCGGGCCTCTCACTATCGCAGCCTCTCTTGTTGCGGAGCACAGGCTCCAGACGCGCAGGCTCAGTAGTTGTGGCACACGGGCTTAGTTGCTCCGCGGCATGTGGGATCTTCCCAGACCAGGGCTTGAACCCATGTCCCCTGCATTGGCAGGCAGATTCTCAACCACTGCGCCACCAGGGAAGCCCTGGAATGTTACTGGTTTTGATCTGTGTTTTCCAGATAGAGGGAAGCCCTTCCCCTCAATTTAGTTTTGACTTACAGCAATTGGGTAAACCACACCTGTGGGGAGAATTGAAATATTTTTCTTTTCTCTCTGCCTGGTCCCTCCAGAAAATGGACTCTTGGGTTCCAAGCAGCCTTAACAGGCAGATGGGAAAGACTGTCTCCTGGCATGTGCTGGAATCTTGATATTTTGGAGACCTCTAGAAGAGAGAAATGCACCAAGGTGAAGCCTTATGACAGGCCTTTGGCATGGCTTTCCTGGCCTTGACAGGCCTTTTGGGAATTCAGTCTGAGACTCCTGAGGAATTCCCCCTCAGCCAGTTTGCAGGAGTGTCTATATGGTCAGTTGACTAATCTTATTTTGCAAACAAATTAGTTTTGATTGGCTGTGTTTGGTGGAGATGAGGGTAATTTTAGAGAGAACAATATTATGTTTCAGTGGATGTTAAATTCTAGTTCTGTTACTTGTATTTATGAAAGTTCTTGTGTTAGCCATACTTCTGCTCTGATGTTCTGGATGGAAAGAAAATTATCTAGTGAACTTGTCACAGATATGACTACTCTTGAAGTATGACACTACTTGCTTTAAGTCTGCTGCTAAAAGCACGTGTACAATGCTTGTGTGAAAACTGGGTGTAAGTGATAAAATGTATGGCCTATATAGTGTTTCCCCATTAACATACCTCTGAGCCTGTTAGCGGGATCTGATTAGTTTTCCCCCACCATGAATGACTAGGCGAATATAAAGGAGGCCTAGCACCAAGGAACATGATCTGAACCTGGCGTAGGAGTCAGCACCCCAGCATCGCGGGACAAATATTTTGATCATCAGTGCTTTCTATTGGAAGATTTGCAATCAAAAGGAGAAATGATGGAAAAATCTGCACATATTGAGGTTTGGGGAAGTCATTCTGGTTTATACATGGTTTAACTTAAATTTTACTGACCAGAGCAGCCTGTTTTGTGGCCTTTCAGACATGTATTGTACATCTGCTTTGGCCATTGAGGAAGGCAATGCATTTGAAAGTCAAAATGGGGTTAACTGTGGTTCAGACATCCAAGGTAAAATGAGGTGGCCATTGTATATGTGATTTTGGACACGTTCCTGTATTACTGAAAACTTGAGTTTTCTGAACTGTTTTGCAGACCAGGACAAAACCACAGGCAGGTGTGGCATTATCTCACATGGGGTTACTGCTTGTATTTTGCTTAATGGTCATAATCTTCCCATGTTGCGCCTGTTAGATGTCTTACATTTCATCTGAGGGAGGAAATCTATTCGAGGACTCAGCCGCAACACTGACCACACTGGGAAATGAGTCTGACTGCTGGGTTTACAGCGAGATGCCACTGTCCTCCTCTGGACTTCCATGAAAAACTGACCCAGCTACTGTGACTATGTGGGGACTACTGACCATGGGGGAAGACTTCACCACCTTCCTGTTCCACATGCCAGCACATCAGAAGAACCCCTGTTGGTGAACGTTACTGTACAACTGACCACTCACGAGCCCCCCTGGGGTATGCTATGTGCGCAGAGTGGAACAGGCTGGCTTCTGGATATGCAAGTCCAACTATTGGGATTAACTGTTTTTTGTTTGGAAAGATGTAATGGGTCCACCCCTAATGGCACCCAACATAACATGGGGCGGCAGACCTAAACTTTGACTGCTCTGACTCCTGGATAGGCCACCAGAATGTTTCTTTTAAAACCAAGCCTTCCCCTCCCCATGGGGGTGGCTATGGGTTTGTGAAAACTAGGGGTGGCCTTACCTTCCTTATAACTGGACAGGGCACTGCTGCTGTTGACTCCCTTTCCATTGACCCGGTAAATGCTTGGCTCCAAAACGTGCCCACATCCTGGAAAAATGACTGTGCTGAGTATACTAGGTATCTTACTCTTGATGCTCTCCGGCTGCTGCTGTCTGTACTGTATTGTGGCGTCTGGTGGAGTGACCCCAGGGAATCGTGGAAGAGGGGCGGACCCAGATGGTAAGGGTCGTGCAGGGTATGGAGGGGTAGAATGTATGGTCAGGCCTCTCAAGATGGCTGTTGTCTTGCTCTCTGTACATCCCCCCGCCCTACCAGTGCCTCTTCACCTACACCCTAAGCACTCGACTGACCTTCTACCTACTTGTCCCAGGCCCCAGCTGGTGATTGTTCTCATCAAAGGGGCGGTGAGGGGCTTGCCCTTCTACTGGTTTCCCTGGTAACTAATGAGCCCACCTGACATCAATTCCCCTATAACTGGTAATCTCCCCTTCCCCCGGAGGGATGACTACCATCATGTCCTGCCCGCCGTCTGCTACAAACAATAGGGTGTCACTCCAGGACCCTGATTCAGACGTGTAAGCTCCCCCATCCATTAAACCATTGATGTCTCTGGAAAAAAAAATCAACTTGTGGCAGTGAGAGACACAGTAGTTTGCCACAGTGGTTTGCACTTTGGCCAAATCCCACTTGTTTTAGATGAGTGGTGAAACACAAGGTCAAACCTTTATGTTCTTTATTCAATTGGGAGCTACAGATATTTGTTTCAAATGCTCATTCTGATTGTGTTTGAAAATTTGGGACAAACTCCTTATCATTGAATTTAAAAAGCCATTGATTGAATGCCTAATGGGTACATGGGTCCATACCAGGAACTTAGTTATTACGTAGTTTAACCTAATAATAACCATTTGAGGTAGATGTGTTATTATCTTGGTTTGACAGATAAGAAAATGAAAGTTTAGAATCTTTCTAAAAATTCAGTAAGACAGAAGTTGCTAGAATTTGAACTCAGGTCTTCTATAAGAGTTCTTAAAAGTTACACAGATTTAATGAGGTCATTCCATGTATTATTAGCACATTGTCTACTACTTTCATGAATTTTAGAAATGCAGATAATCACCAAGAAGAAAATAAAAATCACCCATAATATCACAGTTCAGTAATAGCCACTATTTAAAATTTGGAGTATTTTCATCTGGTTTTATTGCATATGTATATGTTTGTTTTTTCCCACAAAAGTGAACTTCTGCATTCTATGTTATTTTAAAACCCCCCTTTAAATAATATGTTATGAAGGTTTTTTCCATATTAATAAATAGTTTTCTAAAACTTGATTTTAAATAGTCACATTTCATCAGTGGATGAAGAAAGCCCTTATTATTCAAATGTATGTTTCCCATTTTACTTTATTTTAAACAATGATGCCATAAACATCTTTGTATATAATTCTTGTGCATATCTCTATTCCCTTAGAGTAGACCTTAGAAGAATAATTGCTATATAAGAGGTTATTCCAGTTATCTATTGCTGTGTAACAAACCAACCCAAAACTTAGCCGCATTAAATAACAACCATTTATTATGCTCATGGATGCTTGTCAGTTAGGAATTTGGAGAGAACACAGCAGGGGTGGTTGTTTTCTGCTGTATGATGTCTGAGATCTCAGCCGGGAGACTCAAATGCTGGGCTCAGCTAGGACTGTTGACTGTTCTACGTGTGGTCTCTCCAGCCTGGTGATCTCAGTGTAGTGCTTTTATGACTCGGCTCAGGGCTCCAAGAGTATGTCAGTGGCACACGGCAGATGTATATGGGCTTTATGAACTAGGCTTGAAGGTCACTTGATGTCATTTTTGCTGTACTCCTTTGGTTGAAGCAGTCACAATCCTGCCCCGATTCAGGGAGGAGAGGATATAGATCCCTACCTCTCAATGGAAGGAGTGTCAAAGAATTTACAGCCATGTTTCAAAACTACCAGAGAAGATATAAACCACTTGCAAGATTTTGACATATATTATCAGGTTGCCCCCCAGAAATGTTATATAAACCAACACTTTTTTCCATAGTGTCTGATAGTACACTCTTACCCACTCTGGATATTACAATTTTAAGAGATATTTGTCAATTTGATAGGCAAAAGCTAGTATATCATGTTGCTGTAATTTTCAAATATCTGAATACTAGTGAGATTTTATATGTATTGTTTTCAGTCACTTGTCAAAATTTTATGTAAATTTTCTATTTTTTGCTTTATTTTTCTGTTGGAGTAGTCATCTTTTTTCTCATTAACTTGGTAGGTGTTGTTTACATATTAAGACTAAATCAAGGTGTTCTGATTCTAAATTGAGTTCTTTTGCCACCATTCCTTAGCAACTCTAATGAATAGACATTTTTAGTACTATGTGTAAGGCACTGTTTGCTTGTAATCCAGACTCTGCCTCTTCCAAGCTATGTGACTTGAACAATTAAATTACACCTCCTGGACCTTGGTTTTGTCTCCTGTAATACTGGGATATTAATATTCCCATCTCATTGGTTATTGTGAAGATTCAGTAATGTAAATGCTTAGAAGAAGGCTTATTGCATGCTAAGTGTCCAATAAGTGGTTATTCTTAGTATTATTACGGTCACCATAATGGTTGAATATTAGACAGATATTTGTGAGTATTCTAGCGATTATTTCTATTGTCCAATTTGTAACTGTGTAACTGAGGATCTGTAGTCATGTCAAAGGCATTTGCCTTTTGAATTCAAAAGAGTCATGGTTACTCTGAGAAAGATTTCATTTTTGCTTATTATTTTTTTATTATTTTTATTGGAGTGTAATTGCTTTACAATGGTGTGTTAGTTTCTGCTTTATAACAAAGTGCGTCAGCTATACGTATACATATATCCCCATATCTACTCTGTCTTGTGTCTCCCTCCCACCCTCCCTATCCCACCCCTCTAGGTGGTCACAAAGCACCGAGCTGCTCTCCCTGTGCTATGCGGCTGCTTCCCACTCTTTGCTTATTATTTTAAAGTTTGTTCTCAAGTTTCCCAAAGGAGGAAAGTCACTAACAATGCAGGATGGGCTCTGGAGCAGGGTTGTGGGGGCATCTTAGTTAACGGGTAAGACACTTGGAAATAATCACCGTTCTTGATTGCCATGCCAATGTAATTAGAAAAGTGGGCGGGGCTCTCATTTGTTTATGAAACTCCTGAGACAAAAACTAAATTTGATGGCATTTCCTCTGCTTCTTTCATTTGTCTCTCAATTCCATCAGACTGATTGAGCACAGAAATGAGCATTGTGGAGTGCATTGTAGAGCAGCATTGATGAAAGAAAAATAAAACCGTTTCTATAGAAGGATAAGTCCCAAAGGACACTCATTGTTTCGAATCAGGAGAGGCTATGAAAACAAAAGGCCAGGGCCTGGGTCTGAAGTGACCGTAGGCAGGTCTCAGTTCTCAGGCTCTGGTTACCTCCAAGTGGGCACCTTCCTCCCCGACCCAGCACATCCTCCGTGTGCTCTTTCCTTTCAGAGCCTCAAGGGGGTGTTGGAGTGCCGTGCGTTGGTGGATGAGAGATGGGGGATGGCGAGGAGGTACCACCCCAGGGCACTGAACATTTGTTGTCTGCAAAGAGGGCTTCTCTGGCTTCAGCCCAGCTGTCCCTGTGTGATAACCACCATGGCTAATACCACAGTGATGAGCCACTTTGTGTCTCCGCCTCACCGCCTCTGATCACTGTGAAATATGAGTTAGGGGAGTTTTCTGTAACAAATGCCCGCTTGACTGAGCCCCTATTCAGGCGTCCGGTGTCAGCACTTGTCCCAGACAGCCGCTTCAGCTGCTCCAGCCAGACAGTGACAGATTCAGCCTCCTGCTTAGACTGTCAGGGGAGTCCCCCCCCTCAGGCGTGGGCTTGTTACAGGGCTCTGGGCCGCACCTGTGCTTCCAAATGTCAGTGGGCATGAGAGCCAGCCGCTTTCCACCACCCTTCCTGTCAAGGTCAGCTGGCATGATGGGGGAGGGGACCTCCTGAATTGAGACAGACCTGCGTCTTTTGTCCTTTGCCCCTGCCTCATCAGGCAGACCTTTTAATTCCAACGGCCCAGGACTTGTCAAAGAAAGCATTTGAGGGGATCTTGGGTAAAAAACAAAAACCAAAAAACAAAAAAACTTGCCTGGAGATAATTAGTCCAGGCAAGTTTACTTCTTTGAAATATCCTTTCCAAGTTCTCTTTAATATTATCTGGTTAGTCTTGGTTGATATGAAGGGAAGGAGAGCAAAGCTAGTTATACATGATAAGAAAGAAAGGGCTCAGGTTAGTGAACTTTTGAGATTCTGCCAGGGTTGGCCATATGGTGATCATAATGATGATTTATAAATCAGAAGTTGCAATCTGATGGCCCATGCATTGAATTTGGCACAAAGGATTTTTATTTGGCCTCTATTGTTTATTGATTTTTAATAGAACTTGATGCTAATATTTAGAATTCAGAATATTTCACATACAAATGTGATTTCTGGCTTCTTTTTAAAAAACAAAGCTCTGGCAACACTGGGCTTGCATTCTTGCATAGGGACAATTGGAGTAAACCATGTTGTTGCCCCTGCTGATGTTAGGGCACAAACTCTTTAGTTTACCACAGTCCGCACTTCTCCCTATTGTTACACCCAACCTGCTTCTCTTATTTCTATTCTATGGATGATCCCTATAGATATTTGAGCTGGTGATCCCTGGTATAAAGGCTGAGCTTCAATTCTATACTTAATGTTTAATGAACTCTATCTAGTAAGTTCCCCACCCCCCTGCCCCGACTGAGATGATATGTGATGGGGCATTTCTTGAACTGTCATGATTTAAATGCAATGAATAATAGGAAGGAAAAAAAATGGTGGTTTTATTGATATGTGAGGACTGTAGTTCACCATTGCTGGGCCTTAGCTCTGGACTTTAGACATATGTCCCATAAATGATAAACTTTGGGACAAGTTCGGTATTTCTACTGGAAGGGGAAGAGAAATACAGTAATTGAAAACTATTATGTTATCTCATTTTTAATCCTTACAAAAGTCCTTCCAAGTTAGTGATATGGTCTCCTTTCCATGAGTGAGGAAATGGAGCTCAGTGTTAAGAACCCTTCTCAATGCTTTAAAGCTGGAAATTAAGGGAACCTGGAATTACATTTATGTAAAAGTCCTTGCGCTCCTCTACAACAAATTGCCCGACCCAATGGAATCCTGTGGCATCTATTTAGGGTAAAAGTCAGGTATAGCTGAAGAGATCATGTATACTAGCTTCATCAAATAGGCTGCCTTTGGACTTTAGAAGCATGTGTCTAAGAGCCTCTGATAATTTTTAAAAAATGAAAATGCCTTATTCATGATGAGGATTTTTTTCCTTAAAATAATTTTTTTTAACCCACATGATATGCAGATCAAAACGGTGCTTTACTGAATTTGACAATGAAAATAATAAGAGCAAACATTACAGAGCACTTACTATGTGTTTATATAGATTACCTTATTTAACCCTTTCAACACCCATACAAGATAGGTAAAATATTATCCCTATTTTATGGATGAGGAGACTGAGGCACAGAGAGATAATGCTGAGAGATTGGAGTAAACTACTTGATAAACCATTGGGTATGTTGGGATCAGAATCAACTCAGCTTAGCCTTCTACCTTTCTGATCGTTGATGAATACTAGCCAAGATATTGGACATGCTGTAACCACTGTCTTTCTATCATCTACATAGCTGTGCAAATCAGCTGTCTCCTGTTCTCCAAGCGTAATACTGAAAAAAACCCTGGAGGGTTTGTTTGCCCAAATAGAAATCTTGAAAGTGCTTCCACAAATGATGGCTTAGAAGGTCATTAGCAGTTCTGATAGCTTTAAATAAATTGTTTTGAAATGATTGCTAGGGATGGATCTCTTATGGTTAAGTGTTATGTTGTGGGAATTGTCTGAATTTTCAAATACAATGAGTGTTATCGATCATAAGGAAAAAGTGTTTCGGATGATAATAAGTTTGCTGTTTGAAGTCTGCATAGATTGGGTTAGTTTAAATGTTTGAAGTATTTGAATTGAATGCATTTGAGGTATAGGAAAGTGATTAAGTCCTCTCTATCCCTGTCACTGAGGGACCTTACAGGGCTATGCTGCGTGAAGTGGAGAAGTTACCTGGAATATGTTTGAAAGTCTAGTCCCTGATGCCTATCTTTGAAGAATTTCTTGCGGCCATTTGCTCTTAAGGCAGTTGGAGGCTGGTCTATGTCTTTTGGGGCCCAGAGCCCGGTGACCACTCTGACACTTTGCTGTCACAGAGAACACATGAGCAACAGTTATGTTAGCCTGCTTTTCCTATTATTCCTCCCCATTCCTGGGCTAAGTTGGGATCTAAGAGGTGTCTATAAAGCTTGTGTGCATGCACCTGTACAACTGGCTACTGTGCATTCCCTCGTTGTGACCAAAATCATTTTGTTTGGGGGACTAATTAGGTAGAAAATGACCTGAGCAGCTTATGGTAAAGGCATTATGAAACCTCTCACTACAGATTTAAATGGTAGCCATATGACATAATCTCCTACCCTCTCTAGAGATAGAATGGATTTGAATAATCAGAAAAGCTATGCTTGCCCTAGGTTTTATCTCTGGTGGTTCAGTAGAACCTGGGCTGAACTCAGTATTTTTTGTGCTATTACATGCTATGTTTCCTCGCGGGCTACTTTCCCCTGACAATATCCTACATCTCAATATTCCCATGGTTAATCTCAGGCCTTTTCTCATTGCTTCCCTTCTATATGCTCCAGGATGATTTTGTTTAAAAACTACCTATGTCTTTAGCTTGAACATTAAAAGCTGTTGACTCCTGAAGAAAACAACTTCAGACCTTTTCTTTCCCCTTAGCTGGGGAATCCTGTATTACCTATCCCTGTAGATATTCCATTGGCTTCTCAAAAGCATTAGGCTTTAAACTAAGCTCGTTACCTGCCTTACTATCTCACCTGCTCCTCTTTCTGCTTTTCTTACTTGTGTGAAGTATGTATCAAACTTCATTGTGCATAAATTTTGACTCATTAAGTGTAGGATGGCGTGAGGAATCGACATTGTTTGCAAACACCTCTAGTGGTTCTGATGTTTGTGGTCCACATACGACACTGAGAAAAGCAGCTTAACGAATGTGCCCCTTTCCACCTCATCACATGAACTAGAAATCTTGGAATCATCCTAGACTCATCCTTCTCCTCAACTCACGTCCACTTCCCCAGTGTGTTTAAATCAGCCCCTTTCTCTCTACTGCCGGTACTGCCCCCTTTATTCTATCCTAGATCATCCCAACCAAATCTTCTTTCTCCTTGGCTCACTCTTGTCCCCTTTAATCCACTTTCTACCATGCCACGAGGGTGATCGTTCCAAAATGCAAATATCATATTGCTACTTCCCTTCTCAAAAGTTTTCAGTGGCTTTCTATTCTGAAGGATAAAAGTAAGCTTTTTAGCATGGCATATTAATTCTTTCATGATCAGCCCCTGGCATACACATCCAGCTTCATCTTTCTTTTGGTCTCTTATTTCAACCCACATTCCAAATACATTAAGCCATTTGCAAGCCTGAACATTTTTTAGTTTCTGTATCCTCTGTGCTACTATGCCGGATAATCTTTGTGCTTCAAATACCCTTCCTTTTTTTAGGCTGGCCAAGTTTTACTGTCATCCAGTGAATCAAGTCAAGCATTTCCAATTTGGGGAAGACTTCCGTGACCTTGGCTGACTGACTTAAATATGTCTTTCGTTAAATTTCTTTAGAAGTCTGTGGCTATAGATAGCAGAGCATTTATAAGAGTGTGATATTTATTGGTTTACTTCTTTAAAACTAGAATGTGACTTTCTTGACAGCCTTGATTATATCTTCAATTTCTCTGTGTCCAGTATCTATCACAGTGCCTGGCATTTAGTAGGCGTGCAAGAGATATGAATGGCCAAATATTTTTAAACACTTTGGTAAGATTGTAGCCACATTGATATTCAGAATGCGAAGAAATGTCCTTTCAACATGGCCCTTGCAACATAGGTGACTCTCTTGCCTTAGCAATGGAAAGTTTCCATCAGTTTCATTTTGGTTCCTCCCAGGATGGGGAGGTATATGTGAAGATCAGCTTATTATTTTGTTACCCTTCCCAAAGTTGTTTTTGCCAGGTCCAAGCTCTTAGGGTATACAAAGGAAGCTGGTGTTCCACTGCTAAAATCAAAATCCAACAAGAGCCTTCAAGGTGATTTTAACATGTGGATTTCAAGCCTAATTTGTACCAAATCAAATGGAAATTTCAGGGACTCTGCTTTCAGTTCAGTATAAGCAGTTGGATTTTCCAGAACATGAGGGTAGACTCCAAGTAGCAAAATCACTTCTCCTCACTGGAACTCACACAGAAGCCAGGCTGTTGTAAAAGCGATTCCTCCTTTTGGGTGGGAGTCTGGGGTCAATGGCAACTTGCTTATTCAAACATTGTTTTATTCAAACATTTTGCTCTCTAGTTTCTTATTAAGTATAGTCATTCAGTCCACATTCAATAGCGTTTATTGAGCAACTATAAAGACCCTGGAATTGTGTCACAGGCTTTGTGTACAAAGAGGAACAGGTGACTGTCCCTGTCATAGAAGAGACAGCATCTAAACAAACAGCCTAGCCTTAGAAGTCCCTTGCTGACAATTTCTCAAAGTCTTCCTCCACATCAAACAAATAAGAACAGAGTTGGAAGTCAGGATGAAAGAAACTTCTGTTTTCTGTTGTGAGAAAAAATTTCCTTAAGGAATGCTGACATCTGCAGTGTTTTAAGTGAGAATGTACCAGTGCTCTGCAGACACCTCATTTTGTTTTCTTAGAAAAGAACATTTCAGAGGATAAGTATGTTTGTTTGATATAATAAAGGTGACCCTAGAAAAATTCATGTTCTCAGAACAAGAAAACCAGTGTGGCTTCTGTCTAACCGAGGCCTCTGGATGGAGGGGAAGCTGGAAGGAACTGCCTCATGCAGAGCTATACTGGGAAGGGCTGGGGAGTGGGCTCAGTGTCTTTTTGAGAGCAGCCCCAGAAGAAAGATGTGATCAAGTGAAATGGTAAGTAGGATCTACTAGGGGCTATCTTTGGTTAATTGAGAATTGTATCATCTGAATCCTATTTTAGATTTTAAAAGTATGCCATTCCTCTAGTTTAAAAATCATTTTTCAAAAGAAGTTAGCTAAGGAACCTTGCACAAGCCTCTTAGATAGCCTCATCCACCAGAGGGCAGACAGCAGAAGCAAGAAGAACTACAATCCTGCAGCCTGTGGAACAAAAGCCACATTCACAGAAAGATAGGCAAGATGAAAAGGCAGAGGGCTATGTACCAGATAAAGGAACAAGATAAAACCCCAGAAAAACAACTAAATGGAGTGGAGATAGGCAACCTTCCAGAAAAAGAATTCAGAATAATGATAGTGAAGATAATCCAGGACCTCGGAAAAAGAATGGAGGCAAAGATCGAGAAGGTGCAAGAAATGTTTAACAATGACCTAGAAGAATTAAAGAACAAAAAACCAGAGATGAACAATACAATAACTGAAATGAAAACTACACTGGAAGGAATCAATAGCAGAATAACTGAGGCAGAAGAACGGATAAGTGACCTGGAAGACAGAATGGTGAAATTCACTGCTGCAGAACAGAATAAAGAAAAAAGAATAAAAGAAATGAAGACAGCCTAAGAGACCTCTGGGACAACATTAAACGCAACAACATTCGCATTATAGGGGTCCCAGAAGGTGAAGAGAGAGAGAAAGGACCTGAGAAAATATTTGAAGAGATTATAGTCGAAAAATTCCCTAATATGGGAAAGGAAATAGCCACCCAAGTCCAGAAAGCTCAGAGAGTCCCATACAGGATAAACCCAAGGGGAAACACGCCGTGACACATAGTAATCAAATTGGCAAAAATTAAAGAGAAAGAAAAATTATTGAAAGCAGCAAGGGAAAAACGACAAATAACATACAAGGGAACTCCTATAAGGTTAACAGCTGATTTCTCAGCAGAAATTCTACAAGCCAGAGGGGAGTGGCATGCTATACTTAAAGTGATGAAAGGGAAGAACCTACAACCAAGATTACTCTACCCAGCAAGGATCTCATTCAGATTCGATGGAGAAATCAAAAGCTTTACAGACAAGCAAAAGCTAAGAGAATTCAGCACCACCAAACCAGCTCTACAACAAATGCTAAAGGAACTTCTCTAAGTGGGAAACACAAGAGAAGAAAAGGACCTACAAAAATAAACCCAAAACAATTAAGAAAATGGTCATAGGAACATACATATCAATAATTACCTTAAACATGAATGGATTAAATGCTCCAACCAAAAGACACAGGCTTGCTGAATGGATACAAAAACAGGACCCTTATATATGCTGTCTACAAGAGACCCACTTCAGATCTAGGGACACATACAGACTGAAAGTGAGGGGATGGAAAAAGATATTCCATGCAAATGGAAATCAAAAGAAAGCTGGAGTAGCAATACTCATATCAGATAAAATAGACTTTAAAATAAAGAATGTCACAAGAGACAAGGAAGAACACTACATAATGTTCAAGGGATCAATCTAAGAGGAAGATATAACAATTATAAATATATATGCACCCAACATAGGAGCACCTCAATATATAAGGCAACTGCTAACAGCTATAAAAGAGGAAATCGACAGTAACACAGTAAGAGTGTGGGACTTTAACACCTCACTTACACCAATGGACAGATTATACAAAATGAAAATAAATGAGGAAACAGAAGCTTTAAATGACACAATAGACCAGATAGATTTAATTGATATTTGTAGGACATTCCATCCAAAAAAAGCAGATTACACTTTCTTCTCAAGTGCGCATGGAATATTCTCCAGGATAAATCACATCTTGGGTCACAAATCAAGCCTCAGTAAATTTAAGAAAATTGAAATCATATCAAGCATCTTTTCTGACCACAACACTATGAGATTAGAATTCAATTACAGGGAAAAAAACGTAAAAAACACAAACACATGGAGGCTAAACAATACGTTACTAAATAACCAAGAGATCACTGAAGAACTCAAAGAGAAAATCAAAAAATACCTAGAGATAAATGACAATGAGAACACGATGATCCAAAACCTATGGGATGCAGCAAAAGCAGTTCTAAGAGGGAAGTTTATAGCTATACAAGCCTACCTAAAGAAACAAGAAAAATCTCAAGTAAACAATCTAACCTTACACCTAAAGGAACTAGAGAAAGAACAAACAAAACCCAAAGTTATCAGAAGGAAAGAAATCATAAAGATCAGAGCAGAAATAAATAAAATAGAAACAAAGAAAACAATAGCAAAGATGAATAAAACTAAAAGCTGGTTCTTTGAGAAGATAAACAAAATTGATAAACCATTAGCCAGACTCATCAAGAAAAAGAGGGAAAAGACTCAAATCAATAAAATTAGAAATGAAAAAGGAGAAGTTACAACAGACACTGCAGAACTACACAGCATCCTAAGAGACGACTACAAGCAACTCTATGCCAATAAAATGGACAACCTGGAAGAAATGGACAAATTCTTAGAAAGATATAACCTTCCAATACTGAACCAGGAAGAAATAGAAAATATGAACAGACCAATCACAAGTAATGAAATTGAAACTGTGATTAAAAATCTTCCAACAAACAAAAGTCCAGGACCAGATGGCTTCACAGGTGAATTCTATCAAACATTTAGAGAAGAGCTAACACCCATCCTTCTCAAACTCTTCCAAAAAATTGCAGAGGAAGGAACACTCCCAATCTCACTCTATGAGGCCACCATCACCCTGATACCAAAACCAGACAAAGATGTTACAAAGAAAGAAAACTACAGGCCAATATCAGTGATGAATATAGATGCAAAAATCCTCATAAAATACTAGCAAACAGAATCCAACAACACATTAAAAGGATCATGCAACGTGATCAAGTGAGATTTATCCCAGGGATGCAAGGATTCTTCAATATACGCAAACCAATCCATGTGATAAACCATATTCAGAAACTGAAGAATAAAAACCATATGATCATCTCAATAGATGCAGAAAAAGCTTTTGACAAAATTCAACACTGATTTATGGTAAAAACTCTCCAGAAAGTGGGCATAGAGGGAACCTACCTCAACATAATGAAGGCCATATATGAGAAACCCACAGCAAACATCATTCTCAGTGGTGAAAAACTGAAAGCATTTCCTCTAAGATCAGGAACAAGACAAGGATGTCCACTCCACAACTATTATTCAATATAGTTTTGGAAGTCCTAGCCACGACAATCAGAGAAGAAAAAGAAGTAAAAGGAATCCAAATTGGAAAAGAAGTGAAACTGTCACTGTTTGCAAATGACATGATACTATACATAGAGAATCCTAAAGATGCCACCAGAAAACTACTAGAGCTAATCAAGGAATTTGGTAAAGTTGCAGGATACAAAATTAATGCACAGAAATCTCTTGCATTCCTATACACTAATGTTGAAAAATCTGAAGGAGAAATTAAGGAAACACTCCAATTTACCACTGCAACAAAAAGAATAAAATACCTAGGAATAAACCTACCTAAGGAGACAAAAGACCTGTATGCAGAAAACTAATAAGACACTGATGAAAGAAATTAAAGATGATATGAACAGACAGAGAGATACACCATGTTCTTGGATTGGAAGAATCAATACTATGAAAATGACTATACTACCCAAAGCACTCTACAGATTCAATGCAATCCCTATCAAACTACCAATGGCATTTTTTTACGGAACTAGAACAAAAAATCTTAAAATTTGTATGGAGACACAAAAGCCCCGAATAGCCAAAACAGTCCTGGGGGAAAAAAATGGAGCTGGAGGAATCAGGCTCCCTGACTTCAGACTATACTACAAAGCTACAGTAATGCAGACAATATGGTACTGGCACAAAAACCAGAAACATAGATCAATGGAACAAGATAGAAAGCCCAGAGATAAACCCACGCACCTATGGTCAACTAATCTATGACAAAAGAGGCAAAAATATACAATGGAGAAAAGACAGTGTCTTCAATAAGTGGTGCTGGGAAAACTGGACAGCTATATGTAAAAGAATGAAATTAGAACACTCCCTAACACCATACACAAAAATAAACTCAAAATGGATTAGGGACCTAAATGTAAGGTCAGACACTATAAAACTCTTAGAGGAAAACATAGGAAGAACACTCTGACATAAATCACAGCCAGATCTTTTTTGATCCACCTCCTAGAGTAATGGAAATAAAAACAAAAATAAACAAATGGGACCTAATGAAACTTAAAGCTTTTGCACAGCAAAGGAAATCATAAACAAGATGAAAAGGCAACCCTCAGAACGGGAGAAAATATTTGCAAACAAATCAATGGACAAAGGATTAATCTCCTAAATATATAAACAGCTCAATACTAAAAAAACAAACAACCCAATCCAAAAATGGGCAGAAGACCTAAATAGACATTTCTCCAAAGAAGACATACAGATGGCCAAGAAGCACATGAAAAGCTGCTCAACATCACTAATTATTAGAGAAATGCAAATCAAAACTGCAATGAGGTATCACCTCACAGCAGTTAGAATGGGCATGATTGGAAAGTCTACAGACAACAAATGCTGGAGAGGGTGTGGAGAAAAGGGAACCCTCTTGCACTATTGGTGGGAATGTAAATTGATACAGCCACTATGGAGAACAGTGTGGAGGTTCCTTAAAAAACTAAAAATAGAGTTACCTTATGATTCAGCAATCCCACTACTGGGCATATACGCAGAGCAAACCATAATTCAAAAAGACACATGCACCCGAATGTTCATTGCAGCACTATTTACAATAACCAGGTCATGGAAGCAACCTAAATGCCCATCGACGGACGAATGGATAAAAAAGATGTGGTACATATATACAATGGAATATTACTCAGCCATAAAAAAATGAAATTGAGTTATTTGTAGTGATGTGGATGGACCTAGAGACTGTCATACAGAATGAAGTAAGTCAGAAAGAGAAAAACAAATATCATATATTAACGCATTTATGTGGAACCTAGAAAAATTGTACAGATGAACTGGTTTGCAGGGCAGAAATTGAGACACAGGTGTAGAGAACAAACGTATGGACACCAAAGGGGGAAAGCGGCAGGTGGGTGGGGGTGGTGGTGTGAGGAATTGGGCTATTGGGATTGACATGTGTACACTGATGTGTATAAAATTGATGACTAATAAGGACCTACTCTATAAAAAAAAAAAAGATAATTAAGCTTACTCTATGAAATGATATGAAATGGTAACTTTAAATAAAGGGGAAGAAAGTAGAACAATTGGTTATTTTTCTTAGCCTCAAATCAAACTTATTTGTTTATTTATGATTTTCTCCCCCAGAGAGCAATAATTCTATTATTTTCTCCATAAAACACATTTATGTCACTGATGAGTTGGCTGCAGATTCTTTCTCTAAATAGAGTATTCCTTGAATATGATATTACCCATTCAAACATCTGATGTTTTCAGTATATTTCTGGAGGCAGAGTTGCTCTGTTTCTTTGTATGCTGGGGAGCAGGACATATCTAAGTGTTTCCAGCATTGCTGTCTCCTGGGGGAAGATGTCTTTTGAGCGACCGTGGGTGATTAGATGGTGGAAGGCAACGAACTTTTACTTGCCTTGAACTAGGCCCAGAGGAATGGATTGTGCGGCTGCCCCCGACCCAGGAGCCAGGAGAGCCTCTATCAGGGAGTAGAACTTTTAGAACATAGGAAAAGCCTCAGAAAGATTATTTTGAACAGGGGAATTTACATTTTTTCCAAAATTTATGAAAATTTTAGCTCTCGTTTTTGTCAATACCCAGGCCAGGAGTTGGGTTCAGTAGGATCCCAGGTAACTTTATTAAGGTCAATCACTCAGGACTTCCTACTGAACTAAAAGGATAGTGTAACATCACTCATTCTTAGATGGACCCCTCAACCAGCTGGTGCTGAACAATCAGGGACTCCAGATTATTCCCCGTCTGTCCAGTACCAGCGGCCAACTTACTTCCCTCTGTTAACATGTCACTGTAGCATGGAAAGAAGCTGGGAGTTGAATTCAGCTTCCAGATAGAATATTTGTAAAATCCAGTCTACTCAATTTTGCCAAATGCAGCAATTTGGATCATAGTATGCTGTTAAAATAAATCTCCATAGGAAGCAAATGTGATACTATGAATTTATGTCAGTTATTGTCCTACAGATTATAGTATTATCATATATCAACTTGTCATAAATTACTCAATAAATCACCTATAGAACTTAGAGGGGTGAACCCAAGATTTGTCTTGTTGCTCTTTATTATGATAAACCATAAAGGGGTTTTGAGGGTACTATGATGGCATAGTTAGACTGGTTATCCATGCCCATCCTTTCAACACAGAATAAGAAGACTTGAAAAAACAGTGTGAAATCCATAGAGTGGGTATCTACATAATATGATAAACCCTGCAGAATAGGTTAAAGTTGGGGTTTCCTTTGGAGAGAACACTACAGTTGTACTACTGAATTTTGGTTTGATTTGAGGCTAGAGTCTCAAGGATCCTACCCCCAAAGAAGAAATTATCCCCTTTAGGGTGGATTCTTGAAGTTTTTGGTGTTTATGAGCTTCTATGGGGGCATTTAGGGATCTAGGTATCATTCAGGCTGGGATTCTGATTGTCAACCAGGAAATCACTTAGGTTCTGTGGGTGCCATTCCCTTATCTTTAAAGGAGAGAAGGTTGAATTGGATGCTTTATTAGATATCTTCTTGATCCAAAGTTCACCTTAGTTATAGGGAAGTCCTTTACTCACTGTGATACAGTTTCACTTTCCTGTCATTCACTCATTCAATAGATATTTATAGACTATGTACTTAAGTTTTAAGTACTATGCTAGGTTACGGGATATGCCTATATTGGTGAATAGCAGAGTCTTGCTTCCAAGGAGCCCAGTGTATAATATGTATGTGGAGCGTGGGGGTGATAACTGATACAGATGAATCAATAACAAATATACAGTGTAATGCATGATAATGAAGTGTCCAGTGCCTTGGAAATACAAAGGAGGGATACCTCACTTAGTCTTTGGAGGTGGGAATGGATAAAGATGGCTTCCAGGAGGAAATGATGTTTATTTATTTATTTATGTAATGTTAAAATAATAATAAGCATTTATTATTTTTTTAAAATATGTTAACATTTTATTTTATTTTTTTATTTTTTAATTTTTTTAACATCTTTATTGAAGTATAATTGCTTTACAATAGTGTGTTGTTTTCTGCTTTATAACAAAGTGAATCAGCTACACATATACATATATCATCATATCTCCTCCCTCTTGTGTCTCCCTCCCACCCTCCCTATCCCACCCCTCTAGGTGGTCACAAAGCACCGAGCTGATCTCCCTGTGCTATGCAGCTGCTTCCCACTAGCTATCTATTTTACATTTTGTAGTGTATATATGTCCATGCCACTCTCTCACTTCGTCCCAGCTTACCCTCCCCCCACAACCCATGTCAAGTCCATTCTCTATGTCTGCATCTTTATTCCTGTCCTGCCCATAGGTTCATCAGAACCAATTTTTTTTTTTTTTTTTTTTTTTTTTTTTAGATTCCATATATATGTGTTACAACATGGTATTTGTTTTTCTCTTTCTGACTTACTTCACTTCGTATGACAGACTCGAGGTCCATCAACCTCACTACAGATAACTCAATTTCATTTCTTTTTATGGCTGAGTAATATTCCATTGTATATATGTGCCACATCTTCTTTATCCTTTCATCTGTTGATGGACACTTAGGTTGCTTCCATGTCCTGGCTATTGTAAATAGAGCTGCAATGAACATTGTGGTACATGACTCTTTTAGAATTATGGTTTTCTCAGGGTATATGCACAGTAGTGGGATTGCTGGGTCGTATGGTAGTTCTATTTTTAGTTTTTTAAGGAACCTCCATACTGTTCTCCATAGTGGCTGTATCAATTTACATTCCCACCAACAGTGCAAGACGGTTCCCTTTTCTCCACACCCTCTCCAGCATTTATTGTTTGTAGATTTTTTGATGATGTCCATTCTGACTGGTGTGAGGTGATACCTCATTTTAGTTTTGATTTGCATTTCTCTAATGATTAGTGATGTTGAGCATCCTTTCATGTGTTTGTTGGCAATCTGTATATCTTCTTTGGAGAAATGTCTATTTAGGTCTTCCGCCCATGTTTGGATTGGGTTGTTTGTTTTTTTGATATTGAGCTGCTTGTAAATTTTGGAGATTAATCCTTTGTCAGTTGCTTCATTTGCAGATATTTTCTCCCATTCTAAGGGTTGTCTTTTCGTCTTATTTATGTTTTTCTTTGCTGTGCAAAAGCTTTTAAGTTTCATTAGGTCCCATTTGTTTATTTTTGTTTTTATTTCCATTTCTCTAGGAGGTGGTTCAAAAAGGATCTTGCTGTGATTTATGTCATAGAGTGTTCTGCCTATGTCTTCCTCCAAGAGTTTTATAGTGTTTGGCCTTACATTTAGGCCTTTAATCCATTTTGAGTTTATTTTTGTGTATGGTGTCAGGGAGTGTTCTAATTTCATACTTTTACATGTAGCTGTCCAGTTTCCCCAGCACCACTTATTGAAGAGGCTGTCTTTTTTCCATTGTATATTCTTGCCTCCTTTATCAAAAATAAGGTGACCATATGTGCATGGGTTTATCTCTGGACTTTCTATCCTGTTCCATTGATCTATATTTCTGTTTTAGTTCCAGTACCATACTGTCTTGATTACTGTTGCTTTGTAGTATAGTCTGAAGTCTGGGAGTCTGATTCCTCCAGCTCTGTTTTTCTTCCTCAGGATTGCTTTGGCTATTTGGGGTCTTTTGTGTTTCCATACAAACTGTGAAATATTTTTGTTGTTGTTCTGTGAAAAATGCCATTGGTAGTTTCATAGGGATTGCATTGAATCTATAGATTGCTTTGGGTAGTATAGTCATTTTCACAATGCTGATTCTTCCAATCTGAGAACATGCTATATCTCTCCATCTGTTTGTATCATCTTTAATTTCTTTCATCAGTGTCTTATAGTTTTCTGCATACAGGTCTTTTGTCTCCTTAGGTAGATTTATTCCTAGGTATTTTATTCTTTTTGTTGCAGTGGTAAATGGGAGTGTTTCCTTAATTTCTTTCCGATTTTTCATCATTAGTGTATAGGAATGCAAGAGATCTCTGTGCATTAATTTTGTATCGTGCAACTTTACCAAATTCCTTGATTAGCTCTAGTAGTTTTCTGGTAGCGTCTTTAGGATTCTCTATGTATAGTATCATGTCATCTGCAAACAGTGACAGTTTTACTTCTTCTTTTCCGATTTGGATTCCTTTTATTACTTTTTCTTCTCTGATTGCTGTGGCTATAACTTCTAAAACTATGTTGAATAATGGTGGTGAGATTGGACAGCCTTGTTTTGTTCCTGATCTTAGAGGAAATGCTTTCAGTTTTTCACCATTGAGAACGATGTTGGCTGTGGTTTTTTCATATATGGCCTTTATTGTGTTGAGGTAAGTTCCCTCTATGCCTACTATCTGGAGAGTTTTTCTCATAAATGGGTGTTGAATTTTGTCAAAAGATTTTTCTGCATCTATTGAGATGATCATATGGTTTTTATCCTTCAGTTTGTGAATATGTATCACATTGATTGATTTGTGTATATTGAAGAATCCTTGCATTCCTGGGATAAACCCCACTTGATCATGCTGTATGATCCTTTTAATGTGCTACTGGATTCTGTTTGCTAGTATTTTGTTGAGGATTTTGCATCTATGTTCATCAGTGATATTGGCCTGCAGTTTTCTGGAAATGACATTTAAATTCAGCCCTGAAAGAGTTCTGCTGAGCAAGAGGATGAGGGATTAGAGCTGCACAGTGGGTCATATTCAGAGGAAAGGGTTTGCACAAGGATTGAGAGAGCAAGAGGGAAAAAGAGAGAGAGACAGAGGGAGAATGAAAAATGTTCTTATGGGACTGGAGGGAAGTCAGCACGAAAGCTACAGTGTAGAGAGAAGGGGGGAAATGGAACTCCTGGAAACTGGGATGAGCACAGGTCATGAAGTGCATTGTACTTCGAACCAGGGAGTTTGGATGTTATTCTGAAGATTGGCAGAGAAATGGGGAACTTTTAAAGCAGCAGAGTGAAGCCACTGGCACTTTGCTTTAGAAGGATCTTTGACTGCTGTGTGTAGAAGGCATCATGGGGTTGGGGGAGGGGTTTGGCTGGGGAACACTGGACTGGAGGGGGAAACCAGTCAAGATGCTTCCATTTCTTGACAGGGCCACCAGCTGTGTAATTGGAGGAGTTTTCCAGGCTGGTGGATGTGGATCCTGAGGCTGCTGAGCTAGGAGTGAATGATGAGAGGGCACCAGATGCTGCTCTCTGAAGTTGGCCCCCCTCTGTGAGGGTCTCATCAGGCCAGAGGGGAGCTGCTCACCGCCTCTTCTAACTTAGGTACTAACTGAGGCATGTCTCCTGTCCAGATTGGGGGTGGCAGTTGCAACCTCACCAGGAGTGGAGAGAAAGAGCCAACTCCCTTGAAGGCTGATAGAAAGGAACTGAGGCTCCATGGGACACCATCAGTGAGGATTTGCTCATTGCCTGGCTGAGTTGTCCAAAGAAGGCCATATGCCCCACAGTTTCTGTCCATACCCTTGAATGACCTTGTCACTCTTAGCTTTTACTTTGTTGACTCACATGATACCTGGACTTGCCAAAGAATGTGCAAATCCCTCCTGTGTTGGAAGCAGACATGTTGGTCATGCTTGCAAGGGGCTGCAGGGCCCTGGACAAGGGACCTATCAGACACCCAGGCAGATGTAGGGCTACAGAGAAAAACAGGTATTCATGATGAGAATATTTACATCATGGAAATCAGCAAATGCTACAAGTCAGAGTTTGATTTATTATTTTGTTACTTGTCTAAACTTAAGAAAGTAATTGAGAAAAATGTAAAAAATGCAGATTAAGCTAAAAGTGTGGTGTGTCTGTGGCCATCACATTATGAATAGCACAGAACATTAAGGAAATATTCTTCCAGTATTTGAAAACTATTATGCAGTTCAGCACAATAGTAACTCACTTCATTGACAGATGGTGAGGTTCTGAAATATGTAGTGCTAAAATTGAAAGAAATTTCAATTTAATGAGTATAGTTTATATCAGGATAAAAATAGTTTAATAGTAGATCACATTTCAGATTTAATGACAATAAATTTATTGGGAAAGAGTGAATTGGAATGGAACTCCATTTGTCAAATCATGGTTGAACTGCAATCATAGGTTGCATACAGATATGAGAGTTCAGCAACAATCAACCAAAGCACCCTGTAATATTCAATTGGCTATAAAGAACTTATGACACAGTACTGAATACTCTATTATTATTTGTAAATTATGTGTCTTTAATATTATTAAAATTAATAATAAATGTATGTGCTTATATGTAAAAAAAAAAAGAAAAACAGACATGGCTATGTGTCTCAGGGCCCTTCTGAGATCAGGTAGACAGACGAAGTGCACATATATGAGAATACAAATATTTGGCAGCTGTACCATATCCCATTCACACTTGGAGAGCAGTATGGACTTTCTAGTCCAGTACCGTGGGTTGGGGTTGGAGGATGAGGGTTGCCAATCTGTCTACTCATAGAAATCAGTACTTGTGCCTCTTCTTTGCTGTGCTTTACTTCTGGGCCTCAGGCATAACCACTGGTATCAGTGCTTGATGAGCCTGTGTGAGGCCAATGGAAGGCCTGTGCTTTCTGAAGGGGTGCTTTGACTGTGTTATCTTGGATTTCATTTTGTCTGTCACCATCACATATGACTGTATGTTTAACTCCCTCAGTGGGCTGTGATTCCTTGAGAAAAGCAAATACACTTATCCATCCTGGTTTTCCTGGACGCTAAGCAGGGTGGGTGCCTTGCACCCAGTACATGCCCAATAAATGCTTCTTGGAATAAAAGGGACTGTGTGCTATGGGCTTAGGTTTTGTCACTCAACTTTTAAGAGTTTAAGACGGAAGGGAGGTCCTGTAGTCAGGGTATGCTGCCATCAGTCATGTACTTTAAATTATTGGATTCTAAATTTTGGTGGCTTCAGGATAGATGAGATCCTATACACAGAACAATTTCTGGGGGACTCACAGCCCACAGCCACTGGTGGATCTATGGAAAGCACAGTTTCACATATTCACAATGGCCTTGAAGACCATTCATTGATCATTAGTCATCATCTCACAACCTGTTCCCCACGTGCCAGGCCCCAGTGTCAGGCCCTGTGCTCAGTGCTTTACATACAACATTTCTTAATTCTCACCACACCTGTGAAATTCGATTTTAAAAATGTGAACACCTAGGCCCACAGAGATAACGGCCTTTATTCAAGCTTAAGTCCTGTTAGAGCTGACACTCAGACCTAGATCTGCCTGACTCCAAAGCTCTTCTCCTTTCACTGCACGGCTCACTGGTTGTGTTGGTGGGAATGGATAGGTGGACCAGCTTCACTGGCCCTGGAGGACTGAGGACAGGTATGTATGTGCAGGGATTTGCTTCCTGGAAGTTGCCATGGAGAACTACCACAAACTCCAAATTCCCTCCTCCTAGCCCAGCGATAATGACAGATGGTCGCCATAACTTCTGGGTATGTCCAGGTATGATTTTTTTTAAAAAATAAATTTATTTATTTATTTTGGGCTGCATTGGGGTCTTCGTTGCTGCACGTGGCTTTCTCTAGTTGCCGCGAGCGGGGACTACTCTTTGTTGCGGTGTGTGGGCTTCTCATTGCGGTGGCTTCTCTTGTTGCGGAGCTCGAGCTCTAGGCGCGCGGGCTTCAGTAGGTGTGGCTCGCGGGCTCTAGAGCGCAGGCTCAGTATTGGTGGCGCACGGGCTCAGTTGCTCCACGGCATGTGGGATCTTCCCGGACCAGGGCTCAAACCCGTGTCTCCTGCATTGGCAGGCGGATTCTTAACCACTGCGCCACCAGGGAAGCCGATGTCCAGGTATGATCTTGAACAAAAGGAAGAGGGATGTGATTCTGGCAGGGGGCCATTTCTGGGTAGGACAATGGTGTGTGTGTTTTGGGGCAGGGAGTTGCTGACTGCAGGTCTCTTGGCCCTCTAGCTGACAGCTGTAGAGGCATAAACAGCAGCCTTGCAGCTTGGTGATTCTGTTTAGGCTCTGTGTAAGGTGACCTGAGCAGGTGGTACCTAGTCTCTACCAAATAGTCACACTTATGCTACGAACTCATGTGGGGGCTGGCAAACTTGTTTAGGGGAGCAGAGAGGCTGTTTCCCTGCATGGTTTACCCAGATTGAGGGGTTGGAGGGGAGAAGCAGCAGGTGTAGAAGACAGGAAGTCTAGAAACAGCAAGGGATAAAGCAATCAAAGACCGGCTAATTACTAATGTTGTTGAAATAGCCTGTGTTTCTGTTTCTGAGTTTTTACAGCAGGTAGAATCATTCCTTCCTCTTGGTGTCTTGGGTGCATGGAGAAGACAGTGTTGTCAAGTGTGCTCAGGGTTTGGCAGAGTTGTAGGAACTGAAGGTGTTATTACTACAGTGTAGCAATTTTTACTCGGGCAACAACCCTGATCTTTTCTTGTGAACACAGTCAAGAAGTGGAGACACAATATCCAAAATCCTGAAGTTTTTGTTGGGAAAGTAAAAGATGCTCTTTAATGTCACGTTCATAATTCTAGAGAAAGTTCCCCTTCCTCCCCTGTGGACTGTGTTTTGGAAGATGAGGGTAGAATTATAGAACTGAGCATGTAGCTTTGATTTATCTGTTTCCATTATTTTTTCTTGGTGGGAGGGAGATGGCATTTTTGTTTAAAAAGGGTTTGGAAAAAACCCCACTATTTTAATTAAGGGCATTTTCCTAGTGATGTTAGACATAGTTTCTTAGAAATCTTTGCCATTGGCAGAAGAAATGGTTGGAATTTTTTTAAGGTAATCTATCAACAGCGCTGAATTGTCTGTTTCACCTGCATAGTGAGTGTACAGTAACCCCTTTCATCCTGGCAGGTTTAATTCATTCAGTGAGGCTGTGAGTGGTCACTTTTAGGTATGGCTCTTACATGATCAAGGCCTGCTGTGACAGAGAGAAAACAAAAAGATAAATTGTGGTCATGCAGCAGAACAAATGCTTCTAGCCCTACCTGGCTTCACTACTATTCCCCCTAACAAAACAAGTGCGATGAGAATTGATCTGTTTACAGAGAGACAAGTTTAGAGCACAGTGACCCATTCCTGGCTCACCACGTACTCTAGACTCATTAAATCCATTTCAATCTTCTGTCTCCTTTGTTGAAAAAGCTTTCAATAGCACTACTGACTGAAAGAACTCCAATTAGTAACTTGGCTTTTGAGAATCTGTGTTGTTTGGTTGGTATCTGCACAACTCATTTAACTGAGTTAAATCAAAGGAAATTGCACAGGCATTAACCTTACCAAACAAAGAAATGCGCAACAAACTTTTTGATTGAATTTTGGCTGCATTTTTCAAATGGTATCTCTTATCTTGAAGTCCTTTCAGTCTGAATAAAACCCGTAATTATGAATGGCAGTAGTTATAGCAACCAGAGCTTATTTGAATCAACTCTTATGGGTAAATGTCCATCTATGGCCTGGGTTTGAAATGTTCGATTTGTCCGCCTTTTCTATACAGTCCAGTAATCAACAGACTTCAGACATAGGTTTTAGGGGGAGAAAAACTGTGATCCTGAGATGTGAAATATCTTGACATAAAGTTTTGCTCCAAGATCACTATGGGGTGTTTCTTTACCATTCTCTTGCAATCATTAAAATAATTCTTAGCTAAGAAGTGGATACATAGGAATGAATATAAATGTGAACTTCTGGCTTTATGCTGTACTAAGTTCGGCGAGAGCCTGGGGCGAAGAATGCTTCCATGACATCATCAGAATAAAACAATTTTGTGCTTCAAAGGACACCACCAAGAAAGTGAAAGGACAACCCACAGAATGGGAGAAAAGTTTCAAAAATCATACATCCGATACAGTATATCTAAAATATATAAAGAATTATTATAACTCAATAATAAAAAGAACCCAATTAAAAAATGGATTAAGGGTCTGAATAGACATTTCTCCAAAGAGGATATATAAATGACCAATAAGCATTTGAAAAGATGTTCAACATCATTAGCCATCAAGGAAATGCATTTCAAAACTACAGTGAGTTAGTACTTAATACTCATGAGGATGGCTATAGTCAAAAAGACATAATAGGAAAAAAGTATAATTTGAAAAGATACATGTACCCCAGTGTTCACTGCAGCACTATTTACAACAGCCAAGACATGGAAGCAAGCAATCAGTGATATATATATATTACTCAGCTATGAAAAAGAATGAAATAATGACATTTGTAGCAACATGGATGGACCTTATGGAGCTTATCATGCTAAGTGAAGTAAGCCAGACAGAGAAAGACAACTATCAGGTGATATTGCTTATATGTGGAATCTAAAAATATAATACAAACAAACATATTTACAAAACAGAAATAGACTCACAGACATAGAAAACAAACTTATGGTTACCAAAGGGGAAAGCGGGGGAGGCATAAACTGGGAATTTGGGATTAACTGTTACACACTACTATATATATAAAATAGATAACCATCAAGGACCTACCTACTGTATAGCACAGGGAACTATATTCCATATCTTGTAGTAACCTATAATGGAAAAGAATCTTAAAAAGAATATATATATATGTATATGTATAACTGAATTATTTTGCTGTACACCTGAAACTAACACAACATTGTAAATCAACTATACTTCAATAAAAAATTTTTAAAGAAGACATAATAACAAGTATTAGTGAGGAGGTGGAGAAATCAGAACCTTCATATATTGCTGGTGGAAATGTAAAATGATGCAACTGCTTTGGCAAACAGTCTGTCAGGCCTTCAAATGGTTAAACAGAGAGATTAAAAAAAAATCAGTTGGAAATCTTTAAGGGAGAAAAATACAAGATTATATGAGAACCCTACAAACTCCTGGTTTGACCAAGCACAGCTAAATCCCAGGATTGGGTGTGATGACACAGAGGAATTATCTTTCAATGTTTTCTGCTTTTGTAAACAGGAGCACATTTTGTAGGAAATGCGATAGTTTATGAGTAATTCCAGTAATGGCCAAAGCAGGTAGGGCACAGACTTGGAACTAAAAAGGAGAGAAAAACAGAGAGGAAAAGACCCATTTCTAAAGTGCAAGAAGCCTTTAAATCTGATGTTTTTGTTCCACCTGATTCAAGGGCTGGCAGTGACTTTCTGCGGGCCTGTTTGTCTGTTGTTGGGAGATAAAGAATCAAAGCTGTGCCCATGGCTACTTTCCTTAAAACTACAGCTTACTGAAGGCTTTTGTGTGTCAACTGCCTGTGTAGTGTGCATGGGATAGACATTGTTAAAAAGAAAGTATAACAGAGTCTGCAGGCTGAGGCAACATTGGAAATTCTCCAGCCATCCTGCAGAGCATGCACAAAAGAGATGTTTAAAGCAAGGCTTTATTTTGAAAGGAAATCTTTAAGGGAACACATTTTAAAATTCTTTAAAAAGTCTTTGGCACATGGAAGTGAAACTACCAGAGGGAAGACGAAGAAGTTAGACGCAGTCGAAGTTCAAACTTCAGGGCAGTTACCTGTTTTCCATTATTCCTCATTGGATCAACTCTCCTGTTTTCATTCACTGCCTTAGTGACTGATGAAGGAGAAAAAGGAACTTCAGAAGAAAAGGACATAAAGTTCCTACCAATGAATTGGATTTAAATAGCACCCAGGTGTCTGACAAAACAAAAACCAACCAAATAAAAAGACCCCAAAACAATAGTACCATTAATCAGAAACCTGCTCTCATGTAGAAGCACTATTTATGCTATGGCTTAATCAAAGGATTTAGGATTATAGGAAATTTTGCCTTTCCACTCACCCTCTTTTTTGGTACAAGTGTGTGTTTGAAGAGCTTAATTAAAAAATAGAAAATAAACTAAGAAGAACTAGGAGAGACTGAAACAGAAGTCCTTCAGAGCTAGAGCTCAAAGATTTTTGCCATATGCTTTCCTAACATGGCTTACCTATGCTGTGTGCTTGTTGGCATATTGTTTTATTAATTGGTGCTGGCTTTTCTGCATGCTAATCAGTGGATACATGCAGATATTGATGTTAATTAGTGTTCCATTAAAAAAACCAAAACCCTTATATGTGAGGCACTCTTTGGCATGTGCATTTATAGTTAACTTGGCCCCCACTTGGGCTGACCTCTTATGACATTAACAGACAATTTAGTTTAGTATAACACCTTTTATGCTGTAGATATTTCTACAAAGGAATAAACACCAGGACTGTAAAAAAGCCAAGTAGCCTATAAATATTTTCTATTCATGTTGAAATAGTTGTCCACAGGTTGTGCTTTTAGTCTTTGGGAACAGACATCAGGGATGGTTTCACTCTATCTCATTTCAGTGAGAAATCAGAGAGAAAGGTGGACACCTGTACTTCAAGATCACATTGTCATATCCACCTTAGGCCTCTGGTGTACTTAGCTCTTGCTGATGGTGCATTGTTTCTGGAGTACTATTGAGAGAACTTGGATTCCAGACATTGGCACTTTGATCTTGGATGAGTTCCTTAATCTCTTTTGAACTCTGTTTTCCCTTTTTCAAGTAAGAAGATTGGACCAGATGAACTCTTTCATCCTTTCTAGCTCTCAGATTCCATTACTTTGTAATTTATATAATGCTGCTTTGGGACTTCCATTCTTAGAACAGGTCAGTTCTATCATAAATTAAAATGTAGAACAGGTAAAGCCTATAGGACAGGGACATTACACTTATCTTTATTTTCCTTATTAAGAAAGGAAAATATGTCTGCATATAGAGAGACATATAAACACACATATACACAACACATTAAAAGAATAATCTTTTTTATTAGTAATTGAATTGAACTTTGCAGGTAAATTTTCATTCCATTATCCCAATTACTTATGACCCTGTTATAAATTTCACCAGCCTGCAAAACCACTAGCCCACCAAAGCCAATTGCTATCAATTCCTTTCTCAATTAACAAGGAATTATTTCGCATCCAATGTGTTCACACTGTGCTAGGACTTCTAGGACAATCAAAGAAAGTTAAAACTTAGTCCAATTAAGAATAAACCAAAGCTACATCCTTTGGTATTAATTGTATATATAATAGGGATTTAAGAAAGAGGAAAAACATAGAAAGTGGTTCTAGTTAGAGAAAGCTTTATTGGCTTTGTGACACATGAGTAGGACTCTGGAGGTTGGGCAAGATATGGACATTCCAGTAAGAGGATGGTACAAATTATCAAAAGCAAATAAATGGAGATGGTACCAATAATGCCATGAGCAGGGGAAAGAGAGTGGAGGGGGTTTACTGACACAAACAAACCCCATTGCTATGGGACACTATCATGAAGGTGTTTGGGCCTGAGGTCATGGCAACATGGACAAGGTATTTTGAAGAAATCACCAGGGAGGGATAAATCCTCATGCCCCCAGATTACCTCCTCTATGGAACATTCCATACGTTCTCAGATGGGACTGAAGTGTACATTGCATGCTCTTCTTCTATTTATTTTATAAGTGTTGGGTTGCAGTTAAGATGGTGTTTGTTAAGGAAATCTGAAATATCTGAAAACTACCTTGGCCCAGCCTACTTCCTCTTGAGGTCTTCAAGGGAGATGTAATGCACAGAGTGATCTTTTTAAAACGTAAAGCATACAGCGTCACTCCTGTGCTTAAAATCTTCTAATGGACTTCCAGCTTCGCTCTGATGTGTAAAAATCTTGAAAGTCATCACTTGCATCCTTACATAAAGAAAAAGCTAGTCACACTGAAAACTAATGAGTTGTTTTTGACCCATCAGAGAACTGGGGTCTCAGGACAGACCACTATCATGAAATTTGGAGAGACAGGTGCATCTGGAGAGCTATAACCAAGATCTGTTTACCTTGAGCAGAAGCTGCTGGAGCCATAGACTGGAAGGAACACTTAAGTGGTAATTTTGATTAATTGCTAAAGGCTAAGTGTGGACAAATTTGAGAGTGAGAAACACTTGGGAGACCACATTTTAGGAGCTTTATGTCCAGGAACCCCACTAGGTTCTCATGGTAAAGATCTGACAGAGAAGGGAAGAGTAATTATTGTGAAATATTCACAGAGCTTCCTCCATAGCCAAGGGACACTCTCTAGGGGTAAAGGCTTACCATATCCCAGTTGGGGAAAAGGCATTCCTTTCACTCCAGCTCCCTCTAGCCTCCTTGTCTTGCCTGAAGTTAGGGTGGAGGTGGGGGTCAGGGCAGACATAGTTGACAGGGTCAGGAAGAAAAAGAAACTATCTGTGGAGAAACACTGTGAAGCTCACAGCTTGAATATGCAGATCAACCAGAAGATTAGTGAGGTTTAATTCAAAGATTATAGGACACTCCGCCTCTCCTACACTTTACCACATCAATAAGGATCTAGTATGATAAGTCAATTATAGTCGAAAGAGCTGCAAGACACAGACTCTTTGCAGAGAGGAGAATACTTAGTGAAGTGAAAGTCAAGGGGAGAGATAAAAACAAGGACACAGGAAGAATCTGAGGCTTCTGGTACTGATAACTACAGCAAATATTAAACATAGCACAACACATAGCCAGATTAACATAAAGACTCACACTGAAGGCCTATATACCTCAGTTCCTATTACATGATACATGTGAAACTTTCAACAAAAATTACAAGGCATGCCAAAAGGCAAGAAAAAACAGTCTGAAGAGACAAAACCATCATCAGAACCAGACTCAGATATGGCACAGGTGTTGGAATTATCAAACAGGGGATTTAAAATAGCTCTGACTGATGTGTTAAGGGCTCTAATGGAAACAGTAGACAACATGCAAAAACTAATGGGTAACATAACAGAGATGGAAACTCTAAAAAAGTATCAAAAGGAAATGCTAGACATCAAAACAGAAATGAAAAATTCCTTTGATGGGCTCATCAGTGGACTCAACACAGGCAATGAAAGAATCAGTGACATTAAAGATAGGACAATAGAGACTTCCCAAAGTGAAATATAAAAGGAAAAATGAAAAAAATTAGAACATTAAAGAACTGTGAGACAATTTCAAAAGTGTAACATATACAATTAGACTAACAAAGGAGAAGAAAGTAGCAGAAGAAATATTTGAAGGAATGATGATTGTGACCTTTCCAAATTAATGACATATATCAAATTACAGATCCAGGAGCTCAGAGAACACTAAGCAGGATAATACCAAAAACAAACAAACAAACAAAAACCAAAAAAACAAAAACAAAAACAAAACCCAAACAAAAAACAAACCCTGACCTTGGCATATTATATTTGAATACAGAAAATCCGAAACAAAGAGAAGGTTTTTAACAAGAGTTAAAAAACAAAATTTACCTTACCTATGGAAAAACAAGGATAAGAAACCATGAAAATAAGACGAGAACAAAGTGAAATATTTAAAGTGTTGAAAAAGAAACCCTCACCAACCTAGAATTCTATATCCAACCAAAATACCCTTCAAAATTGAAAAACATGTAGACTTTCTCAAACAAAAACCGAGGGAATTCATTGCCAGTAGAACTGCCTTACAAAAAATGATAAAAGATTGTTCTTCAGGGAGAAGAAAAATGATATGGGACAGAAATTTGGATCTACGTAAAGAAAGGAAGCATACTGGAGAAGGAATAAATGAAGGTAAAATAAAATATTTTATTTAAAAGGTAACTGTTTTTCAATTGAAGTATAGTTGATTTACAGTGTTGTGTTAGTTTCAGGTGTACAGCAAAGTGATTCAGTTATACATATATATCTCTCTATATATCTACTCTTTTTCAGATTCTTTTTCATTAGAGGTTATTACAAGATATTGAATATAGTTTCCTGTGGTATACAGTAGGTCCTTGTTGTTTACCTATTTTATGTATAGTAGTTTGTATTTGCTAATAACAACTTCCTAATTTATCCTTTCCCCAACCCCCTTTCCCCTTTGGTAACCATAAGTTTGTTTTCTATGTCTGTGAATCTGTTTCTGTTTCATAAATAATCTCATTTGTGTCATATTTTAGATTCCATATATAAGCGATATCATATGGTTTTTGTCTTTGTCTGATGTACTTCACTTAGTATGATAATCTCTAGGTCCATCCATGTTGCTGCAAATGGCACTATTTTTTTTTTTATGGCTGAGTAATATCCCATTATATATATATATATATATATATATATAAAATGGGATATTACATACATACATATACATTTTATATATATATATATATACACACACACACACACACACACACACACACACACACACATACACCATATCTTCTTTATCCATTCATCTGTGGATGTACATTTAGGTTGCTTCCATGTCTTGGCTATTGTAAATAGTGCTGCAGTGAACATTGGAGTGCATGTGTCTTTTCGAATTATAATTTTCTCTGGATATATGCCTAGGGGTGGGCTCCCAGGATCATATGGTAACTGTTTTTGTTTTTTGAATTTTTGAATTTTATTTTTTCATACAGCAGGTTCTTATTAGTTATCCATTTTATATGCATCAATGTATACATGTCAATCCCAATCTCCCATTTCATCCCACCACTGCCCCAGCCCCCGCCACTTTCCCCACTTGGTATGCATACGTTTGTTCTCTACATCTGTCTCAATTTCTCTGTTTTTAAAGGAACCTCCATATTGTTCTCCATAATGAAGAAGACTACTTTAAATATAAAGACTCAGATAGGTTAAGACCTTCCAGTGGCTTTCTGTAGCACTTAGAATAAAATCCACATTTCTTATTAAGGGCTAGAAGGACCCGTGGTCTGGCCTCTGTTACCTCTCTGACTCCATGGTCTTACTGCTCTTCTCTCTGATCATTTTGCTCCCAAATGGAATTCTCCAGGTACACTACTACCTTATGACATTTGTATATGCTGCTCCCTCTTCTTTTTTAAAAATAATTAATTAATTTATTTATTTATTTTTGGCTGCTTTGGGTCTTCGTTGCTGCGCGTGGGCTTTCTCCACTTGTGGTGAGTGGGGGCTACTCTTCATTGCAGTGCGTGGGCTTCTCATTGTGGTGACTTGTCTGTTGCAGAGCATGGGCTCTAAGCATGAGGGCTTCAGTAGTTGTGGCACATGGGCTCAGTAGTTGTGGCACCCGGGCTTAGTTGCTCCGCGGCATGTGGGATCTTCCCAGACCAGGGCTCAAATTTGTGTCCCCTGCATTGGCAGGCAGGTTCTTAACCACAGTGCCACCAGGGAACCCTGCTCCCCCTTGCTGAGATGCTCTTTCCTCACATGTCTTCAGGGCTTGCTCCCTTACTACTTTTATGTCATTATTCAAATGTTGCCTCTTCAGAAGGTCTTCCATGATCCTGTGTTTAAAAATCTTGACCTTCCCTCCATACTCCCTATGGCTTTTCTCTGTTTCATTTTCTCCATAGCTATAAACCCTCTGATGTTCTTACATCTTACATTTGTGTTTATAAACTCTTTATCCACTAGAATGAAACTCCATGAAGTAAAATTTTTAAAAAATCATTTTTTTAAAACCATATATATCCCCAGAGCTTAGGTAGTGCTTGGTACAGAGTAGGTCTTGAAAAATATGTATTGCATGTTTGAAGGAAAAATGAATATGTTGTTAAATGCTGTGTCCTTAGTGTCTGGAACAATGCCTAGAAGAATGGGAGCTGAATAAAATACTTGTTGAATGAGTGAAAGTGTCACCTTATTGTTAGCTGAATTTTAAACCCAAACTCCAGTAAACTCTAGTGAGCTAGGCTACTCCCTGTGGAGGGTTCCTTTTTCTCAAGCAGGTTGGGCCTCAGATGGGCTCAGATCAAGCAGGCCTTGAGATCTGCTCTGTCTTTTCCCCAGTGCTCTACCTGTGATTTTCTGTGATATACCGAGGCCAGTTTGTACCAGTTTCTGAGAGACCATTGTTAAATTTTCAGGAAATTTGGAAGTGAACTCTTAAGCTTGAACTCGGTCACGGTGGGAGTATTTATACCAGAGACAGAGGTAGACTCTACAAATCAGTGCTCCCCATCCTACCATGCTCTTCCCTCCCTCCTAGGCTTGTGTGTCCACCTTTTACTAGCACACCAGTGGGGGACAGGAAGGAGATGGGAGAGATATTATTCTTCCCTTGGTAGTTTTAAAATGGGAACATACATTTTGATTTACCTGGGGAACTTAAAATACACACACATACATGAATATCCAATACCTGGATTCCATTCCAGAACCTACTGGGTTAGAGCAGTGATATATTCATTCCCTATTGCTGCCATAACAAATTACCACCAACTTAATGACTTAAAAACAACAAAATCTTTTTCTTTTACATTTATGAAGTCTAAAATCAAGGTGTCAGTAAGGCTGCATTCCCTCTGTAGGATTCAGGAGACAATCTGTTTCCATGCCTTTTCCAGCTTTTACAGGCCACCTCTATTCCTTGGCTCATGGCCTCTCCTTGTAGCAGTCTAGCCTCTTTCTTCCATCATTACCTCTCTTACTACTGACTGACTCACAGGTTTTGGGAATTATGACATGGATATCTTTGGACAATTATTCAGGCTCACAAGTTGTTTTCAACCTTGGCTAAACATTAGAATCACATAGGGAGCTTAAAAATTCTTATGCTCAGGCTACATCCCAGAACAATTAAAAGAGAATTTCTGGGCTGGGACCCAGGCAGTCTTATATTGAAGACTCTTCAGGTGATTCCACAGTGCATGCAGTGAAGATTAAAAAACAATGGGTTAGAGGTTCCATGATGGGATCAGGGTGTATGCTTAACAACATCTCCAGAGGTGAAGTCTAAAGAGCACCCTGATTTAGAACTCCTGCACATAAAGGTAAGAGGATTTATTAATTTATGTTCTGCTTATGTGTTGATTTTTCACCCTAGAGAGACTGTGAGTTCCTCAGGTTCAGGGCCATGTTTTGCTTATCTTTGTCAGCACAGGATAATGTGTGATAAATATTTGCTTAGTGCATTAATAAATATTAAAAAAAAACACTTATGCAAATGTTCGCAACACTGTCTACTACAAGATGCTTGCAATCTTTCTAATGTTTGTGGACCATACAAACTTGTTAGGGGTGTCTGGAAGGGGTAGAGAAGGGCTGAGTCATTTCAGTGGGAGAGGAAAATCGCTTTGCCCCTCATCTCTCTTGCCTGGTGGCTCACCCATTTTCTTCACGCATTTCCCACTCAGGCTCTGCCTTCTCCTAGTGCAAACTATGAGACAAATACTCTGCTCATTCAGAGGAAGGATATTTCATACTCCCCAGAAATGTGAGTGTTGTAAGTTTAAGAAGATAGCCCACATCTGGAGGAGGTGATGCAAAGTAGTCTGTGTCAAGATTTTTTTTCTTAACTTGGAGCAACTACTTTGTTAAATGTATGAGAACTCCCTACACACAGATGCATATTGTGAGGGTTTAAAGAGATGTGATTCTGCTTTGAGTCTGAGACACTGAGTTCATCAGCAAGTAGAGACGGGCAGGTGATATTCAAGGGAGGGGGGTCATTGATCCCTCCTCTTCCCCTCACCCATACTGCTCTGGCCACACTGGCCACCACATTGTTTGCTGAATGTTCCAGGCAAGGCCTACCCTTCTGCCTGAGAGACTTTGGTTGAGCTGGCTGTTTTTCCTTCTTGGGTGTTCTTCCCCAAGAAATCTACTTAGCTAACTCCCTTGTCAAGTTCAAGTCTTCCTCCACGAAGTTACCCCCATCACACTCCTGTTCTTTTTGCCCTGATCTACTTTTTCTTTTTCTGAGGTATTAACCATAACCTAGTGACAGTTAAGTAGGATGCTCATTTTTAAATTTCTTTGTCTCTACCTCCTGGAATGTAAGCCCTGCAAAGGCAGGGATCTTAATCTGTTTTGTTCACTGATGTGCCTCAAGCCCCCAGAACAGTTCCTGGCACATAGCTGGTGCTCAGTAAACAGTTGTTGAATGAATGAATGAATGAATGGGAGAAAAGGATTCCAACAGCAAACAGAGAAACTAGAGAAACACAGAGTTTGGAGGAAAAAGCTGGGAACTGTTCAGTAAGAGGCTGGTGTGGAGAAAATAGGATGCAGTGTCCAGCATCTGTGGAGAGAGGGAAAACTTATGTACAGGCCAGTGAGAGAGGAGCTATAGAGAAGTCAGCTGTGAGGAATGAGGTTGGGATGTCAATTGCAGTTTTGATTAAAGTTAAAAGGGGGAGGAATTACGGTCCAATGGAAGAGACCTATTACTCCTGAGAAATCCAGAAAAGGCTAAAGATGGTAATTTAACTTGGGAATTGGAAGTGGAAGTGTGTAGGTACTAATCATTTCTAAGCTAAAAGTTCAGGGCTTTAGAATGAGGCTACAGAAGACAAAAGGGCATTAAGGAGATTGCTGACCAGCAGTGCCTGGGAAGAATTATGCTTAATATATCTACACCTGAGCTGTCACCAAAAATGGTAATGGTGCGATTGAGTGGTTTAATTAAATCTGAGCTGTGCTGACTGTACAATGTGAAAGTGTAAGCATTGTGGTACTTCAGTGGAATATGACTTGTGTGAAATCCCCTCACTCTCTGGCCGCGCATCTGACTTGCGTGTGCTGAACTCCTCTGAATAATCAGTGGTTGTGGCTGCGTGATGTTAGAGGAAGCAACCTAGAAGGAAGGCCCTAGGGATATTAGAAACAGGGGAGCAGGCCGAAACCAAGGGTATAGGGTAGCACACCTCCCCGCTCCCCTGTAATGCCAAGTCAGGGCCAGTAGGGACCATATGTTATACTATTCCTGTTTGCCTCGCGGATCTTAGCAGAGTGATAAGTAAGCACTTGGAATTGATTAGCATTGATATCTGGGGGTGGATGGTGGTACAGGGAACATGTTTTTTTCTTTTTTTGTGCAAAGGGTTCAAAGAGGGTGGGATTTGAAATGTAGTTTCTATAGTTCCCTACCCTATCCTAGCCTGTACTGGAAATGAGAAGGCAAGCCAACCCCAGGACTATTAGGTAATACCACCTGATTGATCATATAAACCTGCTTAGACATCATGCTTTATGTCTCACCAAGGGAAGGAATTTCTTTAAAATCTGCACCACGATCGATTGGATACTCAGTAAACATGAGCAGCAGTTGTCTTTTCTCTTTCCTGGTCTGGGCAAATGAGGTATTTCTGGTAAGCTAGACAATTCCACCTGCCTCATGGGTTCTGTGATTTGGGAAGGGTGAAGGGTAGAGGGCGGATAGATTGAAGGATCAAGTTGGAGTGGCACTGGCTTATGGCTATGACGTCCTCCTTCAGTTTATTCTTCCCATGATTCCTTCTGGAATGGCTCTTAAAAATAAGCAAGTGGCTGCTGACACTATTATGCAAAGGTTTTTGAAGTTACAGCACCCTTTTCTCCTTGTCTCTGCATCTACTGATGAGTTTTGATCCCTGGCATCTTCCCAATCTTGTTTGGCTTTGATTACTGACATAATGGATATGTTGTTATTTTCTGTAAATTCTACAAATAGGTCTTAAATAACCTAATTAGTGTTCAGGTTAATTAATAGGGAGGAAATTGGCCTCATGATAAAAGGGCAGATTTGTATACAATGTCATTACACACTGAAGTCTGGAAACAGAAATAGGGAAATATAGAATGCTGTTTTTTAGGATAATAAGACTAGGCTCCGTTTACGTACTTACTGAGAAGTGGAATACTTACCCTGATGTATCGCACTGTAAAGAACATTCTGGAAACAGCTGAGATCCTCTTCATTAGTAAGATGCTGTGGCAAACTTTTCCATTCTAAGTTATTGACTCTTTAGTGCTTTAGGGAAACAGAACTTTAAAACCTGGAAAATAGAAAATCATGCTCTCCCTGGCCCAAAGACATATACAAAATGATTAAAAACGCCAACCTAGATGATGTCAGTGTATTAAACATCAAGCTCATTAGCCCTTTGAGTATGTACTGTATCAAAAAACAGCAAGAGAACTGTCTGCTTTATTGAAACAAAAATACATAGAATTTATAATATTAGTCATTTCTGTCAGTTGCCAAATGAAAATCACTATGTATTTTTTTAGCTCTTTAAATAAAAATTATGAAAGAAAAATGATTCAGTGTTCTGGGTGTCATAATGATGATTCTAAACAAAGAACACAGATCAGCCTACTAAAGGACTGTTTAGTAAGCCTGTGATTTCATTCTTGACCTGACAAGGGACCGAAAGGACAAATATTCTCCCATCCTATATCCCACCAGGCTTTGGGTGGGAAAACTTAGTGTAAACAGTGGATAATTTTACTAGTTTTATTGAGTTCCATAAGAGCTTCCCATTAGTGAGTATTTTAAGTAGTCTGTGTACAAAAAACATGATGATGGAGGAAGTTGATGGGCAAAGACTAAAAGATGTCCCCATATCTGAGGTATTAGGTATAGAGTTTGAGTGTAAGAGGTTCAGGAAAATGGAAGCAGGAAGAACAGCAAAGAAAGGATGCTGTGGGAATTTCAGAGGAATTGTTCCATGTCTCGGGCAATTTTATTTTCAGTAGACACAAAAAGGTAGAATGAAAATGGTAGCTGTGGAAGTGGTCCCAGAATATCTAAGGGGAAGGTAGGCCAGGAAGGTGGCTGGAGGGAAGATGCAGAGTCTGTGGGAAGAGAGTCCAGGAGCTAAAAATAGATTTGATTATCTGTTTTGTCCACTTTCTAGGTAAAACTTCCTTTTGTGCTGGGAAGAGATGAAAATACATTTCTTATTGCCAGGCTGAATGTTTGGCCAGAATACAATTCACCCTTTGGCTGCTAACAATCTATACACCTTTAGCAAACCCAGGTTTTGATAGTACAGTGCGTTGGGGACAGCTGGCTGCTTAGTGCCTCATCTTGAAGCTTGGAATAGTGAATTTAAAACCACTGACTTTCTGAAAGAACAGTTTGAGGAAGGCAAGAAATGGTATCTGCTTACGTTAACAACCTGCTAAGTTTTGAGTTGTTCTCAAGGGCAGTTTTTGAGGCTTCCTGCCATCTCTGATGACAACTATAAATATATTTGCAGCTTTATTAAATTTTCTTACTTTTTTTTCCTTTTGGCTAGTCTTTCAGTTCAGGGCATTTATCAGGGCCCATTACCTGCTCTTTACATTGGTTTGTTACTTAAGCCTTCTTGGACCTTGAAAATGTGAAGTCTTGAGAGGAAACGAATCATATATTTTTTAAGGTTGGAAAGAGACCATGAAGGTCAACATTTATCATTTTTATTTACTGTAAGGTTCTTAAGACATTTTACAAAGATCATTGTGCCTGAGCTAGAGAATGAAGCAGGGCTAAAAATAAATAATCTAGCAACTGTGGAGACTGAATTAGCTCTAAGGACTGTAATCTCTATTTGGGGTTTCCATAGTTTAGAATTATTAACAGAGTCTGATAACCTGGGCTAACAGGGAGTAACAGCTTTCATGGAGACAGTGGGCCTTTTAGGGACAAGCATGGCGACATGCCAAGCTGTTATTCGAGGGGGTTGCTCTCCTTCAGGCAGTAACTGGGCTGTGCAATGTGATGGGGAAGCAATGTGATGCTGAAACATAGGGGAGACCACCTAGCTGTGCCTGGTCTCGTAACAGGTGGCTGGTCCTCCCTACACACTTAAAATAGACATGCATAATTTCCTAGAGAGGTTGGGGGGCAGTTTATTACCACTGAAAAAGGAAGATATTTCTTTACCTTTTAGCAGGAAAAAAGAAAGCTAAAATATACTTGTACTAGGCCAAGATCTGATACTGAAATTTAGCATATGATAGCTTTAGAAGGCTGAGCAGAAAGGCTGGATTTTATTGAGTCCTCTAAACATCTTGCTCAGAATTGTATTCTATTGTAGACCACCTCAACAAAGGATTCTAGAACCTTTCTAAACTAAGGATCTCCTGTAGCTGGGAGGCAGGATAGTTCTTGAATAAAGACTTGTGTACCTGTCCATGCACTATCAGTTGAATGGAATAAGAGTTTCTTTGGACCTGCTATGTGGCAGACATTGTGTTAGACCCTGGAGATGGAAAGACAGGAAGACTTAGTTCCTGCCTAGAAGGGGAAAACAAAAGACATGTCTAAATGGATGTTCTGCTGACAATGTAACTTGTGATCTGTTGGTGAAGGGCTGAAATATGACTTTGTTACCCTGGGGAGAGTATACTGTGTTTTAGGCATGGAAGGTAGCTCCCTTTTCCCAAAGGTGGCCATAGTCCCACTCTCCCTGCCCCAATTTAACTGCCCATACTAAGGAGGCAAGTAGGGTTGATGCACTTTGGTAGGGCAGCAGGATAAAGAATATGATCAGAAGTCTATGGGAATGCCTCTCCTGCGTGACCATCTGGGAGGATGGTGTGTAGCTTGACTCTCTGCTAAAGGAGACGTACTGAGACATTTTGCTTTTCAGAGGATGAAAAGGAAAATTGTTTTTCATCTAGGGGATGAGAGTCTCCTAAGTGTAAAGAAGAGTGGAGACTGAGCGTGTAAGGGCAGACATTGAATCATCTCTGACACAGCATTCCTCACTTGGCTGATGCCCAGGATATGGTGGAGATGGGGCTCTCAAAGCCTTGGGAATCCAAGCCTGGGTCATTCTTGGCTGAGGTTAATTTCCAGGAATGGACTCATTCTCTTTTGAAATTCCACAGATGGCCTGTGGAAAGACTTGGACCTCGGCCCCGACCCTCCACACAGGACATCGCAGGTCAATTAGGAGCCTTAGGTGAGTACCGCCTCAGCTCCTCACCGTGGCACTTCCAGATCCCACCTCCTCAGCCCCTCCCCTCCTCTTCCCCTTTTGTATTAGGAGGTGTTCTTTCTCCTGGCACAGGCCAGGGCTTCCTATCCTCAGAACGTTCCATAATTATCCCCTTTCAAGCTAACCTGTTTAGCTGTGATGGCTCAGCTCTAGCCTTCTCATCCAGATTTAAGCAGTAAATAATTTTTTTGGAGAACAACATCTCCTTCAACTCAAATCCTTTGCTACGAGCGTCTCATCCGCTTCAAGACCTAACTTTTAAAATTTGTGTTATGTGCACGGTTGTCATTTCCTCACCTTCCATTTTCCTCATTTTGGCTTCTGCCTCATCATGCCACCAAACCAGCTCTCATTAAAGTCACCTGTGACTTCCCTGTCACTAAAGCCAGTGACAGTTTTCAGTCCTCCTTTTATCTAATTACTCATGGCATGCCCTCCGTCTTGACACATTCTCCCTCTTGGCTCTGAGGAAGCAGCTCCCTCCTGGTTTCCCTCTACTTTGCTGACCACAGCCTTTTGCCTCTTCCTTTCTCTAGCCATTGAATGTTGGAATCCCTCAAGCTTTGGACCTAACCTCTTCTCTCTTTTCACTGAGCACTCTCATCTACATCTTTAGTGGAACTCTGCTGATTTTACTGATCCAATATCTCTTACTCCTTCTTTTGGTGCCAACTCACCCCTATTTTTTTGTTTTTTTTGTGGGGAGGAAGCACCTCCCCACAGCCATTGTGTGTGGTCTTAATGGGACCAACAATAAAAGTTCCCTGCTCTTTCCTGAACAGCAAATTAGAATTTCACTTCTGAGAATATTTATCTCAAATGCCAGAGGATGGAAAAAATTGGGGGCTGAATTATTCCTATGGTGTGAACTCTGAAGTTACTGTTCATTGATTTCCACTGCCTCAGTCCCCAGAGCTGGCCTGGTACTTCCCTTCCTAAGCGTAAACCTTTTTTTGAGAGCTATACCATATTTCCCTGTACTAAATTATTTTATTTATTATCACATTTTTTGTTTGTTTAAGCTAGCCAAGAAGGATTTCTAATTCTTGCAGCCAAAAATTTGTGACTGATACAGATCCATGGCCTCAAGTGTCATCTTTGTACAGATGATTTTCCAACTTGTATCTCCAGCCCAAAACTCTCCTCTGAGCTTGAATATTATTTCCATTTACCTACTTGACATTTCCAAAGCACCTTAAATTCAACGTGTCTGAGACTGAACTCATGGTCTATATTTCAAGGCTTTCTCTTTTCTCTGCATTGTACCATCATCCATCAGTTAAGCGAGTCAGAAGCCAAGGAGTCGATGCTTTTCACACCTCCCCTGCTGCATATCCAGTGTATCAAGAAGTCTTTTTGATTTTACTACCTAAACTTCTCCCAAATCTGCCTACTTCTCTTTCTCCTGTTATCTCCCTCGTCCAAGTTACCAACATCCTTCTGGATGAATGTAGAAGCCTCCTAACTTGATGACCAGTATCCACTATTCCCCTCTTCCATTCCTTTCTCAACACTGTGGCCAGAATAATATTTTCAAAATGCAAGCCTGTTGGTATTACCCCTGTTTAAAACCTTTCAATGGCTTTCCATTGCTTTTAGAATAATGACACAAATTCTTAACATGGCTTACAGGACCCTGCATTGTCTAGACTGTTCACATCCCTCCACATCTCAACTCTCTCCCTCTTTCAGATTCTTAAAGCCATTAGGTTTCCTTCTGCCACAGGTTCTTTGCTTGTATTGTGCTCTCTTCCTTGAAGGCTCTTTCCTACTGGAGTCTAGAGCACAGATTTGAGGATTGGCAAAATGCGGATTTGAACTCAGCTTAGGTTATTTTCACTTTATTTATTATATGTATCTTTCATTTGTTTATTTGGTGATCTAGCAAATGTAGATCAAAATTACACGATAGTATGAATGATCTGGTCCTTCTCTTGTGCAGGAGGGAAACCCAAGGAGTTTGATGACTGAATAGGGCCCACTGCCTCTTTTAGGTTGGGTGCAAGGGAGGGCAGCAAACATCAGAATTCAAGGGCCTACATTATAATCGTAAAAGGAATTCCTGGTTATACCAGTTGTGTTTCTGGGTTTATTCAAGTTTCAGTTAGACTGGATATGGCCTACCACATTCCTTCATCATGATACCTTCTCATCCCTAGATGTTAATTTAACCATCACTTTTCCAGAGAAGTCTTCTCTAATCCCTTCCCCCCATTCTTGTGTAGTTTAAATCGGGGATTATGTTCCACATCTCTAGGACTATAAATTCTCATAATAGACTTAGATGTGAATGGTCATTTGGAATTAGGTGGAGAAACTGCCTTTGGCTTAAATAATGAGGCCAAATTATTATCTTATATAAGGGGTATGTGAGGGTATCCTGGTGGCAGGAGGAGGGGAGACTCGAAGATTGCTTAATTCTCCTCGATGATGGCATCATCTATTTTCTACCATCTTCATTGCGTCATTTTAGCTTTCCTCATGCTTCCACGTTGTCTACCATAGGACATATACAGTGAAAGAAGAAGGTCTGGTTCTTGGTACATATCTCTGTATAAAAGCAAGAAAGTATTTCACAGATTTGACCCCAGTAGTCTTTTTTTTTTTTTCTTTAAAACTCTAACTTTATATTATTTTTTTTAAACATCTTTGTTGGAGTATAATTGCTTTACGTTGTGTTAGTTGCTGCCATATAACAAAGTGAATCAGCTATATGTATACATATATCCCCATATCCCCTCCCTCTTGTGTCTCCCTCCCACCCTCCCTATCCCACCCCTCTAGGTGGTCACAAAGCACTGAGCTGATCTCCCTGTGCTGCTTCCTATGTGGCTGCTTCCCACTAGTTATCTATTTTACATTTGGTAGTGTATATATGTCAATGTCACTCTCTCACTTCGTCTCAGCTTACCCTTCCCGCTCCCCGTGTCCTCAAGTCCATTCTCTACGTCTGTGTCTTTATTCCTGTCCTGCCCCAGGTTCATCAGACACATCTTTTTTTTTTTTTTTTTTTTTTTTTACATTCCATATATATGTGTTAGCATAATGGTATTTGTTTTTCTCTTGCTGGCTTACTTCACTCTGTATGACAGACTCTAGGTCCATCCACCTCACTACAAATAACTCAATTTCATTTCTTTTTTATGGCTGAGTAATATTCCATTGTATATATGTGCCACATCTTCTTTATCCATTCATCTGTCAATGGACAATTAGGTTGCTTCCATGTCCTGGCTATTATAGATAGAGCTGCAATGAGCATTGTGGTACATGACTCTTTTTGAATTATGGTTTTCTCAGAGTATAGGCCAAGTAGTGGGATTGCTGGGTCGTATGGTAGTTCTACTTTTAGTTTTTAAGGAACCTCTGTACTGTTCTCCATAGTGGCTGTATCAATTTACATTCCCACCAACAGTGCAAGAGGGTTCCCCTTTCTCCACACCCTCTCCAGCATTTATTGTTTGTAGATTTTTTGATGATGTCCATTCTGACTGGTATGAGGTGATACTTCATTGTAGTTTTGATTTGCATTTCTCTAATGATTAGTGATGTTGAGCATCCTTTCATGTGTTTGTTGGCAATCTGTATATCTTCTTTGGAGAAATGTCTATTTAGGTCTTCTGCCCATGTTTGGATTGGGTTTTTTGTTTTTTTGATATTGAGCTGTATAAGCTGCTTGTAGATTTTGGAGATTAATCCTTTGTCAGTTGCTTCATTTGCAAATATTTTCTCCCATTCAGAGGGTTGTCTTTTCGTCTTGTTCATATTTTCCTTTGCTGTGCAAAAGATTTTAAGTTTCATTAGGTCCCATTTGTTTATATTTCCATTTCTCTAGGAGGTGTGTCAAAAAGGATCTTGCTGTGATTTATGTCATAGAGTGTTCTGCCTAAAGGAGTTTTCATTCTTTTACATGTAGCTGTCCAGTTTTCTTTGTTTGGTTTTTGTATCAGGGTGATGGTGCCTCATAGAATGAATTTGGGAGTGTTCCTCCCTCTGCCATATTTTGGAAGAGTTTGAGAAGGATAGGTGTTAGCTCTTCTCTAAATGTTTGATAGAATTCGCCTGTGAAGCCATCTGGTCCTGGGCTTTTGTTTGTTGGAAGATTTTTAATCACAGTTTCAATTTCAGTGCTTGTGATTGGTCTGTTTATGTTTTTTATTTCTTCCTGATTCAGTCTCGGAAGGTTGTGCTTTTCTAAGAATTTGTCCATTTCTTCCAGTTTGTCTATTTTATTGGCATATAGTTGCTTGTAGTAATCTCTCATGATCCATTGTGTTTCTGCAGTGTCAGTTGTTACTTCTCCTGTTTCATTTCTAACTCTGTTGATTTGAGTCTTCTCCCTTTTTTTCTTGATGAGTCTGGCTAATGGTTTATAAATTTTGTTTATCTTCTCAAAGAACCAGCTTTTAGCTTTATTGATCTTTGCTATCGTTTTCTTCATTTCTTTTTCATTTATTTCTGATCTGATCTTTATGATTTCTTTCCTTTGGCTAACTTTGGGTTTTTTTTGTTCTTCCTTCTCTAATTGCTCTAGGTGTAAGGCTAAGTTGTTTATTTGAGTTTTCTCTTGTTTCTTGAGGTAGGATTGTATTACTATAAACTTCCCTCTTATAACTGCTTTTGCTGCATCCCATAGGTTTGGGATTGTCATGTTTTCAGTGTCATTTGTTTCTAGGTACTTTTTATTTCCTCTTTGATTTCTTCAGTGATCTTTTGGTTATTAAGTAGTGTACTGTTTAGCCTCTATGTGTTTTTATTTTTTACAGATTTTTTCGTGTAACTGTTATCTAATCATATAACACTGTGGTCAGAAAAGATACTTGATACGATTTCAATTTTCTTAAATTTACCAAGGCTTGATTTGTGACCCAAGATATGATGTATCCTGGAGAATGTTCCGTGAACACTTGAGAAGAAACTGTATGCTGTTTTTGAATGGAATGTCCTATAAATATCAATTAAGTCCATCTTGTTTAATGTATCATTTAAAGCTTGTGTTTCCTTATTTATTTTCATTTTGGATGATCTGTCCATAGGTGCAAGTGGGGTGTTAAAGTCCCCTACTATGATTGTGTTACTGTCGATTTCCCCTTTCATGGCTGTTATCATTTGCCTTATGTATTGTGATGCTCCTATGTTGGGTGCATAAATATTTACAATTGTTATATCTTCTTCTTGGATTGGTCCCTTGATCATTATGTAGTGTCCTTCTTTGTCTCTTTTAATAGTCTTTATTTTAAAGTCTATTTTGTCTGATATGAGAATTGCTACTCCAGCTTTCTTTTGATTTCCATTTGCATGGAATATCTTTTCCCATCCCCTCATTTTCAGTCTGTATGTGTCCCTAAGTCTGAAGTGGGTCTCTTGTAGACAGCTTATATACGGGACTTGTTGTTGTATCCATTCAGCCAGTCTATGTCTGTTGGTTGGAGCATTTAATCCATTTACATTTAAGGTAATTATTGATATGTATGTTCCTATTACCATTTTCTTACTAGTTTTGTGTTTGTTATTGTAGGTCTTTTCTTTCTCTTGTGTTTCCTGCCTAGAGAAGTTCCTTTAGTTCCTCTAGGATCCCCCTCCTGATTCCCATGGAAGGGCACATGCAGAATGACAACTCTACCAGCCAGGAAGAGAGAGAAGAGGCTGTTGTGCAGGCCACCCGCTGTGTCTGTGACATCCCCAGTCTGGGAGGGTACTTTGTAAAAGCTCCTATAGAACAATGTTTCTTTTCTCCTGAGCATTTCTCTCAGTTTGTCATTACATATTTACTAATGTTATTGTTAAAGTCTGTCTCCTCCATTCGTCTAAGTCTTTCATCAGAACAAACTCGGACTCTCAGTAGCTGGTACTTAGCACAGTCTGGCTCATAACAGGCACTTAGTGAATACATGTAGACTGTATCAGCCAATGAGTCAAGGCTCTGTTCCTTTTGGGTATGGAAGCAGTACCGGCTTCCCTTTCTGGACTCCATACATCCCTAGGATCTTGGACCATGGTGGGGTGAATCCCCAGGAAGGAGATCCAGGACTCCCAGTTGCATTCAGTCCTCCTTATTTGCAGATTCTGTATTTGTGACTTTGCCTATAGTTAAATTTACTGTAACCTCCAAATTAATACTTGCAGCAGTTTTGCAAGTCATTTGCAAACATGCACAGAGTGACAAAAATGTGAATTGCCCAACCTACATGTTCCCTGCTGAAGTAGAGCAAGATGACACCCGGCCTCATTGTTTCAGCTCTCATACTGTAAATGTGTCTTTTTTGTGGTCTATTTAGTACCATGTTTTTTACATTTTTGTAAAATATAAGGGCTGTCTACTGCATCTAAATACAAAAAGGCTATAATGTACTAACACACAAAATACGTGTATTAGATAAGCTTCATTCAGGAATGAGTTATAGTGCTGTTGGCTGTGAGTTTAATGTTACTGAACCACCAATATATATTTTAAAAGGGGTCTTTAAACAGAAACACATATAAAACAAGGTTATGTATTGACTGGTTGATGAAAATATTGTGACCAGAGGCTTACAGGAACCTAACCCTGTATTTCCCTTAGGAGCAGTGGTTTAGTATTCACTAACTCAGAGTTCCAAGCAACTTTATGGGACATAACTACTATGAATAATGAGAATCCACTGTACTTTGATTTTTCTTTTTATTTCAGTGAAGAGTAAATGAGATAAGACTATATTAGCTCTTGCACACTGTAGAAATATTCATAAGGTTAAATGGTTAACACTAAAACTATGTAGACAGAAATTACATAGATCTGCTTTTAACATTTTCAGACAAGAGTACAGATGGTTCTCCCAATCCCATTCTCTTCCCATTTCTGGCTTTATCCTATACCAGGAAGAACCTTGCATGCATGTGTGAACACTTCAAACTCCATGTCCAAGCTCCATTCATAATTTACCTGCCTCCAAATTCTTGGAGCCCTTACTCCAGATATCTGCCCCTTGGTGATACCTATAGCCAATGGGTGAGTATACTAGTGTCATCGTCTACACTTGGGAGTTAGGCCAGGGAATAGGCCTTTGTAAGCCCTGGAAGAGGGCTCAGAACCATTGGGTAGGAAATAATAGGATCTCAGCTATTGGGTTTAGAAGGTGGGGAGACATAGACTTTGGGTGCTCAAGTCCTTGTACTTTCCCCCTGATACATTGCCCCATGGAGAAGGTCACAGTCAGATGGATGAAAGACAGAGTAGGACCTTATAGAGTACTGGGCTTAGCATAGGAGCCCTAGTTTGCAAAGTCTAAGGTAAGTACTATGTATGGAGTATGTTGTGGTACAAAAGTGGTTAATTCTATTTCCAAATTAGGTAGAATATGTGGGGGAGGGAAGAAGCAGGACATTCTCTATAGGAAAATGACATATGAACTCAGTTTTTAGAAATGACTAGGAACTTTCTAGGTGTGCTGAGATAAGGATGGGGTCAGGAGGAGAAAATATGTCAGGCAGAAGCTGGAGTGTGAACAAAATTAAAGAATCAAATTATATGCTAGTGTTTTCAATGAGCTGTGAGTAATTCAGTTGGGCTACAGCATAGTATGAGAGGTGTGGAGGCTCAGAGTGTCTGGGCCTTGCCTGTCATATTAAAGGGTTTCTCCTTTATCTTGCTGGTGTTGGGGAATTATCTACTGACAACATCCAACTTCTGTTTTAGTTATAGCAATATGCATGTTGGATTGGAGAAGTGTAGGGTTGGAAGGAGGACTTTGGAAGTAGCTATGAGTATATTGTAATGTTTCCAGGTGAAAGGTGAAGAGAGCTGAACCTCAGTCATAGCACTATGGGATAATGAAAAAGAGTGTGAGTAGGAATGATGAAAACTTATATTTATTATATAAGAGGCACTGTCCCAAGTGTTTTACAGATACGATTTAATCCTTATATCAATCCTGAGCAATAGGTACTATTATTTATTCCTATTTTATAGATGAAGAAGCTCAGGCAAAGAAAGGTTAAATAAACCACTTACTATGGACTGAATATCTGTGTTCCCTCAAAATTCATATGTTGAAGCCCTAATTGCTAATCTGATGGTATTTGGAGGTGGGGTCTTTGGGAGATAATTAAGTGTAGAAAGGTTATAGGATAGATCCCCCATGATGGGATTACTGTCCCTATAAGAGGAAGAGGAAAGTAGAGCTTCACCATGTGTGGATACAGCAAGAAGACAGCCGTATGTAAAGCAGGAAATGGGCTCACCAAGATCCTAACCATGCTGGCCCCCTGATCTCAGACTTTCAGCTTCCCGAACTGTCAGAAATAAATTTTTGTTATTTAAGCCATACTATCTATGGTATTTTTGTTGTAGCAGCCTGCGCTAAGACATTGTTCAAGGTCATATTTCTAGTAGCTATTGCTCTAGAGCCTATGTTTTTAACCACTAAGATGAACTGAGAGGAGAGATGAGGCAGAATTTGAGGGATTATAGGGAGGTCTCATCTTCAGGACGTGATGACAGATTAGATTTGGAGGATGAGAAAGAAAAGATGGTTCTAGGATTGACTCCAGATGTGACTCGAGAAGATTCTGGTGCCAATTAGAAATGGAAAATACAAAAAGTGGAGTGATTCTGGGAGGAAGAGGCTGTGTTCCCCTTGGGGCATTCTGAGCTGGAGGTGATGGTGGCACATTCAAGTAGAGGCACCCAGCAGACAGGTCCTGGAGCTCAGAGGACAGGTCAGTCAGAAGGGTGGCATCCAGTGCAAGGTAAAGGCTTCTTATCTTTGGTGAGCATCTTTTAGCTAACAGAGGACTAGTGGGAAAGCCTGGAAGTGACTCATTTGCCCAAAACATAGCATAAGGTAGACAATAAAAGTATAAACTATAGAGCTTTATCATTTACCAGCAGTACAACCACAGTGAGTTATTTAACCTTTCCAGCCCTCGTGTTTTGAATCTGTAAAATTGAAATGATTAAAAAAAAACCTCTCCCTCATGGTATGATTATGAGAATTAAATGGACTAAATACCTGAAAGTATTTAGAACAGTGCTTGGCACGTAATAAGGGATAGGTAATTCTTTTACTTATGGCAGGTTTTTCTATAAAGAAAGTTTAATTCCAAAGCAGAATCAATCTCTTCCTGTTTCTGTCTGTCTTTCTCTCTCTGCAACAATGTTACAATCTTTTGAGGAAATTCCTTCATAAAGCAGGTCTCTGTAAAGCAAATCCCCTTTTGCCATAGGAGATTTTACTGAAGTGAAGTAATAACAGGTACACACTACATTCAGATACACACACAAAAATGTTGCTTATTTATTTTTTTCTGTAAATTTCTTCGTCTCCTTGGGCTCTTGCTGAATACTAAACAAATCAAATATAATCCAACACAAAAATTTTAATCCTCTTCAAGAACTTAAAACAATAGTGACAATCTCAGGTAAATGCTAACATCTTACAGATTGTCTTCTCCTTCCAGACTTTTCTCCAAGATGGAGCCTGGGTGTATGGTGTTGGGGGTGGGAATTGGATATTCTTGAAGTCACAGCAAGAGGGTGGCCTGAGACCCACTGTGGGGCTTTATCCTTTCCCCTGGGCCTTTGATTTCTGAGGTCCTCATTGTTGGCCTGGTGTTGGCATTTAGTTGTCATGTCTGTGGCTGGTGAATTCATTATGGATTCTGTCAGCCTGATCAAGCCCCAGCTTTGTCCTTGCTGGCTCTTGCCCCACACCTGAGGTCTCATGTACCTCCTTTCAGCCCCAGGCTGCGTGACCTGCTGTATAGCCCAGAGCCCGGGGTCATTTCACCCCATCACGACAGACCCTCAGATAAGGTCCTGAGATAGACCATCCTTGATTTCCACTCTGCAACCCCATGGGCTGGGATACCATCCAGGCCCTTCCATCTCCAATGGGAGCCCAGGATGGCTGGGGAGCCCTAGCTCAGGTGATTTCCCTTCCCCAAATAGATTGTGCCTTTACTCCCAGTCTGAAGCAGCAGGTTGGGGTGGGTGTATAAGTATGTATGCTCTCTTAGTCACAAACCAGGATGTGGCCACAGCTCCGCTCTGCTTTGAGTTTTCTGTTCAACCTAATTATCATAATTTCTTCTCCGTGACTTGAGGCACTGGAGTATGCTGTCAGAAGGGCCAAATCCAAACGAGTGGGACAGAACGGGCTTTTCATCTCCCCTTTTGTTTTGTGGGATAGTCTCCATGGCATAGTCACTTCCTTAATGAGGTGATCTTTCTTTTTCTCCTTTCCTGGAGCTAAGGGGGAAATGAAAATACATTGATTGTTCCAGTGATGCTAATGCCAGGAGCTTTTGTTTCTGGTCAAAGACTTGGCCGTTGATATAAGCCACCAAAACCCTCAAAGGAAAGACAAGACATCTATAAAACTCCACAAAAACTTATATAATAAAGCTTTTTTAAATCTTATAAAATCATTTTAATGCACTTTGTACCTTGGCATATGTAAGGAATTCCACAGTAACGTGTGTTAATTGAGCATAGAAAATTAAACTCAGTTGTGTCATAAATTGGACTCCTTTAAAACCAGTATGCTAACATAATAAGCATTCATTAAATATTTAATTAGCTAAAATTTAGCCTGCTTTTTAGAATGTGGTTAAGTCTCCTATGGGCAGGATAGTAATTAATCCATACTCTTACTAGGGATGTGTTCCGAAAAATGTTACTTAACTCTCTGTACCTAAGATGCCCAGTTTGTAAAATGGGAATATTAATAATATCTACATTATAGGGTTATTGTGAGGATTAGATTAGAACAGTGCTTGGCACATGGTGGGTATTATTTTTACATTTGTTACATTCATTATGATTTGGGAAGGTTGAGTCTTAGTGTATTAACCAATGCTTTTCTTTCACTGCTACAAACATGGGTTTTAAAATTTATCCCGTTGATCATTATTCTTTTTATTATTTTATATTATATGTCATTGCAGCAGCCAAACATTTGAGGTCACTTGTGATATCTGTAATTGTGACAGTTTGGAAAACAAAAATTCATTTTCATTCATTCATTGTTTTTCAGATGGCTAAGGTCTTGTCCACTTAGATATGCCATGATATTCTTTTTGCCTCTCTCTTTCTCTCTCTCAAAATTCTTTGAGCACTAAATAATTTAGAGATTACCATGATTTTAGTCACTTTTGAATCTATTTATATACAGAATTCTTTCAATGGCAGAAGATACAGTGTCATAGCATTTGCTAATCATAGCTACACCCTCAAAAGTTGTATCAAAGATGAGGAAAGATAGCAGAGATGAATGTTAGATATTAGAGGAAAGAAGGAGCTTTAAACCGTCTTCTTATTTAAATTTGTATTTCTGGGATTACTAGTGAGGTGGTCCCCTCCTCCCATTTCTTTGTTCACTAGTTGATTATTTTCTTTTCTAAATTGCCTGTTCCTGTCCTTTGTCCATTTACCTGTTGGGATTCTTACTGGTTTGCACCTTGATTAGCATGAGCTCCTCAGAATTCTTAAAACCTGTTTGTCATATTTGCAGCAAATATTTGTTTTTACCAGTTGTCTTTTGATTTCAGATATGAAAAAGTTCTGCAGTTTTATCTAATCAAATCTATTGACTATGTTTTGAGACTTCGTATGTTGCTTTTAAGGTTGGAGAATTTTCCTCTCTGTACACATTTGATGGCCACTTAGGTTGTGCCAAAGTTTGTAAATTTTGTCTAGTTAAAGCATTTAACTCGAATTTTACTTATTTTATATTTGTCCAAGTAAAATACAAAGTATCTCCTCTGAGAGGTTCCAAGGGGGACAGTGTGAGTCCTTAGTGAGGGGAGAGGTACTGGGAGAGGGTGTCATGCTTTACCCCCCAACACACTGCAGTCCTTGCCACCCCCTATTCCTCTGAGCTCCCACAGCCCTTGCCTGTATCATCAACGTTGATATTTATTAAATACGGTCTGAGTACAATAAAAAATTGTCTAAGTTTCCTCCATTTGCCAATTTTTTGTTACTATCATGAGTCTCAAATAATATGCTATTAAAGAAAACTTCATCAAAAAAAAAAAGCATTTAACTCTTTATCTCCTTAGAGCATATACTGCTCATTGCTTGAGATATGTATGTAAGCTAATTTTTTTGAACAAAAGGAGATACTTTTTAACACCATTTATTGAATTCATGGTACTCCTTTGATCACATATTATTTTGCTCTGTACCTGCACAGTAGCCTGTGGCTGTGTGTGACTACTGAGCACCTCAGTATATGGCTGGGCCAAACTGAGATGTGCTGTAAGTGTCAAATACATACTGGATTTTAAACACTGAGAAGAACAACAACAAAAGAATGAAAACATCTCAATAATGTTTTGATATTTATGACATGTGGAAGTGATAATATTTTGGGTATAATAAAAGATATGATATATAATAAGATATATAGTATATTAAAATATATAAATAATATATAAACATTATTAAAATTAATTTCACTTTTTACCTTTTAAAGTGTGGGTATTAGAAAATTTGTAAATTGTATATGTGACTCATATTACATTTCTGTTGGACAACTGCTCTATACATTAGGGTTTCTTTCTATACTGTTGAGTTTTTTTTTCAGTGCTGTCTGCAGATTTAATGATTGTAGTTTTATGATATGTTTTCGGGTCTGGTTGAACTAATTTCTTTCATTTCTATTCTTTACCATTTTTTCTTATTTATTTTTGCCTGTTTATTCTTGTAGATAATTTAAAAATTTTCTTTTTTGCTAAGTTCCAAGAAAATTAAATCCCTCTGGGACTTTGATTTAAGTCACATAAAATTTATAAATTGATTTTGAAAGAAGTGTCATCTTTAGAAGACTAAATCCTTTTTTCCCCCAAGGAAATGATATTTCGTTTCACTTTTTAATCTTTTTTTTACATTTCTTAGCAAACCTTGTTTTTTCTTCACATAAACTGTATATATTTTTTATTTGGATTATTGTTAGGTATCATGTTTTTATTTTATTGTAAACGTCATTATTATTCCAATACATTTTCTAAGTGGTTTATGTTGGTTTACGAAAAGTGACCTTTAAAAATATACCTTGCAACCATTTTTACTGAGCTTTTAAAAAATTAATTCTAATAGTTTTTCAGCTGATTCTCTTGAGTTATTCTCCTTCTCAGATTAAAATGCCACATCATATTAAGTTCAAATGAGCTTCTATAATTCTCTCCAAAATTCTAGCTGTAGAAATCAAATCTTTGAAAAAAGTAGAATGTTTAGGTATAAAGTCCTGTTGTTTATTTCAGATGGAATTTTATTAGAACTTATCTATAATATTGGAGATCACAGAGGTAGAGTGTTTTTTTTGTGTGTCTTTTTTGTTTCCAAGGACTTGATGAAAAGATTAGAGAAACTGGTATATGATTCATACAGCACAGCTTAAATGTACCTGGGACAGTGTATGCATGTGTGAGCATGTGTGTGTAAGATTAGTTGTAAGAAAAATTGTTGACTTCTGAGAGTTGCCTTTTGCTGGGTATTTGAGGTTGCACTCATCACCTCAGATGGTTAGAAAGGCTAGCTGAATATCTTTTCAGTTGGAACTTCACCTTGAAATTCTCAGCCTTTTTCTTTAATCTCTGAGAGCCTGGGGCTTAAGTTTCATTCTTGCTACATGATTATAGGAATTCAATTTTTATTTGGTCTTAAACATTTTTCCTTTTTTGCTTTCTGCCCATATCCTTTTACTAATGCATTTTAAAAGCTCTTTTTTTTTTTTCTGGTAGAATGAATAATACTTTTTTTTCATTAAAAAACAGTAGTTTATTTTTAACAAAAATCTTTGAGCACAAAATCACTCAGGTATTACAGTGATTTTAGTCATTTCTGAATCTATTTATATGCAGAGTTATTTCTCATTGCATTCTCTTACAGTAGCTGCAGCAATACAAGGCAAGGTAAGAAACAGAAGAGCCTGGGGAAGGGACATGCCCTCATTAGTAGGAGTGTTGTTAATCAACACTATCAGAGATCAAATCCAATTAATATAAATCTTCCAAAAGGTAACCCCGTATTTGTAGGTTAACTTCAACCCTTGTCTTAAGGGGGTAAAAGAATTTTCTCTATTGATGTATTTAAACAAAGTTAACTGACTACCCACCACAAAATGTTTCCTCTCTTGGTAATTTATGGGGCAAGAGACAGGCTCCAGACTTCTGTTGTGCTCCTGTGGGCATGCACCGAACCCCCAACCCACCACCAGAATTCCATCAGGGTGCTGCCACATGGATGGCAGAAAACATGAATCGCCATTTGGAAACATGAAATTGCCATTATGTTATACATAGTGTGTGTTAAGTACACACACACACATACACTTAATGTGGAATGAAGTCTTTACTGAAAAATGTTACATTGATATGGTGCAGGTGTATGTGTGGGTGTTTGTATGATGGTGAAGCTGTGTCATTCCAACCTACTGGGACTTTACGTAAAGGGAGATTATTGTGCTTGGGATGTGGAATATGACTATCTTGTCAAGTAGTCTAGTTGTTTAGCTTATTTCCTGGGTAATACAGTCACAAAAGAAAAACCCATAGAATTTAAGGTGTTAACACATTTCTTCAGCCCCGAGTGAGAAACCACTTTAAATGAAACAAGAATATGTTCATTTGTATTCCAAGCAGAGATGGAAAAATATCTTATAAATTTTTAATCCACCGAGTGGCATGTGTTGTCCTGGGTCAGGCTGCATTTCATACCTCCTTCTGGAAGGGAGACTGCTGTGATGCAGAGGATAGAGCCACTCCTTCCTCCACCCCCAACCCCAACAAATACCAAAATGATTAATTTTAATGAAGGGGTAAAATGATGGGAGTTTATTCTTATCTACATCCTATTCACTGAAGCAACATGGAGTTTTCTGTCCCCTCAAACCAACACAGAACTCGAACCGTATTTTAAACTGGAAGAAAAAATACTCATAGGAATGAAAGAAATACATATATATTTTAAAATACAGTATATTTTAAAACAGAACATATTATATTACCATAACAGTAAGATGCATTACATTGGCTAACTCTAAAGTATAAAAAATGAAAGCATTGTTTATAATTATCAATTATTAATCCTAAATTATTAATATTATTTAAGATTAAGCATAATCTTAATAAATTACATCACATTTTAAAATGATTATTTATTATTGTACAAATCAATCTTTACTAATTAAATCCAAATGTTTACAGTATAAATTGTCAAAGTTACTAAAAAGGTATATAATATCAAATGGATGATTAATTTTCTACTGCCCACTTATTTATGGCCAGAAGTAGGAGATCAAAACATCTTAGGAAATCTTGTAGGTGAGTATGAATATATCTTTCAACCAAAAAGCAAAAGTGAGGTTATAAGGTTTTAGGATTGTTTTTGACTAGGATTGTTTATATATTTTGGGTATGGAGTTTATGTATTTCAGGTAGAGTTTGTGTATTTCAGGGAGAGTTTATCTGTTTCAGGTTTAGAGTGTTTAGCCAACGGACATGTGTCTGCACTTAATAGTACAGTAAAAGTAAGACCCTCTGAATAGCTGAGTAGCCAAAATTCTCTTAAACTCTGTCATATACCAAATTCTCCATTGTAATTTAGTGTAATTTAGGGCACAACATAGTACTAGTACTATACTTAGTTATTCAGTTATTGTCGAGGACTCGGGATATTTTCAGAGTACAGATGAGGGTTTCTCTCGGCACATAACTGAAGTGGGGACCAGGATGCATATTTCCTGCCTGAAATATCTTGTGCAGTGATCCTGCCCCTGAAGTTCATGGGGTGAACTCAGATAGCGGCAGCTGTTAGAAAAACATGCTTTTGGTATAACATAGTTTTATTAAAAAGAGCATTGTAATAAGAATAGGATTTGGTAGTAAAACTCAATAGGCAGTAAAGTATTTTAAAATGGTACTGACTGAAGTTCAGTGGGCATCATAGGTTATGACATTCTCTCTGAGCGAGAAGGTCAGAATTTCAGTGGTGCCAGAAATTAAAGCCTACTGATGTGTTAGGTCATGGGAACGGCCTGGTCCACAGTAGGAAGGGGAACCCCCTGATGCCCAAGAGGACCTTTGATGTTTGCCCTTTGCAGGCTCTGCCTCACCTCTATTTCTGGTCTTGGACTGAACAACCTCCTAACTAACCTAATTGGTGGTCCAGCACACTCCTCCTGCTGTTTGGCCCCGACTCAAAGGACAACGGCTGGATAATTAAGCTCTTTCTTAGTTGCCTCAAGCCTGACCTTTGTGACAGCGTTGGTCAGCAGGCTGGCTGACCCTGCAGAGCCCTTGTGCCATCATCCCCTTAGTTTGCTGGGGTGGATTTTTAGCATCCTTCCACTCGGGTCTCCTCATTGGGTGCTTTTACTAGTCCCTTCCTTGTGTCAGGCAAACAGCTCTCGTAACACGGGACATGCCCAAATTATTAAAGCACCATAAATTACATCCCACAGGGGCCTTGCACTTGACTGCCTCCACCCCTTGTCTTGTTCACCCCCTTTGACCCCGCTGAGTAGCCGTTCTTCACACGACATTCTTAACAAGGTTGTTTACTCTGCATGTCCAATGAGACTGTGCCTTATGTAGTTAAGTTCTCAGCTTTGAGCTATGCCTGAGAGGGCAGACTTTTCAGCTGCTAAAAGAATTAACCTTTTAGCTGAGGATGGCCCTTACTGCTAGAGGTGCTTTCATAGCCCACGTTTGTGACCATTTAAGAATGTTGCTATATTTTTGGAGATTTTTACATCTGCATATAGATCAGTTTCGCAAGTCATAGTAACCCAGGGTGAGTAACCATTTATGCCAGCTGTGTAGTTAAGAATGCCAACTTGTTCTGAAAATGGCTCTGTACAGTCAACGCGATTATTAATGAAAATAGGAGAAAGGAATGGCAGTGATACTCAAATCCACTCGTAATTTCAGACCTCATTTGGTTGAGTCGTTCAACCCGCTCTCTGCCTGCTTGAGGGAAGAAGTGGCAAAGGGGTCACAGGGTGGACACGTTAGGTTCTCAGGAGATTAGGATTCTTGGATGTGAGAGAAAATGCTTCTGAGTTTTTTTTTTTTTTTTTTTAAACCCTTTGTGGTGTTCTTTTTTTCTTTTAAATTTATTTATTTATTTATTTATGGCTGTGTTGGGTCTTCGTTTCTGTGCGAGGGCTTTCTCCAGTTGCGGCAAGCGGGAGCCACTCTTCATCGCGGTGCGCGGGCCTCTCACTATCGCAGCCTCTCTTGTTGCGGAGCACAGGCTCCAGACCTGCAGGCTCAGTAGTTGTGGCGCACAGGCTTAGTTGCTCCGCGGCATGTGGGATCTTCCCAGACTGGGGCGCGAACCCGTGTCCCCTGCATTGGCAGGCAGATTCTCAACCACTGCGCCACCAGGGAAGCCCCGCTTCTTAGTTTTATAAATGTTCATTGAGTTGTTTAGACTGATTTGATAAGTGCATCTAGAGCTCTCACAAGGTAGGTGTTTGACAAATTCTAATTCCCCTCCCCCTTAGTAGTTCCTGGCTTATTTGTATGTGTATACTGGGTGCATTTATTCACATTGATTGCACCTGCATCCCAAATACTCCATGCTGCCAACCTTCTCTCTCTCCTTCCTGCCCCCTCTCCCTCTCTGTCCCGCTCTGTCACACACCACACCCTCCACTTTATTTATTTATTTATTTATTTATTTATAACATCTTTATTGGAGTATAATTGCTTTACATTCTTGTGTTAGTTTCTGCTTTATAACAAAGTGAATCAGCTATACATATACATATATCGCCGTATCTCCTCCCTCTTGTGTCTCCCTCCCACCCTCCCTATCCCACACCTCTAGGAGGTCACAAAGCATTGAGCTGAGCTCCCTGTGCTATGCAGCTGCTTCCCATTAGCTATCTATTTTACATTTGGTAGTATATATAAGTCCATGCCACTCTCTCACTTTGCCCCATCTTACCCTTCCCCCTCCCCGTGTCCTCAGGTCCATTCTCTACATCTGCGTCTTTATTCCTGTCCTGCCCCTAGGTTCATCAGAACCATGTTTTTTTGTAGATTCCGTATATATGTGTTAGTATACGGTATTTGTTTTTCTCTTTCTGACTTACTTCACTCTGTATGACAGACTCTAGGTCCATCCACCTCACTACAAATAACTCAATTTCATTTCCTTTTATGGCTGAGTAATATTCCATTGTATATATGTGCCACATCTTTATCCATTCATCTGTTGATGGACACTTAGGTTGCTTCCATGTCCTGGCTATTGTAAATAGAGCTGCAATGAACATTGTGGTACATGACTCTTTTAGAATTATGGTTTTCTCAGGGTACATGCCCAGTAGTGGGATTGCTGGAGCATATGGTGGTTCTATTTTTAGTTTTTAAGGAACCTCCATACTGTTCTCCATAGTGGCTGTATGAATTTACATTCCCACCAACAGTGCAAGAGGGTTCCCTTTTCTCCACACCCTCTCCAGCATTTATTGTCTGTAGATTTTTTGATGATGGCCATTCTGACCAGTGTGAGGTGATACCTCGTCACACACTCCACTTTAGATGCCCTGCACAAAGGGGCACTCTCACAATCTTAAACACCACCCTTCCATTCTCTTCTTCCCCTTTTGTCCCAGTGTCTTTTCAATTTCTTATTTCTTGTTCTTCCCTGATTGTCACAGAGTTAGAGGACTTGATCCCAATGGAGGATGTTGAGAAAGGAGGATGAGAGATGGCAGCAAGGAGTAGGATAAAGGCCTTTAAACTTGGTACAGCTGAAGAATGTTTCTATTCAAAGGGTGCCTCTTGAACGTGGATCAAGTGGTAGTTGTACGTTGCCCTACTTTTGATGGCACTTGAGGATACAGTCATGATTGTAGGGTGAAGGGGGAGCAGAAAAATTGAACAGAGCAGATTCAGAATTATCTCAAACACAAAGTAGGATAAACAGAGTGATTTCACAAACATACTCCCTGAAAAACACTGAACATGAAACTCTAGGATGCTGGATGGAGCCCTCACTTGAAATGGAAAAGGACACAGAGCCTTGAGCTTTCTAGGCTTTTATGTGCCCCTGTACAGTGAAGCAGGGCTGTAGAATGGAAGGTTATGAGAGGAGGGAAGGCTGGGCTGGGTGGAAGGAAGAAATATCCTCCGCTCAGTGTGGCTATAGGGAAGGAACCGTATCAGGGCTGTCTGCAGGTTCCCTGGGATTCATGTGAAATTCTCCCACTTATTCTTGTGAATAAGAGGGTTCTCACTGAAAAATAAAACAGCCATGGTTTCCCTAATTTCTATTGAAAAATAAGTTAATGGATAGAATTTAAGTTGTCAAATCTTTGGCTTCTGCTGCTTATCAACAGTACAGTCTGAAACAAGATGATCTATAATTTAACCCCAAATGACAACATTTTAATTTCGACCGGTTGCCATAGCTCAGTGCTCTCAGAGACCTCCCTGCCATCATGCGTCCTGCCATCTTGGAAAGCTACATGTAGCTGTAAGAGCACAAATCTTGGAGTTAAAGTCCTGCCTTCCTACTTAGGCTCTTCTACTTCCTAGCTTGCTTATCCCTGGGGAAGCCCCTTCACCTCTCTGGATCTCAGATTTCACTGAGATTCTGCAAATTGAGACACTAACAACCAAAGCACAGAGTTGTTATGATGATTAATTGCAATTACGTGTGTTTGAAGTGCTCAGCCCTTACCATAGTGTATGACACATACATGCTCATGATATGTTTTCCCTCTTTCTTTCTTTATTTTTCCTGAACAAGCAGGAAAACCACAAATAGAGGAAACACAGTTTTTAAGACAATATGGTTTCTCTCAAAGTAACCTAGACCAGTGTTTTCAGACTTTCATGAAATCTTACCTAAAAGCTCTCTATAAAACAGATAGTATGGAGCTTGGGTAAGGGCCTGGGGTTTCCATGCTTCAGTTCCCCAAGCAGCATTTACATTGTGCTCTGTGTGAACAGCACCCCAAATTCCAGGTAAAGAGTGACCTCTGGAGTTGTGCACTGAGATGTATTCTTTGGTGTCTCCATGAGCTACATCAACTCTGTGCCATTGGTAATTTACTAGAATGACTAATTTGCTTATTTATCTGAGATATTTTAATGGCATCATGCTGGATTCACAGAGAATATATCAGAATTCTACACCACCCTTTCTCTCTGAAACTAGAAGGAGAGAAGAACATGCTTAGGGGACTCTCAAGCACCAAGGGTTTGGACCTGAGATACACATACAATTCCCTTGAGGCATTTCATTGTGAGAAAGGACATTCCATTTTTAAGCAACGTGAGCCAGCTATCAGCACACTTCTCAAGGGTTATTGCTTGTCCTTGGGTTTACTCTGATGCCTGAGGTCAAGATGAGCTAGAATACTTACTCAAATCCCTGGCACGTGGTGCATTTCCTGCTGATAATGTGTAAACAATAGATTTTAATAGAAAGTTAAGGAAAAAGTTTCTTGAATAACTGAACTCCCTTATATCTGCTTATTGATGCTTAACTCGATGGAACATCACCCAGAATATTGAATCCTTTTTACACAATTAGGTCGTGCGCTTAAGCATACTAACAAGGTGTGAGTGTGGGATGTTTATCTTCTTCCTGAGGATTAGAAATTCTTTTGGCAGATACTGTCTCTTTCTATTTCACTGTGTAATATGTGCCTAGAAGCAACTGTTCTTTGCCAGAGTGCATCCTCCAAACAACAGAAATCAATGGTTAAAGGATGGCCTGAAATGTGTGTCTCAAAGATGTTACATTTTCCCCCACTAATACATTCACCAACCACTTGGTGCTGCCCTCCTGCATCTGTTGTATTTATTATGTTGATTTTCAAAATAGATCTTTATTTTGTTATCCTTTGAAGAAGAGAAATAAAAATTGATAAAGCATAAATGCCATTCTTTGTTTTTGATTTGGGAGAAATGACTTAAATGGCTAAGGCAAGAACCAGATTTTAATCCTAAACTGCAGTTGGCAACATTTTGAGATTTGGAAAATGTCTTATGTTCTCATTGTATTTGAGTTTTGTTTGTTTGTTTTGCTTTTTTCCAATCTTGTTGTATCTAAGAACTGAAGTAAAAATCTTGATCAGCTGTTCCTCTGATGTTTCTAACCCAGTCTCCATCAGGCAATTGAATGAGAGGTCATACTTTTGGAGTCTGATTGCTGGGTCAGAGAGGATTGAAGCTGTTCTAATTCTCAGGAGGGGAGCTCTCACAAAGAGCTACAAAGAGACTACAAAGAGACAAGGAGCAAGAGAAAGAAGGAGCAGAAGAAATTACTATGTCTGTGGATGTTCTTAACCCAGTGGTCCATATGACTATACTAACTATTCGTGAGTGATCAGAGTTACGTTGTAGATATTTAAGTTGACATCCACCAGGGTAGTTCTATCAGGTATTTTCTTTTCATCCTTTACGACCAGATTTGAAAGCAATGGTACGCCTTACCATCTCATGACTTAGTAATGGGTGCTTCATAATTGTCTGCTCGGCATCCAAGGTTGGGCTCACACAGATGTGGCAGGGGCTGTGTGCTTACTCCTTGCAGTACATCAGTTTGACATATTGGTTATCTGCTTCCTCCACTCTGCTAACCACAATGGATCTCAGTCCTTATATGTGAAACCAAGAGAAGTGATTCAAAATGAAAATGAGTATTAATAATCTGTCACATAGGTGGCCGCTGGCTGTAATTCATTCTGAGTAATGCTGGTAAGGACTATGAACACATGCTTGAGAGTCTTCAGACATATGACTGATTCTATCACACGGAAGCAGCTGTGTGCAACTATACCCCTGCAAGCTTCAATGTGTGTGTGTGTGTGTGTCTACATCTTCTATAGGAACGTCGTTTTCTTGTATCTGATATCACCCAAAATAAGCATCCCATTAGCTGGGGCTGGATCATCGTTCTGTCATAGAGATAGATTTTTGTGTGTGGTGGTATTACACCTCTAACACGGATGGCAATATGTTTTCAGTAAAGGCCTGATAATTCTTGATATTATCCTCATTTTGTAGATGAGTCAGTTGGAAGTTGTGTGTAAATGCTACATATCATCATTTTATATATATTTTATATGTATATTAAACTTGCCGGTTTGGAAAAAAAATACAAGCTTCTTTTTCTGAGTCTGCATCCAGAGGTCAGGAAAGAAAAGTAGAAACTTGCTCAGCTTATTAGCAAAGAAATAGATTCAATGGCAATTGGACTTTAATTAGGGAAGAGGATTCTAGGCTGAGTTGGGAAAGTCAGTGGTCAGAAGATTTGAATGTGTTATGGGCAGGGAGAGGACTGTCTGCACAGTGTCTCATGGCCCCAGGGAAGTCATATACCTTCCTCTCTCTTTTGTACAGTTGGCAGTTCTTTTTTCTTCAAGCCTAGAGGGAAATGTGTGGAACAGAAAAATGGTGCCAGGGAGGTGCAAGCAACAGGGAGAAGTCTGAAGGTAAATCTTTGCAGGTTGTTAAAGGCCCAAGAAAATCCTGCTGAAGTGCTGGTGCTGAGTTTGTGTGGTGGACAGCTTGAGGCCCTAAGGAAATTCCAATCCTCTGCGATAGAGCAAGTAACAATAACAGTAACAGTGGCAGAGATAACAGCAGCCACAATGATCCTCCGGACAGCTGACATTTACGGAGTGATCTCTAGGTGTAGGTTTCTGTGGTAAGCATAGGACATGCATAATCTCATTTAATACAGTAGTCACAGAAAGATGAGATTATCACACCCATTTTACAAATGAGGAAATTGAAGTATGGGGAAGTTAAATCACTTGCTTAAGGTCACATAACTAGTGTTAATGATAAGTTAAATTTAAGCAAAAAGAACCATATCGCTCTTAGGTGTTTGTAGCTCTGTAGCTTTTTTCTGGAAGAGTAAAGCAATGTTTCTCACTCCTGGCTGTGCTTTAGAATCACTTGGGGAACTTTAAAAACTGGTGCCTGATCCTACCTCCTGGACATTCTTTCATTGATCTGGGGTGTGACTTGGGAGTTTTAAAAGCTCCCCAGGAGATTCTAATGTGGTGGCCTGCTCTAAAGTAACTTCTCTTCTGTTTTCTCTAGACTTTCATTTGATTTCATCATTTAATTTAACCATAATTTGTGAGCATCTTATTTATTATCTGATACCTTGTTTTGTCTGTCCCTCGTAGCAGAATATAGCTCTGTGAAGGCACAAAACATGTCGGTCTTACCCACCCCTATATCTTCAGAGTCTGTGTTGAATAAATGAAAATGAGGAAGTACCATCTCCCTGTAAAATTAGTTAATCACCTATCAGAAAGTATCCATGCTTCAGTTTTTAAAGCCAGTGTTTTAACACTTTTATTGAAATAGTCATTTACTTAAGGTGTGAGGGCTGCTGGCAATTTCTTCTTATAAGCAACCACATAAGACAGTCAGGTGGAGGAGGAGGAAGAGAAAAAAACAGGAGCTCAATGGGGTCAGTGGTGTGGAACTGTGCTCCTGAGAGGGACATCCTTTACACAAGGATTTTTCAGGAGACGTGGGCTTTCACTTGGTTTAAAATGACATTTTAAACTTCAATCTAATTTTTGATTGAAACCTTTAAAATCCATGTAAATGAGGAAGCTTGATGGATGATGTAGGATGGATGAAGATAACTTGGACTGGGACCCTTTGGCTTACCCAGTGCTGCAGGGGAACAATCTGCTTTCACAGAGTGCAAGCTGGCGTGGGCTGGGCTGGGCTGTGCAGGGGCTTGTCATGAGCAAGGCTCCCTTGTGTCTAGCTTAGTTCTGGGCTAGGTGATTAATACAATCAAAAGGCATCTTTCAACCTGGAGAATAATTCAGGCCCCTATAGCTCATCAATCTGCTATTGCTTTGCAGAGCAAAAAAAAAATTAATATATAATAAATAATTTTTTCACTGCCTCAAAAACGAATGAAAATCTCTTTGTAAAAATATTTCTCATTTTAAGGTTAACCATCATCACACCATTAATTCTTGATCATACACTTAATTTGAAATCCAAATACTGAAGATTTAAACGGAAATTTTACCCATAAAATGAAATGATTAACTTGGTAAGTTGTGATCTCTGCATGTGGTTCCAATACTTACAAAGATAGGATGTGGAGGAGAAGTTGGAAGTAAAGCTGAGTGGGAACACACTGAGTTGGGGTATGTGTTTATATAATTAACGTCATGGACTATTTTAAATTTTATTTAACAGACATTTTAATAATGCTAATATATACCAGGCACTGTTATGAGCACATTACAAATATTAACTCATTAAATCATTATATAAACTCTATGAATTAGATATACTATTGTTATCTCTATTGCAGACAAGGCACTAAGACACAGAGAGGTTAAGTGACTTTGATCACACAACGCATAAGTGATAAGCCAGGATACACACCCCTCAGTAGGAAGGGGAAATGTATCTGGCAGGTTTCTGTCACAGGCTGTAAGTGCTAGTGATGACAGAGCAGGTGGATGCTGAAGAGATTTGGGAGAAAGGGGCACCCACAGTTTAGGATATGTTACATCTGTAATGCCCATTGGGCATCTGCAGTAGCAGAAGAACCAAGATTCATGATCTTAATGCCAGGTGGCATTGCTACTTGATGCACATATACTTGTTGGGACTCCAAACCTTGGAGAGGCCTTATTTTGACAACTTTCCAGCAGGAAATGTCCATAGGAGGTAGTCTATCCCAGCTGACAGACATTTTTGCACTATACATATGTCTTTAAGTCTAATAGAAGAATTAGGTGTCATCAAGTAAAATATATATATATATATGATTAGGTATTTTTTAAAGCTGTGGTTAATCACATCATGACAGAGTTATATGAATAAATTTAAACCCTTATTAATGTTTCTAACGCTAAGCATTTACAGGTAAAATCAATATTTTTCTTAAAGTAATGACTCTAGATACTGGATTATATCATTTAAGCATAAAACTTTCCGTGATAAATATGCATTGGGGAATGATCTCACATCTAACTTTTCTTTTAGGAAAAGTTAAAAGGTTGGAACAAAACCACGTATAACAATTTATTATTTTATCTAGAAATAAATTTTTTCAATAATAAATATGCATTTAAAACATTGCAAAAGTATGAATTCTGAAATACTGTATGAATTCTAAGAAGGCAAGAAAAATGACTGTTAATCAACTATTGGATTAATGTTTATTATAACTAGTAATTTGTGTTTATTATAACTAGTAATTATGATAGAGATGTATATTTTATATGCTATAGTACTTTGGGGCTTCTCATATAAGTCATATATCAGCATTAATAGGAACATCCTTTTAATATGAAGCTTAACAATTTTATTGTTCTTTCCATTCTTTATATCCTTAAGAAGGTCTAAAGTATAAGTTCTCTCTGCCTTCAAAGAAAGAGGAACTTGGAAAGTTAGTTTAGTGAAAGAGTTAAGAATGTGAGCTCTAGAGACAGACTTGTATAAGTTCAAATCCCAGCTCCAGCACTTATTAGCTGCATGGCCTTGAGAAAATTATTTAATTTTTGTATGCCACAGTTTCCTAATCTATAAAAGGGGGATAAAAATTATACCAACCTCTAGTAGATGTGGGAATTAAGTGAGTTAATATATATAGCAATTAGGACAATGCATACATACAGTAAATGTTCAATTAACATCAGATATTATTATTAGTCAAAAGCTAATGACTAATAATAACTTTTGCCCAATAATTATATCTCAAGATCTTTGACTCAAGCTCGTGGAATAATGTGCTCTCCAAGCCTATTATGAAAGACTAAAGAGAGAGAATAATAGTAGTTCATGCTTGTTGAATGCTTACTGTGTGTCAGGCTCTTTTCCAGGCACTTCGCATGTACACTTTTAGTATGTCAAGAAGAAAGAAGGAAAAGGAAGTAATAGAGAAAATGTCTTTGTTAACATGATGAAGAACTTTCCTTATATCTAAAAGATCCCCTAAGTTGGCATGAGAGACCTCTGGTCCTGGTAGAAGGGCCTTAGGTCTGGCTTTCTAGCAGCTCAGCCCTGAGTGAAGTGGCTGATTGGTGCTTCTGGGCCCATGAGACCATAGGCACTTTTGTAAAAGATTTCTGATGGAAAGATTTCCATCAGGGAAGTATCAAAGGACCCTCAAAGTAGGGTCATTTTTCCGACTTGAGTCTTGCCCTGCAGATCGGACAGCTGTCACTAGAGGGTGCACTGCTCACGTTTGCGCATGAGGACTAGGCTGGGTCTCCTTTCCATGGACATCTCCGGAAGATTTCACTTAGAAATCTAGAGCAGTCCTTTCACAGGGAGAGCTACCTCCCCAGTATAGAGACTGACCTACTCCGCGTGTACATCTGTCCTCTTCTCACAGCACTCCGACATGTCTGTAAGACCAGAAAGGGTGGTGGGGCCCTGATCAGTCAGAGGGGTGAGTGGACATTACTGTGGAGCTGAACTGAAGCCTCTTAAAACTTCCTGAGCGATGACAGTGATTAATGATCCTTACATTGCATTAATATTTGGTATATATTTGTGCTTATTTCAGAGACTATGTCCTATAGCAAGACAGAAGAGGTATATTCTATACCTATTTCCCTAAATCTGTGTGAACTTAGGCAAGTCATTTACTATGTTACCCATTTTCATCATCTGAAGACTTAAGCAACTGGATTATAAGATGATGTAAAAAATTTCTAACAGCTATCACTTTGAACTCAGTTTGATGATTGTGAATGCTTATAGAAGATCTGGCTTATAGAATGCTTATAGAAGATCTTTGAATCAAGATTATAATATAGGGGTATGATTTGCAGATTGCCAGGAAAGAGGGCTGATGAAAGGACAGAAGCTCTTGGAGCAGACGTTAGGGACTGGAGTAATAAGTTTTCCAAGGAAGGAAAAATAGGCTGGAGAATAGAAAACAAGATGATGACTGCTGGAGAAAGTAATTAAGGTCCTTGCCCCCTGGTGCTATCAGGCAGGAGTTTGGAGATATTTGTGCTTTCGGTAGATTTGCAGGATTTTTTATGGACTAAGCTCAATAATTTACAGATTATTTTTGATTTCCTTAGGTGACTTGATCTTCTTAACCCTGAGAAGTTGAAGAATAGAAAGCTATGCATTAGGTACCTGGACAAAAGGGAAAAGATAGAAGAATTGCAGCAATAGTTTTTTAGCTTCTTGGTCCCCAGTCCTTGGCTGCAGGATATAATCTTCCACAAATCCAGGTATACTTTCTTTAGAGAGAAATGTGGCATAGAGTGAAGAGATATTAATCACTCCTTGTGGACCACGGTTATAGCTGTATGTGTGGCGCATATAACTGTGACCTTGAAGAGAACCAAGGAATAGAAATGGGTCTCAAGGGATAGATACATGCCAGCTGTAGCAGTTGTGACTCCCAGCTCCTGTGCAGCAGAATTGAACCATCTTCTCATTGGTTTCTCTTTGTTTAAGCTTCAAAAGTGGATATTTATCTGTCATTGGTTTATTTCTTCCTCATAAAATGGAGAATGTATATAATTACTGTCTCTTACATAGAGATAAATTTTTTAATAAATTTAAAAAGTACTTTTTTGGGGGTTAGTTTCAAAGTGTCAGTAGAGAGTTATCTTTCGATACGCTATTCTCACTTTTCAGATTTTTCACGCTGTCATAGAATTTTTTTTTTTTCTTTTTTGGTAACAAAAGGGGGAGATAAAAATTCTGTAGAGGGCTGTTTCCTTGCCTAAGCTGAAATCTCTTTTATATTTTCTTACTCTAAACTTCTAAGGCAGAAGTTCTCAAACTTCCTCAGATCATGATGCCCTTAGTAGTCCAGCACACTTTTTATAGTACACCTTGACCAAAGAAATACCTAATTGTTCTGTTTATTAATTAGTTAAGTTCAAACAACTTAGGTATTTATACCCAACAACTTCATAGCCATTTGAAAATTAAAAAATATATATATTCTTAAATAACCACAATTACTTATTAATGGGATGTGTGTATCTGTTTGGCACTTCCCAGTTTCTCAGATTTTGGAATCAGATTGTACCTCCCTCACTTCCTGTTCCATATTGATTTTCTGAAATACTTGCCTTATATCACAGCAATTGCCCAAAACTTAGCTTTGTGGAGATGTGACCATCATGGGAAGGAGTATAGTGTGATCTAATGTTGAAACTAAGAACTATCTCAACCTAGGAGTTTGTGCTATGTGTGAAAGATGTCAAATATTATAATTTTTTTCTCAAAAATTTAAAACAACTGAGATCACTGTGGTGTCCCAGGGTACGCTGGTGCACAGTTTGGCACCAGCTGTGACTCTGAGGTTAGATAATGGAACTTAAAGTGTGGAATTTAAAGAAATTCCACTGTAATAGAGGGTTGAGCAGCTAAAAGCTTCTCCATTGCCTGTCACTATCCAGATAGTGGGAAGTTGAGAAATTACAGTTTGAGCAACCAGGAAGGCAGGTGTGGTTCTAGCAGTGAGAAAGGATGATGGCTCTCTTGGGAAGAAGATGAGAGAAAAATCTTGGCTTATTCTGACTCAAGGAATACCATGAAGGTCCTAGGAAGACAGAGCCAAGTTCACACCAAGGTGTCCAGCCTTCACTTGCTGGTGAAGTGCATAGGTTTTATACATGTAAAAGGCCCAGATAATCTCAGTGTCTGTAGAGCTCTACCGTGTAATGTTTGGTATATGTATCATATAAAATTTTATGCTACTTAAACTCACTGGAGTTTGTGAGTTTGATTCTCTTCCTGCATTTCATAAAAACTCATGTGCAAAGAGGCAATATGCTGTCAGCATTCTTTATGGAGTTCAGGTGTTTTATTTATCACTACTTGCTGTTATAACATTTCCTAAAATGTGTTCCATGGGAATTAATATTAATTAATTATTAATTAATATTAATTATTAATAATTAATTAATATTACTTGAAAATAATATTCTATAGTTAGATATGGGGTTATTTTGTTGTTTTACTTTGTTTTAATTTATTTTATTGCAGTATAGTTGAGTTACAATGTTGCATTAACTTCTACTGTACAGCAAAGTAATGCAGTTATACATATATAAACATTCTTTTTCATACTCTTTTCCATTATGGTTTATCACAGGGCATTGAATAGATTTCCCTGTGCATTATAGTAGGACCTTGTTGTTATCCATTCTGTATATAATAGTTTGCATCTGCTAATCCCAAACTCCCAATCCATCCCTGCCCCCCACCCCCCATCCCAGCAACCACAAGTCTGTTCTCTATGTCTGTGAGTCTGTTCTCTACGTCTGTGAATCTGTTTCTGTTTTGTGGATACGTTCATTTGTGTCATATTTTAGACTCCATGTATAAGTATCATATGGTATTTGTCTTTCTCTTTCTGACTTACTTCACTTAGTATGATGAACTCTAGGTCCATCCATGTTGCTGTAAATGGCATTATTTCATTCTTTTTTATGGCTGAGTAGTATTCCATTGTATATATGTACCACATGTAGTTAGATATCTTTGATGAATACTGGATTAAAACAAATTAAGCAAGGATTCATAAAGCCTTTAATATGGTAGTGGACATTACCAAGCTTCAAGAGGAGAAATAATAGCAGTGTACGTTCCCCAAGATTTGTTGAGCTAGGGAAGTTTTTATATTTAAAGAAAGATCTTATAAGACTCATGTTTCATAGAATACCCTTGGGAAAAAAATAGCGCCAGGGGATCTATTTAACCTGCATTTTACAAAAACTAATATTTGAATAGATATTTGTGGATCAGGTCTCTGATCAATCTGATACTGTCTTCTAGGCAGGCTTACAACTTCCAGCTCTAACATTATATTTATGGGAGAGTGCAACCTGTTCTAAGGTCGTTCTTTGCATACTGGTAGTCCGTAATGCACTATGGTTAAAGTATGGATCATCCGTACAGTATTATTGGGTCTTCAATACACTAATGCTGAGTTATGTTCATAGCACAATCCAGAATTTATTGACAGTCTCCTTGCAGGTGAACGCATCTAGTCATTAGAAAAAAACAATGCATATTTATTTCCAGGCATCTGTAAAGTCTCCAAGGCTATTAAGGCATGCATAGTTTTCCTTTAAAGTCCTAATTATATGTTGTGCCACATAAGTTTGGGTCCCTCATTAAAAACAAAACAAACCCTCTTCCTTTTCTATGTTTTAGACAAGTTGGGGAAAAAAAGAAAACGGAAAATATGAGGACCAAAATATCACAAAACATAAGCTAAATGGTCAGGTTAATACTGAACATCAAAATTAGGCAGACTTAGCCATTCAGCTCAAGTTAGCATTAGAGTGGGGCAGGCTTCTCTCTGCAGGGATAGACTCTGCACAGTTTGTGCCATGGGGGAGTAGAGGGAAATGTGTGCTTGCCTCAGATGAAACCAGTTCTATAAAAGAAGAATGGGGCTGAGCCTAGCATACCTATTTTGCTCCCCAAATTTACCTGTCTCAGGAGGAGCGTGAGTTTGGGATCAGGGATTACACTGATTCACACCCTTCAGAGGAGGGAAAGGTCAGGAGGAGGGAAGAAGGATTTCCAATAACATCTGAGAGTTAGTGGGAAAGGCTCAGGGAGTCCCTGTTTGGTGCTGAGATCATCATGTCACTGTTCAGAGACTTCCAATTCATGACTCAATGTATTTTTATGTGTTACGTTTTGGAAAGCTTGCTTAGTTCCAGACTAAGCTTGCTTCTTAGTTCTAGACTCTTATAGAAAGCAGTTATGTATCTACTCTTTGGTTTATGGTAGAGAATAAGGACCTACTCAATCTAAATCAGAAAAAGAACAAGCTCTTGCTATAAATAACTGAGATGAAAAGAAATGAAATGATTGCCTTGTGCTTATAAAAATGGCTATCATGAGATTTCATATTAATGACTGTCAGGTCATACTATTTGGCTTCTGTGTTTCTCTTTCCATAGAAAGCATGTCCAACCTAGTGTTGATAGGAAAGCTAATGAAGAGCATGGTATTATGCTAACCCAGGGTTAGAATCAGCATTTGTTTCTAGCTGCTAAGACTTCATGACAAAACTAAAAGTAGTCCAGATATATGTATTTCTTTATATCTTGTTTTAATTGAATGTCTTTAAAAATATGCAGAGACTAAGAATACTGTTCAAAATACATTTTAATCAGCTTAGTATTGAAGCTTTTATTATTATTATTATTATTAGGTATAAAGGATTATTGAATAGCAAAAGTATCCCTTCTTCTCTCATTTCTTTTTCCTTCAGTTCACCATACTTATGGCTGCACTGAATATACAAATTTTGATGCTATAACCATTCACTCTTCCTCTTTCTGATGGCTGCATATTCAAATAATAGACAAAATATCTAAGAAAAAATAGATATCTTCTTGAATGTGGAGTTTTCTGTCTCAAACATATATAATGAAAATATATGTCTACATAGAGGGAGTAAGGGTTTATAGAAGCTGAAATATCAGATACATAGACATTGTTTCTGGATATATCTAGAGTAAATAAATTGATTTCATTAAAGAAATGTGGAAAAATATAAAAGGGATTTCTTCAAGTAACTATTTTATTTAAAAAGTCTTATTTAAGGTAATAGAGCCCAGTAGTTAGGATTTGGGAGGTCCATTTCTGTGGAAGTGAATTCTCAAGAGTGCCGTAAGAAGGAAGAACTGCAATTTTTGCTCCCTAGATTTGAATATGGCAGCGGTTAATTTTAGAAAGTGAGGGGCATTGTTTGAAGCAGAGCTTGACCCATCGAGACGGAACTGGGAAAAAGCGGAGAGGAACAGAAGTTGCCCCCAGCACAGCTGAGAGAACTTCAGTTCTCCGACACACTGGTCAGTGACACACAAAATCCAGCATGCAAACAGGAAAAAGTGGTTTTGAAGCTGAGGCAGTCCAAGACACCCACGATCACTTTGAAAACCTTTTCAGCATTCACCTCAAGAAATGAACCTTCACATTTCTTGTGCACATTCTGACTGGCAGCCTACAAGTGGGATATCAAGGAAGATGATTATAAAATCCAGAACTTGCTTACGTAAGGCCAGATTCATCTGCAAGTTCGAGTGGTTCAGTGGTGTGGTGGAGGTGGTGATGGGGAGGGTGGGAAGGAGAGTTGTCATGATGGTGATTTGTTTTGTGTTTAAGAGCGCTTAGAAAATACAAAATGTTAAAGAATTTATTTTGACTGAAAAAAATTGTAAAATGCTTCAACTTTGATCTGTTTATGACACAGTTGGGAGTAAGAGGGACGGAAATGTTAAATCTGTGGGTGTCGGGTACTCAGGTAGACCTCTGAGTCACAGAAAATTAACTTGGGATATACTCTACTCACCCTTTGGTCCAACTTCTGTACTTTGTAACTGTGGAAATCATATCTTAGAGAAGTTCAATTTCCAAAAACCTTACCATGGCTCTGTAGAACAACCAAGACTAGCCTCATGGTGCTGTCTTTGTTCTCAAAGGCCTAAAACAATGGTACTATAACACTGCATTACAGGCTTAGATAGGGAAGCTACAACAGAGGCCAAAGAAATTGATTTCTTGCTTGAATTCAAATGAGTTTGATTACCATGTTCCCAAGTCCCTGTGGATCTAAAGGTAGTACTTTAAGTAATAGCATTTCTTTGGTTAAAATTTTTTAAAGAGTTTAATTGAAACCACTTTTCCCAAAGTTAAGTAGGAAATATTTTTATCCGTGGGTCAGACATGCTGGAATAGTGATGTCTTATTGAAGGAGACAGCATTTCTGCCTAAGCTAATTAGTTTACCTTGAGCCCTAACTGTCTTTGGCTGAAAGTGATAACTGAAAGCACTTCTGTGAGCTTCTCATTAGCTCATGGGGGTATTCACTGTGCACATCCTGCCTCTGTCAGTAAATGTGTCTTAAATCATAGCTTTGGGTATGGCTGGACAGCCTGAACAATGCCGGCTTTCATGTGGGGCCAGGATATAGAGTCTGTGCAAATGGGATGCACTCTCACTCTTGGCTCATACAGTGGACTCATAATCCTTTCCTTCCAGGAATCTCACCAAACAACCAAACTGCAGGTTTCCTTTAAGTGAAATTCCAGCCGATTCTTATTAACTTCTGGTACTTCTTCCTCAACTCTAAGACTTCTGGTTTTAGTGCCTGTGAATTGCAAGACTGTGCTTATTAGTGACTAGTATAAGAAGAGGGAACTTGGGGCTGGCGTAGAAAAGAATGTTGAAGTTTCTATTAAAGTCAACTAAAGACTTTGGGCAATGAAGCCTTGGGAGAGATAGTTAGCTGAGGGAAAGTGGAGGGGGACAAGGAAAAGGAAATGGAGTGGTTTGCGGGGAGACTAGGAGGAGGAGAGGAAGGGAGGAGAATGAATAGAAAGGGACAATAATTGTTGTAGTAACTACAGTCCTGTTCATTAAGTATTTCTAGCTCTCCTTCCCTGTGCAAATGGACAGTTATACCCTCCCCCTTCAGATGTTAGTCATGGCCTTGTGGCTTATTTGGCTAATACAACATGAACGGACATGATGATGTGCCATTCCAGGCAGAAACAGCAAGAATGTGGTTCTCCACATTTCCTTCTTTCTGCTGTAATCTTAGAAGTGCCCTGGTCAGCTTGATCCCTGAGTGGCAGTGATGTGTAGCGTCCTCTGCCAACTTGCACTGGACAGGTTGTGTGAGCCAGGAAATAAACCCTTGTTAAGGCACTGAGATTTTGTTCTTGTGACATAACCTAATTTATCCCATCTAATACAGAAACTGGAACCTAGAAGGTGGGAGCTGGTATAACAATAGGTGGATCCGGCCTAGCTGCTAAGTAGCAAAGAAACTTGTCAGAGGCTGGAAAGACCATGATCCACCGGGGCCTGTGCAAGGAGCATTCTCCAGCCCTGGGGTGGGGAACCCTGCCGTGCCTGCCCAGAGGGATTTCAGAATTTTTGCAGACCGGTGACCTCTGTAGGTCTTCCATTCTTCTACTCTTTTTATCATTGTATATTGGCAGGAGTTGGGCCTACAACTTAACATCTTTTGGGTTCCTAGGTTTCCAGATCAAGAGGAGTTACATCTACACCTTTTACAGAGACTCATGTATTGCTCAGAAATCCTAACCATGCTTCAACATGGTGAAAATCTAAACTAAACAAAAGATCTAAGACCAATGAAGGAAAAATGATTGCAACACATGACAGAAAAGGACTAAGTCATTGTTATATTAGGAACACTTATAAAACAGTAAAGAAGAATCCAACAGAGCAATAAGATGATGTGCAAAGGATATAAACAGTTATTGTGTTAGTCTGGGGCCTCTGAGAGGTGGCTGCCAAGGCAGGATGAAATGTGCAAGAGGACATGCATGCGAGAGGAAATGAGGAAGGAACTACAAGAGGCTGAGATGGTTCTCAGACCAAAATGCGAGTCTGATGCTGAGGGAGAGAGGGATGGAAGTTTGAGTAAAAGGGTCCTAAGGAAACTTAGGACCATGCAGTCTAAGGAAACTTCTGCAAGGTTGCTGGGGACTCCTTGAGCCAAAGTTGCCGTCTGAGAATTCCCGAGAATGGGCCAGTTGGGGTGCCCCTGCCATACTCAGTGGATGGCTGGGAGCAGAGGACAGCAGCTGGGACCCTTGAACAGCTGCACGCCCTGTAGTTGGAGGTCTGCAAGACACGTTCTTCTGGTCACTACTGTCAACTTAAAGATGTTAAACACGTGCTGAGATGAGCAACATCCAATGGATTTCAAACTAACACAATGACAAGAAATTCCTTCTTCATCCCTCAATAGGTAAAACATTAAACTACTTGATGGTATAATATGTTGACAGAGATGGGAGAAAGAGATCACTCATCCTTCAGTTATGAGAGTGTAAACTTGTATAACCTTCCCAGAGATAATTTTCTCTATCTCTCAGAATCACAGATGCATATGCCTCTGGCCCAGCAAGCAATTCTATCTTTCTAATGTATCCCATAGATACATGCACACATGCACAGAGTAGTATGTTCCAAGATATTTATCTGAGCAATGATCGTAATAGCAAAAGATCGGAGACAACTTAAATGCCCATCAATAAGGAACCAATTATATAAAATATTTCTATCCATAAAATTAAATATATGCCTTTAAAACAATGAGGCATGTAACGATAAGGCACACTATCCAAGATACAAGTTTAAGTTAAAAAAAGAAGATGTGGGGACTTCCCTGGTGGTCCACTGGTTAAGACTTCGCCTTCCCATGCAGGGGGTGTGGGTTCGATCCCTGGTCAGGGAGCTAAGATCCCACGTGCCTCACAGCTTAAAAACAAAAAAACAACAAAAAAAACCCCGCCAAAACATAAAACAGAAGCAATATTGTAACAAATTCAATAAAGACTTTAAAAATGGTCCTCATCAAAAAAAAAAAAAAAAAAAAAGATGTAAAGCAATGGTAAAATATGCTAACATTTGTGTTTTAAAAGAGGGGTCCTATATATACATATCATTTGTACATTTGTATCTCTGGAAGGCCATATAAGAAACTAATGACAGTGACTGCCCCTGGGGACATATCCAGTGGATATTTGGGACCAGAAGTGGTAAGGAGACTTAACTTTTCACTGTGTTTCTTTTTTTAAATTCAAGTATGGTTGATTTATAATATCACTTTAGTTTCAGGTGTACAGCACAGTGATTCAGTTATATATATATATATATAATTTCATATATATATATAATAATGTTATTTCAGGTACACTGGAATCTTGTGCTAGGACAATTTTTTTTTTCCTCAAATGGCTGTTGAATTTATTTGCTTGATCAATAATGGGCTAGGACAATTTTTGCTGTATTAGCAAGATTTGCCTTTTACCAGAATCTGCCCTATAATGAACAGTGCTACAACACTCTAGAGAGAAACCAGAATATAGTGTTACAATCAAGTTTGGGGACATGATTTTAAGATTCCATTTATCACTTTGCAAAAGATATTTTTGAAAACAAAACCAAACTCCACGTTTTTCTCGAAGGTCACACATGAGTATGACGCAGGGTAAGCTATTAATGAAGAACACAATATGAATACTTCCACTGTTTTCAAGGAAAATCAGAACAAGAGACATTTTTTTAAAAAGGGATGGCCATTTTTTGCATCTGTGTCTTTGAACGTATGTTCTAGGCTCCCATCTGCATCTCTGAAATATGGTATTCCAGAGTCATACAACTGAAGGGATCTTAGAGATCACCTGTGTTTTTTTTTTCGTCTTATTTTATAGATGAAAAAACTGGAGCCCAGAGTAATTAAATTAAATTTCCCAAGGTCACTCCAACTAGAAGAAAAGTCAAATTTTCCTACTTCCGTCATCAGAACACTTAAGGTTAGCATGGCCCTGTCTTTACAAATGTAGTGTCTCTGACCACTTCTGATCATACTACCCAGAGGCTCAGGAAATCCTTTAGGTGGGCTTCTTGTGTATGCTTTCTTTCCTACCACTTGCTTAGGTCTTCCCAGAAAGATTCCCTGTTGCTACGCATTTCCTGGTGAGCCAAATAGCAAGGCTGGCATGAAGAAATGAGATTGCTCATTTTTCTCCATTTTAAAATTTATCTTGAGCCTTTTTTTCTTCTCACAATTACCATATGAGTATTGATTTTAATGAATTCTGCCTATTAAGATTCCCCTTAGGTTCCAAAGCCAGCCTGGTAATTAACTGTTACGCTGGCAGTATTGTTAGGTGAGTTACTGCCACTCTCGGTCGGTCACAAAGTGGGATCAATGTTCCTCTATGGCTCTGCCCTTAAGGGTCCAGATGCAGATGCAGTTCCTGTCTTAGGTGGTTTTCCCTATCTTGTTACAGACATGAGAGTAGGAAAACAAGGCTCTCAGATTCAATGACACTTTCCCTATTCAGTAAGGCAGATCCACTTGTATCAGATCCTTCAAATGGTGTGCATGTTGTTAGCAAGTATTTTGGTCATGTCCAGATGGATTTTTTGATGCTTGCCTGATGTTGAAAACTGCTGATGGCATAATATCAGACTGCGTCCCTTCGTATTTCCTGGTACTTTCGTTGGGTGGAATAGGGCTTGAAACAAAGTTTATAGTCAGTATTGTCTTCTGCTTTCATTTCATCCTGAATTCTGGGAATGGTAAAGAATTCATCTCAGTAATTTATTGGATATATGAAATCTAATCTCCCAGAAAATGAATGTGATGTTTAGGGTTTTAGAAGAAAATTTTTGAGACTCAACTCTCAATGTGTATATTTTGTACTTATGCAGATCTTACTGACCAAATTTGTATTTGGGTTTGTAGTTATGATGTAATAGGTGTTTGGGATAATGATGGTAATTCTGGGCTTTGTTTGTAGATAACCAATTAGTAATTGGGTGAGAGCCATGACAACAATGCTTTTAGATTAAATCAAAACCCCTGCCATTTTCTGGGGCCTGTTATTGAGTGCAATCCATTATTTTTAGTGAAACAGCTAAACGGTTTAATGTACCCTCTGTGACGTTCAGAAGCTCTGGGTTTACTGACGAGACTACAAAGCTCTCTGCATTCTCTTGAACAAATAGTGAAGGTGGAGAGTGACCAGGCCTATCTGTTCCTCATATGCCAAGCGCTCTTCCTTTATGATTGCCTTTCCCTCCTAGGGTGTCCCGTCCGCCTCACAGTCTCTCTCTTGGGTACCTTGAAACCTTTGCAGTCAGAGTTTCTTTTCTCAGGTTGGTAGTCAAGACTGTCAGTCAATGCTGAGAATTTCATTCCCTTGTGATTTTGTGTTCTTGCCTGGTCAGTCTGGGAGAGTCTGACTTGAATGAAAGTTGAACGCACATCTTGAAGGCCAAAGCTGGAATAACTGGGTCAGAGAACTCAGAGTAGTCATTACAAAAAATTATGTAATCAGATGACTATCTTCTCTTATTTGCTCCTCAGTAATATACTTAAGCAACTATCACACGGCAGGCTGAAATGAGGCATTTTGTGCCCCTTGTCTTATGTTTAGCAAAACATCGCTGGACACGAAAAATATAGGGGTGCCTTGAAGCATAACACTGATTTGCAGGATTGTCATGGACTTTTAGAAGGAAATGACAGGTTATTGACCCATTGTTGGTATAGTCAAACAATTCACTCATTCAATCATTTGTTACTGAGCACATAGTATTTTCATATCACCATCATGAGATACATGAAGTAAACTATATGTTTCCTGCCCTCAGGGAGAATATATCTAGGAGTGATTGAGTCTGATCAAAGACAGTGCTATCTGTGAAGCAGATGAACTCAAGTGGGAACAATGACGGCGCCTGTGAGCAGCTGTCACACAAATGAGCCAGAGGAGAGGGTATTCATGTATTCAGCTCAGAAAAGACTTTGGTCACATGTAACTACGTGTAGGAACACGACTCACAGCTGGATTTTAAGGGCAATTATGCAACTAGGACAATACTAAGCAAGACTGATTTCCCTTTAGACTCGAGTCCTGGGAAATAGGAATGTGTTCCCTATCTCCTTTCACAGCAATGCTTAATGGTGCGCCTGTGTGACCACAGAACCATCCTTTAAGGGAGAAAGTGAGTGACAGTTATTGACAAAATTTGCTGGGAATTAATTTTCTGCAGTTCCCTAGTGAGCACATGCATTTTCTATTTCAAGATCATTGTTGCCCATGACAGAAATGTAAGATAAAATGGGGCTATGTTTGATACATGTTAAACATAATACATTATACTTCCAGGGGAAAAATGTTCAAATTTGTTCCAAAGAAGGTTACATAGAGGCTAAAGTTTCTGGTAATGAAACACTCAGTGTTTGAATAATAACTCACCTTGAGATTGTTTAATAGTGTTACATTTTGAGGCCTGATTGCTTCAGGTGTCTGATGTATGGTTATTTCCAGTGTTCCTCTTCTAGAAGATGGTGCTCCTGGGAAGAATAAGCAGGACATTTTTTTTTTTTTTAAGCAGTTTCTTTAAAGTTACTCACAGCTTATCCTCTGAAAGGATTACTTTAGAGGAATAAACAGGATGCCAAATACGATCTAAATGCAAGTTTGGTATTCCTAAATGACCCCAAAATAGGATGGTAGATAAAAGCATACCTCTGGAATCAGACTGCCGGATTGGCTTTGAATCTTAGCTCTGACACTTACTAGCTGTGTGACCTTGACCAAGTTACTTAACCTCTCTGTGCCTTGAAAGGTCTACCACATAAAGTTGTTGTGAGAATTAAATAAGTCAAAAAGAAAAGTCAAAAGAATTAAATAAGTCAATAGTAACTGAAGTTGTATATCCAGTACGTAACCTATTGGAAATAGTCCCGAGTATTCCTACCTTAGAGCAAGTGCTCAAAAAGTACTTGTGGTTGTGATTGTCATTATCTCAAACCCTAGACATTCTATTTACTGGTATATGGGCCACCAAGTTTCATGTCTGTCAATGGCTGCTTGACTTTGTAACCCAGAAACATTTTTAGTGTCCGTGGAATGACTATGATTCCTTACATGAAGGCCTAGGCTAATTCACAAGACCTCTGCTTCTTTCCCAAATGCTACACATTGGATAAATTTCCCTTTATTTACTTTGTATACAATTTATTCCCTATTTCCAAGAAGGATTCAAAGTGTTGATTAGAGGTCTAAGTCCTCCAGCTGCGTTGGCATTTCCTGGTGGGTCATTTCACAGTTGTGTACAGAGATCCTGGGGGGTCGTTTCACAGTTGTGTACAGAGACCTCATTGTTCTCTGTTACCACTTGGCTGAACAAATGTGACACAATCCTTTGTTGGAGGCAAATCTGTGGCAGGTTTGCTGAGTGTGGAATTTCCGTTGAAAAATCTAATGCAGGGTCTAAAGGATCCTCTTTGGCTCCACGCTGAGCATAATTGAACTGATGTCAGAGTGTTCTTATACAAGAGCTACCTCCCATCCCACCAGGACTGTCAATATTTCCATAGCACCTGCAACGTGCAAGGGAGAAGATATTCGTTTACCTTCAGAATATTTATTTCTAAATCAGAAAGCGTTGCGTGTCAAATTTTCCCAGTGTCCGTGGAATGGAGGCACCGTGGAATGGAGGCACGCAGGCACCAGAATATATCCAACAGGAACTTTATGAGGCTTGTGTTGAAAAACAAAACAAAACAAAATTTAAGACGGTGTTTTTCTCTGTTTCACCTAGTAGAAAATATCCAAGTATGTCAGAGTACCAACACTGGGCAGCCTGAGAAAGGGGAAAAAACATGGTGCCCAGGCTGCATTATTTTGTATGGAGATAGAGAATAGGGCTGGCCTCCATCCTTTCCCCCTTGGTTTGTGGTTTTGGTCAGCTTTACACCTGCCAGGAGGAAACTGGGGGTTCAGACCCTGCCCGCCATTCTGCTCTATGTCTCCACCCTAGTTCTTGGGGAATCCAATGCTTTCAGACTCCTTCTTCTTCTCCAGCTCATCCAAACCTTATCAGGCTCTGTCCTTCTACTGTCTTCATTCTCTGATAATCACCAGAGAAATAAACAGTGTTGCTCACATTGGTTACCTCAAGGTCACTGTAATTCCAGGATAGGCATGTATCTACGCATTTGCATGAGTTGGGAGATGTAACGATCAATATATATTTAGGAAAGAATGTGAGTAACTTCTATGCTGCTTCTAATAAATCTAGGCACCTTAGCTGTTAGTTTTTTTGTGGTGGTTGTTGTTGCTCTGAAAATTAGGACAGTAGATGTTGACTGGATATATATATATATATATATATATATATATATATATATATATATGGATGTGTATATGTATGTATGTATGGATATATGTATGTATGTATGTATATATGTATGTATGGATGGATGGATATATGTATGTATGTATGGATGGATATATGTATGTATGGATGGATATCTGTATGGATGGATGGATGGATATATGCATGGATGGATGTTTATATGTATGTATGGATATGTATGTATGTGTGTATGGATATGTATGTATGTGTGTATGGATGGATATATGTTTGTATGGATGGATATATGTATGTATGGATGGATATATGTATGTATGGATATGTATATATGTGTGTATGGATATGTATATATGTGTGTATGGATGGATGGATATGTATATGTGTGTATGGATATGTATATGTGTGTATGGATGTATATATGTGTGTATGGATGTATATATGTGTGTATGGATGTATATGTGTATGTATACATATATTTTTACTTTATGTATATAGTAAGTGTGTGTGTATATATATATTTTTTTGTATGTAAAACACAGCTTATCCATTATCCTACTGATGGACCAGTTAATTGTTTCTAGTAAGAAATATTTAAAGTGATGTGCAGATGAAATAAAAGTACATGAACATGTGCATGTTAGAGCAAATCATCATCGAAATACGGAAAGAGGAAGGAAATGGAGAACTGTATCTTTATTTTTTAAAAAAAGCTTTATAAATTACTGCATGTGTAAGCGTTAGTTAAAAAAAGCTTTGTAAATTACTGCATTGTGTAAGTGTTAGTTATCTTGACAAAGGAAAATAAATGTACCCTAACAGTGTGTGGGGACATGCACTTGGTCCATGTCTCAGTGCTTACCCTCTTTAGAAGCCACGAAGCCAGGGCTCCTGGTTATGTTCTGCATCAGCTCTTCCCCCTGATCAAGATGAGATTCTCTCATCATCAGACCCTCTCAAGTTCAGCCTCTTGGCCTTCAACTGCTGTGAGGCCCAATGTCAAGGACCTTCTAGCTTCCACTGCTTTGGCAAGGAATTCAAGGGAACTATCTATCACACCATGTAATTTAAAAGCAGAACCATCCTAAGGAATCCAGGTCATAGAAAGTAGGATATATTGGAAAGCACCTTACTAGGTAACTGCCAGCCACCCAGATGGGGTGGGGAGGAAGGGTACTTGACCTGTGTCTTCTCAGCATGGGGTCCTCTCCTGATAGTGCTTCACTCACTGTGCATTGAACATTCCACACAGCATGATTTACTGGTGCTAAAAGCATCTTTGCTGACTCGTTCATTTTGCTTGACAGTTGGCTTGTGATATGGGTATTATTTTATACAAGTACATTACCTTTTGTTGTTTAGAGCTAATAGATCTACTCAGTTAATTGCAAACTGTGCTTAGTCTTCTAATTAAATGGAGAGGGGCAGAATGAAAACATGAAACAAGAAAGATGTATGTGAGCCGGATTGAGGGAGAAATAATGGAAAGCGCGCTGGACTAGGCATCCCTGGGTTTGAGTCCTGCTCTCCAGATTCCCATCTACTGGGGCTGGTCCAAGGATATCTGAAGCTCTGTCTAATGCTCGATTCATTCTGTGAAACCTCCGTGTCTTTTCTCGTTTTTCATGGCAGGCCACATGGTGTCCCTCTCCCTTTCCTTACAATTTTTCCAGGCCAGGGGCAGGGTCAAATCTATCTATCTATCTTCCTCCCTCCCTCCCTCTCCCTCTCCCTCTCCCTGTCTCTCTTTCTCTATCTTCCTTCTCTTCTCTTTCCCTTTCTTGCTCCCTTTCTCCCTTCCTTCCTTTCTCCCTCCCTTCCTTCCTTCCTTTCCTCCCCTTTTTGTCCCCTCCCTCCCTCCTTTCCTTCCATCCTTTTTGTTCTTATTATCCTTTCTCAAGGCTCCCAAACAGGGGATGGGGAAGTGAAATGGAATTTCTTTTTGTGGTATCACTTATTACTTTAACATATCAGGAATTTACATAACAGGCTAGAGAAAAGAAGAGACAACAGGTGCTTCAGTACCACCGATATTATCATTTTTCATATTTTAAAAAATAAATTTATTTATCTTTTTATTTTTGGCTGTGTTGGGTCTTTGTTGCTGCACACAGGCTTTCTCCAGTTGTGGCGAGCGGGGGCTACTCTTTGTTGCAGTGGCTTCTCTTGTTGCGGAACATGGGCTCTAGGTGCACTGGCTTCATTAGTTGTGGCCCATGGGCTCAGTAGTTGTGGCTCGTGGGCTTAGAGCTCAGGCTCAGTAGTTGTGACGCACCGGCTTAGTTGCTCCATGGCATGTGGGATCCTCCCGGACCACGGCTCAAACCCATGTCCCCTGCATTGACAGGTAGATTCTTAACCACTGTACTACCAGGGAAGTCCCTTTTTTCATATTTTTATTATTTCATTTTAAGGAGGAGGAAACTGAACATCAGAGATGTGAAATAGCTTGGCCAAAATCACATGGTTAACATTGGCAAACCTACATCTATCTAAGTCCAAAACCCTATGATCTTCCCTTTACAGAGCATCACCCCCTCTTGAGAGTGAACCATTGCTTTGAAGAACTGACCGTGTTCCAGCTTTGATGAGTAGGATCTTGGTGGCTCACACAGGGCCTTCTCTCTTCACTATTCCTAATTGCACACTAAGCTAGACAGTTCCAACTTTCTTTTAGCTTCTTCAAAGTAAGTGTGGGGTTCCTTCATCTGTAGAATTCAGGATTCTTAAACTTTTACAGATCATAAAGGTAGAGAATCTGATGAAAGTTATCCTCATGAATTTAGACGCACACACACACTTCACACTTTTGTATAATAATTGCAGGGGATTCAGAGGCCCCCTGAGGCCTAACTCTGGACCCCTGTTAAAGGTTAGTCAATTAGGAAGATTACTTTTCACAGATCAGGGTCTGGGAAGGTGTCCAATCTTCTCTATCCTGGGCACACAAATTCTTTTTTCAGCCCCCTGTGAGGGCATGGTGCCCACGCCTTATCCCAGGTGAAGTTTTCTCTAGATAACTGTTTGCATGTGTGTGCCTGGCTTGCTTGGACTGGTGAGCTCAGTGGGGCAACTAACTAGAGATGATCAATTTGGTTGGGGTCTGTACTGTGCCTCACTCCCTCCACCTGAAATACTGGCATGATTCCTGTTTTCTCTGCTTCTTAGAGCAAAGGTAAAAGGAGATAAGGTGTGAGAGCACTTCGAAAGTGAATCTACATGCCCATGTGTCCCTGAGGAGAATCCTCTGGGCTTGGCCATTTTTCACAGATCCTATCATTCCAAGTCTTTTTCTTGAAACATATTGCTTCAAAACAGCTGTAGCTGACAGTTCTCAGACTTTCTGAAGGAAGGGAAAATTTGGTATTCCACGTAAGGCTTAGCTGGAGACCAGCCACCTGCTGGTGTCCTTCCCAGCTGCTCAGGCCTTTCATTTTATTTATTTATTTTTTTAAGATTTTTTTTTTTTAATGTGGACCATTTTTTTAAAAAAGTCTTTATTGAATTTGTTACAATATTGCTTCTGTTTTATGCTTTGGCCCTTTGGCCATGAGGCATGTGGGATCTTAGCTCCCCAACCGGGGATCAAACCCGCATCCCCTGCATTGGAAGGCGAAGTCTTAACCACTGGACCGCCAGCGAAGTTCCAGGCCTTTCATATTTTTTGGGTTTTTAAATTTTATTTATTTAATTTATTTATTTTTGGCTGTGTTGCGTCTTTGTTGCTGCGTGCGGGCTTTTCTCTAGTTGCGGCGTGGGCTCTGGAGCACAGGCTCAGTAGTTGTGGCGCACGGGCTTAGTTGCTCCGCAGCATGTGGGATCTTCCCGGACCAGGGCTCGAACCCGTGTCCCCTGCATTGGCAGGCGGATTCTTAACCACTGCGCCACCAGGGAAGCCCAAGGCCTTTCATTTTAAATGCACTCTGGAGCTTAGACTGGACAGACCCTTCCATTCTTCATTTTCCTCTGAGTGCTGCCCACTGCTGCTGGCAAATTTATAGCTGGCTGGTTTTGTTAATTAGAAAAAAAGTCTGATGCTTGAAGATTATGGAAGTCATCGAGTACTGTAAGCTAAGCACCTATCAGGTATCACCATCAACGCAGGGAAACATGACACCTGTCCTTAAATGCTTGGCACAATCATTTTATGCTGTGGATTTGAAGTTTGGGACGTGTCATGGTAGTCTCCCTGCTGTTCATTTAGGTAAAGACTTAGTGGTACTCAAGCCGTAACGCGGTCTTATTATAGGCATGGCTCTGGTGTCATTCACAGAGTGAGCAATTCTGCTTCATTTTCTCATTGCGATGCAGAAGATGCTTGCAACTTTAATGCTGTCTTTGCTGCCTTTTGGAGCCCTTTTTAGGCCTAATCATTTGACTTTGCACTAATGAGATTATACCCAGCAGGGGCAGATATTTTCCTTTTTAATTTTCATTCTTATTATTTAATTGGCATTACACACACATAATGAGACCAGAAAAAAACACCCTGTAGCAATCTGTTCAATACAAATAACTCAGGCAGATGCAGCCAGATGTATCCATGGTGACCTCCCTGACTCTTGCACTACCCACACATTAGGGAAGATGGCCCAGAAAACTTCACTCCCTGTTTGCCAAATATGTCAGAGATGTGCTCTCTCCCTCCCTCCTCCCACAGGAAAGGGCATTTACCCAAATCCACGAGTCTCTCCATACTGAGAGTTGTCTGCTCAGTACCTGTGTGAGTGACGTAGTCTAGGGTTCTGAGTAGGTACTGGTCCCTGGTGTTAGTGCTGGCTGACTGCCCTGTGGCCCCAATGTTGTAGACAAGGATGCTCTCCATCTGTCTCCAGGGCCTTTTTTACAATATTCTTAGTGGAAGAGAAATATTGAACTTAATGGAAAGCCATCAGAATGGGTAACACACATGAAAACTTCCTTCTTGTGTACCAGGTTTCTGTATTAAAACCAGCCTTCTCTTCTGAAAAAAGATATTATCTTTTAGGGTCATTAGGAGTTTAAGGAGTTCTTCTCTGATCAGTCACAGTGGTTTTAATCTTTCAAAACCTTTCCCTGGGTTCAGGATCCCAGGATCCACTGGTGTGCAACAGAGTACTGTCACAGGGTAACAACCATGGGGCTCCCTTTAATACACTGTACGTACCTCCTTTCTTCCAAAACAGGTTAGGTGACCATCATTCCAAATTCCACATCCCATGGAGCAGATTGGGTGATTCTGCAGTACGTCCTAGAACTTTCCTTTGTTTGTACAGCATGTGGAACCTGAAAGTTTCCATTCCTAAAATATACAGGACGTGAACATGATATTGTCCATTTTGCCATTGAAAGAAAGGTGCAAACGAAGTGCCACTCTACCTCATTTATGCTGTGTCCGCTCTTGTGCTTTTCTCCACCCCAAAGCTTGTTCTTTTCCAGTGTTTCCCATTACAGTGAAACGTACCAGCATCCTGGTAATACAGAAACATAGGAGACATCTTTAAAACTCCCTCCCTCTTGTCAATGCATTTACTTGTATTCATTTCCACCTCTACCACCATGACCAAGCACCTATCTGTAATACAGGATCAGGATAATCACCATCCAACCATCCTCCCTTTTCAAAAAAGCAACTAGATTGCTATTGTAGAAATACCTGTACAAGTCAGATCATTTTGCTCTTATATTTACAACCTTTCAATGGCTTCCCATTGCACTTCAGCAAAACAAAACATCAAAGCATACAAAACCAAAACCAAAACCAAAATCCATGAAATCCTTGCCATGGGGTCTGTGTGTTCTGGGATCTGGCCATTGCCTATTAAGATGTCAACATCTCTTGTTTGGATTATTGGATTATTATAGCCACCTCTTTATTTGGCTTCGTTTCATTCTTAGATGAAAACAAAGTTATTAGCATACCCCCCTCACCCCCCCACCCTGGCTCTGCATTGTGTGTTCTTTGGCTCTCCAGCCATATCTTGCTCTACTCTTCCCTTTGTTCCCTCTGGTCAGCCACAGCATGTTTTCAGTACCTAGCCCTGGGGCTTCTGTACCTGCTTTGTGACTTGATCTGGAAAATCCTTCCTCCTCTTACTCCCCCTTTGTCTTGACAGCAGCTTAAACAGTGTTTCTCCAGAGCAGTCTTCCTGGTTCTCAAGATCACATCATGTGCTCTGTTATCCAAGCTTCTAAGACTGTGGCCCTTTCCTATGTGCCACTTGCTGTAAACATCCATTTATAAAGTGACTCTGATTTTCTATTTTCTCAGTGAGAAGATCTAAAATTTTGTTTCAAACATGAATCAGTAAACTTTAAGAGATATGGATGAAATAGTCAAGAGTTACTATATTTAATTTCAGTGCACTACATGTTTAAAATCACATTATATAAAATAATGTGAATTTAGAGACATGCTTTTTTCTACTTTCATTTTTTCCATGCTCTTCACATTCACCTTTGACATCGTGTCTTCATCATCACTAAAGCCACTTTTTGAATTCTCTAATGCAGTTCTGTGAGGCTTGTCACCTTCAGTTCTATCTAAGTTGTTTGAGATATAGCACTTTTTGAATCATGCATGATGCTGTCACTGGAAATTTATCCCAAGCCACTGGAACCCATTTGTGTAACATTAGGACAGGTTTTTTTTTTTTTTTTCATTTGTCCCGTGAGTATGTATTTATGATGGCCACACTCTAACCACTCACTGTATTCCTCTAAAAGTGATCTTTAAAAGGCTTGTTTACAATGACATTCAACATTTGCAATTGTTAGGTCATCCCCCAGGAAGAGTTACTAAATCTTCGTTAAATTCCATTTCTTCTTTATTACCAGTTATGTCTGTTCTAGGTTAGTTTGCTGAAAGACAATTCAGTGAACAACCAATTTGCTGAATTTACCTGTTTCTTTCCACTATTTAATGTTAGTCGACAGACTTTTATTTTGTCTTCCTAACAGCATTTAAGGAATGCTAAACGGGTCTGTGCCTTAGCTCCCTGCTGCTTGGACTGGACACTGTGCCCACTCAACATCGCCCTTCCCTGCCCCGCACCATGTCTTTCTTACTAGAACCTCCCTTTTCTTTAGGTATCCGCTCTCCTCACAGCCACGGCCCCTGAGAAAGCTGACCCTGTCTCTGTTTTAACGTATTTCCTTGCGTGAGGTAAGGTGAGGCCAGTTGCCTCATAAAAGAGATAATAAAAGACAAAGGAGGGCTTCCCTGGTGGCGCAGTGGTTGAGAATCTGCCTGCTAATGCAGTGCACACGGGTTCGAGCCCCGGTCTGGGAAGATCCCACATGCCGCGAAGCAACTGGGCCCGTGAGCCACAGCTACTGAACCTGCGCGTCTGGAGCCTGTGCTCCGCAACAAGAGAGGCCGCGATGGTGAGGGGCCCACACGCCGCCGTGAAGAGTGGCCCCCGCTCGCCGCAACTAGAGAAAACCCTCGCACAGAAACGAACACCCAACACAGCCAAAAATAAAAAAATAAGTAAATTAAAAAAAAAAAAAAGACAAAGGAGAGTCTTACAGTTTTGTTAGATTTGCAGTTCGCTGGAGAGAACACAGCACACCACACAGGGACACTCAGGGGGAACACCAAGGTCCTTCTTGAGGCAGAGAAAGGGAGCAGAGCTCTGGTTTCCATAGGAAGTAATGGGAAAGACAGGGGAGGCAGTCTCAGGATTGGCCACCTAAGTTTGAAAGCGGCCCCCATGAAATTCATGTTCACTGTGATTGTTAGAGTATATTGTTTGGGGCTACCTAAAGTTTCCACATGTTTTTGGGGGGAACCAGGGTTTATTTGGGAACAACTAATAGCCATCTTGTAGGTGTTAAAGCATTGATTTACAGAAATTTAAAGAAATGGTTAAAACAATCCCCACTTCAAGTGTAAGTCCCTGATGAGCCTCGGCCATATACAGTGTTCCCCTGGTGATGGATGACACAAGTCTGCTCAATTCTACCTTAGATTGAGAAGGACTCAGAGATCATGACCTTGCCATCTGAGGCCATGGCAGGATTGCACACTTCACGCTTGAGGCGTGGAATATTGAGACCCAGATGAGGTGAATTCCATCTCAGCAGAGGCCAAGGTGGGCAGAGAATTTTTATGGACAAGATGTCCCATTCCTCCTGATGCCAACAGACCACACACGGACCATAGATCACCCCCAGGGAGAAAGGAAAGAGAAAGAGGAGTGAGAGGGGATAAGGATGGAATGTTTACCCAAATGAATCTGAGTGCGGGGGAGGGAGGAATAACCTCCTAGGACTGGCCCAGTGTACTTGACTTAACATGCTCAGGTTTCCGCCATGGGGGTCTTCGAACTAAGCTGAGATGTTCAGAAATAAAGGAAGCGAGGCTGTCAGATTCATCCCTGCTCAGTAGCGGATATCATATCTTTTTTTTTTTTGTATGAAGTTTTATTGAGTTGTAATTGACATATAACATTGTGTAAATTTAAGGTGTTCAGTGTGTTGATTTGGTGAACTTATATATTGCAGAATTATTACCACCATAGCATTAGCTAACATTTCCACCTGTGACATACCATGTGGGATGGGGGCGAGAACATTAAAAATTTACTCTCTTAGCAACTTTCAAGTATATAATTATGGTTATCTATAATCACCATGCTCTACGTTAAATCCCCAGAATATATTCATCTTATAACTGAAAGTTTGTGCCTTTTGATCAGTATCTCCCCATTTCCCCCACTCCCCAGCCCCTGGCAATCACCGTTTTACTTTGTTTCTATGAGTTTGATTTTTTTGGATTCCACATATAAGTGACATCATATAGTATTTGTCTTTGGCTTATTTCACTTAGCATAATGCCCTCAAGGTCTATCCATGTTGTCACAAATGGCAGGATTTCCCTCTTTCTTGTGGCTGAATAATATTCCATTGTATATATTTGCCACATCTTTATCCGTTCATCTTTTGGTGGACACCAAGGTTGTTTCCATGTCTTGTCTATTGTGAATAATGCCGCAATGAACACGGGAGTGCAAATATCTCTTTGAGATACTTGATTTCATTTTCTTTGGATATATATTCACATACAAAAAGTCTACATTTTTACACTCCCCCTACATTTTGTATTTTTGATGTTTTGTCTTTTTCATATTGGGTGTTCATTAATAAATTATTGTAGTTATATTTATTCTTAATACTTTTGTCTTCATAAGTGACTTACCCACCACTATTACAATATTAGCGTATTCTGAATTTAACTATATATCTTACCTTTGTCAGTGAATTTTATACTTTCATATGTTCTCATGTTACTAAATAGCTTATTAGTGGCTTTCATTTCAGCTTGAAGAACTCCCTTTAGCATTTCTTGCAAGGCTGATCTAGTGGTGATAAACTCCTTCAGCTTTTGCTTGTCTGGAAAACTCTATCTCTCCTTCAGTTCTGAAGGATGACTTTGCTGTGTATAGTATTCTTGGCTGGCAGTTTTTTTCTTTCAGCACTTTGAATATATCATCCCACTTGTTTCTGGCCTGTAAAGTTTCTGCTGAAAAATCTACTTGTAGTCTTATGGGGGTTCCCTTGTAGGTAACAAGTTGCTTTTCTTTTGTTGCTTTTAAGTCTGTCTCCTTGCCTTTAAGCAAATATCCTATCTTGACATCTTTAAATTGCCTCTTGTGCAGAAGTTCCTAGCCACATTTCTCCTTTGTAAGTTTGTTGTCTCAGTTGGTTTTCCCTATACTTTAGCCTGCTCACTGTTCTTTCAGTATGGAACCCTCATGGGTGTTGTCAAAACCACAGGGGTCTAAGCCAACATGAATTGTGTTACATTGGATCTACTGGCTTGGATGTAATAAGTGGAAACTGACTAGATAGCTTTTTCAAATTATTTATATTTATATTGGATTATTTGACACAAAAATACTGATGTAAGATTATTTAATCTTTCTAGACTAAAAGGCCACAATACTTCAGCCCCCTAGGTGGATATCAGAGATTATCTTTCAGTCATCTTGCAGGAATGGAAGATTGCAAGCTCTTTCTCTCTCTCTCTCTCTGTCTCTCTCTTTCTCTGTCTCCATCTCTCTGTCTCTGTCTCTCAGATACTGGATATTATGTGATAATACTCTGCAGATTAAGTACTAACTACCTTTCACATTTTTAAGTTGTCACTTAAAATTTTTCATTCTATATTCAAATGTTCCAAAGAATATAATTTCCCGTATTTGGTAAATGTTTACATCTTAAAAACAAAACTTTCAGATGGCTCTTTTAAATGTATCCAACAAATATACATTCCATAGTAATTGGATTCCCACTATCATCTTTTTCAAAAATGCCTGAAGAAGCTCTTTTTTAACAATAGGAAATCTTGCATCATTTCTTCTTGTCCTAGCAATCAAATTTCTATTTCACTTCTTACACAGAAGAGTATTCTAATGTAATATATTGTTATGTTTGAAAGTCTTCAACCTCATCATACTTCTCTAGGACAAAAATAACTATATAAATTTAAACTTAAAACATTTCCTATAAACTTATGGCTCTAAAGTGTGAATATTTTCTTCTAGATTGAGTATCATTACAATTATTATTCATATATTGTGGATCAAACAACATGCATTTATTACAAATTATGATCAGTTATTATACACAAAAGTAGAATTTTTATTGGGAATGCATCCCATAATGAAATGGATTGGGGGAAATTGTTAAGATGCCTTGCTTAAAAGAGCATTCATCCTGTTCCTTTGTTGTGCCAAGGCAAGATTTGCCAAGTATACTTTTCTTTTGTAAAGCAACAAAAGGTATGTTGTGAAAGGGGTGAGGACCAGTGTGACCTTGGGCGCTGTCTGTCTCAAGAAAATCAGTTTTAGGAATGTCCATAGAGGAGCTGAGGATCTACACATCAGCCTCACACTCCTTAGAATGTCTTTGTGTTACCCTCAGGAGTGTCCATACCCTACTTTGAAGACCATTGTCATTCAATCTGAGAAATGTGGCAGGGATGTGTTTCAGCAAAGTATCACCCCACTTTCAGGCTCACACTTGGGAAAGAGAGATGCCAGAACATGCTGTGGTTTACTCTGCAGTCTGGGGATGCTTACTATGGCAGTTAGGTACCTGAAGAAAAATGACGATTCTGCCATGGCTGGGAGAGTAAACTCATATATTTTTAACGTGGAAAATATCTGAAAAGCAAGTTAAACATGATAGATGACCATTTCTTGGAGAACAACCAAAATTCTCAGGTGCAAGGGAATTAGCATAACTCAGTGAATGCTAAACTGAACTTATTTTTAGAAATCTATAGAGATTTGTTGTGATACAAAGCAACTGCATTATTATGAAAGGTAAAATGACTCCAGAAATCACAAGATATTCTGAGGTCCAAATGAACACAATATCAGAGCGATATCAAAGGGAAATCTGAAACAATTTATTATAGCAGGCAGGAATACCTTCGGGGAAGGTTTCTTTCCCCCAGGTTAGCTGATGTACAAGCCAAGTGGATATGTCAAATGTAAGACAAATAATGGTTTTATAGAATTGCACAACTGAACTGCTTTGATGGAATTGGATCAAGGGAACACAGGAGAAGGAACACATTTGTACAGGGTGAAGTATTGTCTTGGAATGCAGTGTGTCATGAAATTTGGCTTTCAAAATGAGCTCAGTTTAATTTTGAGAATAGTCATTTGAATTGAAAATAAGCCTTTAGAACTGGAAAAGGCATAATAATAGTGCTGGGCTGAGCTGCAGAGAGTCTGGGGCTTTATTGAGGTTTGGTGGCAAACTTTGGTTTAACCTGCCCTTTTCTAGTTTCCTGGGCTGGTCTGGTGTCCCTCCTTGAGACTTGACAGGTGCACATGCTGGACCACCATGCCAGACTCCTGCGAGGTCTCAATCACAGGATCCACTTCTTGATAACTTTGCTACTGGGCAAAAGATTACACAACAGCAAAGATCGCCAGTGACCTTCTGCTTTCACCTTGGTGTTTTGGCAGGTGTGATATACTATTTTAATATAGAAATTGTTATAGAGTGGTGCAGTTCTGGACACTTCAGCAAAATTTTTTGAGGGCAAGTGCAAGGGTTTTTCCTCTGCATTTATTTATGCTCTGGCTTCCTGATGATGCACCTTTATTGAGGAGATGTAAATATCTCTGTAGAAACTGTTCATTTATTTTCTGATATCTCTGGTGGTGGTGATTTTTTTTTTTTTTTTTTTTTTTTGGATTCTGCCTCTAAGGAAGATAATTGTTTTGAGACTCTGTTATTTTCTATCCTTGGGGGTCTCTGGTAATTGCAAATGATGTCATTAAATACTCGGAAGGAGAAATAGGTCATTATTTACATTTAAAGGGGTATACTTTATAAAATATAGTAATTATATATAATAATTCTATGCAGGTTTTTAACTTGATCCAAAATTATGTGAAAATAGTTTAAAATTCTGAAGTTAACAAGTAAGGGAAAAATGGGTTATATTCCCCTAATATTGTTGTATATATTTTGCAGAATCCAGGCTCTTTTTTTGACAAGGCCATAAATATTAGATGCAAATATCATTGATCCAAGTATATTTACTCTTTAATTCCATGAATATTCTAGCTACATACATGACAAATATATAGTGTCATCATATTTATGTTCAAAGTAATTGAGTCATAAATATATGACCTGAATTATTCCCCTCAAATTTTGCATGTTCATGCCAACAGATCACTTTGAGCAATAGTCATTAGAACATTTCCGTTGCTCCTGCCATACATACAGATCAGAATCTCGAGGTACCCTGAGAAAACATAAAGGGAGTAGGGGAAGGGGTGGTGAGGATGGGTGAGCAAAATGCTTACTTGGGATTAAATGACCTTTCCTATAAATCAGGAGGAAAGTTGTCAGCTGGGTACTTTCTGATTTGCAGCATGTATTAGCAGCAGGAAAATGAGGCAAAGCGTCCTTTGAAGCAAAACATTACCTACGATGCAGTTCATTCTCACTGTAATCTCTCTTCTCCTAGAAGCTATTATTGAAGATAAATCAGGTGAGGCCCCCTCCAGGCCACTCCTCCACAGGCACTTCCTATTAGTAGCATCTTTATTTCCCCACCTGAAGCACTCTTGCCCTTCCAAGCAACAGGAGTCAGATGAGGTGAGTGTATGCCGAGTTAACTCCCTCTATACAGAAAGGAATGTTTTGCAATATTAAAAACCAGGAGTGTTTGGATCATGTCATTCCAGAGGTTGGTTGTGAGATAGTTTCAAATTTCTCTGAACCCACTGCAAAGTAATCACACTCTGCTGTTCCTGGAAATTCTATGTATTGGCCTGGAGTCATGGGAGTTTTTCCACAGCACTCGGGAAGTCACACCAGTCCTGGCCATCTTTTTGGACTCATAGCAAAATGTCAGCAATCCCAAGGACCACATGAGAAATGCCCAAAATGTCAGACTGTCTTACTTCTCTGAAGAAAAGTTTGCTATAATTTACTGCTTGTTTTCATCTGACCCTCCCTATCTGTCCAAGCTTATTTCTCCTGACGTCAAACGGGTTTCTTCCCTACCAGTCAGGTCTCCCTCTTTTCCAGGTAGTTCCCGTGTCATGCGCTTCCCCACTATAGCCTCTGCTCATTCTTCTCTTCCTGCCCCCGATCCCTTCAACTGCCCAGCTTTGAAAGCCCCTGCCCGTTGCGGTTTGTATTTTCCCTCCAACCCATGGACCCTCTGTAATGCTCACTGACTTCCCCAGTGTGCCTCTGTTCAGGATGTCAGGGGAAAAAATACTCCTAGAGTTGCAGATAAATCTTACAAAAAGGGGCCAGTAACGGGGTGCTATGGTAACGGCCAAAATTAAATTTTTTACTTATCGTTCTTTGGTGTCCATTCTGCCTTTGCAATCATGTCCTTGAATCCTTGTGATCCCGCTTTGGTAATCCATGAATAGGAAGAGCATCTGAATGACACCCTCCTTCTAATGACTCTTATTACCTAGGGCAGTCGTCTTGCTTGTGTTTTTCTGGTTCTAATTTTTGGATAATATATAGTAAGAGCACTCAAGTCCTGAGTTGAGCAAAATGCTATCTCTAGCTACAGAGGGAGCTGGCATAATGAGTGTTTAGTTTTGTAACCTTTATAGTTGAACAGGCAGATGAGCAGTGGTTTGGGCTTGGTTGTGGGGTGAGACAGTTGACAGTGTCTTCTACAATGCCTGATTTTATGGAGGTCTCTCTTACTTGGCTTTGGGGCAAGTGCCAGGAAGAGGAGTTTCTCTTTCCATGAACACTATTATTCCTTATGGAAGGCTGAATAATGTCCCCACAGATAACCAGGTCCTAATCTCAGGAGCCTATACTTGAATTCTTGTAGCCCTTATATGGTGAAAGGGACTTTGAAGATGTGATTAAGTTTAGGATCATGAGATGGGGAGATTATTGGGATTATCCACGTGGGACCTAAGTGTAATCACAAATGTTCATTTAAGGGGGAACAGAGGAAGATTTGACTGGAGAGATAGAGGTGATGTGATGACTGAAGTAAGATCATTTTTCTAGTCTTAAAGATAGAAGAAGGTACCATAAGCCAAGGATTGAAGCTCTCAAAGGTAGACAAGGCAGGAAACCAGATTCTCCCCTGCCTCTAGAAGGAGTGCAGCCTTGCCAACACTTTGATTTTGGCCCAGCAAAAATGGTATTGGGCTTCTGGCCTCCAGAACTGTAAGAGAATACATGTGTGTGTTTGAAGGTACCAAGTTTGTGGTAAGTTGTTTTAGCAGGTTCTGTATGTGTGTGTGTGTATGTGTGTGTGTGTGTGTGTGTGTGTGTGTGTATGTGTGTGTGTGTGAGAGAGAGAGAGACAGAGAGAGAGAGAGAAAGGTGAGGCAAGGTGACATGGGACTGGCTGTGTCTATTGGAAGTTCCTGCACTGAGAATGTGAGTTGCTTAGTGCCTTTGTTCACAGCTCTGGTCCTTAGCAATTAAAGCTGTGGAAACAGGGGAAAAAATCCCATTAGATTCCATTAGGCACCCAATGCTATCCTGTAACATCTGTAATGGTACAGTCTAAAACAGTAGGTCCTGGAACCCTTTCAAAAGCAAGAACTTTCATATGTAATTAGAGGGGATTTCTTATATAAGATTTCTCCTTTTCACTGCCACCTTGGCTCAAGTAAGGGATCCATTTGACATCAGGGCAGTACCATGATTGTGTAATCAGTTGTCAGAATGGGATTTTTTTTTTCTCTCATTTTGCTGAGGTCTTAAAGCCTGAGAACAAAACAATAGAACCCATATTTCAAAGTGAGTGCCAGCTCTGTACAGGACTGGCATAAGAGGTGGCCCCAAATCAGTTCTGTAACTTTACCTGGAGGGTACCTAAGAGACTGGGGCAGAAAAGGAGAGAATGCCTTAGGAAAAAGCTTGTCGGAGAGCTGTGGCTTCCTCTCCCCCCATCCTCAAGCTGAGAGAGAGGGGCTTTAGGAAGTCCATCTGCAGAATTTTTAATTCTCCTGCGGAGTTTGTAGGGGCATAAGGGACACATTTCTGATGTCTGACACATTTCTGAGGACGTGCCTGGAGCTGTGTGCCTGGCTGCAATGACATACACACAAAGCTACACGAGAAGCCATTTCTCCCTCCTTCAATAGCAGGACCCAAAACAGCACCTGTTCTCCTGTGGAGCGTGCGACTCTGTAATGATGGTGGTGGAGGGGAGCTGACCTGGGCTCAGCCCAAGAAGCCCACATGCATGTGACAACACGGGGGAGTCTATATGGGGCATCTGCTGGGGATCCAGGAGCTGAGAGGGTTGGAACCAACCTGCTGGAGGAGGCATCACCCACATCCAGGGAGCCTCGGCTAGAGGTCACCACCAGAGGGGGTCTCCATGTTACCCTCCAAGGGCCTCATGACCCAAAGAGCTGGGTCAACATTTGCCAAATGTCAGATCACGGAAGAACCAACCATGCTAAGACTGCCTTTTCCCCTACTGCCTTCTCCCTTGGGTCCAGTCCTGGAGGATCAAACGCCTTGGCTATGGCCGAGGCAGGAGGACTGAAAGAACAAAGCTGGGGAAAAGAGAGGCAGCCCGACAGGCCTGTTTCCCTCCCTGGTTTCTAGGCCTAAAAACAGTAACATGTTGGAGAAGGAAAGGGACTCTAAATTAGATAAGAGCTCGAGGTTTTGATTTTCATGTTTGACTGAGCAATTATTTCCAAAAGGAAACTGTTTCGTGCCTAAAACAAACCTGAAAAAAAGTAAGGGATCTGCCAGAGATTTCATCCAAGAGGCAGGGAAGAATGAGTCTGCTGATGAGGTTTGAATGGGTGGTAAAGGAAAGATTCAGTTGTTTTCTGCTTGTGCCCTATGGGGTGTGGCTTGTTCCATTAAACACCTACAGCTGTTCCTGTCTAATTCCTGGTATACCAATGCAGCGTAGCTGGGTTGCTTTAGATAGAGTCCTAGGTAATCTTTTAATAATCTATGCTTAGCCAGTCTTAGGAAAGGTGCAACTTCCATGCACTTTAGGGGTGCTTTAGCTGCACCCCTCCCCGTGACAATGGCACCATAGAGTGATCAGTGTGTGATGCAGGGGGTTTCTGACCGGGCTCCCTCACCCACATCTGGCCTCTTTCTTCCTAGTTTAGTGGAATGCAGGCTCAAGGTTTCGGTGTGCTTGGCCTCTGTTTCCATTAGTGTTTCCAAGGCTAACTTCTACAAACATTACTTCTGTTCTGCCTTCCACTTTAACCCCATTTTCCTCTCCTCACTCTCAAATCTCTCTTCCGGTCATTGCCCGAAGTGTTCTTCGGATACAGCAGTAAGGATTGCAGGAAGAATCGGTGGTGGGTCAGGGGTCATAGTCAAAGCCACAGCCAGGGTGGAAGATGAATTTCCCTTTCCACTGTTGTTGCAGGGGCTCTTGCTGAAATACAGAAAGGACAATACGGGGTGAAATTGAGAAGGTGGCTTATAGAAAAGGAGAATCAGTTTTTGGCTCAGATTGTGGGTGTGATCCAGTAAAAGACTGACCCCCCCCTTTTTTAAGCTGTACTTTTTAGAGGAAGAAAGATTGATTTAGTGAGTCATGTCTGAAATCCACTGAAACATACATTTGTAGGCTCAGAACTGTGCATTGGATAGATCCCGACTTAATGCAGTTCAGCAATGCTTGTTGAAGCAATCATGGTTAAAAGGCTACACTAGCAATGTTGAAAAGCTGAGGGTTGAATGGGTTTCAACTTTCCTCAGCACCGAGCCAGAAACTCCTCATTTGTTTTCCTTTTCTGAGAATCACCTCATGCTATTCAGGCAAGGTGACAACCATGCCTGAAGAAGCTCTGTTAAGCCAATTTACCTCAGGCGTGTGGCTGCAGATTTTAGAGGAAAGCTATGAGTGATGAGAGATTGTTGTCCCAGCTCAGCAGAGCTTTCCAGTGACCAAATAACTGAGCTCTTCTCTCAAAAGAGTCACCAGGTTAGCCTAGTGACTCTAGTTTCCCTTCTACCACTCGAGCCTGTGTGACCTTGGCAAGTCATTTAACATGACAGGCCTTTAACTGCTTCACTTATAAATGGTGGAAGGAGGCCCACGTGAGCTACAATTCTATAGTTTTCTGACTTCTGTTGATGGCCAGTCAGTGAGGATCTGTGGGTCATCTTACTATGCGTCAGGCTTTGTGATGTCACAAACAAGTCTTGATGGCTGAGGTGGTCTGACCAGCAGGGTCTGGCCGTGGCATCTGAAGATACAGCAAGGTTTTAGCACATTTGCCATCCTGCCTCTCACTGCCAATAAATTGACCAGAACTTCATGCAAATTCAAAGAAAGAGAGCTAAAATACTTTCTTTTAGAGTTAAAAATAGATCCTGGCCTTGTTGTTTCTATGTATTTAATACTTCAATACAATATTATACTATTTCTATTAATTCTTAAAAAAGAATTATATAATCAGATTCAACTCATTACTCCTAGATAAGATATCAAGGCTGTGTGTATAATTGGCTCTGTTTAATGTACCTTTTGTTGTTCTCAAATGTTATTTTGGGTGGAGGTGGATTAGGAAGACTATTTTGCCTCTTTCCCTGTGCTAGGTTTTATGGCATGTGGTGAGAGAGATAAAACCTGACTCCTGTTCTAAAAGAGAGACAAGAGTTGGAGATGAGACATATGAATGAGAAAGAGATGATACAGAAAGGAAATTCTGCCCTAATAAATATGCGGCTCCCAGGTGTGGAGGACCCAGGTGAGGTCTGGGTGGTATGTGTGTAGGTGGAGATGTTTATAGCCTGTCTTACTACATATGGTAGAGGATTTGTCTTCAAAGCTTTGGTTTCCTCAGCCACTCTGCCCACTGAGAGTATCTGTGGTCTGTCGGCTCAGTTCAGCCTATGAGTCTCTGCATTTTGATTCCCCATGAACCCTCTCCAGGTGAGATGAGATACTCTTCCTATGTGCTCCTTATCACCCTGTACTTCCCAAGGGGAGTCGTTATATCCCCGATTCCTTATTCAATTCTCTCTCTTCCTAAGTTTCTATAAGCTCTGTCTTGCTTACTGTTGTTTTCCCAATGACTGGCATTTATCCACTGAAGTACTTATTGATCAAAAAAAAATCACTGATAATTAAAATAATAATCTGCTACTCTTGAAAGACTGAAGTTTCCAGGATAGGTTTAATGATGTTCTTCTACTTGGCATCTCTCTGGTTATATTCCAATCCTCACATGGTTGATTGAACATATTAGATGTTACTAAATCAACAGAGAATGACTTTGCATCGTCATGTCTATGTGTCAGGAAGGGTTCTGGGTTCAGGGTTTAAAGGGATGAACAAGATAGACAAGATCCTTGCTGTCTTGGAGAGCAAGAGGAGAAAGACAGAAACTAAATAGCAAACAAGTAAACAAGGACAGGTTAGATAGCGCTTTGTGCATGACGTTCTAGAGATTGACAGGGTGGGTGGTAAGGGAAGGCCTGAGGAGGGAATGTTTGAACCAGCCATGAAAGATGGAAGGCTCTGGGCCGTGTAAATGGTGGTGGTAGCAGGTGTGGGGGAGTTTAGGCGAAGACGAAGTTCCAGACATAGGGACCAGCTTGGAGTGTGTAAGGACCAGAGAGCAGGCCTGAGTGGCTGGTGGGGAAGTGAGTGAGGGTGAGTTTAATACCATGAAGGTGGGGTGGGAGCCAGAGGTGAGGTCATTTAGGGCATATTATAAGCCATAGGGATCAGCCTGAGTTCTGGGAGGTAACCAAAGGCATAATTCAGCTGGGTTATGTGTAGAGAGTTTTGATGTGGGCCAGGCTTCGGAAAAGCAACCAGCTTAGCGCAGTACTCCAGGGCCGGCGAAGGGAGGTGGGCAAGGGGAGAGGGCAGCTCCTGACTCTGGAGGGACACGGCCAGATCACAGTGACCCAGCAGGGAGGGAGCTGGGAGAAAGCCAGGCCTTCATTCCCCTCCAAGTTCCGGAGTTCCCATAGGTGCCTCCCACTGGTCAACCCAACCACAAGCAGGAGGCCAGGGGAGCCCACTGATACAGGCCTAAGGGTGATCGTCCCAGGGCATGGAGAAGAGTCCAGCTTACCCCTGATGACAAATTTGGATTTTAACCTGACGCGTAATGGAAAGCCATTGGGGGATTTTGACGAGGGGAGTGAGGTGGTCTGATGTCGGGTTTGAAGACGTTACCTGGGCTGCCATGTGGAGACTGGCCTGTAGCAGGCTGAGGTGGAGGCAGGCTGGCATTAGGAGACGCATGGCTGCCGCCCAGCCTCTGCCCAGTGGGATCCAGTCACTGCAGACTGGCTCCTGGCCCTCCCTGATGGGGTGAAGCTGGCTGATCATTTGTCCGGGACCACACTTAAATGTTCCACGCCGGGTTGTTTTTTGAGGTTCCTGGTGCGGCACGGTGGTCTGGGGTGGCAGCCTGACAGCTCTGTGGGACGCTGACATGGCACTATTTCTAGTTTTCAGTTGCTTTCAGACTTGACACTGGGTGACTAGCTAAGGATGGTCCTCCTCACGTAAAACTGCCCCCTCCCTGTGCTGAGTGTGGCTCAGTGAGGGGGGGGGACCTGTGGGAATGCTCACAGGGGCTCTGAGGAGGTGCTCGCTCTTGTTTCTGTTTTATGGCCTCATGATAATCCTGGTCACTCCTGGGGGCTGGTCTCTCTCAGTTGGGCTTTAGTGAAGGAAAATTGGGTTTGAAGAGATTTTCTGAGAAAGCTTCATAATAGGTTGGTCATCCTGGGAAGAAAGTATATACTCATGTGCGTGTTCGTGAACAGAGGGGAGGGCGAAGGAAGGAGGGAGAGTGACAGAGGAAGAAGAGAGGAAGTGAGAGGACTCAGTGACATTTTGATGAGTTCAGCTTATCTTCCAGAATGTTTTGTAGAAAATGTTCTAAGGTGTGCCCTGCCCGAGTTGAGAATAAAGGTGAAATTCCTGAAGATTAAAAAAAGCACCCACAAAATTTTCCTTCCCTTTTGTGTTTCAGGTGTTGGACTTACCCGTCTGAGACACTGAGATGCTTTATATAATTTCTGATGCTATCTGTAGTTCCGACTTTAAGTGAGGGCCACCCTAAAAATCTGTAGAAAGAGTGTTGTTGAGTCAAAAACCAACCTAACTTTTCACTTACTCCATCGTAAGTCTGGACTGTATAGCTGATTGGACGCTTGAAGTTTGAATAGTGTATTTCTATTGTCAAATAGAATTTTGATAGCATGGTAAGGAATAGAAAAGAATGGCTTTGGTTTTCCAAAAGAGGATATTTTTAAAAGCAGGTTACAGTTTTCCAGATTGAAATTGCTAATGAATAAATCAGATGCTAATGATGGATAATATTTTAATACTCTGTTAAAGGAATATTGATCTAAATTGTTCAAGAATCTTTGAATCATTAGTTAGTATTCCAGGGATGGCTGTCATGTAATGAGATGGCTTTTAACAAACTCATTAAAACTCATTCAATTGACAAAAAATAAATTGAATGTGGACTGTTTGTAAGGCAAGTGAGGGAAACTAAAATGCATAAGACATAGTCTCTGCACCCAAGGAGCTTGTGTATTGTAAGAATTTTGCACTTCAGTGTAATCACCTGGGGAAGCTACCGTCTGTTTTCAATGAGATCACTCCTGCTGAACTTTTAGGAACTGCTTTGGAATTGTCTTTGGAGCCATTTTTAACACATTTGCATGTGTGCACATTCACACACCGCACATAAACACACACACAGGTGCAGTCGTTATCACTTTCATTTCTATAGAACAGGGGTCAGAAAAATATGGCCAGCCAGTCAAATCTAGCCTGCTGCCTTTTTGGCATGGCCCCAGAGCTAAGAATGGTTCTTACATTTTTAAATGGTTGAAAAAAATCAAAACAAGAATAATATATTGTGACACATGCAACTTGTATGAAGTTCAAATTTCGGTGTTCATAAATAATGGTTTATTGGAACACAGCAAAGTTTATTCATTTATGTACTGTCAGTGGCTACTTTCATGCTACAATGGCAGAGTTGAGTAGTTTTGACAGAGACCATATGGCCCTCAAAGCCTAAAATATTTACTATCTGGTTGTTTACAGAGTCATGTCTTTAGGATATATAAATATATATAAACACACACACATACATATATATATATATATATATATATATATATATATATATATATACACATATATATATATTTTTAAGAGTTAGATCTTCTACCTTCTTCCACAAATTTGATGCTGAATTACTTTTTCCCAATTTTCAAAGCTCACGCTTTTCCTCAGAGATAAAACATTTCACTTCACTTTATGGACATTCAAGGGAAACTTTTTCAGGCTTTGAAGTTGTCCCCAAAGAGTTCCCCAATCCTGTCAGCAGCGGTCACGTTGCTCCTGCACTGAAGGGGGAGGTCCCTGAGTTTGTTAGGATGTAAGGAGTAGGGAGAAGGAAAAGCCATCTCAGTTACCCTCCAGGAAGGCCTCAGGGAGAAACGGAGCAGTGCTCAGGTACAACAGAAGCAGAGGAGTACACTCTCTTTGCCCAAGCGGCTTGCCTTTGTGTTCCTCCTCTCTGCTATGTTCACTGTGACTCTCCTTCTGAGGCTGTTGACGGCCATCTCTTTCTTCTAATATTCCTGACCCTGGGGCCTCTGTTTACTGGTGGTCTCTATGGTCTCATTGCTTCTGCTGCTTCTCTGTGGGTCTTGGTTTCTCACATTCAGACATCCTAAGAAGGAGGATTTTATTGGGTCTGCCAGTCACTACCCAGAGAAATATGCCTTTGATGTGCAGAGGGCTTGACCTAGGTTTAGATGACTGTGAGGGCATGGAGAAAAAGCAGGCGTGTTACCCTCATTTGGGAAGTGTTTGCTCTTGGCCATCTGTTGATCTCTTGCTCCCTAAACATGCACTGGTATATAGATGTCCAGGCATCAGGGACACTGCTCACACTGCAGGTGTCTTCCCCATGACTGAGGTGGACAGCCAAACGCTATCAACTTGCTGAATCAATATGGTGAGAAAATGCTAGCCATGGCCACTCACTGGGGCTGAGTGTAAAATTTTCTGTGAGGAGATGAAATGCAGATGTCATCCCACATTATCCAGATAAATTGAAAAGAGGAGAGCAAGTCAGGCAGAGGCAAGTTTGAAGTACTCAGTGACCTTTAAACTGGGGACCCAGTACAGCTTAGTCCAAGCCTATTTACATGTCTGCAATTTTATGTCTCTACAACAGAAATGTGATTTTTTAGTAAGTTCGTTGGCATAGGCAGAGGTCCTAATGTGATATAAAAAAATTTGAACCTGTACAATGAACCATGCATTTCAAAGCTCTGGACCTATTTACTGTTTCCTGGACCAAGCCCTCTCTCCATCTGTTGTTGTCACTTGCACCTTTCCTCCCACCATTTTATTTAAACATTTTAAGTAGAGTCAGAGTAAACCAGAGGATAATAGAACACTCATTCTAGAGATACTTTGTTCTGTTCTAAACAAGGATCTAGGACACACAGAAACAAAAGTGTCCTCAACCCCGGGAGACAAGCTCAATGGCGCTGCACAGGTGAGCACCCCTCATTAGTTTCTCCTCTGTGACAGTCACATTGTCTGCCTCTCTTGAACATCTAGGGCACTCCACTGTGGTGTAGATGGGATTCCCTCTGGAGAATTTAACTCTTTTTAATGCCAGATTGACTTTGTCTCCTAAAACTTGGGTCTCCAGCTCTGGGAAGCAAAGGGGGTGAAGGCTGTGACTGTGAACACTTTGACCTTGGCACTCTCTCATGACAAAGTGGTTGTGACTGGGCAATTTGAACAATATTAAAGGTGGGTTTTCACCAGGATTACTTGCATATTAAGAATTAAGAATTAAAATGCTTCTTAGGATTGTAGCGGCAGATATGTGCTTTTTGGGAAGGGTGAGGCTAGAGGTTCTTTATGTATTCTTTTATGAAGTATTTATCGATTACTTTTGATGTATTTGTTTTCTCCCTTTTTACTGTTCTCCCTTCAACTGACTTTGCTTTTGCCATCAAATATCTGCATTACCTCAAACCATATGAGTGGACTTTGAGTGGCTGTCACTTTCTACCCCACCAAGTAGTTTCTACCCAATTGTTCCTCTTCATGAGAAAATAAAAAAGAAAAACATAAAGTTATCTCCTTGGCCATACCTATTTGTGTCTGTAGGAACATGGTGGAAGGCACATGCTGTGGTAAAGCTGGATACCTGGCTTGTAGCACAGCTTAACAGCAAGATGGGGGAAGTTAATTAACCATCCAGATCAGAGACAGAAGCAAGAAGCACATTTCAGAGCTCCAGACACTTTTGAGCATCAGGATAATTTTAGAAAGAATAAGACATTTTGAAATTATGGAGCGATCTCTATCAAAGTGATAACAGCTGGTACCAACTTGACAAATCAAGGCATTTTATAAGAAAGATAAACTGCATACTTTCTGTGAAACCCAGCCAGACGAATATCATCAGGGATTATAGCAAAAGCACGTCCTACTGTCGAGTCAACACACAACCTAGCTGACCTTTTATAAATGGATGAAAATAAGTTTAGCAAAACTCAGTAAGATATACTGAAAGATAGGCTTGAGGTGAATGGTAGGAGGGCTGAGCAATTTCACTAACCCAACCAGTTGGCAGTAATTGGTAAAGCGCCTTCTCCCCTGAGAGCCAGGGACAAATGTGGCCGCCCATTGGTAAGCCTGCTCATTGCTTGGAGGGCACTTTATTGACTATATTTGCCGCTTTTGGAGTGTATTTCTCCCATTAGCTTTAACAGTCATAGCCATGAATCTGAACCTCGTGACTGGTAAATGTTTTCCGGCCTGGACAATAAGTGCCCCAGCTTCGCTTCATTATTTGTTTTCCGCCAAAGCTGTGGCCTTGAGGTCTTGCAGTATCTGTCTTGCAGCCCAAGGCCATTATCTGGGCAGAACATTTCCATTTCCTTGGACATTATCTCTTTTGAATACCCCTCACTGAAAATGAGCCATTTTGAGGAGATTACACCACAGTCAGCAGCTTTCTGTGGGAGCCATAAGCGGTTTTGTCGGTGTATGTCTACTTTCAGTCCCTTGTTATTTTCTTTTCCTGCGTCAGGGACACACACCAGGATGGTCTTTCACCGGAGCTTGAGTACAATTCTTTAATCAGTGATCACTTTACTTTTCCTCTCCCCACTCCCAGCTCCAGAGAATCATTTAATTAGGTCCAGTCATATGAAATCCATTTCTCAAACGTGAGCCAAAGCCTGCAACTTCAGCTGAGTCCAGAGCTCACAGAATTCCCTGCGCGACCCCGCGGGAGACTGAACTCCAAGGGCAATGGGGCCAAGCGCTCCAGATGACATGGGGCGCAGATGGCCCCTCTTTCTCTGTGGCTCAGTAACGAGGCCCAGTATTTACAGTGCCCTCATTGCTCGCCGACTCTGTTAGCGTTTTTCTCTTCAATTTGGATCTTGGCCTTCGCTGTGCCCCTCTCATGAAGCACGTGCCATTATGATTTTAAAATAATGGGTAGAGCGCTGTGGCACTGCTCGTTGGTGATACGACTCTCAAAATGTCTGCAGATTGCGGAGTAAGTGAAATGTTTTGACAGAGAGAAATATGTGTTGTCAACATTACTTTACCCATGGTTGAGAGGGGAAATTGAAGCTGTACTTCAGCAGGGTTCAGATGCTGATGACTGACATGATCTCCTTAATACAAATGACTACAGCTCATTTTGTTTTCCTTTATGCCTCATTCTTCTCTAATGAAATGCCCAATTAAAAGCATAGCTCATGCGCTTAAAAAAAAAAAGGCTTAGGAAGGCTTCTGGGGAGGAGCAGTGACAGGAGGAATCCCTCATCACGGAGGAAATCGTCGTGCCCTTGTGAAGAAACGGTCTGTGTGGTGACCTCCCGTGCCCTGCGTGGAGAGTTTAAAGAAGACTCAAAAGTAACCTTTTAAAGATAGAAGGTTGCATATATATTTGTGTGTGTGTGTGTGAGAGAGAGAGAGAAAGGGAAGGAAGGAGGGAGGGAGAGAGGGAGAAAGGAAAGATATGAATTATGATTATTATTATTATTTTTAAAATTAATTTATTTTTGGCTGTTTTGGGTCTTCGTTGCTGCGCACGGGCTTTCTCTAGTTGTGGCGAGCAGGGGCTACTCTTCCTTGCGGTGTGCGGGCTTCTCATTGCTGTGGCTTCTCTTGTTGCAGAGCACGGGTTCTAGGCACGCAGGCTTCAGTAGTTGTGGCTCGCAGGCTCTAGAGCACAGGCTCAGTAGTTGTGGCGCACGGGCTTAGTTGCTCCGCGGCATGTGGGATCTTCCTGGACCAGGGCTCCGAACCCGTGTCCCCTGCATTGGCAGGCGGATTCTTAACCACTGAGCCACCATGGAAGCTCAAGATATGAATTATTTGTGATACATCAAACAACAGACACAGTAGAGTCTGTATCCCCAGAAGAGTGATACGTTTAGGACAACTTGTGAATTTATCTCTGGGATTAAGTGAAGTATGGAACGCTGTAGCTGTGTATTGTCTCCTAGCAAAATGAGGTTTACTCTCTTTCCCTGGAAGGTGTGTTCCTGCCAAGAGCTTGTTCAGAGTGGGAACACGGGTGGCTCCCAGAGACCTGCTGACCATTATCTTCACATTTAGTTCTACGTTGTGGAAGCTGCTCTCTCTACTTTTTTTTTTTGCTTAGAGAATATCCTTGATAAGAGAAAATGTTGACAACTTTGCCTTTCTTGAGAATCACTAAGGAAACATTTCTTCTTGTCAGTCTCCTTTCATGTGCTGTGCAGGAGAAAGGAAAGGGGATATTACTTTGGGGAATAACCTTGACTTTCAACATGCATTTAACAACCAATATTTTCTTGAGCAACTACCATGTGCAGGAATATTTCATTTGCTAGTCGTTACAGGTCATATAAAAATGAATGAAGCTAAGTTCATGTCTTTCAGTAGCTTGGCACATTCTCATTTAAAAAATTAATTACCTAATTGGGGAGGCTATAAAAGAATTACTAGATAATAAGGAAACGTGTATGGGCACACAAAGACTGAGGTGAGAGTGGGGGGTATGGAGGAAGTTCACCCAGGGTGCAGGCAATAAGAAGGTGTACTGTTTATAGAAAATTTAAAAATAATAGAACTGTCGAAGGTAGTCTGTTTTTTGTTAACACCGCAAATGAGCAATTCTGAACAAAGTTAGGAAGAAAATACTCCTCCCTTTCCCACTCCCACTTTCCCCCTTTGTTATGCAACTGCTCAGAAAGCAATTACAAAGAGGACTTTTGAACAATAGAAATGTGATTGGAATGTGTTACTCCCATTACGGTGGGTGAGTGTTTTGAAAGAGATAGAGATAACGTACATTTAGAATACTTATTTAAAAGGAGAAAGCGAAGTCATTCCACTTTACACATCTCCTTTGTATATTAATTTGGATCTTGGCTTATGAATTTATATCTAGTCATATGTGAGTTTGTCTAAATCCTCTCTAGATTAAGATCCACAAGGGCAGGGCTGTCCGTTGTTCATTAAGTGTCCATAGGTTCTGACCAGTACCGTATACATAATTGGGTCCCAATATATGATGGATGACTCAAACAAGGTTAGCAGCAAAACAGTATTTTACTTGTGTTTTTTATCAGTCGTGTGTATGAGAATCAGTGTATGAGGGGAAGGCTCTGGCCCTGCTTTAGAGGGTCTCCCTGTTGTCGGTGCTGTTTGGTGAGAGAGATATTCTCCAGCTGCTGGTGCTTACAAAGGTCTGAGGTTTATACACACATGACATGGTGCCCACTACCATCAGCGTTAAGGAAAATGTGGAAGGGGATGCCTCCCTCTGTGTCCATAAAAATACACCCTGGATTGCTTGGCAATGGGTACCAATTGATGTTCTTTCCACACCTTGTTATTTGCATGCAGTGAACATCAAGAAGGATGGTGGGGGAAGAAGAATAAATATGGTTTGTCTCAGGAACCACACTCCTAAGTGTGAGTCCTCATGACAGTTCAGATTCTGTAGAAGATAAGGGAAATGGGGGCTGCAGAACAGTTTGACCATTGACTAACTCTTCAGTATTGGAAAATACTGAATGAATATAACACTTGTAAAGATAGTCATTGGGTCAATAATCATGGGCAGTTCCTGGATACCAGGTCAAAATGAGCTTGGCCTTGGGGAAAAAATTACCCTCCTGAACTTTAATGTTTTATGGAAAAGTTATGATGATAGGAGGTTAGGGGAAGCTTGGGTGTCAGGAGTCTTTTTACCATTTTGAATGCTACCATAATGTTTCCTGGGTAAGGGTCTAAGATTGAAGGGAGCATGTATGGCCTCTGGCATGTTTAAAATCTATCCCACCTTCCAAGGAACCTTCCAGATGGAGAGTGGCCTTGGGTGGACCATCTTGTGAACTGAAAAGCAGGTCTCCAGGGCTGGATGAATGTCATCTGGAACTTGAAGATGTGGCCTAGGTTCTGGGATAGTGAGGTAGGGAGAGGGCAAACAACCCAGGGATTTTCATTCCTGTTTAATCTAGAAACATGTAGGGTCATTTTTTAGCTCCTGGGTTGAGGTGGTAGAGTGCAGAGAAGCTGGAAAATAACCACATTTCTCTACTACAAGCTCTATCTATTGGGGTTTGCCAGTAAGAATTTTGTTGACTGATGTATAAGTGCTTTTGCACTTGTAGACTTGACATGAGATCCAAATGAAAGAGGTGCCCAAATGTCTAGCTTTGTTTTTGCTCCCTGAGAAGAACTCCTGGGCTTTTTCACTATCCTTTCTGGAAAAAACAACTGACTGGGCAACCCTAAACTGGTACTGATAAAGAAAGTATACCTGGCAGAATATATGAATTTTAGAAAATGATTCTTGCCTTAGGGAACATTGTATATACAATAGATATGTTTCTTGGTTTTCTGGTAATATGCTTTGCTAGATAAGTGAATTTAGGAACCATAATTATCACCATTTTTCTTATAGGAAGTCTTTGGGTAAATTGCAACATGATCCCTTTTGCTCTTCTCCATCTGCCATTTGCTATTCAGAGAATAAAAACAATACCGTTCCAAGCATGACCTTGGGCAAGTCTCTTAACAGTTTTAAGCCTGCCATCTATGAAATGTCAGGGTTGGACTCAGTGACTTCTGAGTTCCCTGATCTGGATGCAGGAAGAGGAAGGGGAAGCTATATGTACACCCCCGTCACAGTTTACATTTCCTTAGTGTTGAAGAAATACTTTTTCATAGATGCAGGCCTTCGAATAGTGTTTTCTCTTTTTACTCTAAAGCAAGATTTTTGACTTTGCAAAAACCATTCTGGTTAAAATGGAACAATTAAAACTGCTATTGAAACATTATTTTTAGGTCTGCACATTATTTCACAAACCCATTCTTTTTGTCTCTTCTTTGTCAAAGGACTTAGGCAGCTTGTTTCTCTGGCTTTCATCAAATATCTCTTTTCTTTCCTGTTCAAAATAAGCTGTTTCCTTTTTCCTGGCTAGATGAAAGCCTGTGTATTCTGCTTTTCCTGATATCAACCCAGCGATGGCAGTACCGGGTTCACGTCACTCCAGACAGTCAATTTCAAAGGCTAGTTTGGAGACAGAGGGATGAAAAACAAGCTGCAGTTTTCCTCTTCAGATCTCTCCAGGACATACTGTCTGTGTATTATTTCAGAAAACCCACTCAGAAGTAGACTGTTTCCTTCCCTGACTCGGCACCAAATCAAGAAGTGGCACATAATGTATTGTATTTATTATGCATCATTTTGCTGCTGACACTGGGGCCATCAAATATTGGTAAATTTACAGCCAGGGAGGTCCAGCCATCATGCCTGAAGTGAAGGACAAAGTATTACGTTATTCGTCTCCAGCCCTGGCCCTTTATGATCAGACAGTGAGCAATATACTTATCAAAGTAAAAATAACCTTCACTTTAGGAAACATACTTGTCCTTAATTGCCAGAATAAGAATGCATAAGCAGGGCTTCCCTGGTGGCACAGTGGTTGAGAATCTGCCTGCCAATGCAGGGGACACGGGTTCGAGCCCTGGTCTGGGAAGATCCCACATGCCACGGAGCAACTAGGCCCGTGAGCCACAACTACTGAGCCTGCGTGTCTGGAGCTTGTGCTCCGCAACAAGAGAGGCCACGATAGTGAGAGGCCCGCGCACCGCGATGAAGAGTGGTCCCCGCTTGCCGCAACTAGAGAAAGCCCTCGCACAGAAACGAAGACCCAACACAGCCAAAAATCAATCAATCAATCAATCAATCTACACTTCCTAAAAAAAAAAAAAAAAGAATGCATAAGCAGCTTCTCTCTTGATAATGGAATGGAGGCTGAGTTGATGTAAGTTTTCAGTATTTTGTAATTTGCCAATAGCAGTGTGCTCAATTAAATTTTAATTCACAAGTTATGTGTATATTATACTGAAGAAGTGGAAAAACTTTTGGGAGTTTAAAAATATATGGTCTAAATATGCGTATCATACTTATGATAGACATATGCATACTTATTATTTTTTTCTTTTGGGTCAAAGCTAAGGCCAGTTCTTCTATTTCTATGCCCTGGGCCACAGTAGTTAAGAGCTTAGATGCTAGAGGCAGAAGGATGTGAGTTTGAATCTCTGTGATACAGTAACAATAACGGTACCCACCTCAGAGGTGTTTCAAGGATTAAATGAGATTGCATATATGGAAAAATTATTAGTATGGTGCCTGGTACATTATAAGAACGTGAGGAAAATTTGCCTTTGTTATTACTGCTCCGTCTCCTTCTAGTGTGTGTGTGTGTGTGTGTGTGTATGTACATATATGTACATATATATGTACGTTTGTTAAGGCACAAGATGGTCCTTGGGAGGCATATAGTTTTGAGAACCTGACTGAGATGACTCAGAAGGCACAGCAAAGCAGTAAAAATAATTCTTAGTTGATAAGGCATTGGTTTACTGTGCTTACCTCAAGTCATACCTACCCTGTTAAAAAATGTGTCACTGTTTAGAGTTAATCTATATAATGGCCATCTGAGCATTTAAAGATAGGGTGTTTATTTGGAAATAGGCAGGTTTGGGAAGGTAGTCACCGTTGTGTCTATGTGCTGCTGTTTGGCCAAATGTAAACGACAAAACACAATTAGAAAATGAACTCCAACGCTCTTCCAGGAGACAGGGAGAACCTATGGAATTTGGTCATTCTTCCTGGCTGGCACCTGGACGTTACATTAGTTGATGAACGTCCTCTGAGCAGTAAAGTCAGAGTGATGGCATTTGCTTACTTGGGTTGTCAAAATTCCTTCGTGATGATGGTGGGTGAGTTGCTAGATGGTGAGTTGGAGAAATGGACCTGAGAAGAGAAATATTGGGAAATAAAATGACTGGCCATTTTATTTACAGAACAGTTGGCCTGAGAGTTTTTTTGTTGTTATTTTTACTGTTTTTGCCTTATGTCTGTAGGATTAAGTTTGGGCAAATTAAGTGTTAATGGGCTGTAATTTCAGACCAATAGTCTATTAAAAAACTACAAGACAAGCAGTAGAGGACTCTGTTTGAAATGAAAATTACAGTTTGAGTATTTTTATCTCTTCCTTTTCCCTCTTTCTTCAGACTAAGTAAAATGGACAGGTAGAGCTGTTAGAAGGTGCTCATAATTCATCTCACACACACACACACACACACCCACACACACACACAAACACACACACACTCACGCCCCCCCACAAACACACACACACAAACACACACACACACAAACACCCCCCCATACACAAACACACACAAACACACACACACACACACACAAACACCCCCCCACACACACGCACAAACACACACACACACTCACACACACACAAACCCCACACACACAAACACACACAAACACACACTCACACACACAAACACACACACACACACAAACACACCCACACACCCACACACACCCACACCCACACCCCCACACACACCCCCCACACAAACACACACAAACACACACACACTCACACACACACACAAACACACACTCACACACACACACACACACACTACAAAAACACAAAACAAAAATCTTACCCAAATCCACTGAAAAGTTCCCATTCAAGCAACATATGTATCACATAAAAATTACTTGGCTTTCACAAGAACCACCGTTCTGAGAAGAGGACCCATAATGTATATTAGTAGGTGAAGAAAGCTTTCTTGGGAAGGACCGTAAAACCTTGGCGGTCATAAACTCTGGAAATAGATTCCAGAATGAAAATGCTATGAGAGCCCAGAGCACAGGCTAAGTTCGTGTGGGACTGAGTAAGTAAAGGTTTTTGTCCTGAATTACAAAGTACAGTTGCCGAGTTGTCTTCTGGGCTCCTCCACCTCTACCGCTTCCTCCTCCCTTTAGCCCACTTGTTGCTTTCTGAATGTAACCCTGCAGTCAATACAGAATATACAATTTAATGAAATGGTAAAATTTTGGCTGGATAAATTTTTTTTAAAGATTTCACTATAAATTTTCATGAGATGTCTTGGTTAGCATTTGGGACCAAACAAGAAACCCATCAAATTAGTGTGTTCCCCTTCAGAGGCACAGCTCTCTCCAGAAGTTACGCCTTGTGGACGCGGATGCCTCTCGGGGCTCTGGGGGAAGCCCAGCTCTGTCTTGTCCTGTGTACACTCTGGAAGCCTAGAAACCAACCCGTGTGAGAGTTAGCTTTCCAAATAGCCTCCCTCTTTCCTGACATCGCAGTCAGAGCCTATGTTTTCACAGTCTTTGTAAAACCACGAAGGAGTGTTTTTTACCAGATTTACAGTTCTGATCTGTGCACATCCACACTGGGTGCCCACTAGAGTTTTTGCCAAGCTCTGGGGGTCCCACCACGACCTCCCACAGTGCGGCCGCAGCACGTATGTTTCCTGAGCAAACTCGGTGCTGCTGTCTGTGTGCACATTGTCAGTCTATAAATCCTCTGTATTCCCATGCCTGTTCTCTAGGCCTGCAGCCAGTACTCCGTACTCCATAGTATGTGAGAATGCCACATTTCCCAGGAGAGCTCAGCCCTCTTACCTGGACCGTGTGGATAAACCTCCAGGTGCTGAACAAGAAGGCTTCTATCTCAGACAGTGCTCTCCTTTGACCAGGGTCCCAGGGCAGGGCTCAGGCTATTTATCTATCTATCTATCTATCTATCTATCTATCTATCTATCTATCTATCTATCTTTATTTATTTATGGCTGCGTTGGGTCTTCGTTGCTGCGCGCAGGCTTTCTCTAGTTGCAGTGGGCGGGGGCTACTCTTCGTTGTGGTGTCCGGGCTTCTCATTGCGGTGGCTTCTTTTGTTGCGGAGCATGGGCTCTAGGCGCGTGGGCTTCAGTTGCTGTGGCTCGCGGGCTCTAGAGTGCAGGCTCAGTAGTTGTGGTGCACGGGCTTAGTTGCTCCGTGGCATGTGGGATCTTCCCGGACCAGGGCTCGAACCCGTGTCCCTTCCATGGCAGGTGGATTCTTAACCACTGCGCCACCAGGGCAGCCCAGGGCTCAGGCTTTTTACGGGCAGATGCATTCAGCTGCCCCTGACGCTGGGGTGGCCGACCGCTCTATTCTGACTATGGAAGGGGGCAATGTGTTCATTTGGCTTTGGGGTTAATTGAGTCAGAGACACTTCTTTTGTTTTCTTTCTAGTAGGATGATTGGGCTTCCCAAGGTTGGCAGCACCAGCAGTGAAACCATCTCCTGTAGAAAGTGAAGGCGTGGCTTTAATAAAGAGTTGACAACTGTGGATGAGTCCTTGGAGACGGGAGAGCAAATGTCACATGTATTAGTTTTAATCACATGATTCATTTTCTTCCACTGGGATTTTAACAATTGTAACATCTTCACATTTAAAATTCTGAAAGAAGAACAAGCCAGTGGGGAACCTGGGGTGGCGAGAAAGAAATAGAGCAAGGCAAACGCTGAGTATAGTTCAGGCAGTGGTCATGTGTCACATCGTAAATGTAGGACAGTGAAGTTGGTGAAGGTGAGTGAGGGTACTAATAAGGGGAAAGGGAGGCATCTCTGCTTTGGATTGCTCACGTAGCAATGGAGATGGTATGTGGTGAGACAGGCAGGGGAAGAGAAGGGTGGAAGGGAAAAGGGTATCCAGGACAGATCCTGGAATCGCAAACAGAACGCTTATTACTCCTGAGCAAGACCGCAGAGCTTCTCCCCTCCTTCATTCCGCACATCTTCACAGATTGCTTACTCTGTGCCAGGGATTGTGCCCTCGGGTTACTGGCTTGTCATCGTTAGTCACATCTACATCTTTATTAAATGTTTCCATCAGTCCATGCTTGCTAGGTGCTCTAAGGGAGTTAACTGGAGTCAGCAGTGGCCTCCCTGAATTCTGTGGAAAAGACAAGATGCGTATGCTTCTTCTATTACAGTGTTCAGTGTTTGGAAATGAACAGTCGTGCATTGTTATGCAAACGCCAAGGTAATAGAATGTGTATAAGTTACAATAAGTGCAATTACTCACAGGAAAATTTGTTGGCACTTAGTTATGTTATTGTGTTCACTGCAGATTATAGCTTGTTACTTTCTGTTCCTCTAATATACTTTACCCACTTAAGTTTTGAAATAGAAATGAAATGCTGGTGTATCATCATTTTGCAAGAAAGATATATATGTTTCTTCTATTGCATTAGACAGGTTAATATGTTTTTGCATTTTATAACAGTGAACTTTATTAGCATGATGAAATTAATGCATTCAGGGCAATATCTTCCAAACCAGTTGTTACCAGTAGATAAAGTCTGATATGGTAATTGCTGACTGAATGTTGGATCAGGGTTATTACTGAAGTAAAATCATTCACTGTGGGATGATCAGAGCTACAATATTGTGAATGATAAAAGAGATGCCTTTACTCCCTAGTTTTAATTAGCTGTTAAAGAGGTGTCCTGAGTGATTTTGAAAGTCCTGTCTTATCAATATTGCTATTTAGAAATAATTTACAACATTGTTACAAAGACTGCTAATGTGTCTATCATTAAAGGTCTATCATTGTTTCCATTATGAATTCTGTTGTTTGAAGGCTTTATAGACATGGCTTAAATATTCACAGCTTTGTGTGTATCTTTCTTTAAAACATACTCTACAGTCTTAAAACCACCGGAGTTACTGTTTATGGATGGACTATTATTGATCTTATTTGTTCATTTGACAATGTCCAGCTTCAGTCCTTTAAAAAGATGGAAGCCTAATTTTATAGGAGGAAATGACTTATTGCCTTTATCCATTGATTGATTGTGTTTGGAAGTGAGTCTTTTTTTTTTAAATAAATTTATTTATTTATCTATTTATTTAGGCTGTGTTGGGTTTTCATTGCTGGGCGCAGGCTCTCTCTAGTTGCAGCGAGCAGGGGCTACTCTTCGTTGCGGGGTGCGGGCTTCTCATTGCAGTGGCTTCTCTTGTTGCGGAGCATGGGCTCTAGGCACGTGGGCTTCAGTAGTTGTGGCACGCAGGCTCAGTAGTCGTGGTTCGCGGGCTCTAGAGCGCAGGCTCAGTAGTTGTGACGCATGGGCTTAGTTGCTCCGCGGCATGTGGGATCTTCCCAGACCAGGGCTCGAACCCGTGTCCCCTGCATTGGCAGGCGAATTCTTAACCACCATGCCACCAGGGAAGTCACTGGAAGTGAGTCTTGATCACCCTGGAAATCTTCATGAGTAGATTTGATATATCTTCTGCCATTTAATTACCTATTAGGCTTTTCTAATATTAATGCTTTGAAACGTTAATAAAGTTTTCAGAAGTATCTAATTTGTGATCTGAGGTGGTACTGAGTGAAATTTCCATATTGGTCAATTCCTGAATATAAATAGAAACATTTTTGAAGAAAAATATCCTTCAAAAGGTTAGAACCCACATTACAATGACTGTTCCTAAATAATCTGTTTGCAAAATCACAGTTCTGTAAGTTAAATCATATTTGCATTCACTGAATTTACATCATTACATCATTTCCCAGGTACAACTGAAGGACTGTGGCCTTTGGATTCATGGTTGTGCAAACCTTGGATTTTTTTTAAAAATGTCATTTATCTGTTCAATTTTTTCACTGAAGTGTAGTTTATTTACAATATTGTGTTAGTTTTAGGTGTACAGCATAGTGATTCAGTATTTTTGCCGATTATGTTCCATTATAGGTTACGAGATAATGGGTATAATTCTCTGTGCTATACAGTATATCCTTGTTGCTTATCTGTTTTATATAGAGTAGTTTGTATCTGTTAATCCCATACCCCTAATTTGTCCCCCTCCCCCTTCCCATTTGGTAATCACAAGTTTGTTTTCTATATCTTTAAGTTTTTTTCTGTTTTGTATATACATTCATCTGTATTATTTTTAGATTCCACATATAAGTGATACCATAGAGTAGTTGTCTTTCTCTGTCTGACTTATTTCACTAGGCATAATGTTTCCTGTGTCCATCCATGTTGCAGCAAGTGGCAGAATTTAATTCTTTTTTATGACTGAGTAATATTACTTTATATATATATATGCCACATCTTTATCCAGTCAGCTATTGCTGGGCACTGGGTTGCTTCTGTGTCTTGGCTATTGTAAATAGTGCTGCTGTGAACACTGAGGTGTGTGTATCCTTTAGAATTACTGTTTTCATTTTTTCCAGATATATACTCAGGAGTAGAATTGGTAGAGCCTATGGTAGTTCTATTTTTAGTTTTTTAAGGAACCTCCATACTGTTCTCCACAACGGCTGTACCAATTTACATTCCCACCAACAGTGTACGAGGAGTCCCTTTTCTCCACACCCTCTCCGGCATTTGTTATTTGTAGACTTTTTCACGATGGCCATTCTCACAGGTGTGAGGTGATACCTTATTGTGGTTTTGATTTGCATTTCCATAATAATTAGTGATGTTGAGCATTTTTTTATGTTCCTGCTAACCACCTGTATGTCTTCTTTGGAAAAATGCCTGCTCAAGACTTCTGCACATGTTTTGATTGGATTATTTGTTTTTGATATTGAATGCATGAGCTGTTTGCATATTTTGGATATTAACTCCTTGTCGCTTGCATCATTTGCAAATATTTTCTCCCTTCTGTAGGCTGTCTCTTCATTTTGTTGATGGTTTCCTTTGCTGTGCACAAGCTTTTAATTTTAATTGGGTCCCATTTGTTTATTTTTAATTTGATTTCTTTTGCCTTGGGGGACTGATCTAAGAAAATACTGCTACGATTTATGTCAGAGAATATTTTGCCTATGTTCTCTTCTAGGAGTTTTATGGTTTCATATTTAGGTCTTTAAGCCATTTTGAATTTATTTTTGGATATGGTATGAAGAAATGTTATAATCTCATTGTTTTACATGTGACTATCTAGTTTTCCTAGCACCACTTGTTAAAGAGACTGTCTTTTCTCCATTGTATATTCTTGCCTCCTTTGTCATAGATTAATAGACTGTAGGTGTGTGGATTCCTTGGGTTTTTAGATCTACCAGGTACCCATACTTCACAAAGGTCATTTCTAAGGAAGTGAAAAACTTTCACAGAAGTTTTGTTTTGAAATAGAAGGGACCATAGCAATTACCTACTCTTATTTATGGCTTATAATTGAGAAAAAAGAGACCAAAAGAGATTTTTTTTTGTATAGAGTCAGGTATCTATTTAGTTCAAAAACCCTGTATGAGAATCTAGCCTCACCTAGCAGTATTTATTTGTGCTAACTGTTCACCTTGCATTGTTATTGAGTAACACTATATATATATATAAAGAGAGAGAGAGAGAGAGAGAGATGGAAGTAATAAAGTAAATTAGATAGTAAGTCACTCACTCTAAGATCAAAGTTCTATACCTTCATTATTCAGTTATGGAATTTGAACAGATTGTGACTCCCAGTTTATTTGACTCTCAGTGGGATAAGCTGGTAGGCTTCAGGGATGGTGGCTTTCCGAGAATAAAGTATAATTTATATCACAGAAATCCTCAGTGATAATGGGTCCCAATGAGCTGAGAAGAGATTTTCTTGCCCCTTAAGGGTGCTATTAATCTGGGTGCAAGTGCGTCCATTTCCATTTTAGTAGCTAATATAAAACTGTTGAAAAATCCCAAATAACTGGTACCGTATTTCCAGTTTATTGCAGTAATATGTTGATGCCAGGATTGCCCCACCAATTATTCCAGTTTGGCATTTTTTAACTCTTTCTCATATTATTACATAGTTTTGCAACTTGACAAGATTTATTTATGGCCTCTGGAGAGGTATATTACTTCTACTACTGCCAGAGCTAATGAATGCCTCAAGGAATTTGTCTTTATGTAGCAGAGTGATGCCTGGAGGACTTTTTGAGGCAACTGCCCTTTTGAAGGCATGGGGTACCTGAAGTTATATTATCCTGGTTATCTACATCTTCTAAAGCTGTGCTTTTCAACTATGGTGGTACATTAGAACCAACGGAGGATCTTGTATGAAGTACCAATGCCTGGGCCCCACCCCTGGTGACTCTAACTATCCTGGCATGAGACCTGGGCACTGGTAGCTTTTGAAAGCTCCCCAGGTGATTCTAGCAAGCTCCCCCCTTTTAAAACCTCCCCAGGTAATTCAGGAAGGGTTGAGAAGCACCGATTGAAACATGATGGCCCCTTCCTAGCATTGTGTAATTTGAGGAGATCCTTTTATCATGGGAGAAATCCCCCATCATGTAGCAGGCTAGGAGCTCTCATGAAGAAATAGTTGGAGCTGACGGCTTCACTGCAGATGGCCTCAATATGATGTCTGAGTGTGCTAACACTCAGATGTTCTGTTTTCGCCTAAGGGTCTAACTGTAACTTATTTATGTTTAACCTGACAACACTAAAACTCTGAAAACCAAATCGACTCCAGCAATGTATGTTACCCAAAGAAATGAATGTTTTTAGTTATTTCTCTTCCGTTACTATGGGAGTCAACCAATATTGAATGACTTCTGCTGATGTTCATAAGTAGATGTTTCAGCATTGTCATTCATTGATTCAAAATACTTGTTTTATCCTTTTGCATATCAGGCACCAGAACAGTCTTACAAGCCAACACATCGGTATCTTCATAACCAAAATTCACTGTGGAAATAGACAAATAATTTTTTTAGAGTTACCTTTGGTACCACAAAATCTTTGAGACAAATGCTTTAAAGTGTCATGTGATAGGCAATTGTATGGCTTTTCCAATCAAGGAAGTCTGACAGTTTTTACTCGCCCTGGACGGTAGACATTAGAAAACTGACAGTAATGACTCTAGAGTTTCTATATAATTACCAAGCTCCAGTGCAGTGGTTCTAAACGGTTAGTTCTCAAGGCACAGACTTCCAAACCAGAGAATTTTTGATAGTATTGGTGAAGGATGTAAAAGATAAAGAATGAATAAAAAAATAAGCACAGAATTATTTATAATGGAGAAAATTAGAGAAGTAAAAACACCGAACAGAAGGGATTAGTTAACTACCATGGCCTATCCATATGATGCAATGTTATAATATGGATTAAAAATTGTTAAAGACAATGGGATAGTGCTCACATCGTGTAGAGGAAAAGCTGCTAGAGACTGTCATACAGAGTGAAGTAAGTCAGAAGGAGGAAAACAGATATCGTATATTAACGCATATATGTGGAACCTAGAAAAATGGTACAGATGAACTGGTTTGCAAGGCAGAAATAGAGACACAGATGTAGAGAACAAACGTGTGGACACCAAGAGGGGAAAGCAGGGGTGCGGGTGGTGGTGGTGGGATGAATTGGGAGATTGGGATTGACATATATTCACTAATATGTATAAAATAGATAACTAATAAAAAAAAACCCAATAGCGATAGTGTGATGCTCTCTAAGTTGCACAGATATTCCCATTGACTCTGTTTTTCTCCATCCTCTGGACACTTAGGGGTGATGGCAAAGTCAAGGATACCAGCAGATTGTCTCTCTTGTTCTGGACTCTTACCCAGGCACAGGGTGTTTGAGGAGCTGCTTTTCCAAGGCCTGGGTTTCCAATTTATGGTGAATTTTTCCAAGCATGATGGTGGAATATCCTGGGCTAGACAATGTGGGTATGTAACTAAAAGATTTTCTTCCTAGCAATGACTTGGACCAAAGTCAACTGGAGAAGTGATAGGTCAGCAGTCAGTCCCTTACAGCTCTTCTACCTAATGGAAGTCATCATTTCCATTCACTACATCATTCTTTGCAGCACAGCACCCCTCTCAGATCCCTCCAAAACCTTGTCCCAGGGGGAAGCTCACTAGACCAAATGTACTTCCAGGGCTTGTTAGTGTTTTTCTCATTTGTGGTTTGTTTTTCTCATTCTAATGATATAACAGAAAGTAGTGGTTTTCAAAGTGTGGTTCCCTGGGTCCGCAGCATCAACATCACCAGGAATTTAAACTTTAAAACATGGTTACTAGTTAACTATAATGTCTTTCTTTCCTTTATAATAATATTTCTCACTCAATAATTTATAGAATTATCATAGCTCAAACGTCCATAGCGCTTATGTTTTATTGAACATTCTTCCATGTGTTTTCCAAATATTAACTCATTTCATCCTCATAATCACAATATGAAGTAGGTGGTGTTATTTCCCTATTTTATGGGGAAGAAAACTGGACACAGAGAAGATCAGTAACTCACCCAAAGTCGTGCAACTATAAAAAATGTTCATAGGAAAAATATTGGAAGCAAATATCCACTCTAAGCAGTGTGTTATTTCTGGTTATGGGAACTACAGATAGCTTTAAATTTCTTCCATGTACTTTTCTGTATTTTTCCAAAACAAATACACAGTACACTTGCTATCAGAAAAAACGTCAAAATATTGAAAAGAACTAAGGCAGAAGTCTCAGAGAAGACCTGGAGTAAGGGTAAGCCAGGACAGGAGAGAGGAGTTGTGATTTATAAAAAAACCTTCTCCCTCAGGTCCGGTCTTCCAGGATCCTGGCAGCTGCTGAGCAAGTGAGGAAATAGAGCCCCGCATGTAGGCGTGTGAACATCAGAAGTGGAAACCCAGGAAGGGCATGACATTGAGCAATCTGATCTTTCCAACACCTTAAAATGTTTCGAAACTTATTATCTTTGTGGGTAGGCAGTGGTAAAGTGCATTTTATCACAATCTGTTTAGGAGACATTCGATGGTGGAAAACTCAGCTCTCTGCATCCAAGGTATGAGGAAAATTTGACCATAAAATAACGCCCTGACTCATCTTTAATTAAGTGTGCCATGTGGGAAAGGAATTAGTGTCTCCTAGTGCATGGGAGGTATGGAGAAACAGCTGTAAGTTTTCAAAATGGCCCATTATTAGCAATCTGCACTGAATCGATCAGTACCCACAGCTCAGTTAGCCCTTAAACAAGCTGGACAACAGCTGAAGTAATTATTTGGGGTACATTATTGCTGTTGTAAAATATAATCAGTGTATTATTACAGCAAAAAGAGATGTTTTTTCTTAATTTCTCTCTTCACTGCACCTCTCCTCGACTGGATCTCCTTGCCAGGGCTCTGGAAGAATGATTTTTTGTTTCCTCCCCTACATTGGCAGGAGAGTCTCAGGCATATGAATGCAGCTAGACAAGACACATCTTGTAAAGGTTTTCCATTTTAATATCCCTTAATGACCAATAATGAATTCTTTATGGTTAATCTGCTGTTCTCATGAAAACAATCTAGATGGTTTAAAAAAATCAATCATTAATGAGCAGTAAGTGACAGCTCCCCAACAACACAGCTGTATTTTTGTAAAAGTGATTAAACATTGTCTGCATTCATAATTGCATGGTTACTGAGAATGTTGGGCACTAAGTCAAGCATTGTTGCTAATGATGACAGATTATGATGCTACACATGCTTTGGAGTTACGGGGCTAAATTTTCAAAGGCAGTCCCTGGAGCGGAATGCACATGGACCCACTAAGTATTCAATTTTCATGGACCATTACCAGGTTTGTGCATGGCATTTGGGATCTTTGCAGTTGAGGCTCTTTGGAAAATCTGGCCCATTATGACAGAAAGCATCTGTAATTAACAGTAACAGATCTCCCTCTGCCCAGTGTTGGTGAAAGGTATAAAATGTTCTGTGTGTGGTTTGATGGAGCCCAAAGCCCCTTTGATGAAGAGTCCCGAAGGCTGAAAGTAAGGCAAAGAGAATCTAGAGGGTTGTAATTCAGCCTCACATGTAGGTGTAAATATCAAGAGTTTTGCAGTGAGGTGAGAGAGTGGGCAAGTCATTCGGAAGGGGACTTGGTAATACCTTCATTGATTATTTGCCTCTCTCGTTTTGGCCTTAAAACTACTCACTAAACCTTGGGAATTCCTGGATTATCATTCACAGGTCTAAGTATTTAAAATCTGAGATTGTCCCATGGTCCATTGGGGATTGATAACTGCACTGAGGGATGAATTTCAATCATTTGAAGGCGTGGGCAGAGTGAGTCACCCAGTGATTGAGAACATCCCATCTGCTGCTCAGTCTGTCTTTACTCTGATTAGGTATGAAGTCATTCTATCTATGAAGCCATAAGTAATCACAGTTGATAAGGAAGACTGCAGGCTAAAAAGGAATTGATGAATTTGGGGATTCTTGGAAACATCTTGTATCTCTCTGGGATGTTGAGGGTCTGATGGATGGTTTGGTAGCGTTATGTCTTGTGCTGCTATTTACTTATTCCAGTTTGTATGGATATCTTCTCTTGACAATATCTTGGCCAAGAGAGCAGGGACCATGTGCATTATTCCTTTGGCTTCGTTATAGCACCTCAATCAGTGTTGCTTTTTCTGGATCAGCTAGCCCTTATCTGAGCAGAGGATTACAGATTGCAAAGCAGACTGTTACAAGTATGTTTATTTTAAATTTTATTAGAGTATAGTTGATTTATGATGTTGTGTTAGTTTCAGGTGTATAGCAAAGTGATTCAGTTATACATATACATACATTCATTCTTTTTCAGATTCGTTTTCAGGTTATTACAGAATATTGAGTAGAGTTCCCTGTGCTATACAGTAGGTCCTTGTTGCTTATATTTTATATATAATAGTGTATATATGTCATTCCCAAACTCCTAATTTATCCCTTGGATGGACCTAGAGATTATCATACCAAGTGAAGTAAGTCAGACAGAGAAAGACACGTATCATATAATATTGCTCATATGTGGAATATAATTTTTAAAAATGATACACATGAATGTGTTTACAAAACAGAAACAGACTCACAGATTTCAAAAACTAGCATGGTTTTAAGATGCCTGGGTTTCAAATGCTACTCTGTCACTCACTAGTGACATTCCAGACCTCTTGGGGCCTTACTTTTTCTCATCAGTAACATAGGAGGGATGGGTAGGTGCTTGTTAGGGTCATTGTGAGCAGTCAGCAAGATAAGTATTTGAAACTCTTAGAAAAGTGACTAGGATTTAGTATGTGCTTGATAAGTTAGTTGTTCCTGTTTTATCATTGTTAAGGCCACAGTTCTAGGTCCTGAATGAGTAAGTAGTACAGTTGAGGCTGGGATCTCTTTAGCAAATCTGGGTCATTCCTTGTAGATCTAAGGGAAATGAGGTCCTGCCCTCAGTCTACGTGTTAAGTGGCTGTAGCTGATGAGCAGTTACTTATATGTTATGGGCTGAACTGTGTTCGTCCTACACGTAAGCATATTGTAGAGAGAGGAGAGAAGGACACTAACTCCGCTGGACAGACCTGCCCAGAGGCATGACAGCTTTCATAGTCAGAGGGTCCCACAACCCTGGTCCCAGCATCTGAAATCATACCCAGAGCTGCTGTAGGGCCACATTCGAACTGGGATTGAAACATTAGTGGGGCAGAGCTTTCTGGAGCCTGTAATGACAACGGAGAGACCTGAAATGATGCTTGCTCTGACTTCTGCCAGGGACTTCTGTCCTCGTAAAGAGCCCTCCTGTTTGCAGCTCAGACTTCTGGTGCCTATGTCTGTGGGTAGGGGAACATTTTTCCCCCATGCCCTGTAATCAGCTTTATTATTTTTCTTCCATTGTTTGTTGTTTAATATATGAGGGTATAAGTGTACATACATTTGTTCCCCACCTCTTCTTGTCACGTAAATGTGGTATACTGTGCACAGTTTTTCACCTTGCTTTTGTTTACGTAACAGTATATTTTGGAGATGTCTTGTAGGAATATATGTATCAGTCTTTTCTATTCCTTTTTGCCATGTTTTCCACTGAGTGGATGTGCCATAGTCTAGTCAACTAGTCTTTCAATTGATGGGCATTTGGGTTGTGGTGGGGGGACATTTCTTGATTAAATAGCAGAGACTGGTTAGCACTTAAACATCCTATAGGCCACAGTACTTTGCCCCATCTCCTTTCTCTTCCTTGGGTTGTTTGATCTCTAACAAATTAGTGGGCCTACATCACAGGACAGTCAAAAATACATGCTGAATGAAGTTGAACCATGAAGAAAGAATGGGCTTTAGACTTGGTCTTAGTTCTCCTCACTTCTATCCCAGTACCCTTTGGATTCTTGATCTCTAACTGCAGAAATCTTAAAAATATGACAGAATTAAAACCAAAGGCAGAAATGTGTGGTGTTATAAAATTGTAAAGAATCGCGTGAGTGCTCAACATTTTTAAATGATTTTGAAAAATGAAACAATGGTGGGGGTGGGGCGGGGGGGGATTGTGTGGCTCCAGGGATTTAATGAAAAACTTGAACTTTTAGCTTTAATACTCAACTTTACTTTAATGGCCAATGTCTTCATTTGGCAAATGAAAACCATACTGGTTGTTACCCACTTCTCTTTGTGGATGGAGACTAGTATTGCTAAATTATTGGCAGATATTTTGTAAACATGAAACGCTAAAGGGTGATAGTAATTTGCATGGTAATGGCCAGGAACCAGGTCTTTGTATCCCACTGGCATAAGTGATTAACAAGAAGATTAGGCAGGACAGCCTGTGTTTGGGAGGCTTCACAGAAACTGGCAAATGCCAAGGTGTGCAAATGTCCTTTTCCTCTGATGAAGTAAGGTAACCTCAGACTGTATATTGTCACACATGAACATTATTGCACTGGATAGAACTTATGATTTGCTGCAACCCAATAGCAACTCTCCCCTTTGAGTAGCCCAGGCAATGCCCCCTGACCTCCAACTCCTGCCGCTGCCCTTCTTATTTATCCTGGTCTTTCCCACTTTTTGTCTTTATTTTTATTGTCCCCAAGCCAAGAACTGACTCTTTGTTGCACTCAGTCATAGCAAATCCTACACAGAGAACCCACCTTCAAACTCAGTTCAATCTAGTGCTCCCTCCTCTAGTGTGGCATTGAGACTGGTATAACTGGCAATGGGACCTTGGGGCAGTTTCCTTAACCTCTCTGAGGCTCAGCCTCATGATCTGTAAACCAGGAAGTGTGATAGTTACTGCTCAGGATTATTATGAGGATTAAATGAGATAATGTAAGCAATTAATGGGCAGTAAATTTAGGTCCACTCTAAGATGCTCTCTTTGACTCCTCTGCCTTTCAACGACACCTCCCTTGTTAGAATTCCTGTTACATTTATGAGACTTCAGTCTGTGACACACACCTTGATGCCTGAACAAGAATGGTTTTGCATTGTCCTTTTGTGTTGTGTGTATAAAAAACCCACATCCCATGTCTTTCAGGTTGCCTTCTAGGGAGCAGAGGCTAACTTTTAATTGAGCATCTACTGAAGGTCTAAATAAAACTTAGAACCAGATTTTTAGAGCTAGAAGGGAATGTAGGGATGTGTCATGTTGTATTTCCAGGATGGTCACCACAATAACTCCCATCTGTCATGCTCTTCTACAGTATGAACTTGCTATGTCTCCCATCCAGAGGTGAAGTCTCATTCTCCTCCTTTGACTCTAAGCAAACTGGTAACCATTTCAACCAGTAGAATAAGTGGAAGGGACACTATGTGACTTCCAAGATTAGGTCATACAATGTCATGCAGCTTCTCCCTGGTTGAACAGGATCGTTACACTTTGGAGTTCCCTGTCTCTTGTGAGAAGTTCAGCTTTCCCGAGACTGCCATGCTGTGAGGAAGCCCAGGCCGCAGGGAGAGGCAACCAGACAAGTAAATGAAGATGCAATCTTGAAAGTGGATCTTCCAGCCCTCACTGTTCTAGCCCCAGCCATTTGGGTCCCCTTATGGAAGTCCCAGATATCATGGGGTAGGGAAGAGCTTTCCCACTGTGTTCTTTCCAAATTCCCGACCCATAGAACCCATAAGCACAGTAACATAGTTGCTGTTTTACGCTACTGAATTTAGGGTAGTTTGTTATGCAGCAAAGATAATTGGAACAAGGGATGGCAATTTGACTGTCATATTTTGGAAATCTCCTTAGGCCAGAGAATGTAAATAAATCATCTTATTTAAATACAGACTTAGTGATAGAATCATTCTTAAGCACTGGCTGTCAGGCCTGCATCTCCATGCACTATTTATTACATCGTGTACCCTCCTAGCTCTGGATGTCAGCTTATCATGTTTGCATAGTCAAAACTTGACTTCAGGCCTCTATTCTCACACATTCTAAGAAGCACTCTGCTCACATAGGAAGCCATGAGGAAATGAATTACATTATAAGCCTAGCAGATAAGATTTAGTTGCAGGCTTTAGGTAGGGAGGGACATTGGGAGCTCCTAGGAAAGGAACAGAGGTGAAGAAATGGAAATGGAGAGGAGGGGAGACCCTTTGCTGAGGCTGGAGCCTTGCAGGGGAGGGAGTGGGAAGTGGCACAGCAGGGTGAAAATCACAAGGCCCTGGTGGAAAAAGACGGTTGAAATTGTTTCAACTCTGTTGAGACCAACAGCTGTGTGCTGACGAGAAGAAGGTTGATGAGCAGCTCTAGCCAATCTCTTACTGTCTACAGATCAAGGGGAGTGTGGGGCGTGGCATATGGAGTAAGAAGGAGCAACGGAGTCGGCCTGAGAGGAGAGAGAAGGCTGCAGGAGGGAGGGGGAGAGACTTGGGCAGTCTGCGGAGCTCTGCTGAGGAGAGAGGTGGGGAACTGAGCAAAGAAGCAGGGGAACAGTTGGCCCTAAGTATCCAAAAAAAAAAAAAAAGGAAAAATTAGAGACAGTGGGAGACGATGAGGGGACTACAATAAAAGCACGAACAAAAAGTTCAAAGAGAACACTTGAGATAGAAGTTAAAGCAGGAAAGAGCGTCTGGAAGAGATGGGGAAAATGGAGACTGAAACATATTTTGAATGAAAATAGTGAGTCCATTTTTGATGAAAGAAAATAGTTTGATGAGAGTTTAAGTGGCGTGATGTGTGTTGAATTACCTGCTTACAAAGAAGGCCATATTGTATCTAAGATGTTCCCAAAAGTGAAATTTAAGATGCCATTTTATTATAAGAGAAATTATACATATATAAACTTAAAAAATGGATGTCCTTGGAATTGGATTTTCTTGGATTACTAAGGGAGAGAAATAGCATTAAGGAGTAAAACCTGTGATTATAACAAAGCGATTAAAATTCAATAAGAGAGTGTTCATTGTTTAACCAATACCTGTATTTGAGACCAAAGAGGACAAGAAATACAAGGAGGTAATTTATCTAGCTCATACTCTGGAGTTCTTTCAGATACCTAGAGACCTTCTTGCACTTATACTTTGACTTATTAGTACCTTAAGACTGAGATCTTGATGAAGAAGATGAAGATAATGACACTGATGATGCTGGTAGTAGTGGTGGTGATGGTGGGGGTAAGAATGATGATGCTTCCTATATGCTAGGCACTGTCCTAAACGCTTTACTTATATTAACTACTATAATCTCCCAGCAATCATTTGGGGGTCACTTAAATGCCTTTGGTTATGTCCATTTTATGGATGAGGATACTGAGGCACACTTCTCTTTTTTTCACTTCCTCATATCCATTTCTATTTCTGTCTAAGTAATGGGGAAGGATTAGAAAGAAAACCTAAAGCATGGTAAACAAGTAATAAAAAGCAGCTTTTTGCAAGGTCTTGGTCATCCTAAGAACCTCCTCAGCCCCACTCACTGAGGCTCTGCTCAGGAGTGAACCTCATGTCTCTAGGTCCCACACTGCTAGAATATTTGCTTATTAATGAAATGATTGGTATGATTAATAGAGTGGTTATTATTTCAGATTATGGGGGAGCAGACATTATAAGGCCACCTAAGGATGGGGTTTTATTCTTTAGTGGCTGTCTGATATAAAGGAAAGAATAGGAACTCCGGAGTTGGACAGGGCTCTGAATTTGAATCTTGGCTCCACTTCTTACTATTTGTTTGACTTTGGACAATTTATTTATCATTGTTTTATTCACTTGTAAAATGGGGCTAATACCATCCATTTTGCAGGGTCACAGTGAAATTAAGTGAAATGAGAGATTTAAAGTGCCTAAGAAAGTGCTTGAGAATTAGCTGAGGTTCAAATTTATTACTTCTGCTTTTTTATGGAACTGATAATCAGTGGTTGCAGATATTTGATAATAATCAAATCAAATGTTGATACGGGCTTTATAGGTGAGGCTGAAAACTTTGTATTTTCATGTGCACATGGATTATGTATCTTCATTATGAAATGACCACTGAATTGGAAGATAATTGAGATTTAGGCAAATGAGAAAAAAATGCTTAAAAGAGAAAACTGCAACTTTTTTTTTTTTTTAATGCTATTCTTGTCTGCTTACATTCTTTTTTTTATGTATGTATGTATGTATGTATGTATGGCTGTGTTGGGTCTTCGTTTCTGTGCGAGGGCTCTCTCTAGTTGTGGCAAGCGGGGGCCACTCTTCATAGCGGTGCGGGGACCACTCTTCATTGCGGTGCGCGGGCCTCTCATTGCCAAGCACAGGCTCCAGACGCGCAGGCTCAGTAATTGTGGATCACGGGCCGAGTTGCTCCGCGGCATGTGGGATCCTCCCAGACCAGGGCTTGAACCCGCATCCCCTGCATTGGCAGGCAGATTCTCGACCACTGCGCCACCAGGGAAGCCCTGCAACTATCGTTTAATGTCAAGAACCCATCTGTGGTAGACAGAATAATGACTCCTCATATGTGTCCACATCATAATCCCTGGAATCGGTGGATGTGTTACCTTATGTGGCAAAAGGAACTGTGCAGATGGGATTAAGTTAACGTCCTTGAGATGCGAGATTATCCTGGACTATCTGAATGGGCCCAATATAATCACATGGGTCTTAAAAATCAGAGAACCTTTCCAACGGCGGTCAGAAAAGAGATGTGATGGTAGAAGATGATCAGAGAGATGCAACATTACTGGCTCTGAAGATGGAGGAAGGAGCTATGAGCCAAGGAATGTGGGGAGCCCCTAGAAGATGGAAAAGGCAAGGAGATATATTCTCCCCTAGAGTGTCCAGAAGGGAACACATCCCTGCTGACACATTGATTTTAGTGCATTGAGATCCATGTTGGACTTGCGATCTACAGAATTGTAAGGTAATAAGTTTGTGTATGTACTAGTGGTGTAGCTGCCTTTGTTCACATGATCCCTGTTGGGAATAGCCTTAGTTCTGGCAATCTCTTAGCCTTAATGACCAAAGCCTCCCTTTTAGTAGAGTCCTTTCGAAGGCATGTTATGTTAGCCTCTTTTTGGAGTGTCTTAACATTGACCTTATTTTTCTGTGGCCTGCTCCCTCTGTGAACCATTCACAATCATGTGTGCACCACAGGACTGCCTGCTTGGTCAGAGTTGCTTTGAACAGAAGAGGTTGCTTGGCCCAGTCTGGGCCAACAAGAGTCTCTTTCCCAGGAGTTTGGATTGGGTTGAGGGAGAGGTTAGTGTCAGCCTCTGCGTGTGGCTTGAACTGACATGGTGTAAGCTTGAGGGCTGCGTGGTGGCCATAGGCATGGAGAAGGTAAAAATTAGGTCTGTAGGGAGAGGAGCCTGAGGCTGATGGACAGAGCAGAGCAGAGATGAGGGTCTGAGAGGAAGACCAGGAAGATGGTGGCCATGTTCTGGCTGGTTTTTAGTCAACACTTTAACCCCTGCTGGGCCCAGGTGTATCCCTGCCCCAGATTCTATAAGATAACATTGTACCATTATAAAAATGTCCTTTTTTTCAAAAACCTTATTAAGAGGTTTTCTGTTACCTGCAGACAAACGAGCCTTCACTGAAACACCTACTGTGATGAAGATGAATCAAGAGAATGGGATGTTTTCATTAATGTCGCTTTGGGTCTTCATTTGTGCTTTATTCTCAGGAGGCCTATAGAAAAGATTCAGAGCAATCTGATTATTCTGTAGGCCAGAGAGCATTTTGTACTTCTACAACTGTAGAAGAGCTGGAGCTCATGGCAGCGCCTGCCTTGTGGGGATGGAATAGAATAGAATGCTTCTTTAGGCTCTGCCCAAACGCATCTGATTCTCACTTTCAAAATTAATGTTGGCAGAGCGCTACTTTTTTTAACTTTTTATTTTATATTGGAGTATAGTTGATTAACAATGTTATGATAGTTTCAGGTGTATGGCCAAGTGATTCAGTTATACATATACATGTATCTATGCTTTTTCAAATTCTTTTCCCATTTAGGTTGTTACATAATATTGCGCAGAGTTCCCTGTACTATACAGTAGGTCCTTGTTTCTTATCCATTTAAAATATAGCAGTGTGTACATGTCAATCCCAAACTCCCTAACTATCCCTCTCCCCCTCCCTTCCCCCCCCCACCCCCCTCCCAGTAACCATAAGTTTCTTCTCTAAGTCTGTGACCTAAATGTCCATCGACAGAGGAATGGATAAAGAAGATGTGGTACATATATACAGTGGAATATTACTCAGCCATAATAATGCCATTTGCAGCAACATGATGGACCTAGAGATTGTCATACTGAGTGAAGTAAGTCAAACAGAGAAAGAGAAATGTCGTATGATATCGATTATATGCAGAATCTAAAAAGAAATGATACAAATGAACTTACGTACAAGGCAGAGGGGTATTTTTAAATCAGGATTTTGCAATTCCAGCTGACATTTCTGCAGAAAACTTAAATATACAAACATAGTGCCTTGAGGACCAAACCTTACTTAATGCTTTTCTAGTTATTTAATTTTGAGACTATGCCTGGTAGAAATTATGGTTTCTTGGAGGAGAACTTGCAGCCATTAATGGTAGTTTCCTAATTATCATTAACTCATAGAATTTAAAAAGCAACCATAAAAATCATGTTATTCAACTATTTTATTATGCAGACAAGAAATATGCACAGAAAGGTTAAATGGCTTATTTTATGGTCTTGACTGGGTCTGTATGTGTATCTATATGCAGAATTACCAAGCCCATAATTATTTAGAGAATGAATTATCAGAGAACACAGAAATCTTTGGACTGAAATATTTCTATGAATATCAAGTAGTTTTCTATAATGCATAGAAAATATTACCTTTTTTTAAATAAATTGAAATTATTTCTGTAAGCCCAGAGAAATACAATTTCTTTGATAGATTGGATGTTATTAACAAGGAGTCAGCCCTAAAGATAAATTATCCATGCATTTATTCATCTTCACAGTCCTTCCTTCCTCTCTCCCTCCTTCCCGCCTTCCCTCCCTCCCTCCTTCCCTCCCTCCCTTCCTCCCTCCCTCCCTTCCTTCCTTCCCTCCGATTATTATTTATAGAGTACCTACCATATAACTAACAATTTCTACAACCTGGAGATGCAGTAGTAAAGTAGTATGCCCTCATAGAGTCCTCCTCTTGTGGGGACCTTACCTTTGTGGAGCTTACGTTTGAGTTGGGAGAACAGAAAATAAACATATAAATAAATGTGTAAGATAATTTTCAATAATGACAAAGTGCTATGAAGAAAAAAAAGTAGTAATGTGATAGAGAATAATAGGCAGGCGTAACATAGGCTATGATTTCTTAGAGTGAGGAGGTAACTTTTAGCTGATCTAGTTATCCATCTATCATCTATCTACCGTATCTTCTTTCATTACATAAGACAACTTGATGATTACTATTTAATATCAGAATACAGAGATTAAGTCACTTTCCCTAATCACAGAGTTCATGATTTTAAATCTAGTTTTATTTCCATTGCTTCTACTGCCACCTCAAAAGAGTATTGGATTTGGAACCTGTTCTCAAAGAATTCGTATTCAAGTTGGAGAGAGAAAACACAAATATTATAGGATAATATTTCAAAGTACCAGTTGGTTTCTGCCCTTCTCCACAGTCTTCACAGAATCCCTTAACTGTATCCCAAAGACTTCTCCTATGGCCCCCACTCTCTCCCCTGGAGCCCCCCAACAGAGACATGAGACAAACCAGAAAAAAACCCTGGAAAAATTAGACCATTTGTTTGGGTAGCTGCTGGTCAGTGTAAGGGGAAAATTCAGATGCACATTTTAGTGTTCATTTTCCCTGATCTGAGTCTAGACTGTAAAACTTCAACTGTTACAGAAGCAAACACCCTCTCTCACCAGTTCCAGCCGGCTGTGAGGACACTTAGTCACCACTGACTTACTGGTTTCATTGCTAGACCTTGAATATCACCAATCACCAGGAGTCATCTCCTCTCATCCAGTATGGAGTCCTGGTTGTCTGTATGAAAAGGTCTGTCCAGATCTGACCTATTTTATCTGCTACCCCAGGCGCATGCAAACTCCATGGATGGGAGGGTGGAGAGATGATGGTGACATGAAGGGGAAGTTTCAATTCTGACAAAGAAGGTGCTACATAATCTCCGAAATCACTTGTGTTGTGTATGGCCATATTGGTTATCTGTTGCCACAATAATGCCTCATAACAAACCACTCCACATATCAGGGGCTTAAAACATAAGCATTTACTTAGTCTGTGAGTTGGTGAGATAGTCTGGGCTTGGCTGAGTTCTTCTGGTCTCAGCTAAGCTCATTCCTATGTCTGGTGTTGGGCTTTTGGCTGACCTAAGATAGCTCCTGCTGGCTTGACTGGGGCCACTCAGAAATTCACATGTCCGTCATCCATTAGGCCAGCCTATGCTTATTCTCATGGCAATTGTCGAAGAGTGAGAGCAGTCAAGACCAATTAGGCAAGGGCTTTTTAATCAAGCGTCTTATTGTCCAAACAAGTCTCATGACCAAGATCAGAGTCATATGGAAGGGAACTGCGTATTTGCAAGGCAGAGAACATGGATTTAAGGAAAGGGGAAGAAATTGGGACCATTAATGCAATCTGTAACCCCACGGGTTACACACAGTTGGAGTGTTAAGGGTTACCTACTTACCAAATACTCTGGGCATAGTTTAAAGGGTAGATTGGAGTGGAGAGAAACTGGATGCAGGGAGCATGGACAGCAATGTGTCCAGGGGAACAAGAGCAATGCCCGAATCTGGGGTGACTTGGAAAATGGAAGTGGAATGGTGAGAGATATTGCCCAGCTTGGCTATGCCATGCCTGAAGGCATGCAAAGGACATGAAGGAAGCAAGGTGGACCCTGAAGTCAGTGATCTGGAGGGTGGTAGTGACCATCACAGGCAGGGAACCCACTCCTGCCTAGCAGATGAGGGTCTAGAGATAACCTGTGAAAGAGGAGGGAAGATCGGTGACATGAGTAGATCAGGTATGTGGGAGACAAAGCAGCAGAAAAGCAACATGGTGGGAGGGTCGTCTGATTAGACCTACAGGCAGCTGGGAGGATAATGGCTGTGCATCCTGGTGAGGCCAGAAGCTTGGGGGAGGCGGGGTTTGAAGCTCATGGACAATAATTTTGATTCACCATGCTGGAGAATTGGGAGTTTTCCCAGGGCTCTTAGGAGGGTGTGTGTGTCTTGCTGGGTTACCCTGCAGCGCTCTCAAGACACATTATCTAAAGCGTTATGCCTGAGGAGACCTCCATGTAGGTGGGGGTATTTTCATGTGCCCAGCCCAGGACTCCCTGCTTCCCCACGGTTGCCAGGCCCTGCTGCAGCTCTAATCAATTTCATTGGTTTCACTTTTGTCCCTCCTGTTCCCCAGCTCACGTTCGGGTGCTTGAATATCTCTTTCTTGTATCCTGTCTAGTTCAATAAGCAATTGTAAAACCGGGCAATCAGGAAGAAGCCAAGCATTCTAAATCTTATTTTTCTGTTTTTCCAATAAAAAGGTCTTTTCAAGACACCCAAAGTGGAAAGTATTTTGAATTGCTCTCTTTGGCTGTTTTTGAATTCCTCAGGATCACTGTTGATAACTTTCAGAATTTCTGGGCCACAGCACTAGGCTTAAAATAGTTTGAAGGCTTCTGGGGCAACCACCTGATATCAGAAGTGATTTGTCACCCATGTTAAGGACGAATCAGATGTCATGTTATACAAGGTTAATGAGTAACAACTGTTTCATGGCTTGAGCAAGGCCCAGGCTGACTACCCTACTGTCTCCCTGCTCCAGAGAGAGCCGCAGCATTGTAGGTAAAATAGAAGTTATTAAATACCGACATTATTTTTTCTAGGTCTTAGATCCGCCCCATCTATCTTTGTCTCCTTTGTCCTTGTGAGGCAGCTCCTGCCATTTGAAGTCAGCTGAGTCTCTGTGAAAGGCCAAGTTGTCTCCGCATTGTCAAGGAGACCAGAAAATAGAACCTGGATAGCAAAACAAATTCTTTGTGAGAGTAGGTGATGCTTGAATGTGGAAAATCTGAAAGCACGTAGATTTCCTGCTTCTTCCTGGAGCTGACCTCTGCTGGGGTTTTGTGAGGGGCTGTCTCAATCTAACATTAAGCAGCCATTGTGTAATCACCAGTCATGAAATAGCTGTTGTTCTATGCCTGTATTTCACAAAGTGTGGTCTCTGGGCCTGAAGCATCAGATTCACTCGTAAAAATATCTCTGGGTCTGGGTCCTCGGAATCTGCATTTTTTTAAAAACATGCGTCCCAGGTAATCTCATACTCCCTGATGGATAAGAATCCACTGTCCTAGGGGGTAAGTGTACATTTATTTGTTATTATTTGTATGCTTCAAGAAAACATATAGCAGCAGCAGCAAATTAAAAATAGGATTCTTGCTTGTGGCTATGTCAAACAATCTAAGCTGACTTCTGGCTTTATGGCGTTTTCTCACAGCCCCTTATCATTCCATCGTTGGTTGAGTCAGTTGGGTGTGGTGGAGATGACTGGTTATGCACTGACAATTCGTGCTCTCCCCTCCTTGCGACACAGAGCTGTTCCTGGGAAGTGGCCGCCCAGCCACGGACACCTTGGCTCACTTGACTCCAAAAGTGGCCTGTGACTAGTTCTCCCAGTGGAAAGGAGCTAAAATGATGTGTGTCACATCATCCCCTTTGGCCTGGGTGCAGAGGGTCTGAGGCCCAAATAAGGGATGAAAGGAGCCTGGGCCCCTGGATTACCATGTGCCAGGAGTACCTGCTTTGGACTTTTGCCTCAGTGAAAAGTGAGCTTTTATAGTGTTGAGCTACTGAGATTTTGAGGTACCAACAGCGTTTGTTACCGCAGGTAAATCATAGAGTTTGGCCTATTAGGTCGTTCTGGGGAAGAACTATGTTCTTTCTTAGCGCAGATTTAAGATATGCACGGGTTTCTCAAACACGCCTAGTCCTCTTCTGAAAAGTAGCGCTAGTCTTCGAATTAGGAAAGTGGGTCCAAGTCCCAGTTCTGCCACTTACTGCCTGTGTAATTTTAGACAAATCACTCAATGACTTGAGCCTCAGCTTCTTCCATTATTTAGTGAGAATAATAATACGGTATTACTTGCCTCTCAAGATGTGTGTGAAGGTCACGCATTTGCTTGTGAATACATGTTGTAAACTTGAAGTGCTATTATACAAATGGGAGAGATGACTTGGTTCTTTTCTTACAGACCTGGAGGGAAATGCTATTTTCTACCTTCAATATTTTCGATAGCTTCCCAAGTCTCGATTTTTTTTTCCCCCTTTAGAAAATGAGGATACTAAAATTGACTTGCATTATTGTGAGGATAAAATGAGATAATATATGTGATGGTGTCCAGCACAAGACCAAGCATATTGCTGGAACTCAGAAAAGTGTTAGTTCCCTTTCCTGCAGCACTGTGTGCTTGATGGGTGTAATTCAGGGAGAGTCCATGTAGGCTGATGATAAAATGAACTGAGTTCTCCTGTTGCTTGTATTTTACTCACCTCTGTCAACATGTGAGATGATTTTCACTGTATCATCGCTCCCGTTCTTCCCCGTGCTTGATGATGGCAGGAAAGATGGCCACGGATGAGCTTTGTGCCTGTGTGTAAGCGTTGCCTCCTTCCATTTCTTCTCCTACAAAGATGGAAACTCTAGTCATGGTGAGTCTGATGGAGAACTTACTGAAGCCCCTGGCCAGCCTGACCCTGACAGTCAGACCCTCGTTTTCCTAATGCTTCCTCACCTGCTGTCCTTTTCTGTTCCCGGTTTCATCTTCACTTGGTTTCTTCTTTCCCCTGGAGTCCTCTTGCTAATTTACTTGATTAGAAATTCAAGACACAGAAAACTGGTTCTAAAATAATATTTTGTAAGTGTAATGATAATTCCTGCAGTTTTTTTGTCTACTATGCTACCGTTTTTCAAAGTACTTTCACCTGAGTTATTTTGTTTTCTCACTCTTGGTTTTCACAGACTCACAGCTATGAAAGACTCACAGTTCTTTTGCTTATCTTAGGTGCATTTATTGGGCATAATACCATGTAAGGCTTCTGAGAGGATGGGGTGGAGGGTAGAGGAGACAGAGAGCTAATATTTATCAATTATGCATTTTTTGCCAAGTTAGTTTTAATAGAAGGTAGCTAATTTCATTCTCTCAATAATTTTTCCGAAGTATCCCAAGTGCCTAGCCCAATTCTTGTGGGTGTTTAAAGTTCTATCAACTGTAAAATTCCATAGGGAGCTTAAAAAACTCATCCAAAGTCAAAAGCTACTTGGTGTTGGAGGTGAGGTATAAGTTCTGGTCTCTTTGCTCCCATAGCCCATGCTCTTTTCTTGGTGTTAATGTCTCTGGAATATGGATCAAGGGACATAAGTAATTGCTGTACAAACAGTCGCGTGTCCAGTTATTTGGGGAGCAAAGACACAAACATGTGAGTAAGGCAAGAGATTCCTTCTCTCATCCTCCTTCCTCTCCTTTCCTCCTGCTACATTTATTATCCATTATGTGGCACCCAGTATTCCAGGCTCTGGGCTACAGCATCCCCCATCTTGTAGCTATCAGTCTAACAGGCAAGACAAATTGGTAAACAGCTAGACAAATAATCTAATGTGCAGTAATGATAACTGCTAAGAAGGACAGTAAAGCAGGGCAAGAGGTAAACAGCAACAGAGCTTATATATTGGATGGGGTGGTCAGGGAAGGTGACAGTTGTGTAGGTGACACCTGAGTTGGTGACATCTGAGTGGAGACTTGAATGAAGAGAAAGCTTGCAAGGAGGTGGGGTGGGGAAGGGAACAACACATGTGAGACCCAAGGCGGGAGCTGGCTTAGTGTTTTGTGAGTTCAGAGTGCGTCTGGGTTGGAGAAAACCCAGGAGGGTTTTGGGCATGAAGCTGGAAAGTTCAGGAGAGACTTGTGGGTGGACTGTGAAGACTTAAGATTTTGTTCTGAGTGAAGTTAGAAGCCATTAGAGAATTTTGATCAGAGAAGTGATAGGATCTGACTTAACATTTAAAGAGAATCATGGTAGATATTGTGTGTAGATTAGATTTTAGGGGGCAAGGAGCCCAGTTCAGAGTCTATTGCATTTGCCCACACATGAGAAAACCCAACATGAATGGTATTGAAAACAAATACTTCAACACTTCATTCTTTCATTTTGTTCTTATCTTTGGATTTTTAATTTCCATTCTTTGTAATTCTCTTTAAATTTCATATATTCTTCCTATGTTCAAGGTACTGTGAAAGTTGCCTTTCGTGTCTTTATCCCTTTCTTTAAACCTTTTCCTACCATCTAGATTTTTTTTCTAAACCAAATTACAGGTTGTTCAACTTATCTCAACAGAGGTAGAAAGAAATCAATTGCTTTGGTTTTTTGATAACACTAATCTAGCTGCAGACCTGAAACGAAATGAACTGACATGAGACTGATGGCAGGCCAGCCCGCCTTCAGCGACAACACACTTTCTCAATGACAGCAGGCTAACTCTGGAAACAGTTGGGACAAAGGCCTGAGTTTGTAATCAGCTTCAAACTTGGATTCTTCCATTTGGGTAGCATTTGCTGTTTTCCCACTGAAGAGGGTGATTGAATGGAGACGATTATACATCACATGCCACTGAGAGCTATTAATATAGGTAGAATAATTGAGCAAGTGTCCTTGCTGGAAAATGTAACTACTTTACACATCACTGTAAAATGTTTTCCAGGCTATACTGGCATCCCTTCAGCCATGAAAACATTCAGATGTTAGAAAAAAAAAAAGATGCTTCCTGAACACTTAACCATAAAAGTAAATGATATTGCTTTAGACTGCTTTGTTAACACTCCAGCCATCTACACATGGAAGTTATTACATACCCTGTGTTTGTTTAAATGTTGGTGTTGCCATGCCAGCTCTGTTGTTTGTTAGTATAATGCTTACTTCTGTGTAAATGAGTGAACAGCCCAATACCCTTCAACATCTTTTTTTTGGAAACATTCCTCCGCTAAAGAACGAGTCTCTCCTAAATACATTATGATGATTTTATGTCTTCTCTCTAATTTACAATATTCTTGGGTTTTGAAGCTGGATTATGTTCATGTATAATTACTCTCACATTGCTACGAGGGGCCGAATTGCGGGAATGATAGAGCATCCGAAGGCTGGATCTGGGAAGAGTTTTAAGCAGGTCAGCTGCCTTTGCTCATGCTGTTTCCCAATACAGATGGCATTTTCTATCAGCATGTACTTGTCTAAATCCTCTTGCTTAAAGGTCAAGCTTAAATCTCACTTCCTGGAAGAAGTTGTACTTGAGTCATTTAGCACATGTAATCACTCTCCTTTCTCAGAGAAAAGGGACAAGAATGGATATTTTCTTAGCAACTCCTGTGTTGGATCATCACCTATCTCATCTAATATTTACACAAAGACTCCATGAAATAGGTTTTATTATCTTGGTTTGGCAAAGGGAAATGAACTGACGTATCCACGGTCACATAGCTAGGAGGTAGGACAGCCAGGATGTGAATTCAGGTCTGTCTGACAGTAAAACTCTTTCTACCATGCTGTATGACTTCTTAGAACTTTCAAGGTGTTTAGAGCAAGGTACACATTCCTTAGCACTGCCTTAGATACTGTTGCTTGGTATTTGCAATTGTCTCATGTGTGGGTTTTCTACTCCCAGCAATGGTTGAATGCCTTTGAAAGCAGTTCCTAGAAACACAAAGAAGACGTGTCCTCCACCTCATAGCAGTTTGGCACAGAGTTACAGACATGAAGTGAAAGGTATTTCCTAACCCATTATAGGGAGTCCGATGGAAGTCTACAGAGGATACTGAGGGAGACACAAAGGATGGAGTGGTCTCTTTCTTCTACCTGTGGACGGTGGGGTAAGGGTGGGTGGGAACAGAAAAGATTTTGTAGAGAGATGATACTTTAGTTCTTCAGATGAGCAGGTATTTGTCAGGAACCAGGACGACATGGTTCAGGGGAAGGGGAACTGAGGAGAGGCTCAAAGGATAAAACATCCCAGGCAACAAGAAGGCACTGGGCCAGGAACCACAGCCAGGTGTGTGTGCTGCAGAGTGGTAAACAGCTCAGTATGATTGGATCACACACTGAGAGGGCAGGGCAAGGGGGACATCCGGACAAGAGGCTAGAGGGAGAGGAGGGCAGGGGCCAGGACGTGAGTTTCTTGAATACTTACCGAGTTTGAATTTTATTCATTGTTTCTTATGCCACTGAAAGATTTTAAGCAGGGGTACAGTTTAATCCAACACAGAACTTTGTTTTGTATATGTATGTGGTAGGGGAATTGTTTGAAAGGTACTTAAATAGTAGACAGGAGGGCAGTTAGGAGACTATTGCAGTTATCCTGGCAGGAGGTGACGAGGACCTGGATTAGTGAGGTGCCATGAGGTAGGAGGATAGTCATGGAGACACAGGCAGTCTAGCTTTCTTCTGTGGACTGCCTGGAATGCTTCTTGCGGGCAGGGGTCATCTCATACTCTGTTGGCCTTTATAGTACAATCCCAAACACGTGGACTCCCCATTTCTTACGCCTGCAGTGCTAAGAGCTGCATTTGCTGTAAAATAATGAATCAGAGTGGAGATGACCGCAAAGCATGACAGTCCTTTAGTATTTGAACTTCCCCAAGACAGGGAGTGAAACTTAGCCCTCCTTTCTGCAGTGTCCCCATGTGGGCAAAATTACCATCATCATTAGCTGGTATTAGAAGCAGTGAATCTTAGATGAAAATAACTTTAGAATTAAAAATAACTTTTTCAGAAAAGCCAGGAGGAAAAATCAGAATGATTACCAAACTAATTTTTCTAGCAGGACTCTGGCTATTTATATTCCCATATAAGTGAAACTGAATTATATGAACGAGTGTTAAAGCAGTTTAAGTGTTTCAAGTTCTTAATTGTGTGTCCTTGAAGCCTATCATATTTGTGGTGGGTAGCTGTAAATCTGTGTTGACAGGTGTAAATTTACACTAATAAATTAATAACACAAGTAAGAAAGCGAACCCCAGCTCCTAGGATTCTGGGTTAGCTATAGAACTAACAGTATCAAGAAAACACAGATCCAATGTCACAGATCCAATCCAATCAATTCCGATTGATTTTTCCTCTTGATTAGACTAAGATGTGTACAGATGAAATTATAACACTTGGTATTTTTCTCACCTGTGTTTTTCACTTATTAAGCTTATTCATCACACTTCTCTACCATTTCTACATCTAGAGGTCTGCTTTAAAGGTGAACCAAAAAAATTAAATACACAGCATCTCTAATGAAGGCTCTGGCAGAGTTTTCCATTCTCTCTATGTGCTGTGACACTGTGAACCTCAGCAAGCTGTTTATCTTCCACGTTCCAATTTCTAGGTTTCTTCTCAAGATCTGTGACAGCTCAGTAAGTGAATGTTTTCTTGTTTTGCGTCCTCTGTACTTCATCTCGAATCTCCTTAAAAAGGGGGGATTCTGTCTTGTCATCTTTGATCATCTTCAGTTCCTAATAAAATGTCTTGGCACCTAACAGGTGTCATTTAATCTATGCTAGATGAATAAGGACAAATGTCTGTCCTTCTGGTACAGGGAATATTGTTCTTTGGTGTGAGATTGGGTGAAAGAAGGAGATACTAGTAAACTAAATTGATAGAAATCATTGAGAAAGTAGGAAAACACCTGGCATGGCACATGATACGTTCAATTTTATGTAGGCTGAGTTCACCAGAAGCATCACCTTAAATGAAACCATTTTGGTGGATCTTTCTTTTTTCTTTTTTTAACAAGAGAACAAATCCATACTTTTATTTATTGACTTTTCAGTAAGTTTAAGTCCTTGAAGGGTACAGCATCACTTGAATTCTGTGTCCAATGGCCTTAGCAGGAAGGTTGCTTCAGAATTTGGCACGAACCATGCCACTGTTTCCATGAATGCAAGTTACATTTCTCCAGATTACTCTGGTTTTGTTCGATTTTCCACCAGGAGTTACTGTGTTGTTCTTTGCTTTGTGCACATAAGCACACCTCTGGCCTACATAGAATTCAGTTTCATCTCAAGCGTAAACACCTTCAATTTTAAGAAGAGCTGTGTGTTCCCTCAGGTTCCGGGGACCGCACTTACAGCCAGCAAAAATGGCCTTGGACCACAGCCTTCCAGACGTATTTGTCGGTTTAGAAGTCCTGCGCCCAGTAGGCCTGCACGGGCTCCAAGACGGCCGAGAGAGCCTTTTTGGTGTGATCTTCAGGATTTTTGACCTCTTAAGCTCTGAACCATGAACAATTATTTTTTAACAGTAATATCCACTTAAAAATTCAGACTTAGAAAAACAAGTCTTCAGGAACTTCTTTCTGAAAAAGTGAAACGCTACAAAATCTTAATCATGTGTACAGATAGCTAAACCCTGAAGGCCTGCAAGCACAGCTCGAGCGGTTATATTGTTAGCTCTGCCTCTGGTGGGGGGAGTTGAGCTAGGTGGGACACCAGTCACCCCCATGGTCACCTGGGCTGCTCTGCCTCTTCAAAGTGACTAGGCAAGACTCTCCATCCTCTTGATCTTGGAAGAAATGATTTTAGCTTTTCACCATTGAGTATGATGTTAGCTGTGGGTTTGTCATATATGGCCTTTATTATGTTGAGGTAGGTTCCCTCTATGTCCACTTTCTGGAGAGTTTTTATCATGATTGGATGTTGAAAGTTATCAAAAGCTTTTTCTGCATCTATTGAGATGATTGTATGGTTTTTATTCTTCAATTTGTTTATGTGGTGTATCACACTGATTGATTTGTAGATATCGAAAAAATCATTGCATCACAGGGATAAATTCCACTTGATCATGGTGTATGATCCTTTTAATGTGTTGTTGGATTGGTTTGCTAGTATTTTGTTGAGGATTTTTGTGTCTATGATCATTAGTGATACTGGTCTGTAATTTTCTTTTTTTGTGCTATTTTTGTCTGGGTTTGGTATCAGGGTGATGGTGGCCTCATAGAATGAATTTGGGAGTATTCCTTCCTCTGCAACTTTTTAGAATAGTTTCTGAAGTATGGGTGTTAACTCTTCTCTAGGTGTTTGATAGAATTTTCCTGTGAAGCCATCTGGTCCTGGACTTTTGTTTTTTGGGAGTTTTAAAATTACTGATTCAGTTTCATTACTGATAATTCATCTGTTCATATTTCCTCTTTCTTCCTGGTTCAGTCTTGGGAGATTGTACCTTTCTAAGAATTCGTCCATTTCTTCTAGGTTGTCTCCATATGCAGTCTGCCTGTACTAGTTTCCTACTGCTGCCACAACAGTTTACCACAAATTTACTCATTTACAGCCACTTCCACAGTTCTGTAGATCAGAAGTCTTTGTGGGTTCTACCGGGTTCTCTGTTCCCGTTCTCACAAGGCCAAAATCAAGGTGCCAAACAGGCTGGGCTCTTCCCTGGAAGCTCTGGGGAAGAATCCATTTCCAAGCTCATTCTGATTGTTGGCAGAAACAGGTTTTTGCAGTTGTAGGGCTGAGATCCTCATTTCCTTACTGGCTGTCAGTCAAGGTCCGCTCTCTGTTCCAGGGGCCCCCTGGGTTCCTTCCCCTGTGGCCCCCTCCATCTTTAAGCCGGCAGTGGTCCATTGAATCCTTCTCTTGCTTCAAATCTATCACACTTCCCCTTTGCCCTTCTCTTCTACCATCAGCCAGAACATGTTCTCTGCTTTTAAGGATGCATGTGTTACATTGGGTTACTCAGACAGTCCAGGGTAATCTCCCCATGTTAAGGTGAACAGGCTAGAAGCCTTAAAATGCCACCTGCAAAGTCCTTTTTGTCATGTAACAAAACATATTCATGTGTGTGATATCTTAGAGTCACAGTTTCTGGGGACTAGGGTGAGGCATTTTTAAGAGGCCATCTTAGAAATTCTGTTACCGCACCTCCCCAAAAAGAGGTCTTCTATAGAGGATATCTATGGGTAACAGTCTATTAACAAAGCACTGTCATTTTGCATATAGCCTTGATGAGTTCCCTTTAGGTCTAGTTTCTGAAAATGAGACATTTTATTTGATTAATTGAAAAAGAAACCAGGTAACTAACAATAAGAGGACTGAAACTTAGGATGTGTTTCATGTGCATGTAGGAACTTGCCTGTGCACAGAAGGTGTCAGTTCATCTCATGGTCGCTCAGCTATGTTATGGGTACTGGTAGCACCATGTGTCGTGCTTTGAATATATCATATCTCAGTGCAGCATTGAATGAGAACATGGATGCTGATGATTGTCAAATCTCAGGTAGTAAATTTATGTAGTGGGAATTACCACTCTTTGGGATAAAGCTTCCTTTTTTTTTTTTCCAAGCTAGAAAATGCTTATAGGAACAATTCATGTCATGAAGGACTATCAGTGTATATATGCTCCTATCACCAGCTTCCAGGTGACATGCAAGAGAAGCTAGTTAACTTTTAGTTACTAATTCAATAAGGAATTTCAATAACCCAACAAATTAAAATAAGTGGGAAGTGCAGATTTAATACTTGAACGTATACCATCAATCTTAAACTTGCTAAATAAGAAAATCAAACTCATTTTCATACTGAAGAATAAAGGGATTACTATGTAGTATTTGACCCCCAAAAGGTGTTGTTAAGGTAATGTTATAATCGATGGAAACTGAGAATTTAGGAAATGAGAGAACATGGAGCCATACGTCAAAAGTGCCCTAAGACAGATACAGGTAGTAAATCTCTACATTACATATTTTATACAAGATGCCTATTTTAAACATTCTGTTTTATACATCCCCCCACCTTGTATGTTTTTCAGGCTTGTTGGTTTGCTTATTAGCTTTTAGAGTATGGACTTTTTTTTTAATAGATCTTTATTGGAGTATAATTTCTTCACAATACTGTGTTAGTTTCTGTTGTACACCAAAGTGAATCAGCCATATGCATGCATATATCCCCATATCCCCTCCTTCTTGAGCCTCCCTCCCATCCTCCCTATCCCACCCCTCTAGGTCATCGCAGAGCACCGAGCTGATCTCCCTGTGCTATGCTGCTGCTTCCCACTAGCTATCTGTTTTACATCTGGTAGTGTATATACATCAATGCTGCTCAACATCACTAATTATTAGTATGTACTTTTATGGAAGAAAAACATGTAATGATTTGGGATGGGAAAGAAATGTTATAATAGTAAAGAAGGCATTAACTAGATTTATTAAAATTTAAAAATAAATGTTAAGTGGTATAATATGGATGACTGTATACTGACCTGATAAGCAATTTCCATACATAACTTTTGATGACATTGTGAGATGTTATGACCATTGGTGAGATATCATATTTCTGCAGACATTTCTGTGTCTTTAATATGAGAATCATGGAATCTTCTCTAAGTTTTCTCCCATGAGACCACTTGTAAGAGCAAAGCTAGTTGGTACTTATTTAATGCACTGAGGTCCTTTGCAGGGCACCTTTAAAGCACTGTTTTGATTTAATTCTGAATCAACTGTATTCCTGAGTTTGGAAAATCAAATTTTAACATGAACTTGCAAATAGCCCCAGTGCTTCACCCCTAATTCATATTCCAGCAACCTTCACTGTAGCAGGAAGCAGAGTCAAGCTGTTGCCATGAAGATTGTTTCAAGAGCTCAGAAATCCTCAGGGGACCCCTTTATCACTGCTTTTCAAAGAAGCCTTTATTCCTCTCTTCTCCTGTTTCCTGCAAAGGGAGTTGTGTCTAATACTTGAGGACATGGTGAGGCCAAAAAGGACCTGAGGACTCCTCCAGACTGTGATCTCCGGAATTGTGAAATCTATCATTCTGTCCCTATCCTTCTTTCTTCCCACTCTACCACATTGTAACAAATGCTGTTGTTTTGTGAAACTTTACTGGATGGTAAAACCTGCTTTTTCATTTTTAAAGGACTGTGCTCCCAGGCCAATTGGCATTTGTCTTGTTTTAAGTCTTCTGTGTAAAGGTCCATCAGACTCATTAAAGTAACATTTTTGGACTATATTATCTATTTGAAGATCTTAATATACAATTAACATTTAATTTGAATCTGTGTGTTATGCCACCAAATAGGTAACATATCCATTCAAGACAGAAAGAAAAAATTAAATAATTTTTGCACCTGCATAACAACTGGAGAGGTGCCAGAAGCTTTCCTCACTCTTGATATACAATTTTCTTTATTAATGGGCACCAAAAAGTGTCTTAATCTAAGCCAATAATGTTAACTTTTATTTCAAGGTATGTTATGCTTAAATGTTTTTTTCCTCTGAAAGGTGATGAGACAGTAAAAATAAAAAAAAGTAGAAAAAAGTGTGTATTGATATTGCTAATTATAGATATGAATGTATAGGCAAAGTTAGTGTATGGATTTAATGTATTTTCAGTAAATTTAGAAATAAAAAATCATCTCACGTATTTCATCTTATATGAGGTAACTGGGAATTGCTATTTCACTTTTGAAAGGAAAAATAGAAGCTTTTTATTTTATTTTTTTGGCCACACCCAGTGGCATGCGGGATCTTAGTTCCCCGACCAGGGATCAAACCCGTGACCACTGCAGTGGAAGCGAAGAGTCCTAACCATTGGACCACCAGGGAATTCCCAGGAAAAATTGAAGCTTTTTAACGTCACAACATTCTTAGGGAAGCATAGTTGTTCTATTTCATAGGGGACATGGAGAAAGAGAAAATAATGTAGATTTTTAAGGAGGCTAAAGGAGGTGGACTTTCTCAATCATATTTATACTCAGTCCAACAGATCTTAACATTTTCTTCTGAAAAGAATATTAATCTTGGTCATGCATTATCAGACTAGGCTGTGAGTACATTCTGGCAGAATATGGATGTATATGAAAGTAGAATATGAATATATATGAAATGTATTATATGCAATATATGTATTATTTATAATGAGGCAGAAGCTAAATTTGTATTTATTTTTGAGCTAAAACATTAGAGTTCAGGAATTCCCTGGCGGTCCAGTGGTTAGGACTTGGTGCTTTCACTGCCGGGGCCAGGGTTCAATCCCTGGTTGAGGAACTAAGATCCTGCAAGCTGTGTGGTATGGCCTAAATAAATAAATAAAATAAAACATTAGAGTTCAAAGACATTACAGCTTATGGGAAAGCAAAACTGACCCATGAAGTATGAATTTATTCTTCTCTGAAGTAAGGGCTTTTTCAGTGGCAAAGCTTGAGAATGCTGATCTGTATGATGGGGAAATTAGTGTTTGGACAAGAAATAAACTAATATATTCTGTTATGGTCTAAAAAGGAAAATAATACTTGCCTTCAGCTATTTAGAATTACTGTACAGATCCAGGCTTACAGTAAGATGACCATTTTCCCATTTTCAATTATTTGAGGATATAAAAACAAAACAAATATCATTATTGAGTACATGCTATATACAAGCCAGAACTGTATGTACTGAAGTGGCCAGGGCAGGCAGAATTCATGGCCATAAGGAGGGCAGGCCCTGGCCAAGATTCAGGGTAGCAGGAAAGGTCTAGCCAAGTGGATGGAACATAATGTCCCATAACATGTAGAAATTGGCAAATGGGAACAAATGATTTCTTAGCAAGTTAGAGGCCTCAGGCTGGTCTAAAGGAGGTAAAAAGAATATGTTGACAGGCAGGTGGAAACAAAATAATGAAATGTCCAGAGGGAAGCATTTGGAAAGCATCAAGTCGACCTGGTTGCAGGTAGGAAAACCAAGTCCTTGGGAGCGGAAGAAAGTGACCGACAAGACTTCTAGTTTAGCAGAATCAAGGCATAGGGCTTATCATCAACCTGGGACTCAGCAGGCAGGAACCTTCCAGGGATCTGGGGTCAAGCCTGTTTATGGTTCTTAGAATACTGCTGTCTTGAATGCGGTTGGGGTGAGGCTGACAGCAAGTGTGATTTGATGCTTGTCCCTCAGTACTGACCTGAGTAGCTCATGATGGTTATCTTGTCAGAAAAGGGGACTAATTCTAGAGCTCAGAATAAGGAAGAAAATGCAGACAGTAGTCATATATATAGTCTCAGGTGAGGAGTGAGGAAAGCTTCTGGCACCTCTCCAGTTGTTATGCAGGTGCAAAAATTATTTAATTTTTTCTTTCTGTCTTGAATGGATATGTTACCTATTTGGTGGCGTAACACACAGATTCAAATTAAATGTCAATACATACTTTAATGTTTTAATCAATGTACATACTAAATGATTTGAATTGGAAAAGGAATTTTGGGAATAGAATCCAATGTTAAGCTTGACAGGAAGTGAATATTTGGACAAGGAATACTGGAGCATTCTACCATGGCATATGTTCAGGTTTAGAATAAGACTACTCTATTTTTCAAACCAATCTAGGGATACATAACCAAATCTAGATAGAAAGGGAATATTAAATTAAAAATTCGCTTGTTAGAATGGAATTCAGACCTTCCATGTAGAACTGCAGGAGAAGTGCAGTCAGCAGTGACCTGTAGGAATGAGGACGTGGCTTGATGAAGGGAGAATGGGAGAGTCTGGTCCAGCAAGGACAGAAGTACAGTTAGGAAGAGCCCTGGAAAACAAGTTCTCTTTCAAGTTGCACTGGAAGTAGGCATGCACTTGCTTATGCTAGACTTGAGCTTTGTGTGGCAATCAGGATCAGTACACAACACCCCCCTTTCTTTGCCCGTTCCGTTGCTGCTCTTGGGGTTTTGCAAGCTGCCTGCTCACATGAATCTCCATTTTGTCCACGCCTGGCAATAGCTGCTCGGAACCTCGCCTCTGGCAGCTGATGAGTTCAAGTGTCCAGACCTGTCATGATACTCTCCAGGAGGGGCGTCAGGCTGTCATCAGCTCTTAGGCAGCCCCCAGCTGACACAAAAGGCCTTTCACTGAGTGCCCTTTTCTCTGAAGCTTTTGAATTGCATATTTTGATAGCGGTTGAGGTAAGAAACAAGTTCAGAATCCAAACTGAGGCATTCAGTTGCTCTCCTAACCACTTGGCCTAATTTCTTTAGTCACTATTTTGCGGTTTGGGCCAAGTTTGCATAGTTTTTGACAATTTCAAGACCTTAGATGCAACCATTGATTTCTTCAGAAGGGCTGTTCCATGGGTCATGACAACTGAGCAGCTGGGCACTTTCTTCTTATCCTCATCATAGCCAAGGAAATGAAAAGACCACAGGTTTAAGTAAACTAGATGAAGCTAATCTTTCTTCCTCTGGACCCAGCTCAAGTCCGCTTCATTCTTCAGCAGAAGAATGTCAGGCCCTGCCTCTGAGGTGCTTCTCTTGCCATAGATGATGTGACACAACCATACTCTTGATCAGAATCTAACACAAATCTTGACCTTAGCATGTGAGAATTACAGAGTTTTACCCAGATTTCTTCTTGCTGTTACTCTGCTACTGACCTGTACGCCTATTGTGATAACTAGGATTCCAACTTGTTAACAATTTTGATAAAATGATTTTTCTTTCCTGCTTTTCTTGGTACCCCTATCTTTGTTTATTATATACGTATGCTTCCAGAATCAGGATCCAATATACTTGTGTAGTGGGTGTTTATTTATGGCTATCGTTTATCCATTATGCCTTCTTTGGTAACCACATCCCAAATTTCTTCAGGGGCCATGCCCTCCCCAGTTGCAGAGATGGAATACATGACCCAGTTTTAAGTCATTCATGTTTCACTAGCCTGTGACATGGGTTCAAGGCTAGGCATGTGACTCAAGCAGGTTCCATCAGAGTGAGAACGAGAGCTGTTTTGTAGACTCTATCAATAAACACAGGCTTTAGTTTTTGCAAGCTAAGGTCTAAGGAACTGTATAGTATGGAGCTTTAGCAATCATTTATGGGCCATTGATGGTGATTGTGTTAAACAATGAAGCTAATACACAGAGGAGAGGAGAGCTAAGTAGAGGTGACAGAAGCAGACCATCTTGTGACGTCATTTGAATCCTTCCAAGAATCCATGTCTTTATTATTTTTTTTAATTGAAGTATAGTTGGTTTACAATGTTGTGTTAGTTTCTGGTGTGTAGCAACGTGATTCCATTATATATAGGTATCTCAAGAATCTGTGTCTTAACCCAACTCTGAGTCAGTTTATTCTCTACTTTGCTTTAACAAGTTTGTCTTGGATTTTCGGTATCTTGAATTTAAAAAAAAAGTAACTGAGCGTTTCAGTCTAATGCTTGGGCTTGGCTACTTGCTGACAGGCTTCTTGATATCACCTGTGGTCTGGGTCTTTGATCATCTTCACCCACCTTCATACTTTCTATGCTGGGTTTACACCCTGTTGGGACATCTTGATATTTCATATTCAATTCTGATGCTCTTTTATAGTCTGGATGAAATTCCAAGATATAATAACTGTGTTTTTCCCCTTGAGTATTTTAGGAAAGCTTAATGACTCAATAAATAGATTACCTCTTCAATAACTCAAAGTGGAGAGGCTTCAAGGAATTTCACATAACTGACCACTGGGTACACAAATATATTAAGGTCAGTGGCTCATTAGTTTTTCTTTCTCTATCGTGGATATTGTTATATCATTTTACTTTCTTTGATCGTGACCTTTCTGACATTCTACTTGGCTGGCAAGTAACAAGATAACTGCTCAAAAAGGGAAGAGATGATGAAAGAGATTTCTGTAATAGATTTTACTATAATGGGATCAGAATGGCAGGGAAAGAAAAGGAGTAGTTAGAGGCAAAACAGCCCATGGTTCTCACTACCATGCATCTTGTGGTTTTCTGAGAAATTAAAGATGACCTGAGAAGCGAGGTTCAAACAACACATTTTGAAATCAGTAACAGTCCTAGGGACCTTCTCCTATAGACCATGGACTGTGTGAGAATGGAGGTTGGTTCTGGGTATTATGTTGAAGCCCAATCTGTGTTTCAAAATAAAGGCCAACTTAAGCCTTTTAGCAATACTAACAATGCCCTGTGGTAAAAGTTCCCATTCTACTCCTTGTGGTATCCAGTACCTCTTTTAACCCTAATTGTACCTTTTTAATTGGAGCTTTCCCCAAACCCTTCTTTTTTTTATGGTTCATTCTGTGCTAAGGGGATACAGATGCCTCGTGGGTCAAAACCAAACCAAATCAAACATAACTGCTCCACAGCAAATTGAGAAACACCTGAAGTTCTCTCCATTCTTGGCCCTCTCTTTCCTTGATTGCTTCCAGCTCTGCTTCTCTGCCCTTCTACTGAGGTTCTCCCCTCTGCTTTTTGATCTTGATCCATTGTGTAAAACATTTCAGCTCAGTGCTAAGAAAGTAGCTAGGAAAGAAGCTTGCAATATGAGGGGCAGAGAGGCTTCTGGAGATAAGGGGGAGCGACAAGAGCTTGATGCTTTTAATTTGGAAAGTCTTCATAGAAGAGCTTAAATATGAACAGTTTTGAAAAAAAGAGAGATCATGATTTAAGCAGAGAAAATGTAAGGGATTACTAGGAAAATGAGCCAGCTGGAGAAGATAGTTTGTTAGTTAGAATTAGATTCAGTTGTTAATAGGAAATATTAGACTTAAAAATATTAAACAAAAAAAAGTTTATGAAACATCAGTATGTTAGTATGTTAACGTGACACTTTAAACACTAGTCTGGTGCTTTGTGGTCATCAGGGATCCAGGCTCCTATCATTCATCTCTTACCATCTGAGGTCATGGCTTTCATTCTCAAAAGTATTACCTCTTGGTCCAAAATGGCTTCTGAAGCTCTAGTCATCAAATGTGTTTTGTAGTTGGGAAGAAGGAAAAGAGGCAAAAGGGGAAACTTTTCTTCCAGTGAAGTTGGTTTCCTTTAAGCAGTTTTCCCAGAATTCCCATACAGGATTTCTGTTTATCTCATTGGCCAGAGCTTGGTCACATGGACGTACCTTGCTGTAACATTGTCTGGGAAATGTAGTCTTTTAACTGTTTGCATTTCCATCCCACATAAAATCTGGTCTTGTAAGTAAGGAAGGAGGAGGGAATGGCTCTTGGATAGCAGCTTGTACTCTGCTGAAAAAATCCTTGAAATCTATGGTTGCTTTTTAGGAGATACACAAAGTTATTAGAAGTTTTACAGACCTGCAAGGAATTTGGTTCTTCTTATTTTCAATGTATGAATTGGTAAGAGTCTTAGTAAGAATATTGGCCTTGAGGGTAATGACTTGGGTATAAGAGGATGGAAATTGTAATTTCTGAGAAGGGGTTTATAACATTTGGTTATGAGTAAAGTAGAGAAGGATGTAAAAATATTTTAAGGTTTGGGGGTTAAATATGACAAAAATGGTCAAACAGAAGTTAGGAAGGGATGAGTAGCCCACAGTAAAATATATGAATTGAACACTGAAAAAATTGAGGTAGATTTCAGTTGTATGCTTGTGGTACTGGACAAGGGTGGGGAGAAAGCCTAAAATAAAGTAAACAATGGGTAGTATTTAGAAGTAAAACCAGCGCATTTTAGTGTTGAGGTTGGCCATCTGGTTGAAAGGCAAGTCATATAAAGTAAATGAGTGAAGGGGAACACTTGTAACACAACAGGTAATGTTGGAAATTGTAGGGAATATTCTAAAGGGGCAGCTGCTGCTTGGCTGCAGCCAATCATTGCCATCAAAGAAATCAGGCTTAGGTCTTCTACTTTTTCAGGAGAAGATAGAAATCCAGACTTTTATATAACCTTCCAGATTTAAAAATAATTGTGCAGGTCAAGCAAATATGTCTGAAGACTGGATTTGCCCAATGGATCAGTTTTGCAACTTCTGATCTAGTTCAACATCGTTATTTTACTGAGACTGGGAGAGATCTAGTGACTTGCCCAGGGTCACATATCTCATCAGTAGATCCCTGCCTCTTGACTCCCCATTGTCTTCCTACTTTTAGAGCTAAGAAAGTCACATGGAACTGTTTGGTGGAAAGGAATAATCAGGGGAATTGGGCGTTTCACATAGGTTTGCAGTTAACTCCAAAAGTGCCTAGCACAGGGCTTAGCATTCAGGGGCATCTATCAACGTTAGTGCAATCTCTATGTGAATTGTTCAAAACATGTAGGTTAATGAATGAAATAGAGGAAAAGGAAAAAGCGAAAGAGTAATTATCACACCTTGGGGACTCCCCATAATTAACCATGGAAACAAGATAATGAATTAGCAAAGATGGCATCCAAGGAGCAGTCAGAAGCAGCCAGGATTTCTTTGTGAACCTCATGCCTTTACCTTTGCCCTAATTACAGCTTTAGGCTGTAAATGTTTTAATTTGGGGGTAATTTCCAGCCCTTTAATAAATTTCTTTCTAATTATACTGCCACCTTAAACTTATAGCCTCATAAGAAAGTGTGGTCTTCAGAGAATATTTCTTCTCTCTTTAGTCGAAATTAGATAGATTGATTAATTTTGGCTTAAATTTCTAAAAATGTGCAGTTGTATCTTGAGATTATCCCACCATTAGTGGTTAAGTGTCTCCAGAATAAGTAATTACTGTCACTAAAAGACAAATTTGTCAGAAGAAATGTCCTTTGAAAATCCCCTTTTTGGTGTAAATATGTCCTTACGTGTCACCAAAATTTGCTGTATTATCTCAATAACATAGATCACAGGGAAATAATTTTTGAAGTGACCAATTCTATTTTAGGTTTTAATGTGCGTAGTGAAATATATTTGTAAGACACTGTTTAAAGTTCTTAGGAGAGAAGTCCCTGGAAACTAGAATTTTTAATTTAATGCTCATGTTAGAATCTTGACTAGAGAACACAATGGAAAGACCTTGGGGATCTGGTAGATTCCATAGGCAATTTATCTCAGAACTAACTGCTTTTGCAGTGGATTTTGCTTACAGTAGTAACAGCCTGTATTTATAGTTTGTTCTCCTGGCAATTATCTCACAAAACTGAATTACCTACAAGGTCAGTGGTGCTGGACTAAGGTTATATACTGGTAAATTTTTTTTTTTGATTGGATTTATCACTATAATACCCCAGCTAAACAGTGCTGGAATGCAGTCACTAAAAAGAGAAGAAAAAATGTCTATTAATCATTTGATGTTTAGCCATGCCCTTATACTTTTTTTCTTTCCTTTTTAGTTCCAAGTCACATATAAAATACCTACAGATCTCAACAAGAAAATGGGATTCTTCTCTGCTATCACCTGAAGCTGCTGTGACCATAAAACTAAAAAATTACATTTTGTCTCCTTGCCCATAAAGAATGCCCACCAGAGCGGGTCCAATATCTTATCTTTCTACCCAGATAGTGCTTGTTGCTAAATACACAGAGCCTGATTTTATAGTCTTCACTCAACTCTGACTTCCACCATTTTCAGTAGGGGGGAAAATTGTTATGAAAGGTTTATAAATGATGTGAAAATGGGCTATAATTTTGTAACTTGCTTTCATTGTCATCTGGGATCTGTTGAGATTCTTTTGAGTAGAGTCAACCCAGTTCAGAGTTGTGTGCTACAAGTCTGCAGGATGGAGGAGAGAAAGCATGACTTCATCACTTGGATGGGAGTTTCTGACATTGCAGGGGCAAAGATGATGAAAATCAAAGATACCCTTGATCATAGAGTTTTGAAAGCAACTCTAAAGCTCCCAGGGTGGGCAGAAAAGAGGCCTTTCCCATCTCCACTGCATCCTGAGAAATGAGATGCAGCAAGAAAGATTTCAGGTTCTTAAATTTGGGAGTGTCACATAGCCCTCTGAGAATCAGATAAAAATTATGAACATTTTCACCAGAAAAATTATCCATAAAGATACATACATAGAATTTTGCAAACTTGTGGTTTTATTTATTAACATTTTGAAAGTATTTATTCCCTAAATACTTCTCTGGACTTTTTCGGGGTCCTGGGGCCCAGGTTATGAATTCCTGGAACTCTGAGGATGATTGTGGAAACTTACCTTGGACATCTGTGTAATTTGTGTTCTCCAGCTACACTTACCTAATCTTATATTCGGGGTGATGTTAACAGTAATAACCTGTGCTGTGTGTCTTTTGTGTCTGTCTGCCAATTCAGGAGATCTGTCTGCTGCAAAGTTCATTTCTCTCCCCCAAGTAATCATATCTGGAAGTCCCTGAGATGTTTCGTTTGTGTTCATGATCAAGGCCAGACAGTGGTCATATGATGTCCTCTGGTCCTGATGCCTTTGCTGGACACTGATGCCCTCTCTGTTGGATAGCTCTTGTTCCCCTGACTGCGGCCACCTCTATGAGGCACTGATGACCGCCTGATAGACAATGGCACATCCCTGCCACTTCTGCTGGGGCCCATGGTGTCCTGCTTCTGCTGAAGCATTGGAGACTTTGAGGGGCCACGCATGCTCTGTCTTTTCCAGATTTCCAATGATTCCAGGTCCTGTGTCAAGGAGAATGCTTTGCTCTCTTTTGTGTAACTGTTATTCCAATTAGATGGTTTCTAATGAGTTCTGATTTAACAGTCTTTAGCAAGACAGATCTTTAACTTTTATTTCTACTTCCTTCCTCCTTGGTGTGAAGGGCAAACCCAAGTGACCCCCGATGTACTCAGTCTTCTGCCATGATTGAAGTGTGTCTCTGGTCCAGTGGTGTTTGCCTGACTCACTCTCCCTTTGGGAGCTCCTCATGCAAACACCTTTCCAGGGACCTATTCCCTACTTTATTGGGGGTACTCAGAATTTGTCCTCAACAAGGAAAGGACCAGCATAGATTTAAACTAGAAAATTCAAGAACATCAATATTTAAGAATAATATAGACAATAGTGTGACCTTTGGGGCTTAGGCATATTTTTAGGAGATATTTTGGAGAGCTCTTCCAGATCTCTGTGTGCCCCTCCAGAGTCAAACTCTTTGTAATTCTACTCTGTCCTACGTCCAAGCCAGTGTAGTATTGTGAAAAATTGCATTAACAAAATTCCAGGCTCTGACTGGAAATATGCACCTTCTTTATTGTAAATAGCTCCATACAGTACCTGTAATGAGTTAGAATCAGTATGATCTTTCTGTCATGATTCTGTCTTTTAGACAATTCATGTACCTCAAACTCCACAGGAATCAATAAAATATGAATCTGAAATAATGCTGAATTTTAAAGCTTAGCATGCGGTGGGTGTATGGAAAAAATGCCTCACCATTTTTCTCACTGTCGTTTGAAGGTAGAGGTGTAGATCCATCAAACATTGGAAGCACATTTTGAAAATGCCGATATCTCCATCAGTTACAGATTTGTCCTAATTAATGCTGACGCCTCCTGCTGTCCCACTGTATTCTTCACTCCTAATCATTTGTCCTCTCCTTGACATGCTGCACTGTGTTCAGCCAGCTCAGGGTTGGGCTCTCTCCAGTGTTCTGCGTGCCCTCACCTTCAATTTCCTACCAAGCCCATTGGCCATCCTCAAATCAAACAGGGAATTTCCAAACCAGTCTTCATCCATTTGTCTTATGAACTTTCTCTCCCTCCATATCAATTGCATTTTCTCTCATAAACCCTATTATTTAAGGCAAGTTTTAAAATATTGAAATATTTTGAGGGACTCCTAGCATAGAAATATATGGGGTTAACTGGGATGTGAAAATAAAATGGAACTTGGTCTTTTCTGAACTTGATATAATTTCTTTGTGAGGCTTATCTCTTAGGTTTCTATATAGTGTGTGTGTGGGGGGGGTTGGTAGGAAAGGAGAATTCTGAAGTTGCAAAATAATTCTCTGACTCCTTAATAAGCTCTTTTGTCCAGCATTCTCTTTCAGGTAAATGCTTGGTTTTCAGCTTTTCTCTCTAGCTCCTTTCTGATATGGCATCTTGCCTCATGTAGGAGGAGGGCCCTATGTTATCTTGTGGTGTCGGGGCAGAGGGCCTCATTTTCTGCCAGGCCTCCTCTGGATCTTCTCTGTTCTCATTGGCCTGGTGTGCAATGAGGTGCATCTGACCCCTGGACTCTTAGAAATGTGTGCTGTCACTGCTGAAGTCTGTGACTCTGACCATTTTCTTTCTTTTTTTTTTTTTTTAATTTCTAGTCTTTTCTCATGCTTTTATTTTTATTTATTTATTTATTTTTGGTTGCATTAGGTCTTCATTGCTGCGCATGGGCTTTCTCTAGTTGCGGTGAGCAAGGGCTACTCTTCGTTGTGGTGCACGTGCTTCTCATTGCAGTGGCTTCTCTTGTTGTGGAGCACGGGCTCTAGGCACGTGGGCTCAGTAGTTGTGGCTCGCGGGCTCTAGAGCCCAGGCTCCGTAGTTGCGGCACATGGGCTTAGTTGTTCCGCGACATGTGAAATCTTCCCGGACCAGGGATCAAACCCGTGTCTCCTACATTGGCAGGCGGATTCTTAACCACTGTGCCACCAGGGAAGTCCCCCAAACCACATATCATTCTGAAGAAAAATGGGCATCATATGAATAGTAATAAGTACTATTGTTCTGCTCCTTATCTTTATCTTTTATCTGGGAACTCTAGTCCCACACAAAGTTTTCTGTGTTTATTTCTATGATTCTTTCTCACATGTTTCTCTACGTAGCGTGAATGTATAACCAATCCTCCTCCATGGCCTCTGCTCTCTGGGGAGCCCTGCTCATCCCTTCCATGGTTGTCCAGCACTGACGATGGAGGTGATGCTGTTTAGCCAAGGATGCCGTATCCGTTTATCTGCAAAGTGAGTGCCCTCCGCTGCTCTGCAAATGCTTGTTGCAGGGTCCTTGGGGAACCTGACTGCTGTGGTCATGCCGCTGCTGCCAGTCGGGGGGGCCGTGCCTCCTGGCTGCTTCCTGTCCTGCCCTGGCTGCACTCAGATGGGCAGAACCCTTCCCACATAGGGCCATGAGGAAGTGGCGAGCAGGTCTCTCTCCTCCTGGTACACTAGTCAGACTTCTTACGTCTCAGGGAGTTTTGAGGATAAAAAGCTTATTCAGTATTCACTTGCCACTCAGTTCCATGCACAGCAAATCTAACCTTCTTGCTCCTCTTTTGGTCACTGGGGTATTGCTATTGGGTCAAGCCTGTAAGCCTTATTTCCTCTTTGGGGATATTTTTGTGTGTTTGGTCTTTGGGAGGTTCCTTAATTTCTCATGCAAATGCAAAATGTGTAGGCTCTTCCAACCTGTTTTCCAGACACTATATATCACAGTGGTTGTAAAATTTATGCTTAATCTGGAGCTCCTACCTCCACATATAATTTAAATAAATTACAGATTTACACTTTTCTGTTTACAACTGTAAATATACCAAGCAATCCCTTATAAATCTTTTGGTCTCTTATTTTCTGGTTTGCCACATGGTTTCAACAAATTAAAGAAACACTTAAAATATCTGAATCCTCTCCCCACTCCCCCCCTTTCATGATAATGGGAATAATTGATTAAACAATCTCTTTGTGTGAGATTTTCTTTTCGGTAAAAGCTTGTCTTTCAGGTTTTTCTCCTCCTCCTGCTCTTTCTAAAGGTGGTATCTTATATTACATCTCCCTTGTTAGGTTGGTTTGTATGACTTTCCAAAAAAATCTGTTGCTTTCAAATTGGGGAAAAGTAAATTAAATATAGTGAGATGGAATGAAATGACCCTCCCCCCCATTAAGATCATAAATAATCTATTGGGAGATTGCACATCCATCCTAGTTGACTCAGACAGAGCCATTCTCAGCTAATGTGTGGGCTGCTGGTGATAAAAGCAGGAACAAGTAGGAGTCAAATGTTCCTTTAGCAAATGATGTCAGTTATTTCTCAAGGTTCTCAGGAAGTAGCTTTAAAATCATCTTACTATGGGGAGCATGTTTCCTTCAGGTGAGAATAGTGGACTGAGCCTCCCTAGGATAATTAATTGATTAATTAACTAATAATTAATCAATTCCTAGTGTGATGAGATGTGCTTGCCCTTAGTCAGGGAGGAATTTAGCACGAGGCTTCTGTGGAAATAAATGAAGACCAACCAAATGGGAACAAGCAAAGGCTATTTATTCAGAGCTTACAAGGGGGTCAGCTACCATCTCTTTCGTTTTGGCAGAAACTCAAAGGTAGGCAGAAGAGTGGGAAAACTTTATAGTGGAAAAAAGGAAGACTTCAAATATGCCCTGAATGGAGGCCGTTGGCCTGGGGAAGCTTAGGTGGGCTGGCTGGAAGTGGAGCAGCCTATGTGATTGGTTCAGGGTACATACTTGGCTTTTTCTGGTTGGTCCTGAGTTGGAAGGGGGACAAAGATGAAGGAATCCATCAATTATTAATCAAGTTCTGGCTGTTTGGGCTAATTGTTACAGGGGTTCTTGTTTGGCTTCCTGGACTGGTGGCTGGAGATAGTGGTCTGGCTTTCTGCAAGCCTGACGTAGCAGGCTGCCTTCCTGGTCTGTTTACTGTAGATCATGGGTTGGTGGTTGCTGCAGAAGGTGGGCCAGAATGTTGCTGCCTGGCCTGGCCACAGTCTGTTTGTATATTCAGTCTCTCATTTCACTTGTGGAGAGTCAACCAAAATCAGGCTCCTTACTGTTTCCTTTCACACAGTTACGGCACCAGAGCTCATCCATCCTTTTGAAGCAGAATAAAACCTCCATGAACTTCCAGCTGAAACAGAAGCCACAAGAATTTTCAAAAACCAATTAGGAATAGGAAGCTAGCGGTGCTCAAACAGTGGAGGGTGGGGTTCTTTGGAGGAGGGAGGTGGAACGCTGGCCAGGAGATAGTTGCTTACAGATAGGCTGAGGGAAGGTGACCTGGGAGACTTGGGACGATGAGAGAATGAGTAAGGAAAGCGTCTATATGCAGCAACCTCCCAAGGCCTAAATTCTCACCTCTTGGATCTTCCTTGAGTTGCTCTGAGAAAATGGGCTAGAAATAGAGCCCTAATTCCCAATCTTCTTTCTCTGATTTGCTTTGAGATGCTTGTCTGATGCCTCAGTGAAAGAAGCACTTATACCGGCACGTCAGTGTGGCTTCAGTGGGGTAGGAAGGGCACGGTGGTGCTGCAGACGGACAAGGTCCATATCACCTGGTTGGGCCCTGGATGTGTTGAGAGCTTTTCTCAGCCTGCCAACCAATGAAGACCATTAGCTGGAAAGGCCTACAGGCAAATGGGCATCTCCTCGGAGTAGGAGGCAGCAAAGCCACTTTCCCTGATCTCTTTTCTTTTTTAAAAAATTTTATTGAAAAACAGTTGATTTACAATGTTGTGTCAATTTCTTCTGTACAGCAAAGTGACTCAGTTATACATAATATATATTCTTTTCCTTTATGGTTTGTCACAGAATACTGAATATAGTTCACTATGCTATACAGTATGATTTAGGTTGTTTAACCATCCTATGCATAATAGGTTGCCTCTGCTAATCCCAAACTCCCAATCCTTCCCTCCCCTACCCCACCTCCTCCTTGGCAACCACAAGTTTGTTCTCTGTATCTGTGAGTCCTTTTTTTTTTGTAGATAGGTTCATTTGTGTCATATTTTAGATTCCACATATAAGTGATATCATATGGTATTTGTCTTTCTCTGAGTTACATAGCTAGGTCAATCCATGTTGCTGCAAATGGCATTATTTCATTCTTTTTTATGGCTAATTAATATTCCATTGTATATATATACCACATCTTCTTTATCTGTTCATCTGTGGATAGACATTTAGGTTGTTTCCATGTCTTGGCTATTGTAAACAGTGCTTCTGTGAACGTAGGGGTGCATGTATCTTTTCGAATGATAGTTTTGTCCAGGTATATGCCCAGGAGTGGGATTGCTGGACCATATGGCAACTCTATTTTTAGTTTTTGAGGCACCTCCATATTGTTTTCCATAGTGGCTGCACCAATTTGCATTCCCACCAACAGTGCAAGAGGGTTCCCTTTTCTCCACACCCTCTCCAACATTTGTTATTTGTAGACATTTTAAAGATGGCCATTCTGACCAGTGTGAGGTGGTACCTCATTGTAGTTTTGATTTGCACTTCTCTAATAATTAGCGATGTTGAACACATTTTCATGTGCCTGTTGGCCATCTGTATGTCTTCTTTGGAGAAATGTCTATTTAGGTCTTCTGCCCATTTTTCGAGTGGGTTGTTTTTTGTTGTTGTTGTTGAGTTGTATGAGCTGTTTGTCTATTTTGGAAATTAGGCCCCTGTCAGTAGCATCATTTGCAAATATTTTCTCCCATTCCGTAGGTTGTCTTTTCGTTTTGTTAAAAGCTTGTAAGTTTAATTAGGTTCCATTTGCTTATTTTTGTTTTTATTTCTATTGCCTTGCACTTTCCCTGATCTTATTCTCAGGCTCCTTGGCAAAGAAAAGGGAAGCCCAGAACCACCTGGACAATATCAAACACCATCTCCTGCCACAAACAAACAAAATAGAACAAAATTGAAGCTAACCTAAAGATCAAACTTCCCTAAATTATAACTCAGCCCTTATTCTAGAACAGAATACCCAAATACATAAATAATGTCTCTAATCTGGCTTTGATACAGGAGTTGAAACAAAACATTGAACCAGATTTATTTACTTTTGATGAGTAGGTTTTCTTTGCCGGATATTGGTTTTACTGATCAAAAAAAGTCTTCCCTTAAGGAAAGTGGTCATAATATCCAAGGCACCAAACTTCTTGTACATAGATTTTGTAGAGTGATCTTTTTCATGATGAAAACATTCCGATTTGATTTACTTAATCAAAAGAAGATTTCTGAGGATTAGTCAAACTTCAGTCATTTAGGGTGTGATGCACTGAACTATAAAAAAGAAACCAGTTCTTCAGATATTTGAAGGCTTGTGTTTATACTTTCGATTCTTCTGAAATATAGTTATTAACTTGTGTAGTCCTTCCATGATGTGAGTATAGCTTTTATTAAAAGTCATACTGTTTTCTGACTCAAGGAGTTTTGATTCTAGATTAAATCAAGTTTAATTTAGATGCTGCTGCTGAAAGTGAGGACAATCCTGTTTGAATAGTACTGTCACAATGGGAACTATTTCATCCATCTATCTGTATGGAATGCATATTTGGGAGTGACAAGCTTACCAGAATGCCACACAAATAGCTGGGGACCCAGATATAAGGAAATGTGGTCAGAGCAGAACTTAGAGCTCTGAAAACATTTTGAAAGGGGAGGAGAGGACAAAACCTCAGACCAAGTGACCTGGCTTGGGTGTCTGGTCCCATAGAAGAAGGCAAGTATCCTCTTACTTAACTGCCTTCTGCGTATGAAGTCAAAACATTGTGGGCTGTGCTGCTGAGATGTAGCGCTGAGCCACAAAAGGATTAGCTTAGAGCTCTTTAAATTCTATCTGCTTCAGAGTCTGGGACAAGATCAAACACACAGGGGAACACAGTGGTCCCAGATTCAAGGACTAAGGGGGTGTTGGGGAATGAGGGCAAGTAGGCCCCAGAGAAGATGGGAGAACCTGGGGAGAGCACGATGGATTGATTGGGAGGTTTGGCTCAGAGGAACTAACTGCCCAAAATAATGGTAAATGCTAGTTAGAGTTTCTTTAAGGAGAGTTCAGGGATAATGTTTTGAGCAAAATGTTCTAGTGTCTTTAGAAAGCATTGTTATTTGAGCCTCACATATGGGATGCATGTATCTGCTCTTCTCTTGTTTCCTTATCATGCTTTGGCACAACTTTGGCACAAGCCTTTTCTCCCACTTTCTAGACCTGTGCTATATGCTGCTGATTGGTCAGATGGATGCGAGCTTGCACCCTACTAAGCTACCAAACAATGCAGGCACTTACCTGTATGTGGCCAGTCAGTGAGCATATCAGACTGGCTCTGAATTCACGTGATCACCGGGTAGGAACAACAAAGGACACACTCTTCTCTGCTCTGTCCAGTTCCACCAGGCTAGCTCTCTGCTGATTTCAAAGTTATAATATCCTCACCCCAACACATCATCTCCCTTCCTTTCCACCCTCACTTTCAAACTCTGATGACACAGGTCTAAGTGGTTAGTTAATCTTTATCTTCAATTCTTTTCCCGTCTATCCCTATCTCTTATTAAGTCTGTTTAATTTGCCCTTTGCCATGTTTCAGCTGACTCTACTCTGGTAATTGTCCTGTTGTGCTTAGATTTTTCCAGTTGTCTCCTAGCATGTCCTGCTGCTGGCAGTATCTCTCTTCCTGAAACCACTTTTATTAGGATGATTTCCTGTTTAAGGTCCACAGTTCTTATGGGTTCAGGCACTTTCGCCTTGTGTGCCAGATCTCTCACCAATGAACCCCATCTCCTGGTTTGTTTTGTTTTCCTGCTCCCTCCATCCTGACCCCTGCACCTGGGTAAAGCCTTTTCCTGACTCCATGCCCCAGAGCCTGAGATGGTCTCCCCTCTGCTCTGCCATTCTAATCCTACCTGTCAGGCAAAGCCCAACCCAACACTCATATTCATCTAGAACTTTTTCCAGTCAAGCTCTAGTCCACAGTGATTTCCTCCTTACACCAGTTTTCTATTTCATCATAAATAACCAGCATTGCCACAGAGCTTCTCCAAAAACACTTTCATATATAGCCTATGCTACTATCTAGTATAATCTCTTAAGTTAGTATCCATTAAGCCAATTTTCTTAGCTGCTGGTGGTCAAGATTTTTTTAAAAAATATATTAATTTTATTTTAATTGGAGGGATTTCTCTTTCTATATTTTGGGTCGAGACTAGAGGTTAGTGCAGCAAGTGCAGATTAGATTTTGTATTTAATGTTTCAAGGAATATGTATTTTTCAGCTGGAGACAGATTCAGTTGGTGACAGAAATGAGAATAGAACAGTTTTATGTAAGGACGGGAATAAATTGAGCTAGATGATTATACTTGTATCAAATGACTGAACCTCAGAAAAAAATATAAACGGTATTAAATCAACAGCAACACTGTATATCATGTATCTTCTACGTCACAGATTAGAAAATTATTCGTTGATTATTTTGCTGTGTTTTCAGAACATCTGACAAGTAATAATTTTCTATTTATAAGGGATAATTCTGAAATTTTTTATTTATTCAGTCATACATTTGTAATTAATATGTTTATTGGTTCAGTTGAGAAAATATTGAAGAAGTTTTCATTCAAGAAAGGGTTTCTTTTGATAATACATTAACACAGGAACATAGGAAACCATTTTACCATCTTTTGAAAACAGCCTTGTGGAAATCAAAAAGTTGTTTGAATGAGGAGGTCTATATTTTAATGTTTCTTAAAAAAATTATGTTAGGCTCTTTCATGTTGCGAGGAATAAAATGTTATTAGCTCTCTTGCTTAGTGGGTGTTTCTGTGAGGGATAGATCTGGAAGTAAATGAGGCAAGGAACTGTTTCCACAACTACAGATAGGCCACGAGGAGCTCCTGGGTACTGTGCAGGTCACCACAGCTGCCGTCCTCCTCTCCAATGTTATGGTGCCTTTGCAAATTTGTCTTCGCCAGTCACTACCCTGACCATCTCTCAGCTCTCCTCTTTACCTACAACTTCTGTTGCCCTGTTACCTCTGTTGCCTCTGGGCATCTGTCCACTGCAGTCTCTGTATCCCTCTACTGTTATCCATCCTGATATTCTGTTGAGTTCTTGAAGTCATGTCAGAATTTCCTAAAAACATCCAGCAGACCCTGTATTTTATCACCCACTTCTTGAGCCAAGGCTGTCTACAGCCTGCTAGAGTTTGGACACCAATCCTCGGTCCAATTAGGTATAGTCAGAGTGGGAAGAGTCATGCTGTTCAAACCTGTCACGAGACAGATTGTGACCAGGCCTCACTTGATTGGTAATTTTATCCTAGGCTAGCGTTGACTTCGCAGCACCAGGACGTTTGTTTCAGCAGGGTCCCAGAAGAGCTAGATGTGGGGATGCTGCAACTTCATGCTGAGAAACTTGTAAGACAATCTAAAAGCCAGAATATCAATGTCTTTATTGACATTAATGAGAAGTTTAGCTATTATGGCAATCAGATATTTGTGACTGCCTGGCCAATTTGTTTTTTCTCCCTGTAGGCAGAGCAGAACCATGGGCAGATTAGCCAGACAACTGGCCAGAGTACCAAGGTACAAAGTGGCCTAAAGAGTTTTGGATTCCCACTTGTGACTCCTCACAAAACGGGCCAGATGGAAATTGGTTCCATTTCTGATTCAGTAGGTTAGTACTTAGTAGAGATTTATTGAATGTGAAAGTTCTTGATTACACCTTTTGGTGGAAATAAAGATCAGTCCTTGTCAGCAACAATTTCTTTGAGTTCTTTTCCAAAATAAACCACCACATTGCATTTTGGACTGAGAGATGGAGCCCCAAACTCTGAGATCTCCTGGTTCCAAAAAGTACAAGACAGAAAGCATTGGACTCTGACTTTTCTCCGTCTTTGTCACCTATCCTGGGGCAGAAGCATCCTTTGTCCTTCTTTCGCCCTAGGCATTGTGGCTTTACATATGTTAATACCTTAATCCAAATTGAATGAGGCCCTCTAAAAACCTGTTCTGGGATGGTAGATAGTGGTACACGCAAAATCAATCTCTCCCTGAAATGCTTCAGACATTAATTTAGTAGAACCATTAATTTAACGTTAACAATCTAATTCCAGACATTCATTTAAGATTTTGATTCTCTCACAGTATCTTAAATCAATCATATATTTTTTAGCCTAGGATCCTTTCTACCATTTTAAGAGGATTTTACTTATTTCTGATCCCATCCATTACCTGTTGATTCAGTGTGTTCATTGGGTGCTGCAGGAAATTGTTCAAATATGTGGCCCTCTGCTGATTCTTGGACAGCCAAACTATTTCCTAGTTCTTCACAATCCCCCTTACCTGTCTCTCCTCCTAAAATCATCAGCAACTTGAGGCCTGGGTGGAGTCTTAATGCCAGTACCTGGTACTCTGACACGCAGCTGGTATTTAGTTGAGGTTCATTGAATGTGAAAATTCTCTGTTGCCAGTATATCCTGGTGATTTTTTTAATAAATGCCTATAGATACAGGCTGAGAATAGATTTCAGGAGTTAGTGAATTCAGCAGAGGTGTCAGCTTAAATCCTTCAATGTGTAGAATGGACACCACAGTAAGAAACACATCTTTCCTTTTCTGTTAAGGATATGATTTCAGTATTGATTCAATTTCATAGTTGAGGGTAAATTGACAGAATATCAGCCCACATTACAAGAAAATGTCATAGTATGTTGCTTAAGTACTTGGAGTTGAACACTTTATCAAGAAGTATGAAATGATCACCAGGCCAGCCAATGCCATGCTCTATTTATTGTGATTGAAGCAAAAAAATGATAAGACTCCTTTTGACGTGTTTACTCTTTGTGCGTGGCAATGATTTATCCCAACCTGCGATTGTCCTTAATTTCTAGAGAGATGATTATGACCTTTGCTTCTTGTAAGAGAGCTGTGTTTGGACATCTTTCAATGACTTCAAATGCATATATATGAAAATATGTATTATATATTTATATAATGTGTATATATATATATATATATATATATACACACACACACATATATACACATATAGATTTTTTTCTTCTGCGTAGCCATCAAAGTGTAAGCAATTACTTTCTTTTTAAGAACCATTATCTACTATTAGCAGCAGTACAAAGTGTGCTCTTATATATTATCTGGTACATTAATTAAACTGAATGGGGTAGTGAGAACGTATTCACAATGTTGGAACTAATGACCCAGTGCATTAGTAGTGATAGAGAAGGCACATTGGAAGACAAATGTCTTGTTTTAATTGCACTATTGTACCATTTGAATACAGAGAGTGGCATTTCTTTCAAATTGTCTGTAAGTAAAGTCTGTCATTATATGAATGGTAAAGTACCCTCTATGTCTCCAGACTAACTAATGTTTAGTAAATATTTTTCCTTTGTTGATTATGTCCATTCAGGGACTGTAAAATCATTGCTGCTAATGTAATTCTAAATGGGTATTGATACCAATTATGGTTATTATACTGTTGAAAAATTAAGCAATATGGGAACCTTAGAATTACATTAGAAAACAAAGTGTATATGTACTTTTTAAAAACTAGCAGTACCAATTAACAACTAAAATCTGTATTCAAGACCTCATGACAAAATAGACATACAAATAAATAACATATCATTTAGTAATGTGAGCTTCACAAGTAATGTTTGCTTTGTTAATAGCTATATCTCCAGCACCTAGAAGAATGCCTGGCACATAGTACGTTATCAATAAGAATTTGTTGAATGAAAGAAAGTCATATAAAGTATCCTATGATCCTTCTTCTTATGAGTACTTAAGGTTTATTTATGTCTCAGTCCATTCAGTCTTCCAAGACAGAAATACCAAAGACTGGGTAGCTTTAACAACAGAAACTTATTTCTCACAGTTCTGGAGGCTGGAAGTCCAAGATCAAGGTGCCAGCAGATTTGGTGTCCAGTGAGAGATTGCTTCCTGGTTCATAGATGGCTGTCCTTTTGTTATAATCTCACATGGCAAGAGGGAGCTCCTCTTTTATAAGGGCACTAACCCCTTTCACGAGGGCTCAGCCCTAATCATCCCCCAAAGGCCCTACCTCCAAATACCATTACACTGGGGGAATAGGTTTCAACATATGAATATTGGGAGGACACAACTATTCATTCTATAGCAATTTCCAAATTACTTACTGTCTTAGTTCATTAGGATTGGACTTGAAATATAATATTTAAAATGCTGAATGCCTCTCCTCAAATATTAAGCAGTAACGAGTTCCCTGTTAAAAATTTGAGAAGCGGGGAGGGGGAAGGGTAAGCTGGGATGAAGTGAGAGGGTGGCATGGATTTATATATACACTACCAAATGTAAAATAGACAGCTAGTGGGAAGCAGCTGCAGAGCGCAGGGAGATCATCTCGGTGCTCTGTGACCACCTAGAGGGGTGGGATAGGGAGAGTGGGAGAGAGACGCAAGAGGGAGGCGATATGGGGATATATGTATACATATAGCTGATTCACTCTGTTATAAAGCAGAAACTAACACACCATTGTAAAGCAATTATACTCCAATAAAGATGTTAAAAAAAAGAAATTTGAGAAACTAGTTCTAAGAAGTTAGGAAACTTGGCTTCAGTCATATGGCTGTGCAACAGCATAGCTGTCCTCTGGTCGCCTCGTACTTCTAGCTCTGACCTCTGTGTGCAGCATGCCTCACTCATGACTAATGGAGGGCACAATGTCAGGATTCCATTTGTGTAAGAAATAGAGTATAACATCTATCTATAGGTAACTGGTAAGTTTAGTAGAACTATGAGCTAGGTTTGTATTATTGACATTTTTTAGAGTGAAGAAACTGAGGTAATTTACTTGCAGTAAGCAGTACAGTGTTAGAACATCACGAAAACACTTTAAATGCCAATGTCTAAGTAGCCTTCATAGATAGAATTATTTAATGATTATTATGACAATCTGATATTAAAAACACGAAGCCTGATGAGGAGGAATTCGTTTGTCTGAATTTTTTGAGGCCCTAGATATTTTACAATTCTGTTGAAGTAACAGATGATTTCAAATCTCTATAGGTTTCAACAATGTTGATGTGGCATGTAGATTGGTTGTATCTCTGACATAGAGGCTAAAGAAATAGCCCCAGGCTAAAGGCACGGTCCCTGTCTGGGACCTACCATACTATTGGCAGAAGGGAATGAGCAACAGAGCCAACAGAAATGCCTGGTGATTCTTAAATCTTCTGCTCCAGTGTGGCGAACATCACTTCTACTGGCCAAAGCAAGTCCTATGGTCGAGCTCAACTCCAGTGGAGCAATAACGTATATTCATTCCCATAATAGGGACTGAAAGTCAGATGGCAAATGGATGGTGATGTAGGATTCCTCTTGTGGAAAAAAAGAGTGAGTAATTAGGAACATGACCCATTGTACTACTCCATCTGTATTCGTTTCACAGAGCTGCTGTAACAAAGGAACACAACGGGGGGGCGGGGACACTTAACACAACAGAAATTTATTCTCTTACAGTTCTGGAGGCTAGAAGTCGGAATCAAGGTCTTAACAGGGTCATGATCCCTCTGAGACTCGGTAGGATCCTTCCCTGCCTTTTCCTGGCTTCCTGGTAGTAGTTGTTCAGCCTTGGCATTCCTTGGCTTGCACCTCTCAAATGTGTTTTTTTGTTTGTTTGTTTGTTTTCTATTATTATTTATTAATGAACTATTTATTAGAAGATTCAATCTTGGAAAGATGAAAAGGAAAAGCATAAAATATAAGTATAAAATTTAATATTAATAAATTGAGTTGGTTACAAAATCCTGGAAGTGTCCATTAATTCACCTTTAAAAAAAGTATACACACAACACACTTTTATTTAATACATAAATGTCCACATCTATTATAATGTCTTTAGAAATTGCAGTAAGATCACCCTGATGCTTTTTTTGCCCTCTATTCTGTTTTCTGATACTAGATAGTAACATTGCCTATCCTGCTTCATTGCCTTTGTGTGTGTGTATGTGTGAATGTGAGTGTGTGCTTCTGTGTTTGAGTAATATGCTTGGCAACACCTTTGTCTTAACTTTGCTTTGATACTTTTTATGTTTCTGTTGCAAAAACCACACAACTAAAAATTACATATTTGGATAATGTTTTTTATTCCAATTAACTATTTATACTGCTGTCATTAGAAATGCCACTGATCTTACTTGCCTCATTCTGGTTTTTATTCTTAATACATACTTTTCCTATTTTCCTGATAATTATAATGCAAATGTTACCAAATTTTGATTCTTCTGGTGGTTTGGAAGTTATACATGCTGCTCTTCTTCAACTAATAAGTCTCTGTGGCACATTACAATTATATACCTGAACAAATAATTATATATGAATTTAGTTTTTCTTAATCATTGGTGAAAAGGAATTACCATACTTTAATCCCCTTTCTTCTTTTAAGGTAGAAAATTTAGCATGCCTTTCAGTTTTGTAATGGTCTATGATTTCTCACCTAGCTTATTAATACCAAATAATTTTTGAAATTATTATACTTAAAATTATGTTTGTAATAATTATTTAGACTAAGTCAACATTAACTGATTTTTGATACCTACTCTTAGGTCCCTAATCTTGAGTTCTTATTTTTGATTACAATTTTGTCAACTTGTGCACCTTTTCCACTAGAAGGGTACAAAGAGTTCTGAGCACTTACATACATGGAAATATGTTTTAGCTGTTTGCACATATAAATGTCAAACTGATGACTGACATAAAACATATTCACTCTCGAAACTATGTAGCTACTGTTCCCTTGTCTTAGGACAATTAGTGTTTAAAGGTGAAGTCTATGTCCAGACTAACTTTCCTTTTTTTTGTTCCTCCATTTCCCCTCCCCCTTTAAAAAGTTTACATATTTTACATATTTTCTTAGTTTTTCCTGGTTGTAGGTGTGTCTTAGGTGTATTCAGGTTTGGTATGCGTATGCAGAGCTTCATTCAGCCCAGTTCGATTTTTTGGGCAATCTTCAAAGTTAGCTCTCTTTCATTTCAATAATATGACGTCAGATGTCCTTTCTCTGACTTTTGCAATTGCAAGAGTACCTCTCATTCATTTCTATCACCAGTTCCTTTTCCTCTGTATTCATAGAGTGGTTCTCAACGTTCATCTCAAAATTTCATTTTCTGCTTTGTCAATTGTGCTTTTAATGAATATTTTAAATGTGTGACTGAACTTTTAGTTTCTTTACATCTCAATAGCTCATTAAGCTCCATTTTTATTAACATATCCCTTTTATCCATTTTCCTCCATATCTTTATTCTTCATTTTATTGTTATATTATTTATTTATTATTATTTTTTTAAACATCTTTATTGGAGTATAATTGCTTTACAATGTTGTGTTAGTTTCTGCTGTATAACAAAGTGAATCAGCTATATGTATACATATATCACCATATCCCCTCCCTCTTGCGTCTCCCTCCCACCTCCCTATCCCACCCCTCTAGGTGGTCACAAAGCACCAAGCTGATCTCCCAGTACTATGCGGCTGCTTCCCACTAGCTATCTATTTTACATTTGGTAGTGTATATATGTGAATGCTACTCTCTCACTACATCCCAGCTTACTCTTCCCCCTCTCCGTGTTCTCAAGTCCATTCTCTACATCCGTGTCTTTATTCCTTCCTGCCCCTAGGTTCATTAGAAGCGTTATTTTTTTTTTATTCCATATATATGTGTTAGCGTACAGTATTTGTTTTTCTCTTTCTGACTTACTTCACTCCGTATAACAGACTCTAAGTCCATCCACCTCACTAAAAATAACTCAATTTCATTTCTTTTTATGGCTGAGTAATATTTCATTGTATATATGTGCCACATCTTCTTTATCCCTTCATCTGTCGATGCACACTTAGGTTGCTTCCATGTCCTGGCTATTGTAGATAGTGCTGCAATGAACATTGTGGTACATGTCTCTTTTGAATTATGGTTTTCTCAGGGTATATGACCAGTAGTGGGATTGCTGGGTTATATGGTAGTTCTATTTTTAGTTTTTTAAGGAACCTCCATACTGTTCTTCACAGTGGCTGTATCAATTTACATTCCCACCAACAATGCAAGAGAGTTCCCTTTTCTCCAAACCCTCTCCAGCATTTATTGTTTGGAGATTTTTTGATGATGGCCATTCTGAGTGGTGTGAGGTGATACCTCATTGTACTTTTGATTTGCATTTCTCTAATGATTAGTGATGTTGAGCATCCTTTCATGTATTTGTTGGCAATCTGTATGTCTTCTTTGGAGAAATGTCTATTTAGGTCTTCTGCCCATTTTTGGATTGGGTTGTTTGTTTTATTGATATTCAACTGCATGAGCTGCTGGTATATTTTGGAGATTAATCCTATGTCAGTTGTTTTGTTTGCAAATATTTTCTCCCATTCTGAGGGTTGTCTTTTCATCTTGCTTATGGTTTCCTTTGCTCTGCAAAGCTTTTAAGTTTCATTAGGTCCCATTTGTTTATTTTTGTTTTTATTTCCATTTCTCTAGGATGTGTGTCAAAAAGGATCTCACCGTGATTTATGTCATAGAGTGTTCTGCCTATGTTTTCCTCTAAGAGTTTTATAGTGTCTAGCCTTACATTTAGGTCTTTAATATATTTTGAGTTGATTTTTGTGTATGGTGTTAGGAAGTGTTCAAATTTCATTCTTTTACATGTAGCTGTCCAGTTTTTCCAGCACCCCTTATTGAAGAGTCTGTCTTTTCTCCATTGTATATTCTTGCCTCCTTTATCAAAGATAAGTTGACCATATGTGCATGGGTTTATCTCTGGGCTTTCTATCCTGTTCCATTAATCTATATTTCAGTTTTTGTGCTAGTACTATACTGTCTTGATTATTGTAGCTTTGTAGCATACTCTAAGTCCGGGAGCCTGAATCCTCCAGCTCCGTTTTTCTTTCTCAAGATTGCTTTGGCTATTCGGGGTCTTTGTGTTTCCATACAAATTGTAAAATTTTTTGTTCTAGTTCTGTGAAAAATGCCATTGGTAGTTTGATAGGGATTGCACTGAATCTGTAGATTGCTTTGGGTAGTAGAGTCATTTTCACAATGTTGATTCTTCCAATCCAAGAACATGGTATATCTCTCCAGCTGTTTGTACCATCTTTAATTTCTTTCATCAGTGTCTTATCGTTTTATGCATACACGTGTTTTGTCTTCTTAGGTAGGTTTATTCCTAGGCATTTCATCCTTTTTGTTGCAATGGTTAATGGGAGTGTTTCCTTAATTTCTCTTTCAGACTTTTCATCATTAGTGTATAGGAATGCAGGAGAGTTCTGTGCATTAATTTTGTATCCTGCAACTTTACCACATTCCTTTATTGGCTCTTATACTTTTCTGGTGGCAACTTTAGGGTTCTCTATGTATAGTATCATGTCATCTGCAAACAGTGACAGCTTTACTTCTTCTTTTCCAATTTGGATTCCTTTTATTCCTTTTTCTTCTCTGATTGCTGTGGCTAAAACTTCCAAAGCTATGTTGAATAATAGTTGTGAGAGTCAACAACCTTGTCCTGTTCCTGATCTTAGAGGAAATGGTTTCAGTTTTTCACTACTGAGAACAATCTTGGCTGTGGGTTTGTCATATATGGCCTTTATTATGCTGAGGTAGGTTCCCTCTATGCCTACTTTCTAGAGAGTTTTTATCATAAATTGGTGTTGAATTTTGTCAAAAGCTTTTTCTGCATCTATTGAGGTGATCATACAGTTTTTATCTTTCAGTTTGTTTATATGGTGTATAACATTGATTGATTTGCGTATATTGAAGAATTCTTGCATTCCTGGGATAAACCCCACTTGATCATGGTGCATGATCCTTTTAATGTGCTCTTGGATTCTGTTTGCTAGTATTTTGTTGAGGATTTTTGCATCTATTTTCATCAGTGATATTGACCTGTAGTTTTCTTTCTTTGTGACATCTTTGTTTGGTTTTGGGTGATGGTGGCCTCGTAGAAGTAGTTTGGGAGTGTTCCTCCCTCTGCTATATTTTGGAAGAGTTTGAGAAGTATACGTGTTAGCTGTTCTCTAAATGTTTGATAGAATTCGCCTGTGAAGCCACCTGGTCCTGGGCTTCTGTTTGTTGGAAGATTTTTAATCACAGTTTCAAGTTCAGTGCTTGTGATTGGTCTGTTTATATTTTCTATTTCTTCCTGGTTCAGTCTTGGAAGGTTGTGCTTTTCTAAGACTTTGTCCATTTCTTCCAGGTTGTCCATTTTATTAACATATAATTTCTTGTAGTAATCTCTCATGATCCTCTGTGTTTCTGCAGTGTCAGTTGTTATTTCTCCTTTTTCATTTCTAATTCTATTGATTTGAGTCTTCTCCCTTTTTTTCTTGATGAGTCTGGCTAACGGTTTACCAATTTTGTTTATCTTCTCAAAGAACCAGCTTTTAATTTTATTGACCTTTGCTATTGTTTTCTTCATTTCTTTTTCATTTGTTTCTGATCTGATCTTTATGATTTCTTTCCTTCTGCTAACTTTGGGTTTTTTTGCTCTTCTTTCTCTAATTGCTTTAGGTGTAAGGTTAGGTTGTTTATTTCAGATTTTCCAAGTTTCTTGAGGTAGGATTGTATTGCTATAAACTTCCCTCTTAGAAATGCTCTTGCTGCATCACATAGGTTTTGGGTCCTTGTGTTTTCATTGTCATTTATTTCTAGTTATGTTTTTATTTCCTCTTTGATTTCTTCAGTGATCTCTTGGTTATTTAGTAACACATTGTTTAGCCTCCATGTGTTTGTAATTTTTACAGTTTTTTTCCCCTGTAATTGATATCTAGTCTCACAACGTTGTGGTCAGAAAAGATACTTGATACAATTTCAATTATCTTAAATTTACTGAGGCTTGATTTGTGACCCAAGATATGATCTATCCTGGAGAACATTCCATGAGCACTTGAGAAGAAAGTGTATTCTGTTGTTTTTGGATGGCATGTCCTATAAATATCAATTAAGTCCATGTTGTTTAATGTGTCATTTAAAGCTTGTGTTTCCTTATGTATTTTCATTTTGGATGATCTGTCCGTTGGTGAAAGTGGGGTGTTAAAGTCCCCTACTATGATTTTGTTACTGTCGATTTCCCCTTTTATTGCTGTCAACATTTGCCTTATGTATTGAGGTGCTCCTATGTTGGGTGCATAAATATTTACAATTGTTATATCTTCTTCTTGGATTGATTCCTTGATCATTATGTAGTGTCCTTCTTTGTCTCTTTTAATAGTCTTTATTTTAAAGTCTATTTTGTCTGATATGAGAATTGCTACTCCAGCTTTCCTTTGATTTCCATTTGCATGGAATATCTTTTTCCATCCCCTCACTTTCAGTCTGTATGTGTCCCTAGGTCTGAAGTGGGTCTCTTGTAGAGAGCATATATACAGGTCTTGTGTTCGTACCCATTCATCCAGTCTATGTCTTTTGGTTGGAGCATTTAATCCATTCACGTTTAAGGTAATTATCGATTTGTATGTTCCTATTCCCATTTTCTTAATTGTTTTGGGTTTGTTTTTGCAGGTCTTTTCCTTCTCTTGTGTTTCCTGCCTAGAGAAGTTCCTTTAGCATTTGTTGTAAAGCTGGTTTGGTGGTGCTGAATTCTCTTAGCTTTTGCTTGTCTGTAAAGGTTTTAATTTCTCTGTTGAATCTGAATGAGATCCTTGCTGGGTAGAGTAACCTTGGTTGTAGCTTTTTCACTTTCATCTCTTTAAATATGTCCTGCCACTCCCCTGTGGCTTGCAGAGTTTCTGCTGAAAGATAAGCTTTTAACCTTATGGTGATTCCCTTGTATGTTATTTGTTGTTTTTCCCTTGCTGCTTTTAATATTGTTACTTTGTATTTAATTTTTGGTTGTTTGATTTATATGTGTCTTGGAGTGTTTCTCCTTGGATTTATCCTGTATGGGACTCTCTGTACTTCCTGGACTTGATTAACTATTTCCTTTCCCATGTTACAGAAGTTTTCAACTATAATCTCTTAAAATATTTTCTCAGACCCTTTCTTTTTCTCTTCTTCTTCTTGGACCCCTATTATTCAAATGTTGGCACATTTAATTTGTCCCAGAGGTCTCTGAGACTGTCCTCAATTCTTTTCATTTTTTTTCTTTATTCTGCTCTGTGGCAGTTATTTCTACTACTTTACCTTCCAGGTCACTTATCCATTCTTCTGCCTCAGTTATTCTGCTACTGATTCCTTCTAGAGAATTTTAATTTCATTTATTGTGTTGTTCATCATTGTTTGTTTGCTCTTTAGTTCTTCCAATACTTGTTAAACATTTCTTGTATTTTCTCCATTCTATTTCCAAGACTTTGATTCATCTTTACTATCATTACTCTGAATTCTTTTTCAGGTAGACTGCCTATTTACTCTTCATTTGTTTGGTCTGGTGGGTTTTTACCTTGCTCCTTCATCTGCTGCATATTTCTCTGCCTTCTCATTTTGTTTAACTTACTGTGTTTGGGGTCTCCTTTTTGCAGGCTGCAGGTCCATAGTTCCCATTGTTTCTGGTGTCTGCCCCCAGTGGGTGAGGTTGGTTCAGTGCCTTGTGTAGGTTTTTTGGTGGAGGGGACTCGTGCTGTGTTCTGGTCGGTGGGGCTGGATTTTGTCCTTCTGGTGGGCAGGGCCGTGTCCAGTGGTGTGTTTTGGGGTGTTTGTGAGCTTAATATTACTTTAGGCAGCCTCTCTGATAATGGGTGGGGTTGTGCTCCTGTCTTGCTAGTTGTTTGGCATGGGGTGTCCAGCACTGGAGCTTGCTGGCCATTGGGTGGAGCTGGGTCTTAGCGTTGAGATGGGGATCTCTGGGTGAGCTCTCGCCAATTGATATTATGTGGGGCTGGGAGGTCTCTGGTGGTGCAATGTCCTGGACTTGGCTCTCCCACCTCGGAAGCTCCGGCCTAACACCCGGCTGGAGCATCAAGATCCTGCCAGCCAGATGGCTCAGGAGAAAAGGAAGGGAAAAGAAAAGGAAAAAAAGAAAAAAACCGAACAGATAGAACCCCAAACCAAATTCTAAAAGCAAAACTAAACAGGCAAAATCACACAAAGAAACATACATACACACACTCATAAAAAGAAAATAAAGAAACAAACAACAACAACAAAATGAACAGTCAGAACACTGGGAGAAAGGGTAAAAGTAAACCTAAACAGACAATATCACACAAAGAAACATATACATACACACTCAGAAAAAGAGAAAAAAGAAAAAAAATTTTAATTAAAAGATATATAAAAAATAATAAAATAAAATAAGTAAAAAATTAAAAAAGTAACTGAGCAACCAAACCCATAAACAAATCCACCAATGATAACAAGCACTAAAAACTAAACTAAGATAAACATAAAAACCAGAAACAAATCAGACTCAGAGAACAAACCTGAAGTCTACAATTGCTCCCAAAGTCCACTGCCTCAATTTTGGGATGATTCGTTGTCTCTTCAGGTATTCCACAGATGCAGGGTACATCGAGTCGATTGTGGAGATTTAATCTGCTGCTCCTGAGGCTGCACGGAGAAATTTCCCTTTCTCTTCTTTGTTTGCACAGCTCTTGGGGTTCACCTTTGGATTTGGCCCTGCCTCTGTGTGTAGGCTGACCTCAGGCATCTGTTCCCTGCACAGACAGGAGGGGGTTAAAGCAGTGGCTGATTAGGGCTCTCTTGCTCACTCAGGCCAGGGAGAGGGAGGGCTACGGTAGTCATAATTGGAATGCATGGTGAGCCTGCCTCAGCAGAGGCCGGCGTGACGTTGCACCAGCCTGAGGCGCGCCATGTGTTCTCCTGCAGAAGTTGTCCCTGGATCATGGGACCCTGGCAGTGGCAGGTTGCACAGGCTCCTGGGTGGGGAGGTGTGGATAGTGACCTCTGCTTGCACACAGGCTTCTTCTTGGCAGTGGCAGCAGTGCTAGTGGTTCATGCCCGTCTCTGAGGTCTGAGCTGATAGCCCCAGCTCGTGCCCGTCTCTGGATCTCGTTTAGGCAGTGCTCTGAATCTCCTCTACTCATGCACCCCAAAACAATGGTCTCTTGTCTCTTAGGCAGGTACAGACTTTTTCCCGGACTCCCTCCAGGCTAACTGTGGTGCACTAGCCCCCTTCAGGCTGTGATCACGCAGCCAACCCCAGTTCTCTCCCTGGGGTCTGACCTCCAAAGCCTGAGCCTCAGCTTCCAGCCCCAACCCATCCTAGCAGGTGAACAGGCAAGCCTCTCAGGTTGGGACTGCTGGTTGGCACCTAACCTCTGTGCAGGAATCTCTCCGCTTTGCCCTCTGTACCCCTGTTGCTGCACTCTCCTCCATGTCTCTGAAGCTTCCCCCCATGCTCAGCCCCTGTCTCCACCAGTGAAGGGGCTTCCTAGTGTATGGAAACTTTTCCTCCTTCACAGCTCCCTGCCCAAGTTGCAGGTCCTGTCCCTTTTCTTTTGCCTCTGTTTTTTCTTTTTTCTTTTGCCCTACCCAGGTACGTGGGGGAGTTTCTTGCCTTTTGGGAAGTCTGAGGTCTTCTGCCAGCATTCAGTAGGTGTTCTGAAGGAACTGTCCCACATGTAGATGTATTTTTGATGTATTTGTGGGGAGGAAGGTGATCTCCATGTCTCACCCCTCCGCCATCTTCAAGATAGTTTCCTTTCTCAAATTTTTAATAGGGAACTTGTTACTGCTTAATTTTGAGGAGAGGCAGTCAGCATTTTTAATATTATATTGCAAGTCCAGTCCTAATGAACTAAGACAGTAAGTAGTTTGGAAGTTGCTATAGAATGAATAGTTGTGTCCTCCCAATATTCATATGTTGAAACCTATTCCAGTCTCTGCCTGTTGTCACGTGGCATTCTCCCTGTGTGTCATTCTGTTCATTTGGCATGTTCCTCTTTTTATAAGGACACCAGTTACAGTGGATTAGGGGTCGACTGTTCTCATCTTAACACTTTTTAACTTGAGTCCATCTGCAAAGAATCTATTTCCAAATGAGGTCACATTCACGGGCACCAGGTTTAGGACTTCAACATATCTTTCAGAAGCACACAGTTCAACCCATAACACTGTCCTAACTTATTTCCCACCCCTGTAATGATGTTCTCTCTCATCCTCTACCTTTCACCCCCATTCTAAACCATTTACTTTTTTCTAAATCTCTTATTTGTGCTCTCTGATTGATGAATATCTCATTTGTGTCTCTTTACCAGTGTCTCCTATTTCATAATCTAATTGGACGTTGTTGATCCAAATATAACCACTTAGTTAAATTTATTCCTGTTCTTACATAATCTAATAGGACTGGATGCAAGATAAATCAATGGATTTTAATGTAACAGAATATGAAAATTGCACTAATATGATTTCAGATTCCTCATTGCAACCAATCTTTGAGAAACTACCACTTGTCCACTTTGGGTTATATCAAACAACAATATTCACAATTGTCTGGCAAGGCTAGGAAAATGCTTACCAGCCTTTATGCAGCATATTACAATAGATTGCAATAGGCCTGGTCCATTGCTCCTCTTCTCTCTCCTATACCTTCATTCATCCTTCTGTGTTGGCTCCATCCTTACCCACCATTACACTGGTTTAGTTCTCCACATCAGAACCCTAGGCACTTTGAAATTCTTGCCTTTCTTCCAGCAGTATTTGCCATTGTTGACCATTTTTTCCTGTGTTTTATGACATCACACTTTCCTGATTTTCTTCCTACCTCTCAGTAAGCTTCTTTTACCCCCTTTGTTAACTCCTCCTCGTCTAACCCCCCCCCCCCCGCCTTAAATATTGGTGTTCCTCAGGACTCAGTGTTGGATTTTTGCTCCTCCATTTCTGCACTCTCCCTGGGCAATCAATTATATCTACTGCTTGATTTCAATTACTGTCTTCATGCTAATGACTCAAATCTCTACATTCTACCCCATCCTTACCCCTGAGTTTGAGTCCTGTATACGTAAATGATTTATGTGACATCTTACCTAGGATGTCTCCAAAGCACCTGAACCTCAGCCTGCTCAGAACTCAACTAAACATCTTATCTTTAAACACTGTCCTCAGTGAATGTCATGGAAATTAAAAGCATGGACTCTGAAACAGTGTGGCCAGATCAAATCCTGGCTCCAACACTTACTGGCTGTGTGATTTAGAGCAAACTACTTACCTTCTATGTTCCCTTTTCCTAATTTGTATAATATGAATAGCAGTTGTACATACCTCAAAATTTTGTTGTATTAATGAGGCTATATGTAGAAGGCTGAGAATGGTGCTAGACAAATAGAAAATATCAATGAATGTCAGCTATTACTTTCTACCCTGATGCTCTGACATGAAACCTGGGTGTCATTCTTGAAATCTCCAACTCCCTAATTTCCTCCCATTTACATACAATCAGTCACCAAATCCTAGTGATTTTTCTGACTAATGATTTCTAAAACCTACTTATGGGGGCTTCCCTGGTGGCGCAGTGGTTGAGAGTCTGCCTGCCAGTGCAGGGGACACGGGTTTGAGCCCTGTCTGGGAAGATCCCACATGCCGCGGAGCAACTGGGCCCGTGAGCCACAACTACTGAGCCTGCGCGTCTGGAGCCTGTGCTCCGCAACAAGAGAGGCCGCGATAGTGAGAGGCCCGCGCATCGCGATGAAGAGTGGCCCCCGCTTGCCGCAACTAGAGAAAGCCCTCGCACAGAAACGAGGACCCAACACAGCCATAAATAAATAAATAAATAAATAAATAAATAAATAAAAATTAAAAAAAATAAATAAATAAAAGCAAAAACCTACTTATGGATCACTATTGCCATTATGACAATCTTCATCCCATTTCTGGATAGAACTCACCCCAGTAACTGATTTTCCTAGCCTATTCCTGGCCCCTCCTTGGCAGTCTCCACAGTACAGCCAAATCTATTTGTTACCAACAACTTTATTATATCACTGTCATTCATAAGACTCAATAATGGCTCCCTCATTAGTGCTAGTAGTGGGGCTGAGCTCTCCCAACATTGGGACAATGAGATGAAAGAGACTGGAAGCTGAGCTGCTGCAGTATTCCTCCAAGGAGAGAGTAGAGAAAGCATAAGATTCTACCCACAATCCCAGCATGAGGCTCCTAAGGTCTGAGGAGGAGGATCTGTCCTATATTTCTTTTTTCCTGATGCCTCCTTCAAGGAAATTCAAAAACTCTGATGTGAGCTTGGAATAAGGGTAGTCAAAATAGAAACAGAGCACTCAGATAATCAATCAGGTGGGAAGATGTGGCCTGGGGAAGCAAGAAAGTTAAAGGCTAATTATATTATCTCTTTGCAACATTCTTGCTCATGATAGTGCTTACCAGTGTCGTCAGAGCAAAACTTAAATTGAAAGACTGATTTCTAATTTTTACTGTTTGCTGTTTAAATGTTAGTATTATAAAACCAAAACAAAAAGAAAAAAAGATTTTTCAGTTGAGAATTTCACCTAGAGCCTTGTGCCCACTCAAGAGAAATATTTCAGAATGAAATACTCGGAAGAGTTTGGCCTCCTGGCATGCTTTCCTAACAATTAAATCAGGATGCCTCCACCAGCCATTTCAAAGTCATTTCCTGTTTGAAGAAGTCTGCCCACTCAGTGTGAGAGGATGTAGCTGATTATCCTCCTGTAAACAAGGAAAAGACCTTCAGGTGGTCTGACTTGGAAGGAGAACCTGGCTGTGGGAGAGAGAGGAAGCCACAGCCAGGGATGGAAGCTTCAGAGCGAAGAGAAAAAGGTGTGGAGGGAGGAAATTTAGAGCGTAAAATGAACTGGAAAATATCCAAACAAGGTGCAGTGGGAAAGTGCTGCTGGCATTGCTCATCCTGGGAATGCTGGGCCCCTTCCGTGGGTGAAGGACTGAAGCTGCTCATCTCATGGAAACAAGGTAGTCAGGAAAATGTCAGACTAAGGGTGCACTAGCAAAACATTTTATTGTGAACGTTTTGAATTTTTTGTGTAGTGGCTAAAGCAGGATGTAAAGTACAGGAGATCCTGAGATATCAAAGAAAAAAAATGCACTGGATGTAGTTAAATAGGCAAGAGAGACTTTATTCAAGACCATTGCAATAGAATAGAGAGATTGAACTCAAGTCTCCCGGAACAAAAGGCAGGAGTGTTAAAAGTGCTGAGACGAACCAGTGGTAATTCCTGGAAGACGTCAGGGAGGAGGCTGATCCATGTGATTAGGCCACCTGTGCTTGCTAATTGGTGCTTATTGAAGTTAAGCTCCTATACTTCCCCAAAGACCAGGAGATAGGGATGCTGTCTCCTTGATGATTATGTTTCAAAGTGGTGACTCCCAGGTTCTTGAGAAAGACATTCCTGGGTTGTAATAATGGCAAGAAGCTTTTAGAAAGATTTACTCAAAGGGGCAGAGAAAGAATTTATGATAGAAAGTTGTCTAAAGTCAATGCTCTAAGTAAAGGGAGGTCAGGGACCTAGAGTCAGGAAGAAGCCTGTCTAAAGTTTAGTAAAGCTGAGGGGAATGTTAAGTCCATCTTTGTCAATATGGGTTGGGTGTCTGATGGTGTGTTTAAACGATCAGTGAGACCAGGTAAAGATATAAATAGTTGCTTCTCTAAAAGTCAACTCACTGACTTAAATAATAAAGGGAATGTATTGGTTCATGTAACCGAAACTTCCAGGTAAAGTTTGGTTTGATCCTGGGCAGAAAAAGTTTTGTAACTGAGCCGGACCCTATGGAGCTTTCCCAGGATGGACTCCCCCATGTCCTCCACCTGCCTCTTGTTTGTAGAAAAACTCTAGCCTCCTAGGTCTTCCCCAGGTTCCAAAGAATAAATTTAATCAGAGATGTGAGAAAATACAAAAGCAAAGGACAAAATCATAATAGTTTAGCCATTAAACAAAGTCAAGGACCTTTAGTTCCCCCTCAAGGGCTATAGATAATATTCTGAGCCATGTCCTCTGAGCTGTTTTGCAGATACTGAAACCCCCACTAGGTGGAAGAAGTTAACTGTATGCTGCCCACAAGCATGTAGACCCCAGACTGGTTGGAACCAGAAGGTTGATGATGTTGACTCCCAATTGCCTCACCACCAACCAATCAGAAGAATGTTCATAAGCCGATCGTGTACCCTGGCAACAATTTCCCTCACCCTGTCTTTAAAAACCTTTCCCTGAAAGTCATCAGGGAGTTCGGGACTTTTAAGCACTAGCTGCCTGGACTCCTTTCTTGGTGCCCTGCAATAAACACTGCGCCTTCCTTCACCACAGCCCAGTGTCAGTAGATTGGTTTTACTGCAGGAGGATGAGGGACCCAAGTTTGGTCTGGTAACAGTTCCTTTTTCTCAATATCTCTACTTTGTTTCCTTGATCCTGACATCAGTGTGAGAGCAGTTCTCCCCTTAGAGTTTCAAGGTGGCTGCCAGCAGTTTCCAGGACTAAAACATTCTTCTCCACATCCAACAGGAAGAGAGTTTTGGCAGCAACTCAGGAAAAGTAGGACGGAGCTTTTCTTTCCCAGAAGCCCAGCAAATATCTCCTGAAGCCCTATGGGGCTCTTGTTGAGTCACACGTTTATCCCTGAAGTAACCACATGGCCAAAGGAATGGACTTGGCTGATCTCCTTGAGTTAGGGGTAGAGTCCATCAGTCTGCTTGGGCTGCCATAACAAAGTACCACAAAGTGTGTGGCTTAAAATAATAGAAGTTTATTCCCTCACAGTTTTGTAGGCCGGAAATTCAAAATCAAGGTGTTGGTAGGACAATGCTTTCTCGAAGGCTTTAGGGGAGAATTTGTGGCATGCCTTTCTTTTGGTGCTGCCGATAATCCTTGGCATTCCTTGGCTTGCAACTGCCCAACTCCCATCTCTGCCTCTGTTGCTACATGTAATTCTTCTTCATGTGCCTATGTCCAAATTTCCCTCTTTTATTAAAGATACCAGTTATATTAGATTTGGGCTTACCCTAATGATCTCATCGTACTTGATTATATCCACAAAGACTCTATTTCCAAATAAAAGGTCACATTCACAGGTACTGGAGGTTAGGACTTCAACATATCTCTTTGTGTGTGCGTGTGTGTGTGTGTGTGGCCATAATTCAATCCATAACAGGATGAATTAACTTATCAAGGCTTCTTTGGTTATTAGAAGGGGTAAATGGATGCTGCAGAGGCAATTGAAAAACACCTGTATGTTATGTATGTATGTTAGAAACAATCATAATTGTAGGCATCCTGCTCTCTGATTTCCAGCTCCTATTTCAGGAGCCCTCTTTCTCTAAAATTCCCACGCCAGTAATTCTGCTCTCCTTGTAGGACCTCCCATCCATTGACCCCACCACCTCCCTTCCCTTTCTATTTGGCTTGGATTGCAAGGTTCTCTTTATAATCACTCTCTTGCTCATGCCCTCAACATACTTGTCCTCCTTCCCTTGGTAAAGTGCATTGGACAACACCATGACCCTGTCTAAATCTGACTCTTGGTTAGCTCTGCCTCTGAGCTTGAGCCTCTGAACATGGCTGGAGAAAAACACACTTAAATGCTGATGGGTGTCACTTAAAATTTATGACCACAAACCTTAAATGGCCACTCAATACTGCTCAGCCGTCCTATTATTTACATTTCTCTTATTGATTAATTCCCCCACTCTCTCACATACCTCTTTCACATCTTCCCCTTTCTTCAAACCTCCTATACTCCCCTCACAATCCTAATGGCCATCTGATGCCTTTGTTTCTTGTTCATTGATAAAAAGAAGGAAACAGAATAGGACGTTTTAATCCACCAATCCTGAAATCTACCAAAATACCCACAACTGTACTCATAAACTTTGCTGTCTCTCCTGGAACAGTGGGTGAACTACCTGTACTCCCACTGAGGGCAGAATTACCTAGTTGTGCCCTTTGCTTCTGCCATTCCCCTCTCCCCAGCACCACTTCCCTCCATCTACAGGATCATTTCCATAAGCATATAATATACCATAACATCTCCATTATTTGAAGAGTTCTCACCTGTTTTCATATCCCTCTGAAGGTATTTGCTCATTTTTTTCTTCCTTTTAGTATAAAACTTTATGAAAGAGGTAGACTCCACTAGTCTCTACTATCTACTCCAGTTGGACTCTCCTCACCAAGACTTTATTTAAGCAGCTCTTGTAAGGTCCTCACCCACCTCTACCTTGCCAAATCCATCGGCCAGTCTCAGTCTTTATCTTACTTACCCTCTTGGCAGCTTCTGATACATTTGTTCACTTCCTTGTTTTGGAAACACTTCCTCCACTTCTGGGAACCACACATTTGCAGTTAGACCACATGTCTGGGAAGCACAGCACCTCACTGGCTACTTCTCTCACTGCCTCTCTTCCCGACATCCAAATGTTGAAGTGCACCAGGGCGTGGTCCTCAGCCTTCCATTCTCTCCAGCTATATTCGCTCCAAAGGTGATCTCAGTCATTCCATGGCTTTATATGTCATCCAAATGCTGACGGCTCCTGAATTTATGTCTGTGACACCTTACCTCTACCCTGAACTCTAAACTCATACACCTGGCTGCCTATCTTACAATCCATTTAGATCTCTGCTAAGTATCACAAATTATTATGTCCCAAACAGAACTCTTGATTTCTGCTGCCAATCCTTTTCTTTCCTAAGTCAGCCTCATCTTATTATATGAGTGCAGCACATGCTCCTTTGTATGGAGTCATCCTTGGTTCTTCCCATTCTGTTACACTTCACATTCAATCTACCGAAAAAACTTTCCAGGTCTACTATCAAAAGATATCCTGGAACAAAAAGAGGTATCCTGAACCCCATCACTCTGACCATATCCACTCTTAGCTGACCCTAGGCCAGCCCACTATTATCTCTTTTCTGAGTAATTTCAATACTTGCCAATGTAGCTTTCCTGTTCCACTCTTTCCTCCTTACAGTCTATTTCCCTAGCAGCCAAAATGATTTTTTTTAGGTCGTTAATTGCATCATATTATTCCCTGTCAATCTTCCAATGAACAGAATATTGTCCAAAGTCCTTATCATGGCTCATGAGGCTTCACATGATTTAGCACCTGTTCTCATTTTCAATCTCATCTACTGTTTCTCCTACCACTACCCCCAGCTCCCTCCATCACTCTAACCCACCTTGTTTTTCTTTCATAGCACTTAATACTTCCTGAATACCATATTATATATATTTGTTTTTTCACTGTTGTATCCTTAACACCTAGAACAGTTCCTGGCACATTGAAGGTGCTCACTCAATAAACATGGCTTGAATAATAGTAATAATATTACCAACAGCTCATATTTAAACATTTTATATAAGCCACAGACTTAGTGCTCCACATGGATTATTTTATTTAGTAACAATTACAGCTGTATAATGTGGGTACCATCATTATTCCCATTTAAGGGATTAGGAAATTGAAACTGACACAGTATCACACAGCTACTAAGTGGTGGAGACTGAATTTAAACTCTGGCTTGTTGGTTTTTAGAGCCTTGCTCTTGAACATTCTGCCTCTCCCAATGCCATACAGTCCATCCTAAATTTCAAACCCTACTACAAACTCAGAGAAGTTCTCTGATCCCTTTTGGAAGTGAACCCGCACATTCTTGGAACCATTCTCCAGCTTCACTTCCCAAACCCAATCTCTAGGTCCTTCTTGTTGCATTACTTCCTGAAGACATTTTGCTTTTGCTTTTTGTCTTTTACACTTGCTCCCAGGTGCCCCTGACACACCCTGTTAACTCTTTTAAAAGTTTATGTGCTTCTTATCTCCCAGGATTGTCAGGTCAATGGCTGATTCTCATTTTCCTACTCTTACCATGTTCTCATTGCCACAAAGATACGAATGCATACTTTCATGTACATGTGAATGCATTTAGATGAAAGAAACTGAGGTCCCATAAGTAATTTGACATTGGATATAACTAACAAGACCTTAGGCCTGTATTGGAGATTCAGTCACTATTTAATTAATTAATAAGTAACTACCCAAAACATAAATAGCCCTATTTTTCACTTTTTAAAATGAATTTAATATTAGTTTTTGCTTCAAGAATAACTACAGCTATGCTTAATAGAACTTAACTTATATGTTTCTGTTGCAAAAAATGCTCTTTATTTGTGTATCTCACTCATAAGTAAGCAGAGGAGTGATTTGGAAGAAGTTTCATCTCCTACATGTGTCTGAAATTCTGTTTTTTAGGAAGAGGTAGAAGTGGAAGAATCAGGCAACTTATTGTAAGCGCTAGTTATCACCACTTGCTTTACTACCTGTCTTTTACAGTAGAGGCTGTGTAATGCTGCTCTATGCTTATCTTGGGTGTTTCACTCTATTCCACTTACCATTCTTCAGAATGTTCACTAGATTTGTGTTTTATTTTGTAGAAGGAAAATAACCCTTTAGGCTATTTTTTAAAAATAACATATTCTCTTTTAACTTAAAGGCAGCTCACTTAACCTTGTTTATGCTGAAAATCTCTTCTTTTAGGGAACTTTCTCTCGATTACTCTTGGATAATTAAATAACTGGTCTTGCTCACTGCTTTTTGGACCTGGAGGCTTGCCCTGATTCTGCAGCTGATTTTGATGCCGATCATAAGATAAAACCACTTTTCCACTCTGCTTTCCAATTTCCATAGATAATACATGTGAAGGACCAGTGGACTCCACTGGACAAATCAATTGTGAAATCAACTGAAAAGCTAAATGAGCTTTTGTCTTTGAAGAGGAAGCATTTAAGAATATTTTTAATAAAGCAAACCGGTGGCTCTCTCTTCTAAAGACATGATTCCCTTGACCTATGAATACCATGGCTTATTTTTTCAGAACTGTCCACTCTTCCTAAAAGAATGACGTTCTTGTGTTCTTCTTGCAACACACAGAATCACAGTTTCACACAGATCATCTCTGGTACACACACGTTCTCGGACTCAAGAATACAGCTGTCCTTCTGACACTCTCTCTGGGCCAAAGTTGAGAATGATTTACTTGGAGTCAGTTTGCCAGCAACAGGGACTACAAACTTGCTGATTCACTCAGTTCTTGAGGAAAAATCAATTGTGTCAAATCATCTTGCAGTCTGCTGAGAAACATTGTGAGTACAAGTCAATTCAATATTAACTTAGAACTTTGTATTTGACACTGCTTGACACTGAGCTAAAGTTCACTGTCTGGCCCCATAAAACAGCATGATGGGCTGCACTTCTATTGTTTTACTAGTCCCTACTACTATTTATACCACCACCAGTACCTCCACTATAACGACCACTACTGCTACTTCTGCAGCTACTGGATAAATTTTATAAGGCACTTGGTATACGATAGGCACTCTTCAGATCATTTATATTTAATACAACAGCTCTTATCATATAGGAACTATTAACACATCTATTTTATAAATGTATAAGTCAAAGCACAAAGCAGTTAAGTAACTTGCTCAAAGTCACGTAGCTAGTAGTGGAAGAATGAAGATACAAGTTCTAATTCCAGACCTTTGCTCTGCCCTGTACTCGGCATCTCATTAACAATAGCAGATATAGAGTGGATGCATCAAAGGAACACTTACTTTGTATATTTTAATGTGTTAGTAGTGTAAGCGATCTGAATGATTTGCCTGCATGAGCTGCAAATACAATCATATTGTTTTAGTTTTCAGATTAATTGTGTGAGATCGCTCATTTTTATAAGTGAGATTATCTCATACCACTGAGGCCTTCCTTCCTCACTCTCTCTGACTGTCCAAGAACCTAAGAGGTTTCCTCAGTCCCACTGGGGTGGCTGATCTTCCAAATAGCAGGTGGACATTTGGGTTATTGGCTCAGTGCTTGCGTTCCTCCTCAGTGCTACATGGTGTTGCTTTTGATGGCTGGTCCCCCATCACACACAGAGTTCTGCTCAGTCTCCTGCTATAATTATGTATCACCAGTTCATCCAGTCAGCAACTGTTTTTAGTGACCACATACTACATGGCAGGCCCTGGGCTGTGCTACCAGCTGGACTACAAAGAAGGTCAAGAGAGACAAACCCCCTCTTTATGGAGCTTACGCTAGTGAGAAAGTTTGACAGTAAACAAGGAACTCAATACCTCCGTAAAATATCTACCTATCATTATTAATGCTTAAAGAAAAGAAACAGGAAGTAAAGGGTGTGGGTCTATTAAAGGTCATTGCGGAGGACATATGTAAGGAGGGACCATTTCAACTGAGACCCAGAGTTATGGAAATGTTCTAAAATTAGATTATGGTGATGGCTGCACAACTCTGTGAATATGCTAAAGAAACATTGAATTGTTCGATTTGGCCTGGTGAACACTATGGTATGTAAATCGTGTATCAATAAAACTGTTTAAAAGAACAGATATTGACATCCAGCAGAGATATGACCAGAAGTAGACTGCCCTGTATTTTCATTTTCATTTACCTTTTGAGGAATCTATTGTATGAATTGGGTAAATTCTCAGTTTTCCCTGTTGCTTTGAGATTTGGCCTTCTTGAGTGGGTTATCTATTGTCTATCTGTGGTACAGCTTTCATATTTCTACTGCTGTTTTCTCTCCGTTGTTCCCTATCCCTGTGAGTTTATGCCCTTAAAAAATTCCCTGTGCTATGGTTTTGGTGAAGTTCAGGAAAAAGCAAAATTAGTTGTGTGTATTCAATCTGTAATCTTAGCTAAGGACTCCCACTATATTTTCTACATGATAACTTTGTATGAATGCTTTTGTTCTGTGGTGACAACTACTTAGTTTTCTTATCACTTCTAATAGTTTTTAAATTTTCTTGGGCATTCTGAGTATATGATTATATTAAGTGCATATCATAATCACACCTAAATTTTGCCAATATTTATGTTTTATTTCTCTTGGCTAGTACTTTTAGAAACTGTGAAATAATAATGGTGATAGTGGATGTTTTTGATTTCGTCTCCCTAAAAGTTAAAGAGAATGCTTCAAAGATTTCACCAGAAAGCATGATGGCTTGGTTTGAAATACATCTTTACAAAAAAAGCAAAACAAACAACAACAACAAAGTGAGATCTGAATGATGGGAGAAGCCAGCTGGACAAAGAGGCAAAGGAAGAGCATTTCATTCAATGGTAAGTCAAGAAAAAGAAGGGAGATCAGAGTGGTGGAGCTTGGTGACCATGGAGAAGAGTGGATGGTGTTGAGTGGCTGGAGATGCAGAGGTAGGCGTGCCTGACCATGTAGTGATTTCTAGAACACAGGGGCAGGGTAAACACAGAGGGTACAATTCCTTGCCATGAACAGCTTGGCTTTTGTGACGTATTTGACCTCTGCTTCTAGCTGTCAGGTCTGCTACCTCCATTGCCCACTTCTCCCTGCTCTGATGGACTGGATTAGCTCACTCTGTAGGGTAGTGTTGGGGGTTGAGAAAGGGAATGCTGCTGTGTCTCTGAAGCCGAGCTGTGGCTCTCATTTTATTATTGGCTTGGGCAGTCTTCCCTGTAGTCTTCTGCTGCAGGGTCACTTTGACCTTCCCTGAGTGGCTTCTCTCCCTACCCACCATCCCCCCTGCCAGTCCACTGGTGAGCTCATAGCCAGGACCCTCAGCTAACCTCTGTGTCCTCCTTGGAGTGTGCAGGAATACGCCTCTCTGTTTAATTATGTCACACTGCAATTTCTACTTTGCTGTTACCTTTCTGTTTTTTTGTGAGCCTTTCATAAGGCACTTGATGTTTTTCTAAATTTTTCTTTAGGAAGTAAGGTAGAAGTCCTCTGCTTGGAATCAGAATTTTCTGATTACTTTTGACATTACCATTCTGGATTTTTCAGCCTGCGATGTGGGGGTGGATATGGGAAGCCAGGCAAACCATTTGACCTTTACCTGCTCTCTCTCTCTCTTCTCGCCCCAGTCCTAGAAGGACATTTTACTCACCTGTGAAGGTATTTCCCATTTTTTCTATCATCTGCCTCTCTGTGCTATGGCTTCCAGTGAAGCTTTGTGCTCAGACCTCCTTACTTTTGATGCATGAAGCAAAACTTTGGGGATGCACTTTCCTTTCTCAACAAATGCTGGCTACTCGATCAACAATAATCTAAGTGGAAACACAAAGCTGAGTGATGATTTTTAAGTTCTAGGCTGAGTTCAGCTCTTTCTGTGGAGGATTCATGCCCTTGAGTCAATGGGTTAGCTGTAGGGAGTAGGGCAAAATGATTTACATGAAAAGAAACAATTATCATAATGAAGACATTACTGTGTAATGCCTTAACAGTATTGTTCTTGTGATACTGTGTGGAGAAGGTTTTGAGGCTGTCAGTATAATTGGTTGAATGCTGAGCCCAATTAGCACGATGAGTTATTGGCACAGCAGAAGGCAATGGGCTTTTGGTGCTTATCTAACTTACATTACAATCTAGTAGAACCATAGGTTTTCAAGTGTCGGCCCTTCCCCACTTAGCTCTTATAATACAAGAGGAAACTGAGACCAGCCCTGCCCTCATGTCACATTCCAAGAATAGATATCAAGTACTTTTATTCAACCACGGTAATTCCATTTTAGTTGTGCATTTTTTCAATAATCTAACTTAAGCCGTCTGTGCATTTCCCCACCTGATTTTCATAAGTAAAGTGTGTCCACATGACCTAACTTAACCTAATCACACTCAACTGTTTTTTTTTTATTTCATGCCTGGGAAAGAGTCTCTCTCTCTCTCCTTTTGGATATGCCAGAGAAGCCTGCAACCCCACTGCTTCTGACAGCCATCTTGTGACTAAGGTAAGACAGCCTTGGGATGAAGCAGATCATATATGTGGCAGAAAAGGGAGAGAGAAGGGTCTGGGTTAACCAAACAGCTCTGAAGTCTCCTTTACTTCTGAACTTGTTGTCATATGAGACAATAAAGTTCCCAATTGTTTCAGCCAACTTGAGACAGGATTTCTGTTTTTTTGTTTTGTTTTTCAGCCCACGTCCTTTATCTGGCATAAATGGGTTGGAGTGAGTAGTAGATTGGGGCCAGGAAATTGACATCCCTACTAGAGATGCTGAGACAATGAATTAAAAAGCCAAAAGTAGTAGAGGATAATTTGGGGAGGAGAGTGAAGTGGGAGTGGGTGCAAAAAGCCCCTTGTATCTCAGATACTTTAACGACAGCGGACCTGTAACGTATACTTCACAGTTGTGATGAGGAAAGGGTAGGCATGCGTAGTGTTTGGGTTAGGGGAAGAGAGGAATGAAAGTAACCAATATTTATTGAGAATTTTTTTTTTTTAATTTTTATTTATTTATTTTAAAATTTTATTTATTTATTTATATTTATTTTTGGCTGTGTTGGGTCTTCGTTTCTGTGCGAGGGCTTTCTCCAGTTGCGGTGAGCGGGGGCCACTCTTCATCGCGTTGCGCGGGCGGGTCACCGTCGCGGCCTCTTCCGCTGCGGAGCACAGGCTCCAGACACGCGGGCTCAGTAGCTGTGGCTCACGGGCTTAGTCGCTCCGCGGCATGTGGGATCTTCCCAGACCAGGGCTCGAACCCGTGTCCCCTGCATTGGTAGGCAGATTCCCAACCACTGCGCCATCAGAGAATTTAGGTTCTTGGCACTGATTTTCACTTTGCCACATTACCACATTTTTGCCTCTCATCAAAGAGATAGATGCTTAGAGAGAAACCTGAGGTGCTAAATAACGTACCCATAATTACACAGCTAGTATGATCTGATCCCAGTTCAAGCTCATCTACCATCCACAGTGCTTTGTAAATCTTTCACCATCTACAGCATGATTTAATAATTTAAGAAGGCAAAAAAGTACAGAATACATTTTTTAAAGGAGCCCATCAAATGCTAGGGTAAGAGGAGGTATATCTCCCACCTCTATTCAGAATAGCTCATTTCTTAAGGGTTTAGAACATTTACACTAGTTGTTTCAGTGTTTTAAGAGCAGAACACCCTGAGCTTTTGAATACTTACCACAAGACTGACAAACAAATCAGTCATCTGAAAGATATCAGCATGAAGGTCCATAAATCCTAATGTTTGGGAAATCGGGGAAGTTCTCTTACTTTTTTTTTTTTCTTACTTCTTTTATGCTGCCCAATACTACAAAGCTAGGGAGGAAAGACAGAGCCCTGGTGCTTGATGGATTTCTCCAAATTTTGCTGGAATTGTTGAAAAGATAAATGAAGCAGAATTTAGGGGATATTAATTGTATAATATAATCTCTCCTCCTTTCCAATGTCATCTTTTCCTTCTATTCTTTCCTTTTAAGGATGAGTGAGAAAAGATTGATTCTGTAAGATTCTGGGAAAGGCGGGTCAGCATGGCTGGTTTGTATGTTTTTTTCTTCCCAGAATCATTTTTTTCTCCTTTGGAAGCTTCTTCTTTGTATCAAGATGACATCCAATGAACTTAATTCTTTATTCTCTCCTAGTTTAGCCAAGAGGCCAGAGCCACATTCTTGGGGAGAATCATACATTATCATTTGGAGGAATTCTGACATCTTTTCCTTAAGGAAAATGTTGAGTTCCCTAAAACATGTGATTACACAGAAGTTATCTTTTAAATTTATATCTTAAATACTCAGTTTCTTCCCTCTAGTAGCATCTCTTAAATATCTAGATCGTTCTGGAGTAAGACTTCATGTGAATCTCCTTTTCTTAAACATTAGTCCTGCTTTGATTATTCAGGGAAAAATCTTTTAGGTTAGTGTGATTATTAGGGGCATTTGAAAAATGAAATCTTTTTTTTCTAATTAAATGGTTTTTTGTTTTTGTTTTTTTTGCTTTTGTGTTTCAGAAGGTAATAAAGTGAGTCATATGAAGTTTCCATTTGTGTGGGTCAAAAATGGTCAAGTACTGGCACTTTCATATGGTTCAGCCTAATCCTACTATCTCGACATTGCAAGCGTTCACAAATTTTGCATAAAGTTCTCTCATAAATAGTTCCTCTTCTTTCATAAATTTTCTGACTGGGAAAAAAACTTGAAAATGAATTTCTTTTTTTAAGTTTCTGGGGACAATCATTCACATTGAATATTTCCTTGCAAATGAATCAGCTGTTGTGTTTTTTACCCTTCTATTTTGAAACACATCCTAACATGTTTTTTTCTTCCCAAGAATTCATGGTGCAATTGCATGATGAACTCTCATAGCAAAAGTAAAATATCTATCTTTCATGTTATTTATTGGGAACATTAGTAGAATAAACTTTGAATGCATTGCAAAATAGCCCTAATTAAAACAGAGTAAATTTCTTGCCTGCTTGTGGCAATATTTCTTAGTTTATTTAAAAGTATGTTCGTAAATTCACTAAATCATGTGGCCTACTAAGAAGGAAAGAGTATATGATTTAAAATAAAATAATTAGAAACCAGATTTTAATCTTGATGTAAGTATGCTTACTTTATACTACAATTACTGAGAGTAGGTCCTTAAAAATACTCAGTTCTCTGGAAAAATAATATCATTTAATTGCACACTAGTTTTTAATTGAGGGCCAGCAAATGTAAAGTAGTTGAAACCTATGCATTTTACTTTTAATTTGGGTTCTTTTTAAGTACACAGGGTTTAAAACGTTACATTTCCAATGACAAAAACAGTGTTCGCAATCACGCTGATATTGTTTTGGTGGGAATGAGTAGAGTGTTTCCTAGGTGATAAAAAAGGTGAGGCAATAACAAGGCACACCTGCCCCTGAGGGTTGTAGAACCTTTGTAAAATCCCCCTAGGGCTGCACCCTCCTCCACATATTGATCTGTTAGAAGTCTGTGTTTCCACCCTCACCGCCCTCAGGTCTTAAGGGACCCAAAAGTTGTGATGCGCCTTTGTGGGGATTCTTTCACCTTCCTGGCTGCTGAGTCTTTCCTTTTTCTTATTCACCTCATGTGGAGGTGCAGGGCTTTGGTAAACTGGACATGCTCACTGACTAGGGCAGCATAAGCTAACAGGGCCATAGAGTATGTGGATGACTTTTTTTTTTTTTTTGTCTTTTCCCTCTGTTTGCAGTTTTTTAATCTGAGGTTTTCCTGCATTCTTCTACTTAGGAAACCGGCGAGTGGTCCTTCTACCCCCAACTCTCACAGAATTTCCTGGGAGATCTGGGGATAGACACAGTGCAGGGCCCATTTCTCAGGGGCCAATCAGCATCTTGGTTCTGAAGAAGAATATTCTAACTTTCTCTTCTCCCAGCCCTAGGGGCATATTGGTGTGTTTGTAATGTGGTATGGGAAGGCTGTAGCCTGACTTTTTCTCTTCCTGATTTTTTTTCCGAATCTATTTATTTTTCTTCCTCAAGGTATGAGTTTCCCAAGGCCTTGGCTTTTGAAACTTAGAAGCAAAGAATAATCTAGCTGATTGAAAAAGGGGGGTGGGGATAAGAAAAGGCCAAGAGATAACAGAAAATGGGGATGGAGACCAGCATTGGTTATTTAGAAAACACCTCCCACGTATCATTAATTATTTCCCTTCATTAACCATATCTAGTCAGCCATATGTCCTGTGGATATGAACACTGTGGTATATTTTGCATTCATTTTGTCCTTTCCAGGGAAGGTTCAGGGAAACTTTTATTGGCTTCACACTTCCTGCAGAATAAACTCCAAACTTATCAGAATAGCACTCATATTTATCTGAAACTGAATCCGAGTTACACTTGTTTCGGCTTTTCCCACATCCTACCCACCTGATAGTCTACCAACTCATTTCTTGAAAATGTCATTCCCATTGCTACCTTTATGTCTTTGCTCCTGCTAATCTCTTTATCTAGAGTCTTTTTGCTGCCTTTTGAAAACCTATTCATATTTATTATGCAAAGCCCAGGTTAAATGCTGCCTTATCCAAGAAGCCTTCTTTGGTTTCTTCAGACAAAAACTACTGGTTTTTTGGGAACCATTTTACCCACTGGCTTTCTTTTTTCTTACATTTCCAAGCATTTAAAAAAAAAATCTTGTCTTGTTTAATATTATTTAAGTGTTCAACATCTCAATAGATTTTAGACTCCCTGAAGGAAATAGCTGTGTCTTATTCTGAAACGTAACAAGGATTTCTGACCTTTTTCTGTTGATTTTATATGGCTAGCCCTTTTAGCTGTGCTAACAGAAGCCAAATAGCAGCTGCTTTTTCTGTTTTGTAACTCAGCCACCCTCAATACTGTTTCCATCTCATGGTCTCAGATTAGAGTGACCAGAAAACCCTGCAACAGGAACAAATGTGAGTGTCCTGGGAAACCAGCCATATATATGGTCACCGTATCTGAACTGACTGCTCTTTGTAAAGGAATGAAAAGTAGGGAGGGGTGAAAGGAAGAAGATGACAGCCTTCTGAAAGTTGTACTCATCACTTTCATTCCATCCCGAAAGACAGAACGTAGTCACAAGGGCACGCTTAACTGCGATGGAAGCTGAGAACATGTAACTGGGTATGATATTCCCAGTTAAATTCAGGGGCTGTTAGTAGAAGAAGGAGGGGAGGCTGGGTATTGAGGGGCAGCAAGTAGTCTCTGCTACACAGACTGAATTTGAACACTCCCTTTTAAGTCAAATAGTAGATAACTGAAATTTCTACAAACTTGTAGGGAGGAGTGCTTTCCTTTGGGAGACTGGGGAAGTGTAGTATTGTTTTCAACTCTTCCGTTTAATAAGTAGACCACCTCTTTTTCAAGACAAGGTACCTACTAAAAATTTCTGAGAAAGATGTATTGAGAAAGCAGACCAGGAAATGTAATATGTGAGTCTTTTGTATTTTCAGAATAGGTTTTGTTATAAAATTAACTGATAGACTGTACTGAAAATGCTATCCCAGTAAATACAGTTGAGAGGAAATTGGTGAGGAAAACTTAAAATTAAACCAGAAGTTTTACATCAAGGTTTTAGGACTTGCTCTTTGAGCTCTGTGCTGGCGGTTTTGAGGTTTCACACTGGCATTACATCCAGTAGAACTATGTCTTTAGCTCCCTTCACTAATTGGCCACACCATCCAGTGGGTGAAGCCAGTTTGGAGGAATTTAGCGGTAGGCACCCATGGTGTGCTCATGGGAAGGGCTAGGCCAGCACATCTCCAAGGGGTTAGATTTTAGAGTAGGTGAAAGCCTCCCTTGTAGATACAGCTTTTTAATCAGTGGTGACCTCAATATGTCATCTCACCTGTTTTAAAGGAATCTGAAATACAACAGCTACTCCTTAAATTTGAATGTATGCTTTCTCCTCTCTCTGCAACCCCCAATTTTGCTATCAGTCACGGTTGCTAATATCCCTGCTGTCTTCAGCCTAGCTGCCAACTCTGTCAGTTACTGAAATATTGTTTATGCGGGAGCAATTTATTTTTTGAGAGATGAAAAGCAGATTGCAAAAGCAAACTATTGCCAACTTGTTGGAATGTATTCCAGTTCGGAACACTTCAATATAATTTTTGAATTATTATTTATTATTTTATGTTGATTGGTCAAGTGCTTCTCCAATAATTCATAAAAAAATTATTCTAAGCTTGGAATAATTGTCAATGTGTTTTTTGTGTGTGTGTGTTGTAAGATAACTAATTACATATTCTTGAAACTATTGGACGTATGACAGATGAATTATGATAGTGCTTTAGTGTGACATGTTTTTGTCATGTAACACATATGTGCTGTGTATAATTTATGTGTAGAGGCATATTTTAATGTACTTTTATCTTAACTTTAGTAGTTTGTAATTTTTTTCTAAAGAACTTTTTATATCTTTTGCTATTTTAAAAAATTTATGAGAATGCAGGTAAAGCAAAGTGATTTTTTGTTTGTTTGTTAAAATTATTTATTTATTTATTTATTTATTTTTGGCTGTGTTGGGTCTTCGCTTCTGTGTGAGGGCTTTCTCCAGTTGCGGCAAGCGGGGGCCACTCTTCATCGCGGTGCGCGGGCCTCTCTTGTTGCGGAGCACAGGCTCCAGATGCGCAGGCTCAGTAATTGTGGCTCACGGGCCTAGTTGCTCTGCAGCATGTGGGATCCTCCCAGACCAGGGCTCGAACCCGTGTTCCCCTGCATTGGCAGGCAGATTCTCAACCACTGGGCCACCAGGGAAGCCCAAGCAAAGTGATTTTTATTTTATACAATGGTCTCTCTCATGTCTTAGAAAAGATAAACAATAACAAACATTTCTATTTAGAACATGTTGAGCTTTGTGGGAAGAAAATGATACTTAAAACGGACTTTGTGCCTTTCATTTATTTTTCTTCCTTTTTCATTACATAAAATGCTGTTTTCTTTCTAGTCTCTCTCCCTTTCATTTCCCCCACCCCTAATTTTTTTCTGTTTATATTTTCTGATTTTTTTTACCCCCATCTTCTCTCTTTTTTATCTACGTGTAGAACTTGTGGAAGTTCTAAGTTACTTCGCTCTTTTGGCATTGATTATCTCAGAAGATTTTCACTATATAACCACTATTCTATACTTAGGACATCTGAAGTGTTTATGAATTTTATCTCAGGTGGCATAACTGAAAAGGTGTTGGTGATGTTCTAGCTCTTTCTCTTTCTATATTGCTCTTTTCTCTCTATATTTTATAAACAGAATAATATCAAACGTCATTATAAACTTCATTAAAGGAGAAGAAAAATAGCCAGGACCTTCTATTTCGTAAGAGCAGTTATTATTTCTGCTTCCAGGCATACTGATCGTTGTTTAGTTTGACCTCTATTAACTTGTTGAATAATTCTATTGAATTTTTTTTTTTTTTCTTGACTGAAAGTGAAACTAACCTCCATGCTATTTGAGAACAAACCTCCATTTTTCATTGAGATTATATCAAATGGTAAAATGGAGGAGCTCCCTTTTTTCCTCTGGACAGAATGTAAAGAAATCCTTTTCTTTTTTTAAAAAAAGTAGAATTGTTTAAAAAATACTAAAAAAGTTAAACAACTGCCTGAATAAAAGGCATAACACAAACATTTCAGAAACCAGTTTTCCATCTTAGTTTTTCCTCCAGGTTTTCTGAGGGTTGTATGGCAATCATCACAGTGGTTATGAAGAGCTAGGCTATGGTAGGGTCTATGTGGTTGTAATACTCACTGGTTTTTTAATATAATTACAGTATTTTATTTCATGTATATTGAGAAATTTATATACTAAATGAAACAAGTGTCTTGTAATGTTCACTATTTGGATTTTTATTATTTTATTTGACATGTAAAACATCTTCCTGTAATAGCAAGCAATACCTATAGCAATTGTATGCAGATCACCTTATTACAAAGCCTGTGGTATAATTTAGTGTATAGGCTTGTTCAGGAATCAAGCAAATGGTTAAACAGTTATTACAGAAATTAAATTTATTTTTATTTTTCTGACTATGTATAAATTAAATTATTTTATTTGAATTGGGGGGCAATTATAAAATCAGCATATCTACTACTGCTAGACGTCAACTAAACCAACTTACCATTTCATATTTTCACATCAAATAGTGCACAGTGCTCTCTAATTATGCCTTGTGTCTGCCCTGGAATAGTTTGGAATGGATAATAATGATACTGTGGTTAAAAAAAAAAAAAGAGTGGTAAACAGGCCTTTTTTAAAGTTGAGACCTCATTTATTTAGTTAGACTTGACAATTGATTCTGTATTATATATTCCAGTTACTGGCTAGCTAGTATTTTTAGGTGTGTAGATGTCCCAAAAAGTGTGAGTTCCATGCTGCAGTAAATATACTTGGTCAAATATCTGAGTGAACCCTCACAAGCAAGGGAAAGAATAAATAGAGGAAAATGCTGCAAATAAAAGGAGATAAGTTTTTTTAAGGGTTGATTATGTTAGCAGTGAACTTTTGTTAAAGTCCTCAGAATTTATTACCTCTATAACTGAACTAACTTTCTAAACTAGTTTCTCTGCCCACAGTCTTCATTGGTACATTCTTCACATAGTTTTTGCCTTCATATGTAAATTGATTATTACATGCTCCAATTTAGAATCCCTCATTGATACATTTTCACCTGTAGGATAGGCTATGTTCATGGATGTGGTGTTCAAGGCCTTCCATGTCTAGTCTTGGTCAATAGCATCATTGATTTCACCCTCTCTTGTCCAGTCTACTGAGGAACTGACAATTGCTGGGATACTCTAGGATTTCCCTAGCCTCTGAGCCTTTAATAAGTCCTCCTCCACCTCTAACTCTGCCACTGACTTTTACCTTGCTCTTGTGCTTCTGGGCCCAGCTCAGTATCAACTTTTCTGGGAAGAATTCCCTAATCCTAAACCCCAAATCTTTTGGGCTAGGAGCTCCTATGTCCTTCCAAATACTCAGTGCATAATGTTACCATATCATGCATTTACCTGCCTGACTCACCACTAATCTGACTGTGTAAGTATATATCGTGGTCATTTATCAGCTAAAATGTCTTTGAGATGATAATGAAACTGGTTTCTTCCACCAAATACTTTGGGATCTCTCTATTCTCCCTAGTCTCTGAGAGTATCTGGCAGGTAGAGGCTAACTGTGCCTTTACTATTCCTCTCTGATACTGGGGCAGGTTACCAACCTTTTCTGGATTCACTCTTTCACTCAATGCAAAAGGGAAGTATAGAGATTATTTTCATATGGCTATAAGTTATTTTATGTTATATAGAAGGCAAAGAAAGCCACAGTCTGGTTGGAGAAAACATTTACTCTCTTTGTAATAAAGGAATGAATAAATGAATGAATAAATGCATTAGAGATTCATAAAATATTACAATGACTCAAATATCCATATCTTATCAGAAGCCTGTTCATTTTTGACTTTAATATATGAAGGGTATATTGTTCTAGTATTATCTTTAACGTTAATTCATTCCTTTATTTGTTTAATTTTACTTATCTATCACAAAATTATTACCTGCTTATTATGTGCCAAGAACTGTGCTAGGTACTGGCAATGACTAAAATATGATCCCTGCTCTCAGAGAGCTCGTAGTTGTAGAAGAGAAGAGCTTTTTCATCTCCCTTCAGAGGACTGTAATATAATTCAAGTAGATCTGATAATAATGGCTTTGAGAAATGTCTTATGGTTTTTTCCTACAGAAGACCTATTTTGGAAATATTTCTTGAATAAGTGAAATGGAAACTTCAAATTCCCAATTTGAAAAGAAAATTAAGAATAACCAGCTACCAATAAACAATACAGTGGATTCACTTTCACTGCCTGATGGCGAAGCTGTGTTCTATAGATCAATGAAAATAACACCCTGAAATAGAGGGACTTCAGAAAAGAAAGAAATTTACACTCCTTTCTTACTTGATTATTTGTTAATTTGTTATTTGTTAATAGCTTAATATTTGATTTGATTATTTGATTATTATTTAGATTATATTTGTTAATAGCTTAATATTTTGATTATTTGTTGATAGCTTAATATTTCACATAGTACCAGAGGATATTACTGTGATTATTTGTTAATAGCTTAATATTTCACATAGTACCAGAGGATATTACTGTGGTGACATTCAATAAATCTAATGCAATAATAGAAATAATTAATAATCTATTCATAGAAATCATGATAAAATATTAGGAAAGCACAATCTGACTATGGTAGTAATAGAAAATAAAATGGCACAGTATGAAAACAGTGACAAATGAAGAATGATATATGCTTTGTTTTTCCAATTTTGATTTTTCAATGGGTGAATCTCTTTAAAATGGTTAATTGCATTTAGTTTTTAAACATGTATTTATAAAATTTTCTTGGCTAAAATGTTTAGGCTTTTGCTCACCAAATTCCAGAAAAGGGATGCTTTGTGACTAATTCTGCTTACTATGCAAAGTTTCCAAGCAATGAATTAATTAGGATTTAGGAAGTAACCTTAAAAAATCTGGCCCTCACCCCCATCAGCTGAGTGATCTTTGCATCTTTCCACTTGATCTATAAAGAGAAAAAACGTGTATGAATTTATTCTGACCACTGCATGTATGATCCTAATCAATGTTTGGGAATCTTAGATCCAGCTTAATTCTCTTGCCATTTGGCAAGATTTTCAGGTCTAACTCTTTTGATTCTTTATTTCTTGTAAGGCATTAACCCCTTTTATTAACTACTGGAAGGATCGGGGGAAGAGGATGGTGGGAACAGGAGAGGGCCTGGGGTGGGAAGAGGTTTGAACTGGGGTTATGGGCATGATTTTGGGCTTCAGGGGTTTTCTCAGTCCCAGTTTAACAAGCACTCAAGAAGGACATTGTGCTGCTTTGGCAGAAAGTGCAGATTGATGTCTTCCTGTGAATGCTGTGCTTTGTAACAAGCCCTGATGGTCAGTTAAAGGTATCTGGGTTTCTGAAGAGACTGTTTGATTTGAAGCCAGCCCAGGCCTGGGAGTGGATGGCAGTTGCCGCCTTTTCTGTATAGGCTGGGAAGAAACTTGGTTCCCAGGATTCTAGAGCCTGAGTTGGTGTAAGGGAGTTGCCTGTAAAAGATTTCCTGAATGAATTCAAATGGTGTCTGTCAAAGGAATTGGGCCCTGTGGATCCGTTAACAGAAAACTGCACAGTTGCATAGTGATTTGGGTAGGTGGATATATAAAGGAAAGTGCAAAGACTCTCAAGCACTTCCAAGAACGAGATTATTATACAGTCCTTTTGTTTCTGCAGTTGTGTCAGCTGACATCAGGTTTCTTATTATCTCTATGCTAAGAAGCCTCCTGAGAGGCTATGTGAAACAATCTGTACTGCAAGTAGTTTCTCTTCTTTAAAAGAAAAAATTCCACTGAAAAATATGTGGGAAGATATATACCAAACTATTATCACTAATTACCTTGTGAGTGGGTGGTAGTGGGAATAGGAAGTATAGTGGTGGTGATGGTGACAGGGAGATCTTAAAACTTTTTTATTTATACATTTTGCATTGTTTGAATACCAAAACAAATTAAGTAAAAATAAAGTAAATATAATAGCAGATTTTTCTTCTAAGAACATTAATTGTTGAGGTTGTAGAATCCCAATAATAAACACAACACTTTTAACCAAAAAAAATATACGGACGTAAAATCACTGTTTAAAAAAACTAATGCTAACAGTCATCTCAGTGAATGGAACAGAGCCATCTCCAGGGTGCTTACCTTCCACTGAGTTCTCAGTGCTTTATAATCTTTTTGGTGTTTACTGTATTTCTGAGCAGAGGGAAAAGGACAAGTATACTTATTTCCATTTCAGGAGGGGAAAAAACTTCAAGATGGAAAGTTGCCTACTGAGAACAGTGGAATAAATTATGGAACAGTCATATACTGCTTTAAAAGAGATGGACATATTTTGACTTGGGAAGAAGTCTACAGTATGTTGTTAAGTGGAAAAAAATAAAATAAAACCAAAGCAATTAAAAATATCATACAAAACACGCACAAGCACACATGGAAACACTTTGTTGTGATAAAAGGGATAATATCTGTGAGATTGGATTATAAGTTTTTTTACTTCATGTTTCAATCTTTTATTGTAAAATTTAGACATAAAAGTATAATGCACACATGTATACATATATACACCATTATGTATATACACTTTATATATATATAATTAAAAATACGTAAGATCACAAAAAGACTATTTATTTATCCAGGCTGCAGTATGTCCCTCTCCAGATGCATCTGGTCTCATCCTGCCTCTTATTTTCCAGGTAACCACTCTCTGTCTTTTGCCTGACTCATTCCCTTACTTTAAGAGATGATTTACTTTCTATGTATTTTATCTAAGTGATATATTGCTTGGTCTGGAAAAACTGAGTCCCCACACAAATCTATTACCTTTAGATGAAGACTCCCAGGAGAAGAAATCAACAGTCTCTGATTCATTGGCTTCAGGCAACTTTATAGTTTCCAAGAGTCCTTTCTCAGAAAGGTCAGTATACAAGCTTCTGATTGAGTCCTGGGAAAATGGGGCTTACACACATAAAAGGGTATCTAGCAGGACTAATACTGAATAGGCAATATGAAGTCAGAAGGAGTAGACTGCTTTCTGTTTTGTTCTTTTAAGGTCACCATGGTCTACCTTGCAAGTCTCAGGTTTATAAAAAGATGGAACAGTTCTGTCAGCTTAAATGAGTGAACTTGACTGCTTTGGGGTACAGGGCATTTGGAGGAGAACAGGAGCTTCTCCAATAATCAAGACAAACAGGGCAAAGAGATCATCTGTGCCAGACTTATCTAGGCATTGTGTCATCAGACAAATAGAACTATATGATTAGAACCCTTGACTGTCTGTCTCTGGAGTGATACTCTTCCAGCCCGGACTGCTTACCATTTATCCCTGTGCACAGTTGATACCCTGAGATCTCTCTTCCCTCTCTTGAGTATTCCTTTTGCTTTTTTGCCTCTCTACTGGGTTAGGTCCCCTGTTTCCTGATACAAATGTCTTTTTGTTTGTTTGCTTGTTTCCTCTTTCTTGTTTTGTTAGCACACATACCCTAGTAGATTTCTGAGAAAGGATGGGAGGAATATACATTTTTTAAGACATTTTAAGTTTGAATGTCTTTATGTCTTTATCTTATCTCCATAATGATTGATAATTTAGCTGGGTATAGAATTCTATTTTGTAAATCAATATCCTTCTGAATTTTGATTTTACTTCTTCACTGTCTTCTTGCTTTCAGGGTTGTTATTGAGAAGTCCAAAGTTATCTGATTCCTCACACTGTCTATGTGATGTGGTCTTCCCTGTTCTACCTCACTCTACAGAAACGTGGAATTTTCTCTTTGTCACCAGTGTTCTGAAAAACCAAGTTACACCTTGATACAAGTGTTTTTTGATCCACTGTGCTGGGCACTCAGTGGGCCATTTCAATCTGGCAATTCAGGTTGAATGATTTTATTGGTAATTTCTTCCTCTTTCCATGTTCTCTGTTCTCTCTTTTTGGAAAACCTATTATTTGGCTGCATCTGATGAACTATTCCTGATTCTCTTATCTTTTCATAGCTATATTCTATCTTTGGGTCTTTTGCTCTACTTTCTGGAAAAGTTTCCTCTTCCTGACCTATTAATGCCTCTACTGGGTTTTTCATTTCTGCCGTCATGTCTTTTAACTTTCATGAGCTCTTTTTTATTCCCTAGAAGATCTTTTTAAAAAAGTGTCCAGTTTGTATTATAGTATCTTCTTTCATCTCTTTGAGAATACTAATGAAAATGGTTGTTTAACATTTTCTTCTCCTGTCATAGTGTCTGTTTCCTCAGAGTTGTCTTTATATAAGTTTACTTGTACTCTACCTTCTACTCTACCTTCTAGGTTAGAGGTTTTTGTGATCAACCTGGACTATCTCTAATGATGAAAATACCCCCTCCCCCATGTGTGGGGCTTGTTGATATTATGCCTTATGTTGGGTGGCTTGGGTGGGTTCTTTGTGCGGGCAACTTTGAATGATAATATCTTTAAGTTTTTCTTCTTGGGCTGGAATGATTCTCTAGGGAAAAACCTTGTATTCTTCCACTCCGAATATAAAAATCTGGTTGCTGGAATTCTAGAAGTGAAGTTGAAGTTTTTGCTTTCAGAATTGGCAGTGAATATAGACATCCAGTTTAAAGGCAGATGCTTTCAACTGTGTATGGCATCTTCCAGCCAGAGAGCCTCAGACATTAAAAATTTCTGCTGAGATGAGGGAAGGGAAGTTGCCCAGTAACATGTATTAGAGGATCTAATTACTGATCTACTGCTTCTGAGTTTTCCCACAGTTTTTAAAAGTATAGACCCCTTTCCCCAATTCTTCCTCAGTTCTAGAGGTTTCATATGTTTCCAAATCCTGAGCTTTCAAGAATTCTGTGGCATAAATAAGGTTATTTCACAATTTTCTCTATTAGCAGAGAATTTAGGTTTCTTCCACCTACTGAATCAGTTACTACACACCCATCTCCTTTGCAGCATCCAGTGTTTTATTGTTCTCTCCTCTTCACCCTCTTCTTATGTATAGATTTATGTCTTTAAGAAATCCTTTTTACTCTAGTTCAGTGGGGTTGTGAGAGAAAACAAATTTCAATGAAAAAATTAGGCTGCTTAAACTAGGATGACTTTTTAAAGTCTTTCTGTAGTCTGTGTGTGTGTTTAAGAATTATACGTTACTTTAAAGATCCTAAAAATACTAAAGCTGTGTTCATTTTGACCCCCAAAATGACAAAATAAGTGTTATGATAATAAGTAAAAAAGAACCAAATATTTTTGTGTCTTTCCAATATCTATACAAGAAGTTGAGAAAATAAGAAATTTCTCCAAATTCCTTATGGACTGTTTAAATTACTCTGTCAGAAGATTGACGTAGTTATGAGTGTCCTGCACAGCAAAAGTTGTGGGGACTCATACTGACCAGACACATGTACTTATAATATGTGTGTGTACATATATATATATGTATAATGCATATACATCTATTTAAGAGAATAGGTGATATTGTGAAAATTTATTCTGGATAAAGAATGGATATGTAGAACAAGGTGATAGGGAGCTAAACTGAGCCCAGGAATGGAAAGTCCATGTTCGGCCTCTCGCATCCTGGGGGCCTCCAGAGTGTACACTCCGTATCTGTGGGTTACAGTCATTCTCTCCAGCACATCATGTGGATAGCTGCCTCCCGCTATGTCTAGAACTTTCTCTAATTCCTCATCAAATACCATATCCGGTTGCTTCAGGATCTTTTCTGCTTAATCGTTTGGAAACAAATATTGCTAAATTCTCCAGGGTTGTCAATGATTTACTATATCGCTATTTGTGGTTTACAGATTTGTAAATTACCAGGGATTTCCTGGAAATGATACGGTTCACCCTAAGATTATCTCCACTGGTATTCATTTCAAGAGGCAATATTGGATGGGCTTAAAATGAGCTAAATTGTAGTGCTCTGAAGGTTAATTCTAGCAGGCCTAGAATTAGCCTTCTGTCCTAATGGGTTAAAAAATGTACATCAACAGCACTGACTCTCTAGTAAAGGCATGAAACATTAAGGGTACTTCTTTGTAATCATGGGTCAGGATTTGAGATTTGTATCAGCTTCTCAGTATTGTTACTGAAAACAGTGAGGTTGATAACAGTGAAATTGATGTACACCCAGAGGGTTCTGCTCTTGAGGTTGTGTGAATATTCCACAATTTATTTGTCTGTTTTACTGATTATGGCCATTTGGGTAGTTTCAAGCTTAAAGTTATTATGAAAGTGTTACTATAATATTCTAGTACATGTGTTTGTTGAATAAATGTATTCATTTCTGTTGGATATATACTTAGGAGTAGAATTGCTTGGTAATGAAGATATCCATGTTTTCAGCTTTAGTAGATATTGCCAAAGAGTTTTCTGAAGTGCTTGTAACAATTTATAATTCCATGCAGAGGATTTTTAGATGGTTAGGAAATATTGCAGACTAACATGGTAAATGAGCAAATTCCTTTCTTGATGACTCTCTCTATACATAAATTAATTACTTTAAGTGGTACTTGAATGTAAATTTTACCTGATGGAAGACACCAACTTGGTTGGTTCTTAAATAATTCCTACACTCATTTACTTAGCTTAATTATTAATGATTTCTGTGTCCAAATTATTTTTCCATTCTATTCCTTTTAGAAAATATTACTAAAGAAGGCAAGCATCATGTTATAACTATCCCTTGCTGTAGCTTTCTGAGATCACAGTTGATTCAATTCTAATCAGTAAACTATTTTGCAATCTTCTGGTTATTGCAGGTTTATGATGTTTAAAGAACCACCTCCCCACACCCCCACCACCATTAGCTATTGTGTAAATTCTTGTGAGAAACAGGAAAACAAATCTTCCATAGAGCCATGAAATTTTTCAAAGAGAAGCATGATTAAGATGAAATTTGAAGTATACCTAATTCACTTCAGGAGCCTGAGGAAATTTGGATAAGTATGAGAAAGTTTAGAAAATTAAACTTGTAATACATGCCAATTAAATTTAAAGAAAAAGAGGGCTCATCTGAAATTAAAAAAATAAATAAATAAAAGACATGCCCAAATTGAGAGCCAGTCTGGCTGTTGGGGAACAGTAACAGAAGGGCACATGGGGTGAGGCAGCTCAGAGCAACAAGCTTTAAATGCTCATTAGAAAAACTCTTCCTTTTTTCCCCATCAGTGTGTATTCCTTTGAAATGCCCCAGCATTGTCTAGCTATCAAATGCAAATTATTTTAATTGATTAAATTTAATTAGTAACAACCCTGTGTGCAGGGCGGGCAGGTAAAGTAACAAGGAGACTGGGTTCCCTTGTACACACCTTTCCCTTTGCTGTCCCACTGTGATTTGTAAGTCAAAGGCTTGGCATAGTAAGCCAGTAATTCATGGGCCTTGGTTTGTTTGTTTAACCCTTTCTTTACTCGTTTTTTAAAAAATTAATTAATTAATTTATTTTTGGCTGCATTGGGTCTTTGTTGCTGCACGCAGGGTTTCTCTAGTTGCGGCAAGCAGGGCCTACTCTTCTGTGCAGTGCGCGGGCTTCTCATTGACGTGGCTTCTCTTGTTGCAGAGCACGGGCTCTAGGAGCACAGTCTTCAGTAGTTGTGGCACGTGGGCTCAGTAGCTGTGGCTCATGAGCTCTAGAGCGTAGGTTTGGTAGTTGTGGTGCATGGGCTTAGGTGCTCCGCGGCATGTGGGATCTTCCCGGACCAGGGATCAAACCCGTGTCCCCTGCATTGGCAGGTGGATTCTTAACCACTGCGCCACCAGGGAAGTCCCTTTTACTCTTTATTATGGAAATTTTCAAATATTCACAAAAGTAGAGAGCAAGATGTAATGAATCTGATATACCCATCACCCAGCCTCAGCAATCACTGGAATCGGCCAGTCTTGTTTTATCTGTACAGGGACTCACTTCACCCCACCTCCATCCAGCTTATGATGAAGCAAAGCCTAGACTCCATAACTATTTCATTTTGAAATATTTCAACATATCTTTAAAAGAGAGGGTCTTTTCTTTAAAAATATAATTGCAGTATCATTATCACACCTAAAACAAAATACTTGATTTGTGTTTAATCTTTTTCTGTTGCATTGATCAGGGAAAATTTGAACTCAAGCCTTGGATTAAATAATCATGACCTTTGCCTTAAAGTTCTCATTACTGTATATAGTTCATTGCAGATGAGCATGATACATTTTTTGTTCAAAGCTACTCAAGTTGATGATAGAGTTTTAATAACTACTTTCTTTACTTTATCTTCTTATATTTCTCTTACCTATATCAACTTTTCTTCATCAAATGGCATTGCCTGATGGTGCAGATATCTGACACGTCCTTTTCTATTACTGCCTGGGTGTCTTAATTGGAGTTTGGTGTCCTTTAGTTACAAATAATAAGAAATGAATTCAAATATAGCATTTTGTTCAGCATTTAAAAATTTCTCCTGCATAATGTAGACCTTTGGCAAAGGTACCTAGAGTGGCGTTCCTGTGCTTGACACCAGGGGTTCTCTAGATTAGATCGTCTGAGCCCAGAGACATTCCCGTGATACCATCAGAAACATTCAGTATCATTAACCATGGTACAGCCATTTAGTGCTTTGATAAACTAGGGTATGCTGCAGGTCCACTTGTGTCTCTGCTAAAAGTCAGTGAGTGATGGATAAAGAGTGATCAATGAAACCGGTAGAGTTGGACTCTTGCTCTCAAGGCATGTTCATGGACTCTTGCTCTCAAGGCATGTTCATGTTCTATGGAAAGGAATCATCTCCAGTGATATCCTTGCTTTATACAAAACCTGTGGATGCTTTTAAGCATCTCAGAAACAGATGGGTAAAATTTGCAATGAATACAAAACAGTATAATTTGGGTATTTTTAGGAAAAAGAAGAGGTTCAGAATTATATTAGAGTCTCTGTGTTCTCCTCTAAACCAAGAACGGACTGTTGTCCTACTTCTACAGGCTGTAACTCAAGATGTTGTATTGCCTCATGCAGCGGTGCTGTGCAAATTTGAAGGTTGCGGGGCATTTCCCAATTCCACTGGCTATTACAGTGACATGGATGGCTTTGAGTGGGAGCTGGACTGTACCTCTAAATTCTTCAGCTTTCCATTGCCAGTGGGCAGTGATTACTATTCTCTACCTCATGTCTTTTCCATGTTGCCAGTTCCATCAGGAAAGATGAAGTTATGCTACAATAATAAAACCCCAACATCTCACAGGCTTATTTTTTACTCACATAAAATCTGCTGAAGGTCAAGGCATCTCTTTGGGAGCAGTTGTCTTCTGTGTGTTGGTGGAATGATGTTCGGACTTATTTCTTTGAATATTGCTAAAACTCTATACTTTGTTCACTATTTTTGTGAGGAGACAACAAAATGACACCACTTCTTCCTTTCTGTTTCTTTTTATTCCTTTTATCTAATAGCACCTCCACATCAACGTGTGCTTCCACAAACACTTTGGTAGTGGATGAGAAAGCATGGAGAATGGTGCACCAGCTCCTTAATGCTTTCATGTGGAAGCGGTGGGTGTCCTTTTGTTACTGAATCCAGTCCGATGCTCGCCGCTTACAAAATCAATACTCACAAATGGTAGAAAGGAAAGATGCCTTTAATCAGAATCCTGGAAATCTAGGGAGATGGTAGACTCAGAGCCCCCAGATTCTGCTTGGCCGTGAAAGTTTTAAAGGGAAGAAGGGAAGTAATCTCAGTTAATCATTGAGATGGGGGTGTGGTCAGAGTCGTTTCCATCCCTCACCGTGTGCAGGCTTATCGACTTCTTGTGATCCTCCTCTAGATGTTATCTTTTTTTTTTTTTAACATCTTTATTGGAGTATAATTGCTTTACAATGGTGTGTTAGTTTCTGCTTTATAAGAAAGTGAATCAGTTATACATATACATATGTTCTTGTTCACACAGTTTGGTCACACAGTTTGTTTGGGAGATGACTGAAGGGGAAACTAGGGAGGAGATCTGGTCGTCTGTTAATTAGTTATTCTTCATTTCTGCTTCTTTAATTTACAGAAAGAACCAGCAAGTTAGGCAAGGTATTGTGTGATTAAAAGATTTGAAAGGTGCGTTGGGCTGGAGAAGAGTAGAACATGGGGGTACCAGCCTTAAGGTTAGTGACAAGACAAAGGGGTGTCTCCTGCAGAGAGCTCTTTCCTGCAAAAATCTTTTTCCTGCCAAAAGCTGCTTACACTTCCCACTCACATTTTATTGGCTAAAGCAAGTCACCCAGCCAGGCTCAAGTTTAAGGGGGCAAGGACGTGCAATCCCTCCATGTAACCAGAATGAGAGAAAATTGGAAGTCCTGGTGGGCCTCACATATGTCTATCACACTAGTTATATTCTGAAATTATTTCTTTAAATATTGTTAAAACTCTATACTTAATGTTCACCATGTTGGTGAGGAGACAAAATAAGACACCAGTTTTTTTCTTTTCTTTTTTTTTTTTTTAATTTCTCTTAACCACAAACAGTTTTTATTTTTCCCTATACTTTGTGTATTACCACAAATATTTTGACTGCTTTAGATCAGCATTTCTCAAGTTTTAATGTGCATCCAAATCATCCAGTATCTTGTTTAAGCACAGATTTTTGTTCAGTAGGTCATGGGTGGAGCCCCAGGTTCTGCATTTTTAATGAGCTCCTAGGTAATGCTGCTGCTGGCCTGCGGAGCGCGCTTTGTATAGCAAGGCTTTGGTCTGTCACTCTACTTGGAGAGGGAGAGCCATCGTGATTTTAGTTGGATTCAGACAGAAATTTAGGCCATTAGTTTTTGTCTCTCCCCTACATCTGAATTAAGGGCAGTGTCTCATGGTGATTGTTGTCAAACGTGGGAAGACTGTCAGCGCAACTCAAAAGCCTACTTCTGAAAGATAATTGGTTTTGTGTTCATTCATATTAAAACAGGACTGCAAGGAAGAAGGGAGACCTAATTGAACGCTCAGAGCATCCCACTAAAAGGCAGCGTCTAATTATGGTGGGGCCCACACAGCAGGGACACTGAAGGGAAGAGGAGATACTAAAAACACCTTTATACTCTTTTGCTTTGAAGAGCCCTTCCTGAGATCAAATGCAATTTGAGCTAAGGAGGCAGCGACTGACAAGCTTTCCCGCCAGCAAGCATCTCAGAGGCAGGCGTTCAGAGCGTTTGTCATCATGCTTCGATTTTGCCTAATTATTAATAGAACACTTCTTTGTTTCCCCCTGATCCTTTACTGATTAAGATTCTTGCATGTTTTAAAGCATTTTACTTATCCCTCAGGATTCCAGATGAGTTGCCATTTGGCTCCACGATGCATACTGGCTTCAGAGGGCTGCATTAGAATCCTGTGGATGTGCACTTGGGTAGGAATGAGGCTGGACTGGATAAGAGCACTCATGGGCACTGCACAGTTTACCCAGAGCCTGTTTTTTTCCTTTGCTCATTTGTAATGCCAGCCCATGGTGGTGGAATTGGTGTATTGCTATATATTAACAGCCATATCTCATACTTCTTATTCTGGAGGTGTAATTCAAAGAACTGTCACAAGTAATAGCAAAGCTACATATTCTTCTTTATAGTAATCGCCATAAAAAAAAAAAAATCCCAATTACTTTAAATTACCACAAAATGACTTCAAAATCAACCCCAGCCCTGCTGCCCTTGATTTTCTCGCAATTAGTTCAAAGGGCAAGAGATGGAGCAGTAAGTTTTGGGGTATATAATATAGCAGCTACATTTTTCATGATCAAGGAACTTTTAGTTTATAGCTTCTTTCCTTTGAACTAATTCATTGAAGGGGACAATAATTCTAGGTCCGTTCCCTTATTCTGCTGACACTCAATTTCTGGGGCTTGGACATATTTCACTTCTCTTTTTATCATTAAAATATTTACAGCTCTAAAGTCTTCGCAAATGCTTGGTTTTTATGTGATAAACTGTAACTCACTGGTATTAGCCCAAGGGATTCAGCAGTGCCCAAATCCTGCCTTGGCAAAGCCACTCCTCTTCAGGTCATCCCGATGAAGATGGACTCCCATACTGGACAATTACAAAAGCAAATACTCTTTGGGTCCATGTGTCCGATCTCCCAATGCAGGAATCTTTGTTAAACCAGGCTGTAACAGAAGGCTTCTACTGGAGGATTGAGAACATTTTTCCTTAACCCTAAAATTGAACCCTAATTTTACCATCAACAAATGAGCATAGGAGGAGCACCCAAAGGAATCAGAGCATCCACCCATGTTTAGATAAATGAAGTGAGTGATGTGTCAGTGACCGCCCCAATGGGAAAGGCTCTGGCACACTTAGTCCCTACACAGAGTGGAGTGGGCGGCTCCCATGGGTTTAGGCACCTTGGAAGGTTGAATTACTTTCAATGCAATGCTTCTTCCCATTTGCTAATTGCACATAGAGATATCAAGTTCTAGTACAACTTCAGAAACTCTTTCCAGGGATCCATCTATTCTTCCACTGATCCAATGGTCCCTCCCTCCATCCATCCATCCAATCTATCAAGATAAAAAAAGTGGGAAGTGATGGTGTCTGTTTATCCTTCTCTGACTATAATAGGTGTTCTGGTGTCTTTTCCACTGTTTCCCCCAAAAGCAATCATGTACAGCAATTGCCTTAGAAATTACAAATATATTTTTGAAAAATGTATTTTAATGCGAGGCAGAATGGATGGTGTGGTGCAAAGAGTACTAGATCAAATAAATTTACCCAAAGGCATTGTATGCCCCAACTCCAAATCACTTGATTTTCCCCTATATTTGGAGTGTCAGACATATCCATGTGCAGTTTTTAATAGTTACTTTCATTCTTTTTTACTCTAGACCAATACGAAAAGCATATGGAAATGGTCTATCAGTTTAAGGTATTTTTCTCCCCTTAATGGAACAATTTTAGAAAATTTCAATGGATGTTTCTCCTTAGATGTTATGAAACATCTAATCTGATGCAAGTTTGTCCCAGGATAGGTGCTTTGGGCCATTTTCTAGGTACTTCCTTGGTCCTTCTGTCCACCCCTGTATTTTGATGCCCCAAATCTGCTAAAAACTCCTGCTGAGAGTGTTTCTAACACTGCCATTACTTAGAGTTGACTTTCGTCAGGAAACTTTCACATTTGATTATCTCTTATCTCTGTTGCATAGCCAGCCTCTTCGTGTCAGCTGAATGCTTCTCTTTGGTCTGTATCCTGATCTCTTGACCCCTCCCTCATTCCTGTCCAGCCACCATACTATTTTTCTTTTCCACTAGCCTATATACAGTGTCTCCTTTTCCGCACTTAACATTTAACCAGATACCCAATTTAATGTGACTCTGGTCCCGTTGCTTCACTGAAACAGCTCTTTCTAAAGTCACTAAGAATTTTTACATTGCTAACCCAAAGGCTGTTTTTTGGTTTTGTCATATATAACTTTTGAATTTTATTCAACACTGTTGGTCCATGCTGTCTTGAAACAATCTCTTAACTTGCTTTCCATGATATTATTTACACCTGCGCTTCTGTGTGTGTGAGTGTGTGTTTGTGTGTGTCTGTCTGTCTCCTTTTCAGGCTCCTTCTCCATGATGCTTTTCTGTGATTACAGAGCTTCTTTAAGCTTGGTCCTGGGTCTGCTCACCATCTTACTTGCTAAGCCTCTCCCTTGGCAATAGCATTTATACTTAAGGCTTCAATCGCTTCCTATAAATAAGTGACTCACAAATTTATATCTGTAAGTAAGACCTCTTCTCCTGGCTCCAGGTTATCCACTCTCCCTGCATTCTTGACCTTTCTTGTGGATAAGTTACAGATATTTCAAAATCAGTGAGATTAAAACTAAACTCTAACACTCTTACCCAGAGCCTGGCCTTCTTCTCTGGGGTTCTAGTTCTGCATGGCACCACCATTCATCTAAGATATGCCATCTAGAATCTCAGGAATCATCCTTAACATCTCAGTTTCATCATCTTTTTATAAACTCATTCAACATTTATTCCACAAATATGTATGAAATGCTATTATGTGCCAGGCACTGTTTTTAGTGCGAGATATACATTATCAAATAAGTCCATATCCAATCCATCACCCAGTCCTGTCAGTTTTACCTCTTACGTATAACCTACTGCCTCCATTTCATCCCTTCTACTCCAAGTGGTCACCACCTCTCAGAACAGACTTTCCAAAGGCCGACCATATCACCCTAGCCTACCTCTACTTCCTGTTCTTGCTTAAATCCCCCAGTGCTCTTGGAATTAAAAAAAAAAGTCATGAGTGTGACTTGCTGGCCATGACTGCTTCCACTTGCTCCTCCTACTCCAGCCACTTTCCATCTCTTTTGCCACACATTCTTTGAATATTGTTCCCTCCATTTTTTGTATAATTTCATAGCTCAGCACCACCCTCACTGGTATAGAGACACTTCCCCTGCCTCCCTAGACTAAATCTAATGCCATTACTCTACACTCTCGTGGAGCAAGGCCATGTCTTTATTTTCTCCCCATAGCATCTGCAATGCTTAGTACAGTGCCTGGCACATATTCGGTATTCATTAATATTTATAAATGAACAAATAATAGCTTCTTACCTCATTTTTATGAAAATAAATTACCCAGACCTTTTGCCCATTTGCTCATCATAATGGAATTCTTTGGATTGCCGGGGCCTTTGCTGACACTTTTCTTAGGCTCTACCTAGACTATTTGTCCTGAAGTGACCTTTTAACCAGTTATATGTAGGCACTGTCATATCTGATTATTTAAGATGCAGCAGAGAACATCAGACTATTAACACTAAAGCAAAGATAATCATTGGGGGATATGTAAATTAACATCAATTACTTGCATTTATCAAAATTTTCATTTAAACCCATAGTTGAGATGTACACAGTTGCATAAATTATTTTAAAAAGCGATATTCATAGGAGAAAACCTTGTAATTATGCTGGAGGTGGAAAGATGACTGACAGAGAAGAAGATGGAACTATTTATGTTTCTTAAAGTAATTTAGAAAAGTGCCCATGCAGTTCGGTTATGGTCTTGTGACTCTGCCAAAGTCAGATGCTAAAACTTGACATGTTTGAATTCATATTTTGTCTCCTCTTCCTTATCCTGCCTGCTTCCTGCAGTGCCTTTGAGAAGTAAAGTGGAGAAAAAAGTGGGTCAAGCAAGAGTGTGGAACCTGGATAAGCCACCAAATTAAAAATGAATTCAAAGATTAATAAAAGTTAAAAAAACTCACCTGCTGTGATTATCCATAGGTGACATGCATTGGCCACATGATCTTGAGAAGACCTCTTTACTTCTTAATAAAATGGGATCAGTAATATATGGCAGGACTGTTCACAATAGCTAAAACATGGAGACAACCTAAATGTCCATCGACAGACGAATGGACAAAGAAGATGTGAAATGTATATATATACATAGGTACATATATATAATGGAATATTACTCAACCATAAAAAAGAATGAAATAATGCCATTTGCAGCAGCATGGATGAACCTAGAGATTATCATACTAAGTGAAGTAAGTCAAAAAGAGAAAGACAGATATATCACTTATATGTAGAATCTAAAAAAATGATACAAATGAACTTATTTACAAAACAGAAATAAACTCACAGACATAGGAAACAAATTTATGGTTACCAAAGTGAAAAGGGGGAGAGGGATAACTTAGAAGTTTAGGATTAACATATACACACTACTATATATAAAATAGATAACCAACAAGGACCTACTGTATAGCACAGGAACTATATACAATATCTTAAACTGTAATGGAAAAGAATCTGAAAAAGTATATGTGTGTGTATATACATATATATATATGCATATATATAAATGAATCACTTTGCTATACACCTGAAACATTGTAAATCAACTATACTTCAATAGAAAAATAATAATATATGGCAGGAAGGATTAAACGAGGTAATATATGTGAACGCTCTGTTGAACCTTATACCACACAGTTAGCTCATATGAAAAATGTTTTTATTATTGTAATTAACCTGGCCTCCTGACTTCTTGGGATTCCTTATGTCTAAGACTTTTTGAAATGGCCAACAGTTTTTAATGAGTTCTGTGTGCTAAACACAATTACAAGTACCTTATAAATATTAATTCATTTAATCCTTGTGTCAACTTTATCATGAAATAAATAATATTATATAACCCTCATTTATAGATTAAGAAACTGAGGTAAAAGGAAGTTAAACATCTTGCCAGAGATTAAAATCTCATAACTAGGAAGCAGTGGCTTATATTTGGAAAATAATGGCCTCATTCTAGAAAATTCCACGTCTTAGCTAAAACTCCACCTCTCTAACTTACCCTTCACCCATAAGGCATGTACTCCATGTCTGAGGTTTAACTGCTAGGAAGAAAAATTCTTTTCTCCATTTTCCATTTGAGTGTCCCACTGGTTTCACTTTGTATCTCAGGTCAGTGCTGTGATACAGGTTCTTACTTCAAGATAGGATTTACTGTTCTACTTTATTTTCCTTTCAGGATACCATGCCAGAGTGCTTTTGAAATTTTGTTATTCTCTGCATCAATGATTTGTCCTTTGAAATAGAGAAATAACATTTGTCATCCTGACATTTGGAAATCTGGATTATGCCATTTGTTCCTTTTTAGCCTTGTTTTAGGTAGTAAATCAGGCAAGCTATGGAGCTACCTTGCTTAGAGATGAGATGTTATCCCTAATAAGAGTCTCTTGGTGTTGGCATACTGTACATAGAAGATTTTTTTTCCAGAACATTCTACCTCATGCAGAAATGTTTTCCTTTTCATAGATTTTTTTTTTCTGCCTTCTTCTTTCTTCTTACATATGACAAGGGATTCAGTTTAGCTGTTGAGACCTTAGATAGCTCTTCTGACATAATAGCCAGAGTATATTTATTAATCTCCATTATTTCCCTAAGGTGATTTTGAGGATACAAGTCTCAGAACTAATGATTTGAGCTGACTTTTAGGATGACAAGATTAAATTACCTCTGAATAATCTTTGCTGTATAGGCCAGGGAGTTGTTTCATATATATATGTGTGTCTATTTCAAATTTAGCAAATAGTTTTAAGAATTTCTCAGCCTAAATTTGAGTAGATTTTGAGTCTCAAAGCAAAATCCTACAGATGTGGTTAATAGAATGGTAAATTTTTTTTCAATGCTGATTTTGAACTATTGTAATAATCATATATTTAGTTAAGTAGAAAAAATGTTTAAGAATGGGAAATGTTCAACTTTGTCAAATTTTCTAATTCTCTCTTGTGCTTTGGATACTCTTGAATTATGCTGTATTTGACCTGATTAAGCTGAATATAATAGAAGGTAATTCTTTCATGTTTTATATATAAAATCAGTGGGAAGCAATGAGAGGTAAATAATATCTTGCTCTTTTAGACTTTCTGAGGATGTAAACTGGGGTTACCAAATAAATATAGGACACCTAGTTACATTTGAATTTCAGGTAAGCAATGAATATTTTGAAAACTATAAGTATGTACCAAATATCACATGGGATGTTTATACTTTAAAAAATGTTATTATATAGCAGGGTGCCCTGTATTTTTATTTGCTAAATTTGGCAAACCTGCCCTAGTTCCACCCTAGTTCTATTTAGAGCGAAGAATTTTATCATTTCTAAAAGTCAAATTGACCCCAAAATGGGATTTAAAGCTATTGTGAAAATAATCAGATAAATAAATACATAAAAGAGGCCCATGCAAAGGTTGTGATTAATTCAATTTTGTCCACTTAAGACCCATAAGGAAGAAAAATAAAAATCACTCCTCCCCCCCATGCTAAATCTGTTCTGGAGACAGGCTAGCGGGCTGGGAGTGGAGGCCCCTAAGCCTTACCATAGAAGCACAGCTACCCCACCAGCCCAGTTCTGCCGCTCTCAGACTGGATCAGCCTTCTTTATTGATAGCCCTGTTACACAGGATGTGAAAGCAGCCCAGACACCACATTGCTGCTGGGAAATTCTGTATCCAGTGCACTTCCTTCCCCTTGCTCCCCTGCTTTCTTCCTGTTCTGCCTTTTGTCCGTCCTTGCCCTATACAGGTAGACTCTGCAACAGCCATCAAACACTGTGGAGGAACCATGCTTACATAATCCACTCCTCAAACTCATCCCCAATACTTAGCACAATGTTTTGGAACTTGTAGATATTAAAAAATTATTACACAAATCAAAATGCTGTAATCCTATCACAGCAAGTGCCGAAAAAGTGTTTAGATTCTGTTTGGGACGTTAGATTAAAATATATATATATATAGTTGAGAAAATCCTATTTGAAAAATGTTGTTGATTGGGTTTATCATGGTATTTTCTGTAATTGCATTGACCTCTATCATGGGAATGGGTCTTTGCTACGAACCCTAAATTGCCAAGCCAATCCCTTTCTAATTTATGTAAACAATAGTATTATTTTTTTTTTTAATTAATTAATTAATTTATTTATTTTCAGCTGTGTTGGGTCTTCATTTCTGTGTGAGGGCTTTCTCCAGTTGTGGCGAGCGGGGGCCTCTCTTCATCGCGGTGCGCGGGCCTCTCACTGTCGTGGCCTCTCCCGTTGCGGAGCACAGGCTCCAGACGCGCAGGCTCAGTAGTTGTGGCTCACGGGCTTAGTCGCTCCGCGGCATGTGGGACCTTCCCAGACCAGGGCTTGAACCCGTGTCCTCTGCATTGGCAGGCAGACTCCCAACCACTGCGCCACCAGGGAAGCCCAACAATAGTATTATTAAAACCATGATAAATACACCCTTTCCCTCTTAAATACAGATTAATGAGAGTGAAAGTCCCTTCATCAGGGATAAGAATTAAGGTGAAGTCTATTTAATTTAACTATTGTTTGTTTGTTTGTTTGTTTAAATAGGATACTTTTACAAATTTTCCAAGCTTTTTCAGTTTCTCCAGTTTTGGCCTAATCTATTGAAAAAATAAACTAAAAGTAGTCTTGATATTAAAAAAAAGTATAATTTCATTTGGTGGATCTTATTTCACTCACTTTTTTGGTGATTCATAGTGTGCATCTTTCTGTGGCTAAAACGAAGTGTTGTTTGTCTGAGCTTTGATCCAGAAATGCAAATAGAGCACATAAGATGAGCACACAGACAAACACACACATACATTCTTTTCCATTATAGGTTATTACAAGTTATTTAAGATTCTTTTCCATTATAGGTTATTACAAGATATTGAATATAGTCCCCATGCTATACAATAGGTCCCTGTTGTTTATTTTATACATAGTAATGTGTGTCTGTTAATCCCAAATTCCTAATTTATCCCAATCCCCCCTTTCCCCTTTGGTAACCATAAATTTGGTTTCTATGTCTGTGAGTCTACTTCTGTTTTGTAAATAAGTTCATTTGTATCATTTTTTTAGATTCCACATATAAGAGATATCATATGATATTTGTCTTTCTCTTTCTGACCAAACTTCAGTACTCTTAATTCCATCTAGGGGGCTGGTTACCAGGCAGGCTTTTTTCTCCTGCCTTACATACTTCCCATCAAGAATATCATTGATCGAGATACTGAAATCATCTATAACTCTATGTTGAAAAAGAAAACATTGTTGATGGAAGAAGAAACTTCTTAGAAAACTGAGTCTCCTTTTTGGCTCCAGAAATGGCTAACCACTTACTGAGAAAACTCGAACTAAGAAAAATATATTCAGAACACTGACAGTTCAGTCAGGGTTGTTATTCTAACAGAAAAATATTTGACCTCTAGGCAAGGGCTTTGACCCTGTGCCCTTTCCTCCAAACAGGCTGTCTGGCTGTCACTCAGATAACTTTTTCCATCCTGTGACAGCTTCTACACTGGAAGTGACAGTCTGCCTACAGTGGGAAAACATGTGGCCTGTTGGTGGCGTGTAGCAGAGGGGAGACGTCACTGGTTCTTTAAGGCTCTCATATGTGACTGGTTCAGTTAATAGTGAGAGTAGGGTATATACAGGCACTCCTCAGGGACCAGACAGTTCATGACAGCACACTTTTGTTCAAATCAGCCGAGGTAATGGCAAGCAGAGTATTCTTCGATTTTAGTTATTCTCAAATTCCTTCTCACAAGGTTACCTTATGCTGGACACCTGGGTGAGTAACGTTTCCATCTCATTTCCTCACATATCGAAGACCTAGGAGGTCTTCTTAATCTAGCAAGGTGAGGGAAGTAGAGGTGAGTAGCTGAAAGAAAGAGCCATTATCATGGCCAGTAGTCTATTGATTTCATCTTTGGACAGAAGTGTACCGCCATTCAAATGTTTTTGGATCCTTTCCTTCTTTAGGAAAGTATATGAATCTTTTTGCCTGGAATCATCATCCTTCTCGACATATTTATTTGAGTGATTATTTTGTGCAAACCACAATGTTAGTTCTAACCTGAATTTTCCAATTTTTACTGGCACCATCCTTAGGAAGTCCACATTCAAGCTTACCAGCTGAGTTGCCTTGCAATTGTGAGGTACAGCACAGTAAAGGACGGAACATTCACGACTGGAGACTGGGTTTCTTGTGGTAGTGCTGCCACACATTTACTCTTTATCCCTGAAGAAACTTAACTCTGAAATTTGTCATCATTAACAGACAAGAGGAGTCAACTCAATGTTCCTTAAAGGGTCCTCCAAACCAACAACTGAGAGATGTCAGGTGACCTTTTCGTCAAAGGGCTTCTCATGATCATGAGAGTTAAGTGACCTTCCCTTCAGGCCCTTGTTTTGGTTTTGCCTTGTTCTATAGGGATTGTGCTGTGTCTGCACAACATTCACTTTCAAAAGATACACTCATATAGGCCATTTTTCAGTTGAGTCTAGAGGCAGTACCTTCCAAGCATGATATCTGTGGCACTCTGTCAAGCTCTGAAGTGTCATATTACTCAGAATGGTCCACTTATAAATAGGTGGGTTCAAAACACAGACTCTTTTTTTTTTTTTTTTTAAGTAAGCTAAGCCTGTCTGTGGTTTCAGGCTGCTCTCAAGTGTTTGTCCATTGACTCTATTTTTTCCCTAGAGAATGACCTTACTCTCTTTGTCTCTGCTTTGGATAAGAACAACAATAACAAATTGATGAGAGCTTCATTTGTAAAGGGAAGGAGGGGGCAGAGAGAAGGCTAAGGATGTGTGTGGGTGTGTTTGTGTGTGTGTGGGTGTGTTTGTGTGTGCGTGGGGAGCTTCAGGGAGGAAAAGCATTTGCAAGATGTTTTCCTGGAGGAGCAGTTTCGGATTTGTTTTGGTGTAAATTGAGCCAGAAGTTTGAAAATAAGCAACTTCATAAATGCTTGCTCCCTGTATAAACACCTTGTTAAATCAATGCAGCATTTGGACCAATTTTGTTTTTCTAATTCCATGGTACACTTGGGAAAGCAGAAGGCGTTTTGCATTATGCAGAATCTGGTATTTGGTTATTTGGAGAAGGCTGCTTTACCTACTAGGTCACAGTAAATGACTACAGATGCTGAGAATATGTTGATGGTGTCAATGGTGAAATCTTTGCCACACAGACTGTGAAAAATTACAGGAGGGCAGGAAATAATTTATTTTGCTAACAATCTATTTCCCATCTGCAGTTTGTACCTGTTGAAGCTGGAAGTCCTTGCCTCCCCTCCTCAAAGTCCGTCTCCTTTATTTGACAGACGTGCAACCCTTGAAGCCTTCAGCATTATTAACAGCAACGTTTAGAGTTCACCGGGGATTAATTTAATTTTTTTGGTGTGTGTTTTTACAATAGTTTCAAGATGCTGGAATGCAGATATAGTTCTTATTAAAAAAATAGTTTAGACAGGTTGATTCATTTAGCTACCCAGCAGGATCTGATTGCTTTTTCTAAACTTAAATTCTGAAGAAGAAAATCTAACAGACAACCCCATCCACATACACAAGCACATACCACACAAATATGTATACACAGTGTGGTAGTGACGTCCAGACCAAACAAGAGGTGCTTTCTTACATGGAAATTGATTGGGTTTTAATTAATTAATCATTTATTTATTTATGGCTGCATTGGGTCTTCGTTGCTGCTCCTGGGCTTTCTCTAGTTGCAGTGAGCAGTGGCTACTCTTCGTTGCGGTGCGTGGGCTTCTCATTGTGGTGGCTTCTCTTGTTGCAGAGCAAGGGCTCTGGGCGCTTGGGCTCAGGAGTTGTGGCTCGCGGGCTCTAGGGCGCAGGCTCAGTAGTTGTGGTGCACGGGTTTATTTGCTCCGTGGCATGTGGGATCTTCCCGGACCAAGGATCGAACCTGGCTCTCCTGCACTGGCAGGTGGATTCTTAACCACTGCGCCACCAGGGAAATCCTAATTAATTTTTAAAAGTATATCTTAAACTTTGGTCCATTTTCACCTTGGATGAGCTATGATATGTTAAATAGATATTTCTATGACTTTGTTCTTACTGACCCTTTATTTCTCAATAATTGAACCCTCCAGATTCTAATGGAAATTGAGGTTGTTTATATGTTGAGGGTGGGCAGGTGTTACATTTTATTTTACATGTTGATTTGTAGCTGACACAGTTAGAAAAACCCTTTGTCCTGTTTTTTCAAGCTGCATGGGAACTCCCATTTCAATGCTGAAGAGATAGGTAGAGTTATAAGCTATATGTGTTGTAGATATGCTAATAACAAGTTATTCTTTTCTTATAGCTTTTCCAAGAAATCATTCTGGAGGAGAGGCAGCAGGAAGTCTGTCTTGCTGTTCTTGGAGCACACAGAGAGTGACATACTCAGGAAAAAATGAAAATGTTTAATTCTTATACTTTCACCTCAGTTTGAAATACAGATGAAAGTTGCATTTTTATTTATGGCTTGAAGGATAGCAAGGCCTGATAACAAATCATAAAGAAAGATGGAAGCCTCAATAGCAAATTCTATGTTGAAAATTTCATCATTTGTCACGTATCAGTGGCTAAAAAAAGGAGAAAAACCTTGAATTTGTGCAATACTCCAAACTTTAAACATAGCTGAAATTGCGCTGTGCGGTGGGCCATTCAAAGAGCACATGCAAAGGCCTGGGCTTTTCTCTGGTTCAGCAATTGTTCTGTGTACACTCTGGAAGCCTAGAAACCATTCTGTGTGAGAGTTAGCTTTCCAAATGGCCTCCCTCTTTCCTGACATTGCAGTCTTAAAAGTGCCGGTGTTGTCGCAATCTTTGTAAGACATAGACAAGGAGAGACTTTGATTAGAAAGACTATTGCGATAGGGAGCTTTCTCTGATCTCAGAAATCTGCAAGCATGTCAAACTTATACAGAAAAATGTTTTTATCTGTTACAAAGTTTTTCCCTAATACCCTGTGCCTCTGGTCATGTGAGGGACCACACTTTGCACAGAAAGGCGGGGGTCAAAAAGAGAGCTAGGGATATTGAATTAGTGCGTTTGGTGGTATGGAGGTTAGAGGGTAAGCAGCGTCAAGATTTCTCACGGTCACCTAATAGCATTAATGCCCTGTAAAAATAACTCAATTTTGAGCAGCTAGACTCCAGGCATATAATGAAGTAGGGACCTTTATACTGAGCATTCCATTTTTTTTAATATATGAAAATTTATTTATATGCATATAAAAAGAATCTTCAAGTCTGTGTCTTTTCCTCCTTTCCTCTCAGAAATAGCATTTACTCAATAGGTGCTCTTCGCTACTTAGAAGTTTGATGTTATTTATTTATTTATTTACTTATTTTTTAACTTTTTATTTTATATTGGGTACAGTTGCTTAACAACGTTGTGTTAGTTTCAGGTGTACAGCAGCGTTGGGCCTGGTTAGTACTTGGATGGGAGCATTCCATTTTAATTCCTCATGGCTATTTTTTTTTTCCTTCCTCCAACCTCCAAATACTGTGTACCTTTACCTGCCATCTGCAACACACAGAAACACAAGAAGACAGCCCTCAACCCCTATTTCTGTTTGCAGTTGGAGATCTCACCAAATTTGCTAGCTGCTGTTCATTACCTCCCTTCTCTAAAATGTTACCTGATGATAGTTAGATGTGTGACCCATTTCTCAGGGCGGCTGCCTTACACAAGCTTGTATGTCACATAAAGATGTAATAGACACTGGAGAAAATATTCTGGGCTGGGGGTCCTTTCAAATATTGTCATAAACAGGGTTATTTTCTCTATTTGAAGGAATGGCAATATTAGACAATCAAAGATGGTTAGAGATTAAAAGAAGGACACAGGATAAATAAAACATGGCTGCTTCTTAAAACAAAGAGAGACCCGAATGATTAAAAGTAAATGAAAATATTGGGTTGGCCAAAAAGTTCGTTCGGGTTTTTCCGTAATATCTTATGGAAAAACCCGAATGAACTTTTTGGCCTACCCAATATTTTCAATGTTAATTTTTGTGGCTATGATGTAGTAAACTGAGAAACAGTATCTAAACATAGACATTGGAATCAGATGACCTGGGCTTTTACCCAGTCCTATCTTTTATTTGCTGGGGGATCTTGGGCAAGTCATCCAGTCTCTTTGAACGTTACCTTCTTTGATTTATAAATTAGGAATGGTTATCAGAGGATCCTAATGAGATGATGCAAGTCTATATAAACATAGAAGGTACGTAAGAGTGTTGGATATCATTTATAATAGGTAGTGTCCAACCTTTTTTTGGAAACATTGCCTGCTTGCAAGTTAATTAAGAACCTATTAGCTATGATATGTGTAGTGGAAAAAAGAGTGAACAGGGAGTGGCAAAGCAGACTACTAAAAGATTGGGACAATTATGTAAATAGCTTGAATTTATTGATTTAATGCTAATTATTTTTAGCTTGAGTGAGTTTGTCAGACATATAATGGTTATATTAATATACCTTTGCTAGTTGGATTGGTTTAATTTTCCATGAAATTTTCAAGGCCGCATTGAACAGCCAATAGCTATCATATGGGATATTAGAGAACATTGCCGTTACTTTACACTAAAGAGTTGTCATTTGGGACAATGGTTTTAGAGAAAAGTGTAGCAATAAATGCACTGTTAGATTTATATTTATCCATTCCATTGGAAGAGCTTCAAAAGGAAAGAAAAGAAAATGCACGTCAACAACGCTAATGAAGTCAGTTTTATTTCAATAATTTACACATAAAACTTTCATTCTTCATACTATAATGAAGAGAGAATGGTAGTGACTCATTCTGCTAAAGAAGACTGTTGAAACTCCCTTGGTTGGAAACGGAAAAGCCACTCATCATTTATAAGGCTAGTGACCCAAATATCTTTGACCAGTATTCACGGAAACTAGTGACCAAAATTCATTGCTGGAATATGTGAATTATTAATAAACCTTCTGGAAATCTCCAGGTTTCAGGGAAGCATATGTGGCCAAGGAGAAATAAGGAGATATACAAGTAAACTATTTCTGTGACTCTTTATAAGGGGAGTTTTTAGAGAAGCCCACGGAAGGCTATAATTCATTCCGAGACACCAAGTAAGGGCACCCGGGAAATTGCTCTAGTGACCTCCAAGGAGCTGTGTTTATCTTTCTGCAGCTCCCAGTTATGTGCGATGGCATGTGGCTGGATGCTGTAGGAGAAGGTGAAAGGAGCGTTCCTTTAGTTCACAATCACAAAGTGCTAGAAATCTGAGGGCCTTTGACATCATCTGGTTTAAACTTCTCTCTTGGTGGATGAGGTGAATGAAATCAAAGTATTTGTCTGAATTCCACAAATACTTACTGCCCCAAGGAAACAGGTGGGGGTAATGAACAATTATTATATACTTGTTATTTTTCAGTATATTCTATACCACAAAGCTACATTTGGGTATTATATCTATTTCACAGATGAGAAAATTGAGGTTCAATAAAAATAAGAAACTTTCATAAAATTCACTGGCTGATAATTTGCAGAAACTGAACCCAGAATGACCTCACCTTTCCACTATGTGAGAGTATCTCCTCAGGAGCAGAATTAATTGTGATGAAGAAATTCACCTTGATTCTAAAGCATTGGTTTCCTTCTCTTTTGTACTATGATTTGCTGTGAAACTGTTGAATATGATTAGATGAGGTGGAAGAAATAATCCAAGAAGGGAGACAGGAAGAAAAAAATTCTATGAAGATGAAGTAATATCAGTGCTAGGATGAAGAAACTGGTAAGTGCATGAATGTGATAAAGCAGAGTAAGAGAAGGAAAGTAAATTCACTACTTTGGGAGCTATGTAAAGATCTGAGAGCCTAGAAAATTAAGCTGTACCTTTACTGGAAAATACAGAAAACTAGACTACGTGAAATCCTGATGATGCAAGAAGCACATAGAACTACAACTCTTAAGAGTTACTAGTGGTTAGTATCTTTCAGCCGAGGACCCCAGAAAAAAGTAAATTGACATGCCTCCCCAGGTACTGAGGTATAAATCTAAGCCATAAATGAGACCTGCTTAGACTCATTGTAACCACTAAGCAATTAACTCCAGCTGGGATTGAAGGAACAAACAAAACATTTGTTTCTAAACTGTTCCAAAGGAAACTTCAATAAGAAGGGAAGAGAGGCTTTGTGCTGAAATAAGCTTAGGCAATATACTCAGTGGAATTCCCTGGTGGTCCGGTGGGTAAGATTCCACACTCCCAATTCAGAGGGTCTGGGTTCAATCCCTGGTTGGGGAGCTAGATCCCGCATGCATACTACAACTAAGAGTCCACATGCTGCAACTAAAGAGCCTGCATCAGTGGTTCCCAAACCTTCCTCTTTCATGGAAGACGATTTTTCCACGGACGGGGGGTGGGGGTAGGTTTGGTTCAGGCTGTAATGTGAGTGATGGTTCAGGTGGTAATGCAAGCGATGGAGGGGATGGTTCAGGAAGTAATGCGAGTGATGGGGAGCGGCAGCTGAAGCTTTGCTCGCTGGCCCAGCGCTCACCTCCTGCTGTGCGGCTCGGTTCCTAACAGGCCACGGACCGGTAGTGGTCCACAGCCTGGGGGTTAGGGACCCCTGTCCTGCATGCTGCAGCTAAGACCTGGCGCAGGCTAAGTAAATAAATATTAAAAAAAAAAAAAAAATCTTTGCTCTTGGACAGTGTCAGGAAAGAAACCTGATATACTTTGTTTAGCCAGAATTTTCTGGAGAGATTTGACCACGGAACACTTTTTCAGTAACGTATGTATTACTGTATGGGCCAAAGTTTTTCAACATGCAGTTCTTGAATACCTGGTGATATTTGTTGGCAGTCAAGTGATTTGATAGTTACAAAGAAAAAAGTAAAGATAATTTTGTTTACATATATTTCCGTGTTTTGAAATAGAAGATTAATCACTAGATTTTCAGAAATTCCAGTATTTTTTTTTGTCTTATATGTGCTACATGTACTAAATTGATCAGTTCATCTTGATTTGAATTCAGTTTTCAGGGAATAGTTTTGGTTAAAGTATTTATACATCATTTGCTTATTGCTTAAAGTCAAGTTCACATTTTATTTTCATAGTTGTGCATTTTAGCCCCAATTCATGAAAAATTGATTAAAATGCTTTTTAAAAGCATAAATGTCATGCTAAAAATTATAAAGTAAATGTATCATCTCAAAGTTATGTGGATATAGAACATATATCTATATGTTCTCAAAAAAATTAATCAAGTGCAATAAGTTCACAGAAGCAGCCAAAAGAAAAAACTGCAGGTAAGAGATACAATGAACATTCAGATGGATATGTGAGAATATTATTTCATAGGATCTGCAACTTATTTATTGCTAGAATTCTATGAAATATCGACAAAAAGCCATATTTATTATGATGCTATTTTCAAAATGCTGGTAAATCCGTCAAATCAATCCAGATTCTTCTAGGACAAGAATAAAAGTAAAATTAAGCTTATTTGGAGAACTGCTGAGATCTCCAAGTTGTCAGAGCACAGTGATCACAGCTTTGGGGACAAGAAAAGGAAGCAAAAGGAAAGTGATGAAACTGGAAAGCTGGAGAAATTCCAAGTCCTTGGGAGCTTTAAAAAAAAGTTTACATAAGAAATTATTAAATCCTGTTATTCAATCGAAGGAGATAGTAAATTTACTGTGAGGATTTTTTTGTTTTAATTGAAGTATAGTTACTTTACAATATTGTGTTAGTTTCAGGTGTACAGCATAGTGATTCAGTATTTTGCAGATTATTATCCTGTTACAGGTTATTACAAGATAATGGGTATAATACCCTGTGATATATAGTAAATCCTTGTTGCTTCTCTGTTTTATATATAGTAGTTTTTATCTGTTAATTCCATACCCCTAATTTGTCCCTCTCCCCTTTGGTAACCACAAGTTTGTTTTCTATGTCTGTGAGTCTGTTTCTGTTTTGTATATACATTCATTTGAATTAGATTTAGATTCCACATATAAGTGATATCATATAGTATTAGTATTTGTCTTTCTCTGTCTGACATTTCATCAAGCATAGTATTGTCTAGGTCTATCCACGTTACTACAAGTGACAGTATTTCATTCTTTTTTAAAGCTGAATAATTATCCATTGTATATATATACCATTTCTGTTTTAATACAATTGTTGATGGGCGCTTGGGTTGCTTCCATGTCTTGGCTGTTGTAAATAGTGCTGAATATTGGGGTTGCATGTATCTTATTGAATTACAGATTTTGTTTTTTTCTGGATATTTACCCAGGAGTGGAATTGTTGGATCATATGGTAGTCCTATTTTTAGTTTTTTAAGAAACCTATACTGTGAGATTTTTTGATACTGCATTCCTCAAAAAAAAAAAAAAAAAAGCATGAGTCCTGATATTGCCAAAAAGATGATAAACTAGTATAATTAATGTTGAGAAAGAAATTTACAATTTCTTTCTCGCTTACAAGTTATAATTTTTAAATCAAATAACACTGTTGGATGTTGCCTAATATCAAGGGTAAATGATTTAGAAAGGCAATTATCATATGCTTACTAAATACTAAGCAATTTCAGGTAGGTAACACCAGTGATGTGCTGACCATGGATAGACTCTTGGTAAATATCCAGTGAGTTTATGGAGAAAAGTACTCAGTGACACACTGTTTTGATCATCATTAAATATAATGCAACAGAAAGATATTTTAAAATTGTAAATGATTATGTATTTGAGCTATGCTGCAGAATAGTAAAAGTGTTCTGAGATTGGTATGGCAGAGTATAAGTCATTTGTACAGGAAGGAATAGCATTCCTGGGTGGGTAAAAGATTGCCTTGAACACCACAGAACAAACAGCTTTATCCACAGTAAATGTTTGGACACAATTTCTCTTCCTTCAACGAAATTAAATAGTGAAAATTATTTATACAGTGACATTATTGTCAGTGTTCATACTTCTTTTCAGTGTGTTTGAGAAGAAATGGACAGATTCTATAGGACTGGTTTTCCACTGGAGTATTCTGGCTGTCAATGGGAAACAGGTACTCCCACCAGTTTTTGAAATGAAGATGATAACAGAATATTTCTTCTTGGTATTTATTATGCCAATAATTTCAATGGCTTCTTCAAATGATGAATCTTAGTGATATATTTGAACCTTAAAGTCTAAACTCAGTGCTTAAAAACAGAAATAACGTGATTTTATTTTTTAAGTTAATGTATACCAAGATCTAAAATAAGACTAAATTATGGAGCAAATGGCTCAAACCATGAATTTGAATCTTACTAGTGCTTGATGATTTTCTACACTCATCAGAGAAAAAACGTTGATAATATAACATGATTTTATTTGACATCGATAACTAAATTCTATGACAAAATTATTTTCTAGGGCTTAATACAGTGTAGCAAATGGAAATAAATCTATTTGCTACAATCTTCCGAAGTAAAACATTTTAATGTGGTGTGGTTGCCAATTTATATTCTGAAGGAGCATTGAAAATTGTGTTTTATGTGAAATTTCTTCATAGTTTTTGGATCATTGTTTATCATTTTCCCTAGAACTATCTAAATTTTCTGCCATTCTGGATCACTTATAAGACTAAGAAAATAAATCAACCCAGTTGTGTACCTAACATATAACTAATTTTACTACTCATCACTGACATTATGCAGAGATTTGGTGAAAGATTAGAAAAAATATTTTCCCTACTGTTGATAGGAAATTAATGAAAATATTAATTTCAATATATATTTTATTTTTGTAACTTAAAATTGTAATACTGAAAGCTTACATAAAATAGTGATAGGGTTGTTTGATGAATAACTAGTACATGTTTTATAGATGAAATGTTTGAGAAACATCTATGTAGAGTATTTTAGAAAATGCTAGATGAGAAACTCAAGGGTTTGGAGGTGTGGAACGGAAAGACAATTAGCAATGGAAATACCATGGTTTCTAGTACCAAAATTGAAATAAGAAAAGGTGTGAGTTAGATGCTCAGGTAATTCTATAAAACAGAGTTCTGTTCATGAGGACACATGTGACTGAGAAAATACACTGGTGAAATACCATTGGGAATTGGGAAATAAGAAAGAATGGAGGGAGAAACACACTTTGGTGTTGATTCTTTTATTCATTCATCCAGTTATGAATAGAATATTTTCTGAAGTTGGAGAGCTTAAGTAGTTAGTTGATATAAAAATGAGTAAGGTGTCTGAGGTAAGACTAGAGCCTGTGTCTGTTTGAATCATAACCAGTGCTCTGGACCTTCGGTGACTGCCATTGACTGAATAATACAACCAGAACAAAAACCATTTTTTGGAGAAATATCATGAGTTGGATTTTGTGTGTGTAAAACCAAGGGTCCACATGATATCTGCCTGGGATATCAATTATGCAGCTGGATATAAAGGTCTGTGGTTGAGAGGAGCTGTCTGAGCTAGAGGTGACAAATGAGGTGTCACTGTATTATATGTAAATCCTGGAATCAATATGAATTTACCTAAGGAAAAAGTGGAGGGTGAAAAGAGAAGAGAGTCTAGAAAATTATACTTGATATTTAAAAGTTAGGTATAATCTTGATATTTAAAAATTAGATAGAGGAGAAGAAGTTAGAGAAGACCAAGAAAGAACAATTAGTAAGATAAGAGGAAACCTGGTAGAGTGTGGTATCACAGAATTGAAAGGAAGAGAATGTATGAGAATGGCCAAATATGTGGAATTATGCTGAGAAGTCAAGAAAAATAAGGAGGTCAGTGTTCATAGCAGCACTGTTTTACAGTAGTCAAGATATGGAAGCAACCTCAGTATCCATCAACAGATAAATGGGTAAAGAAGATGTGGTATATATATACAATGGAATACTACTCAGCCATAAAAAAGAAGGAAATTTTTGCCATTTGCAGCAACATGGATGGACTTGGAGGGCATTATGCTAAGTGAAAATAAGTCAGACAGAGAAAGACATACTGTATGCTTTGACTTATATGTGGAATCTAAAAAATACAACAAACTAGTGAATATAACAAAAAAGAAGCAGTCACAGATATAGAGAAGAAACTAGTGATTACTAGTGGTGAGAGGGAAGGGGGAAGGGGAAATATAAGGGCAGGGGAGAAAGAGGTACAAACTATTATGTATAAAATAAACTACAAGGATATATTGTACAACATGGGGAATATAGCCAATATTTTATAATAACTATAAATGGAGTATAAACTTTAAAAATTGTGAATCACTATATTGTATAACTCTAACTTGTACATAAACTATACTTCAATAAAAAATTAAAAGAGTACTTTTACTTAAAAAAAAAAAAAGAGAAAACTGAAAAAGGAGGGAAAATTCCACATTGTTCCTCTTCCCTTTTGTTTGTTTTCACAATCTCCTCCTGAATGTCACTTTTCTCTTTAAGAGGTGTGTGTGTGTGTGTGTGTGTGTGTGTGTGTGTGTGTGTGTGTGTGTGTGTTTGGGTGGGCACAGTTCAAGGGCTCATGGGATAGTTTTAATATTGAAATATGGACTTAGGAAAGAAATGAAGACATGTATCCAAGTTATTCTATGGGACAGTGAAATGACATAACTGAATTCAAAAGCAAATTTTAAAGTCCTTGTCATAGATGAATAATAAGCCTGGTGATTTTACAAGGAAAGTGTTTAATTTTATTCTAAAATTATAAACAACTGCACTGAGATCTGATTTCATGAAGATGTTTATTTTTAGAAAAATACTTGCTAAAAGCCCATTCCTGCAAAAATATTACATGGAAAATAGTCAAAGAAGAACCTTCTCTTTTTTGACCATTTTCCTACCTATGTGAATAAGGATTTATTTAATATTGTGTCATATTTTAAAAAATGATATTAATATTACAAAAGAAAGAAACGGTGGGGGAAATGGACCATTCTAATTCATTAGAAAGTTTTTCTCTTCTAATTAAAAAACTTGGCTTCCTAATCAACTCTTTTTTGAAACATAAAGCTTATATCATAGAAGCAGTACCATCTAGGTATTAGAGGTACAAATTGGAAGATCATTTGTCTAGATTCTTAATTACTGAGCCTGCTCTATATGGTACCAAAATTTATAGACTTAGCCAGAGTTGTTTTGTTGTTATACCCAAGATATGTACAATTTATTTTTGATATGGTGGTTATGGTACTACATTAAATTATCTGTGTATCCATTCCCTAAAAAAGTAGAATGTAATAAACAAGTATTTTGGTTTCAAAACAAATCAGTTCTGGTTCAATTTAAATGCAAAAGGTATTTGTTCAGAAGAATTAATTCATTACTTCCCTTATTCATCAAATACGCACTGAGCACCTACCAAAGGCTAAGCTCCACTCTGGGCTTAGGAGTTAGAGCAGGGGACAAAGCAAAGTCCCACCCTCAGGAGGCTTATATTTCTACTTCAGAAGATGGACTCTAAACATGTAATATTTTGAATGTTGAAAATTGATGGAAAGAAAAATAAAGCAGGATTTGGACACTGGAATTGATGAGAAATACATGAATTAGTCTCAGAAAAACGTGAATAAGGAAGGCTTAGCAGTCATGGCCACAGCCAAAATCGTCTGGGAAAGATGCTGCTAACTCTGCCTTGGGAATTGTGAGCACTAGGACTCTGGGCATTGGCTTCTGTACCATGACCTTGCTTGTGTACCTCAGTCCAGAGTCCGAGACAGGGCAGGGACCTCTGGTGGCAGAGTGGAGGTCTTGCATCCATATTGAGCTACTCCTTGTCGCCATTTCTAGTGGAAGTCTGACTCTGTCACCCATCAATCTTGGGTTTTCCCCAAATTGGGGGATGCCAGGTAAAATACAGGATAACTAGTTAGATTTGAATTTTAGATAAATAGTTAACTTTTTGGTAGAAGTTTGTTCAAATTTAATTAAGCGTCCTTTATTTGTTTTTGCTAATTCTGACAACCCTACCCCAAAGAGGAAAGGTGTTTGGATGCCGAGCAGCCCCGAAATGACAAATGTCCATTAAAATCAGTTAAATGTGAAGATTCTAGGAAGACCATTACACAAAACCAGAATCATAGTACAGAGTACCAAGTGCTGTAAAAGGAGTGTATACAAAGATCTGTGGCAGAACATCTGAGAAAGCAATTTTTTTTTTCTGACTACAAGTTGGCTGGACATTTGGCCAAAGCTGCAGATTGGGGGTGAATTTTGAGCTGGGTCTCAAAATGAGTACAAGTTGGCCAAGTAAGAAAAAAGAAGGAGGGTGTATACCCAGAGAAAACCATAATTCGAAAAGACACATGCACCCCAATGTTCATTGCAGCACTATTTACAATAGCCAGGTCATGGAAGCAACCTAAATGCCCATCGACAGACGAATGGATAAAGAAGATGTGGTATATATATACAATGGAATATTACTCAGACATAAAAAGGAACAAAATTGGTTCATTTGTAGAGACGTGGATGGACCTAGAGATTGTCATACAGAGTGAAGTAAGTCAGAAAGAGAAAAACAAATATCGTCTATTACTGCATATATCTGGAATCTAGAAAAATGGTACAGATGAACCGGTTTGCAAGGCAGAAATAGAGACACAGATGTAGAGAACAAATGTATGGACACCAAGGGGGGAGGGGGGGCGGTGGTGGTGGTGGGATGAATTGGGAGATTGGGATTGACATGTATACACTAATATGTGTAAAATAGATAACTAATAAGAACCTGCTGTATAAAAAAATAAAATAAAATTCAAAAATCAATCAATCCATCAATAAAAGAAAAAAGAAGGAGAAAGACTTTACCAGCAGAGAGAATGATATGGACCAAGGTGCAGAGTCATAAAGTGACTGTCATGAGTTTGGAGTGGTTTGCATGAAGAAGTTATGTGTATAAGGACTGATTGGAGACAGATCTGGACAGGGAGCTTAGGATGAAGTTGGGAAGGGTTTTAAGTAGTAGAAGAAACAGGGATCCTTTGGATACGTTTGAATCAGCTGAGTTTTGAAAGCTTGCTTTAGCTATAGAACTACTATTCATGAATTTGATTATGGTTTTATATTTGTTAAAGCATCTTAAGTCTCCAAGAGAAAAAATATACCTTAAGTTGCTCGGTTCTTATTAAAAGTGCGCTTGTTGGGTGGGAAGAGACTCTCAGTGTCTGGTAGGTGGGGGCTGTGAAAGGATGACGTAAAGCCAGAACGAATAGTAAACCAGGGGGTGAATTACAATACTGGGTGTTGATACATGGTGAAACCCTGTGAGGCGACAGCAGGGCCTTTGGTACAGCTACTGAGATGGCAATTAGGCTGGGTGAAAATGAATGGAGACGAAGAGACCCGCGGAGGTGACGAGCGAGTGAAGGTGCGTTAGATGTGCAAGTTAATGACGTTATGGGTGAGTAAGTATGACTCTCCAGGACTTCTCCTTCAATGGCATGTTTACCCACTCTTCCTAAGCAACAGAGAGGAAAAGCTGAGCCCTTGAAATTGAATCATAGGTTTTATTCAAGGAGAAAGTGTGTTGTAGCAGAAGGCAGAGTAAGTGTTTTATTACTTTGAGATTTTTTATTCAGAGAACAGACTCCTGTGGACTTTGGTAAATACTTGTCTGTAGTTTTTCACGGGAAATCAGTAGGAGATGTTTGAATAGCTACGCATGACAAGACAAATTCAGTTGCCACCCAGTTGGCTGGTAGTTTGAAGACTTTAATCAAATAGAAGTGTAATGTCAAATTTGCTTTTTCATGGCTTAAAATCATTTTCATTGTATCAGTTTTCACTTCATTCGTCATTTCATTGATTTTTAGATATATCTTAAGCATTTTGAGTCACATCAAGCCTGAAGACTTTGATACATCAAATGAAGTACTTTCCTAACCTCTTTAAAAAATTGTTTTGTGTGTTCTATGTCTTTGTGGTGTGTGTGTATATATATATATATTTAATTTTACCTCTTTCTGAGTATATACACTACTGGAGGAAGAGAAGCCATAGACAAAACAATTAGCAGCATAATATTTTAAATGGCTTTTTTAAAGAGCTGCTGAGAAACTGTACTTGATTACTTACATGTTTCATTATTTTTAACATCTACCTCTGCCTCTCACATTAATGCCATTATGCTGTAGAAGATGTATACAAATACATATGTACGTATTTACAAACATGAAATTCAAATGTGCATTTTTGGAATTCATATTTTGTAAAGAGCCAATAATTAATATTTGAGCACAAATAATGGGAGAATAGACTAGCTAGAACCAACTTTGCCAAAGAGTAGGAAGTGTGCTTGAGATAAGGGAGGATTAAATAGAGGTAAATGAAAAACTGAACACAGAAAGAGGAAATATTGAGAGTACTTGGTCTAATTTGATTTAGCTGAGTTTCTGGAAACATAGACTTTCTTCTAAAGGAATAACATTGGAAAACTGTGGATAACAAGGGGAAATAGAACACCATTCTGAGGGTGCCAAAGGAAGGTCAGAAAAGCAGTTTTGTCTTGATAGAATTATAGCCCTTAATGGCCAGGAACGACACTATCTTCTTTGAAAACCTGAGTTCTAGAACTTCCCTGACCACGGAGCAGAGTGTTATGGAGATTAGAAAAGAGTTAGTCTATGTTAGATAAAACTTTATCCATCTCAGTACAATTCTACAATTTCCCTGTGGAGATCCTGAATACCTTTTGGTATACTTATTCTTCAGTGCTTTGTCTTCTTTGATGCAATTGTAAAATAATATCTTTTCCTTTTAAGTTTTCTAGTTTCCTGCTCTTGTATAGACATGCGTCTGACTTTCATATATCTAGCCACCTTGTCCAAAGAGCCAATAATTTTGTGTTTTTAAAATGTAGTTGATTAAATCATTTGCAAATAATAACAGCTTTATTTCCTTAATTGTAACCTGTACATTTCTGATCTCTTTCTATTGTGCTAGTTAGGGCCTGTAATTCAGTATTGAATAGAAATAGTACTAATGAGTATTCCTGTACCATTCCTGAATTTTTAATTATTTTTAAAATTTTATTTTATTGTGGTAAGAACATTTAACCTGAGATCTACCCTCTTAGCAAATTTCCAAGTGTACAATGCAGTATTGTTAACTATGGACACAATGCTGTATAGCAGATGTCTACTACTTATTCACGTTGCTTAACTGAAACTTTATGCCCATTGATTAACAACTTCCCATTTTCTCCTCCCACTGGTCCCTGGCAACCATCATTCCACTCTCTGATTCTATGAGTTTGACTATTTTAGATACCTTATATAAATGGAATTATGCAAATATTTTTCCTTCTGTGACTGGCTCATTTCCCTAGCATAGTGTCCTGAAGTTTCATCCATTTTGTTACTTATTGCATAATTTCCTTCCTTTTGAAGACTGAATAATATTTCATTATATGTATATACCACATTTTCTTTATTCGTTTATCTCTCCATGGGCATTTAGATTGTTTTATCATTTTGGCTATTGTGAATAGTGCTGCAACAAACATGACCGTACTACCATGTCTTTGAGATCTTTATTTCAATACTTTTGAATAAGTACCCAGAAGTGGATCATATGGTAGTCCTATTTTTAATTTTCTGAGGAACCACCATACTGTTTTCCATAGCTGCTGGCTAATTTTGTATTCCTACCAGCAGTGTATAAAGGTTCCAATTTCTCCACATCCACCCCAACACTTGTTATCTGTTTGTTTTTTTTTTTTAATAGTAGACATCCTAAGTGTGAGGTGAAATCTCATTGTGGTTTTGATTTGTATTTTCCTAATGATTAATGATATTGTGCATCTTTACATATACCTATTGGCCATTTGTATGACTTTTTTTGGAGAAATGTCTGCTTAAATATTCAGCCTATTCTTAAATTGGTTTTTAGTTTTTTGTTACTGAGTTATCAGAGTTCTTTATATATTTTGAAAATGAACCCCTCATCAGATACATGGTTTGCAAATATTTTCACCCATTCCATAGGTTGAATTTCACTGTTTATTGTTTCCTTTGCTGTGCAGAAGCTTTCCAGTTTGATGTAGTCCCACTTTTCTATTTTTCCTTTGTTGCTTGTGCTTTTAGTATCATATCCATGAAATCACTACCTAGACTAAAGTCCCCCTGGGACAAGCTTTCCCCTGTGTTGTCTCCTGCAAGTTTTATAGTTTCAGGTCTTCACTTAAAGTCTTTAATACATTTTAAGTTTTTAAATCTACTTTGTATATGGTGGAAGATGAGGATCCAGTTTCATTCTTTTGCATGTGGCTGTCAAGTTTTCCCAACATCATTTGTTGAAGAGACTATTTTTTTTCCCCACTGTATATTCTTGGCTACTTTGTTGAAAATTAATTGACCATATATGCATGGATTTATTTCTGGGCTCTCTATTCTGTTCCATTGAGCTGTGTTTCTGTTTTTATGCCAATATCTTACTGTTTTCATTACTATAGCTTTGTAACATATTTTGAAATCAGGAAGTGTGATGCCTTCAGCTTTGTTCTTCTTGATCAAGATTGAATTGGCTATTCAGAGTCTTTTGTGCTTCCAACTTTAGAATTGATTTTTCTATTTCTGTAAAAAATGCCAATGGGATTTTGATACAGATCACATTGAACCTGTAGATCACTTTAGGTAGTATGAACATTTTGGCAATAGTATTTCTTCCAATCCATTAACATGGAATTTTTAAAATTTGATTTTATCTTTAATTTCTTTCATCAGTGTTTTATAGTTTTCAGTGTGTAAGTATTTCATGTCCTTAGTTAAATTTATTCTTAAATGTCTTGTTCTTTTCAGTGCTATCGTAAGTGAGATTTGTTCCCTAATTTCCTTTTCAGGTTAGTGTATAGAAATGCAACTAGTTTTTGTATATTGTTTTCATATCCTGCAACTTTACTAAATTTGCTTATTATTTATAACAGTTTTTTATGGAGTCTTTATTTTCTATATGTAAGATCATGTCATATGCAAACAGGACAGTATTACTTTTCTTTTCCCATTTAGATGGCTTTTATTTCTTTTTCTTGCCTAATTTTTCTGGCCAGGACTATATTGACTAGAAGTGGTGAGAATGAGCATCCTTGCTTTATTCCTGATCTTAGAGGAAAAGCATTCAGTTTTTTTACTGTCAGCTACGATGTTGGTTGTGGCCTTCTCATATATTGCCTTTAATACGTTGAGGTGATCTCCTTCTATTCCTAGTTTGTTGAAAGCTTTTATCATGAAAGAGTGTTGAATTTGCCAAATGCTTTTTCTACCTCTTTTGAGATGATACATGATTTTTATCTTTTATTCTGTTAATGTGTATCATGCCAACTGATTTTCATATGTTCAACCATCCTTGCATCTCAAGGATAATGTGTAATAGTCTTTTAATTTGGTGTTGAATTCAGCTTCCTAGTATTTTGTTGAGGTTTTTTGCATCTATATTCATCATGGATATTGGCCAGTAGTTTTCTTTTCTTATGGTATCTTTATTGGGCTTTAGTGTCAGGGTAATTCTATTCTCATAAAATAAGTTTGGAAGCATTCCCTTTTTCTTTTCAACTTTTTGGAGGAGTTTGAGAAGGTTTGGCATTAGTTCTTTAAATGTTTGGTAAAATTCACCAGTGAAGCCATCTGGTCCTGGGCTTTGCTTTAGGGAGGTTTTTAATTACTGATTCGATCTCTTTACTAGTAATTGGTCTGTTCAGATTTTCTGTTTCTTCATGATTCGGGCTTGGTAGGTTGTATGTTTCTAAAAATTCATTTCTTTCCTCTATGTTGTATAATTTGTTGGTGCATAATTTTTCATAGTAGTCTTTGTATTTTTGTAGTATTTGTTGTAATGTCTCCTCTTTCATTTATAATTTTATTTGAGTTCTCTTTTTTCTTGGTTTAAATATAGGTAAAGATTTGTATATTTTGGTTATCTTTTTAAAAAATCAGCTCTTGGTTTCATCTTTTCTGTTGTCTTTTTAGTTTCTATTTAATTTATGTCCATTCTGATCTTTGTTATTTCCTTCCTTCTACCAACTTTGGGCTTTGTTTGTTCCTCTTTTTCTAGTTTCCTGAGGTATAAAGTTAGGTTGTCTATTTGAACCCTTTCTTTTTTCTTGATGTAGGATTTATTGCTATGGACTTCACTCTTAAAACTGCTTTTGCTGCATCCTGTAAGTTTTGGGATGTTGTGTTTCCATTTTAATTTGTCTCAAGATATTTTTAATTTCTCTTTTGATTTATTCCTTGAGCTATTATTCTTTGGTTGTTTAGTAGCATGTATAATCTCCACCTATTTGTGAATTTTCCAGTTTTCTTCTTGTAATTGGTTTCTAGTTACATATGATTGTGGTATGACTGGGAGATGGGAACTTTTCTCCATTCCCTCTGAGCTGAGCCCTGAGTGAACAGCCATGGTAGTGCTTGCATGCCTGTTAACAACTGCTTCTTTGCAGTAGTCTTGTGGTTCTGTGGACACAAGCCTCATTGGTTTTCAGAGCTAAGTGATTTAGATGCGTGTCCCTTGGGCGGGAGTCTTAAAAATGGGGGTGCTAAATGTGGAACCAAACCCTCCACTCCTCAGGAAGGAGTTAGGAGTTAACTCCTGATTGTATGGTGCTGGGCCAGGAGTGGGGTTTATGGCAAGAGTGTGTCTCAGCCTTTCCTACGTGTTTCCATATGGGTATTTTCTCATCTGCCTGATGTGTAGGAGTCTTTCAGCTAGTTTCTGGATTTCTTTCAGAGGAAATCGCTCCGTGTGTAGCTGTACATTTGGTGTGTCTGTGGGAGGAGGGGAGTTCACCTATGTGACCATCTTGGTTGACCCATATTTTAAATTGTTTTATCCTTTTGGTAAGTTGAGGCCTTTATCAGTATGTAGAGATATTCTCCATTCTTAATAGCGCTGTTTCTCTTAAAGTGTATTTTATTTGATATTAATATAGGTAGTCTGGTTTTATTTTGGTTACTATTTCCCTGATAGGTCTTTTTCTATTGTTTCCCCCCAATATTTGTATGTCCTTTTGCTTTTGGTGTGTTACTTACAAGCAGCATATATCTGTCAGTCTTCAACCTTTAATTTTCCAATTTAGTATATTTATGTTGATTATAATTGTTGATATACTTGGGCCTATTTCATCCGACTTTACCAATCTGTTATTTAAGTTTGTTCCTTTTCCTGTGTCTTTTTCACTCTTTATTACTTTTATGTTTTGAGTTGATATTTAAACCTCTCTCCAAGTAAGACAGGAGTTTAGCACTTTCTCTATCAATGGGTTTCCCACCCCTAAACCCAAATCAGTGCCACTCCTCCGCTATCTAACCCCCGCCCCAAACCTTCTACATACACACACATAAACAATAGTTAGAACTAAACTTTGTTATTCTGGAGATTTCAGGGTTTTTTTGGAATTTTCAATCTCTAGTTCTTTCAGAGTTGATGATCTTGGCCAAAGGATCCAACAGTTTTACTAGATTTACATCTTATCAGAATTGAAACCCTATTTTTTAGAGTTGGTATGTATTATATAGCTTTTTTCACTTCTAATTTGTGTACTCTTGAATAGCTGATTCCCTGAGGTTACTTATGCCACAGTTAAGTAAAATTGGAATTATAACCAGTATATTTTGTGTTTTGCTTTACATGAGGCACTTTGGATAGAGGGTACAAGTTGTCTAATTTTTTCTTCTTGTTGAGGGGGGTAGGTGTTAAACTTTAATGTAAACTTTTTTTTTAAGGTTAAAGTTTAAAATTTATTTCCTCATAATTTTTAAACTAACTGATCTTTATTTCAAATGTTGGAGAGATAGGCCAATTTGGATATAGGAATTCCTATCGGCTCTTGCCATTTGGAGAAATATTTACAGTAACTCAAGACCATTGGTATAGTTTAAATTCACAGCCCTTCTTAGGTCATTTTTGTTCACCAGTTCTGTAACACATTTAGTAAGCACTGGCATGGGCTTTTTTCAATATCATGACAATACTGAGGTGTTGACGTCCATTACTTTGTTGAATTATCCACTTTTCGTTATCTGGTACTCAACCCTGTGGATCCTAAAATATGATTTTGTCTGCCCTCTAAGACACCTTTGTCTAGAGTGAACTCATTTTATTACCTTATCTCACAACTGATATTTTAAACCACGTTTTCTGTTATGTCTGTTTATTAAGCAAATATTACCGCCACAGAGACTAAGTTACCCTAAAAGTGTTTGGATTGCAGATTCTTAAAATTCTTTCAGTCAGAAAATATTTACTGAGAATATGCCATGTGTCAGACTTTGCCCTGGTAGTGGAAGATTTAATGATAAATAAGTCCAACTATTCCTGCCTTTTTAAACACATATGCCTAAGAAACAGAGTTAATACCCTATGAGATTCAGATTTTGAATTTCAACTTTTGTTAATTTAGTATGAATATTTACTACACAGGAATAAGAATTTTAAAGTCTTTAACATTCTCATATTCTCCCTCCCTGTGGGCACATCAGTGTAATCAGCAGGTAGCTGGTGTGCATGGATTCAGAAGACGGACTTTTCCAATGGATGTGTATTACAACAGGGATTGTCCTATAAATTGCTCTTTTTTCCTTTTTTGGTTTTTGAACAAGAATGTGAGAATAATCATTGTCAACTTACACCTTGATCAATCCTCTCAAATGGAGAAACTCTTTCTTTAAATATCAAATCATGTGGTAACCCAGTCTTACTGGCTTTGGGACCAATTTTCTTCATTAGATAAATTTGTATCTGATTTTGTTTTGATCTTTTTGTTATTAGTTGGTTTTAAACAGAAGTTGAACTCTCAGTAGGGCATGCTCATTCCTATTTTCTAGGGTTTTGTTTATTTTTTTTTTGAGGGGGGGAAGGAACCTGACTATACATACCAAGTACAGATAATAAACTTTAATTTTTTTTGTATTATTTCAAAAGTGCTAGTAATTTTATACTTAATTCACAATAAATCTCTTTCAAATAGAATTATAATTTTAATTTATTTTGAATTACTTTGGTATTTATAATTTAGTTTTGTCTTTGAATTTTAGATAAACTGATAGAATGCTCCCTGTAGTGAACTTCAGGTATGCAAGTGTTCTGATAAAGTATTTGCAAATGCAACATTTTAATACATGGATTATAATTCATAGTTTATTCCTTTCCATACATTCATTCCAGAAACTACATATATCTATAGGATATTTGGGTTTTTAAAAATTTTTATTGAAATATAGTTGATTTATAATGTTGTGTTAGTTTCAGGTGTACAGCAAAGTGAATATATATATATGTAAATAAATATATATATATATATATATATATAAATAATATATATCTATTACAGATTCTTTTCCATTATAGGTTATTACAAGAGATTGAATACAGGTCTCTGGGTTATACAGTATCCCCCTGTTGGTTATCTATTTTATATATAGTAGTGTGTATATATTAATCCCAAACTCCCAATTTATTGCTCCCCATCCCTTTCCCCTTTGGTGACCATAAGTTTGTTTTTTATGTCTGTGTAGATTTTTGATATGACCAGGCTCTTGCCTATAGGACAGATGTAATGCAAATTGTTGTATGAATATCCTGGCTAGTGTTAGAACCTGGAAATAAATATTAACTTAAGAAAATTCACATTAACTAAGGCTTGGAGAACTGCAGTGAAAATCAATCTTAGGAACATTCTGTCATTATTTCAGTTTTTTGTGCTCAATCTTTATTTCACTGTTCCTTACCTCAACAGTGCTATATTTGTGTTCCTTAGGTTTGTGTCATTTTAGAAAAATAGGTGGACCAGAACACAAGGACATAAAATTGGATTGTGACCATAACATGATATTTTTGTCATATTATCTGATGGAGTTCAGTTAACAATCCATATGAACACCTTTGGTATAGAAAAAATGATCTTTTGTTTTACTCTGCTGAAATCAAGGGCTGAACTGTTCAGGAAGACAGAGGTGGTGGTATTGTCAGAGGCTGCTCTGTGTGGATGAAAAGCCTGATTTATTAACTGAAATTAAGTCCTAAAGAACACATGAAAGCAGATATAGTGGAACCAAAACCTATCAAGATTTAATGGCTAAGCTCATGAGTTTCCAAAGTAACCTGTGGATAAAAGTTTAATTTTTTTTTCAAAAAATGGACTTATTGTGTACATCTAACTTTAGTAGTGGATCAAAAGGAAAAATGTTTTTTCTCTGCATGAGTGAAATGGATAAAAGCAAGTTATGGAATTTGGTATAATGAAAAATTTTATGAAAGGAATGAAATTGAGATTGGTATCCCTCATTGGCAGTTTTCAGAGAGTTTGTACAGGAGAGAAAGAAAGCAGAATGAAAGAAAGCAGTAGAGTTCTCCTTAGACACATCAGAATGGTAAAGAAGCAAAACAGTGTGGACAATGCTAGGAAGCTGACAGAACTTCTGCATCTTTTTCTGCATGCTAATGCAAGCTAGACTTTCAGAGCCTCAGTTTTTACCTACCTTTTCTACTGATGTTTTATTGGTAAACCATGTTCTTTAAATTCAGTTTAAATATATCTCTTGGTCAAAACCTGTAACCAGAACAGAGATTGATGCCATGAAATGCAGAGATGGATTGGGAGAAAACCTATCACAAATTGCAGGCCTGTTTTTCAATCCAGATAGTCTAAGGGTGGAGTGAATTCTAAAGTTGGCACTTGCAAGATCAAGATGGCTGAGACTTGAATAGCAAACATCCTCCCCATTTGCCTTTATCTGCTTTATGTGAAAATACCCAAATTGACAGTGAAATGACTATCCTGAGAAACACACTGTGTGTGTGTGTGTGTGTGTGTGTGTCTGTGTGTGTGTGTGTTTGTGTGCGCTGTGATAGATTGGTGAAAATAAAATTGAGAAAGAGGGAAAGAGCTTAAATGTTTATCTTTTGATACATACCTGCCTATTTTCAGGAAGAATATAGTGTATGTCCCATTTAAATGCTAGCGAGACTGAGGTTGTGTGATTAGGGTTTACACAGAGAGATTTGTATGTGAAAGCTTTGCACTGTGAAAAGAATCTACAAGATTCTTCAATTAAAATAGCCCCTTAGGGGGAGACCTTCAAGATGGTGGAGGAGTAGGACATGGAGATCACCTTCCTCCCCATAGAAACATCAGAAATACATCTACACGTGGAACTGCTCCTACAGAACACCCACTGAACGCTGGCAGAAGACCTCAGACCTCCCAAAAGGCAAGAAACTCCCCACGTACATGGGTAGGGCAAAAGAGAAAAGAAAAAACAGAGACAAAGAATAGGGACGGGACGTGCACCAGTGGGAGGGAGCTGTGAAGGAGGAAAGGTTTCCACGCACTAGGAAGCTCCTTCGTGGGTGGAGACTGCGGGTGGCGGAAGGGGGAAGCTTCGGAGCCACGGAGGAGAGCGCAGCCACAGGGGTGCGGAGGGCAAAGCGGAGAGATTCCCACACAGAGGATCGGCGCCGACCAGCACTCACCAGCCCGAGAGGCTTGTCTGCTCCCCCGCCGGGGCGGGCGGGGACTGGGAGCTGAGGCTCAGGCTTCGGAGGTCAGATCCCAGGGAGAGGACTGGGGTTGGCGGCGTGAACACAGCCTGAAGGGGGCTAGTGCGCCACAGCTAGCCGGGAGGGAGTCCGGGAAAAAGTCTGCAGCTGCTGAAGAGGCAAGAGACCATTGTTCCCTGGTGCGCAAGGAGAGGGGATTCAGAGCACCGCCTAACCAAGCTCCAGAGGTGGGCGCGAGCTACGGCTCTCAGCGCGGACCCCAGAGACGGGCATGGGACGCTAAGGCTGCTGCTGCAGCCACCAAGAAGCCTGTGTGCAAGCACAGGTCACTCTCCACACCTCCCCTCCTGGGAGCCTGTGCAGCCCGCCACTGCCAGGGTCCCGTGATCCAGGGACTACTTCCCCGGGAGAACACACGGTGCGCCTCAGGCTGTTGCAACGTCACTCCGGCCTCTGACGCTGCAGGCTCGCCCTGCATTCCTTACCCGGCCCTCCCCCACACCTGAGTGAGCCAGAGCCCCCAAATCAGCTGCTCCTTTAACCCCATCCTGTCTGGGTGGGGAACAGACACCCTCAGGCAACCTACATGCAGAAGCGGGGCCAATCCAAAGCTGAACCCCAGGAGTTGTGCAAACAAAGAAGACAAAGGGAAATTTCTCCCAGCATCCTCAGGAGCAGCGGATTAAATCTCCACAATCAACTTGATGTCCCCTGCATCTGTGGAATACCTGAATAGACAACGAATTATCCCAAAATTGAGGTGGTGGACTTTGGGAGCAGCTGTAGACTTGGGGTTTGCTGTATGCGACTGACTGGTTTCTGGTTTATCTTAGTTTAGTATTTAGAGTTTATTATCATTGCTAGATTTGTTTATTGATTTGGTTGCTCTCTTCCTTTTTTTATGTATAGATATATATTTCTTTTCCTTTTTCTCTTTTTGTGAGTGTATATGTGTATGCTTCTTTGTGTGATTTTGTCTGTATAGCTTTGCTTTTACCATTTGTCCTAGGGTTCTGTCCGTTTTTTTCTTTTTTTAATATAGTTTTTAGCACTTGTTATCATTTGTGCATTTATTTTTTGGTTTGGTTGCTCTCTTCTTTCTTTCTTTTTTTAAATTATTTTTTATTTTTAATTTAAAAATTTTTTATTTTAATAACTTTCTCTCTTTCTCTCTTTCTCTTTCTCTCTTTCTCTCTTTCCCTCTCTCTCTCTCTCTCTTTCTCTCTCTCTCTCCCTTTTCTTCTGAGCAGTGGGGCTGACAGTGTTGTGGTGCTCTGGCCAGGTGTCAGGCCTGTGCCTCTGAGGTAGGAGAAACAAGTTCAGGACATTGGTCCACCAGACACCTCCCAGTTCCACATAATATGAAAAGGCAAAAACTCTCCCAGACATCTCCATCTCAAGGCTAAGACCCAGCTCCACTCAACAACCAGCAAGCTATAGTGCTGGAAACCCTATGCCAAACAACCAGCAAGACAGGAACATAACCCCACCCATTAGCAGTGAGGCTGCCTAAAATCATAATAAGGTCACAGACACCCCAAAACACACCACTGGACGTGACCTGCCCACCAGAAAGACAAGATCCAGGCTCATCCACCAGAACACAGGCACTAGTCCCCTCCACCAGGAAGCCTACACAACCCACTGAAACAACCTTAGCCACTGGGGGCAGACACCAAAAACAATGGGAACTACGAACCTGCAGCCTGCGAAAAGGAGACCCCAAACACAGTAAGCTAAGCAAAATGAGAAGACAGAGAAAAACACAGCAGATGAAGGAGCAAGGTAAAAACCCACCAGACTAAACAAATGAAGGGGAAATAAGCAGTCTACCTGAAAAAGAATTCAGAGTAATGATGGTAAAGATGATCCAAAATCTTGGAATTAGAATGGAGATACAAGAGACGTTTAACAAAGACCTTGAAGAACTAAAGAGCAAACAAACAATGATAAGCAACACAATAAATGAAATTAAAAATCCTCTAGAAGGAATCGATAGCAGAATAACTGAGGTAGAAGAACGGTTAACTGAACCTGGAAGATAAAATAGTGGAAATAACTACTTCAGAGCAGAATAAAGTAAAAAGAATGAAAAGAATTGAAGACAGTCTCAGAGACCTCTGGGACAACATTAAATGCACCAACATTCGAATTACAGAGATCCCAGAAGAAGAAGAGAAAAAGAAAGGGACTGAGAAAATATTTGAAGAGATTATAGTTGAAAACTTCCCTAATATGGGAAAGGAAATAGTTAATCAAGTCCAGGAAGTGCAGAGAGTCCCATACAGTATAAATCCAAGGAGAAACACGCCAATACACATACTAATCAAACTATCAAAAATCAAATACAAAGGAAAAATATTAAAAGCAGCAAGGGGAAAACAACAAATAACATACAAGGGAATCCCCAAAAGGTTAACAGTTGATCTTTCAGCAGAAACTGTGCAAGCCAGAAGGGAGTGGCAAGACATATTTAAAGTGATGAAAGGGAAAAAATTACAACCACGATTACTCTACCCAGCAAGGATCTCATACAGATACGACAGAGAAATTAAAACCTTTATAGACAAACAAAAGCTAAGAGAATTCAGCAACACCAAACCAGCTTTACAACAAATGCTAAAGGAACTTCTCTAGGCTGGAAACACAAGAGAAGGAAAAGACCTACAATAAACAAACCCAAAACAATGAAGAAAATGGTAATAGGAACATACATATCAATAGTTACCTTAAATGTAAATGGATTAAATGCTCCCGCCAAAAGACATAGACTGGCTGAATGGATACAAAAACAAGACCCATATATATGCTGTCTACAAGAGACCCACTTCAGATGTAGGGACGCATACAGACTGAAAGTGTCGGGATCCAAAAACATATGCTATGCAAATGGAAATCAAAAGAAAGCTGGAGTAGCAATTCTCCTATCAGACAAAATAGACTTTAAAATAAAGACTATTACAAGAGACAAAGAAGGACACTACATAATGATCAAGGGATCAATCCAAGAAGAAGATATAACAATTGTAAATATTTATGCACCCAGCATAGGAGCACCTCAATACATAGGCAAATGCTAACAGCCATAATAGAAGAAATCAAGAGTAACACAATCGTAGGGGACTATAACACCCCACTTTCACCAATGCACAGATTATCCAAATTGAAAATAAATAAGGAAACACAAGCTATAAATGATACATTAAACAAGATGGACTTAATTGATATTTATAGGACATTCCATCCAAAAACAACAGAATACACTTTCTTCTCAAGTGCTCATGGAACATTCTCCAAGATAGATCATATCTTGGGTCACAAATGAAACCTTGGTAAATTTAAGAAAATTGAAATTGTATCAAGTATCTTTTCCAATCACAATGCTATGAGACTAGATATCAATTACAGGAAAAAATCTGTAAAAAATACAAACACATGGAGGCTACACAATACACTACTTAATAACCAAGAGATCACTGAAGGAATCAAAGCAGAAATCAAAAAATACCTACAAGCAAATGACAATGAAAACAGGACAACCCAAAACCTATGGGATGCAGCAAAAGCAGATCTAAGAGGGAAGTTTACAGCAGTACAATCCTACTTCAAGAAACAAGAAGCATCTCAAATAAACAACCTAACCTTACACCTAAAGCAATTAGAGAAAGAAGAACAAAAAACCCTCAAAGTTAGCAGAAGGAAAGAAATCATAAAGATCAGATCAGAAACAAATGAAAAAGCAATGAAGGAAATGATAGCAAAGATCAATAAAACTAAAACCTGGTTCTTTGAGATGATAAAAAAAAATCATAAACAATTAGCCAGACTCATCCAGAAAAACAGGGAGAAGACTCAGATCAACAGAATTAGAAATGAAAAAGGAGAAGTAACAACTGACACTGCAGAACTACAAAGGATCATGAGAGATTACTACAAGCAACTATATGTCAATAAAATGGACAACCTGGAAGAAATGGACAAATTCTTAGAAAAGCACAACCTTCCAAGACTGAACCAGGAAGAAATAGAAAATATGAACAGACCAATCACAAGCACTGAAATTGAGACTGTGATTAAAAATCTTCCAACAAACAAAAGCCCAGGACCAGATGGCTTCACAGGCGAATTCTGCCAAACATTTAGAGAAGAGCTAACACCTATCCTTCTCACACTCTTCCAAAATATAGCAGAGGGAGGAACACTCCCAAACTCATTCTATGAGGTCACCATGACCCTGATACCAAAACCAGCAAATACGTCACAAAGAAAGAAAACTACAGGCCAACATCACTGATGAACATAGATGCAAAAATCCTCAACAAAATACTAGCAAACAAAATCCAAGAGCACATTAAAAGGATCATGCACCATGATCAGTGGGGTTTATCCCAGGAATGCAAGGATTCTTCAATATACGCAAATCAATCAATGTGATAAACCATATTAACAAATTGAAGGATAAAACCATATGATCATCTCAATAGATGCAGAAAACTTTTTCAACAAAATTCAACACCCATTTATGATAAAAACCCTCCAGAAAGTAAGCATAGTGGGAACTTACATCAACAAAATAGAGGCCATATATGCCAAACCCACAGCCAACATCATTCTCAATGGTGAATAATTGAAACCATTTCCTCTAAGATCAGGAGCAAGACAAGGTTGTCCACTCTCACCACTATTACTCAACATAATTGTGGAAGTTTTAGCCACAGCAATCAGAGAAGAAAAAGAAATAAAAGGAATCCAAATCTGAAAAACAGAAGTAAAGCTGTCAGTGTTTGCTGATGACATGATACTCTACATAGAGAATCCTAAAGATGCTACCAGAAAACTACTAGAGCTAATCAATGAATTTGGTAAAGTAGCAGGATACAAAATTAATGCACAGAAATCCTTTGCATTCCTATACACTAATGATGAAAAATCTGGAAGAGAAATTAAGGAGACACTCCCATTTACCACTGCAACAAAAAGAATAAAATACCTAGGAATAAACCTACCTAAGGAGACGAAAGACCTGTATGCAGAAAACTATAAGACACTGATGAAAGAAATTAAAGATGGTAAAAACAGATGGAGAGATATACCATGTTCTTGGATTGGAAGAAGCAACATTGTGAAAATGACTATACTACCCAAAGCCATCTACAGACTCAGTGCAGTCCCTATCAAACTACCAATGGCATTTTTAACAGAACTAGAACAAAAAATTTCACAATTTGTGTGGAAACACAAAAGACCCCAAATAGCCAAAGTAATCTTGAGAAAGAAAAACAGAGCTGGAGGCATCAGGTGCCCAGACTTCAGACTATACTACAAAGCTACAGTAATGAAGACAGTATGGTACTGGCACAAAAACAGAAATATAGATTAATGGAACAGGATAGAAAGCCCAGAGATTACCCCACACACATATGGTCACCTTATTTTTGATAAAGGAGGCAAGAACATACAGTGGAGAAAAGACAACCTCTTCAATAAGTGGTGCTGGGAAAACTGGACAGCTACATGTAAAAGAATGAAATTAGAACACTCCCTGACACCATACACAAAAATAAAGTCAAAATGGATTAAAGACTTAAATGTAAGATCAGACACTATAAAACTCTTAGAGGAAAACATAGGCAGAACACTCTATGACATAAATCACAGCAAGGTCCTTTTTGACCCACCTCCAAGACAAATGGAAATAAAAACAAAAATAAACAAATGGGATCTAATGAAACTTAAAAGCTTTTGCACAGCAGAGGAAGCCATAAACAATATGAAAAGACAACCCTCAAAATGGGAGAAAACATTTGCAAATGAAGCAACTGACAAAATATTAATCTCCAAAATGTACAAGCACCTCATGCAGCTCAATATCTAAAAAACAAACAACCCAATCCAAAAATGGGCAGAAGACCTAAATAGACATTTCTCCAAAGAAGATATACAGATTGCCAACAAACACATGAAAGAGTGCTCAACATCACTAATCATTAGGGAAATGCAAATCAAAACTACAATGAAGTATCACCTCACACCGATCAGAATGGCCATCATCAAAAAATCTACAAACAATAAATGCTGGAGAGGGTGTGGAGAAAAGGGAACCCTCTTGCACCGTTGGTGCGAATATAAATTGATACAGCCACTATGGAGAACAGTATGGAGGTTCCTTAAAAAACTAAAAATAGAACTACCATACGACCCAGCAATCCCACTACTGGGCATATACCCTGAGAAAACCATAATTCAAAAACAGTCATGTACCACAATGTTCTTTTCAGCTCTATTTACAATAGCCAGGACATGGAAGCATCCTAAGTGTCCATTGACAGATGAATGAATAAAGAGGATGTGGCACAAATATACAATGGAATATTACTCAGCCATAAAACGAAACAAAATTGAGTTATTTGTAGTGAGTTGGATGGACCTAGAGACTGTCATACAGAGTGAAGTAAGTCAGAAAGAGAAAAATAAATGGCGTATGCTAGCACATATATATGGAATCTAAAAAAAAAAGGGAGGTTCTTAAGAACCTAGGGGCAGGACAGGAATTAAGACACAGACGTAGAGAATGGACTTGAAGACACGGGGAGGGGGAAAGTGTTAGCAGGGATGAAGTGAGAGCGTGGCATGGACTTACATATACTACCAAATGTAAAATAGATAGCTAGCGGAAAACAGCCGCATAGCGCAGGGAGATCATCTTGGTGCTTTGTGACCACATAGGTGGGATAGAGAGGGTGGGAGGGAGACGCAAGAGGGAGGAGATATGGGGATATATGTATACATATAGCTGATTCACTTTGTTAAAAAGCAGAAACTAACACACCACTGTAAAGCAATTATACTCCAATAAAGATGTTAAGAAAAAAATAACCCCTTAGTCACTTTGATTCCGAGTTTTCTTGCCTTCAGCCAAATAATTTCCTTGATTAAGTCTCCAGGAAGAGCTGACACATTCTAAGTGCATGGCTCTGTCTGTAGGCCCATCTTTCCACAAAGTCATAAGTGTTTTCTGTAATCCTGGAAGGAAGCCCCTCCCCTCCCTTTTCACACACACAGTTCTCTTGACATCTTCCAGTTCAGAGACTTCAGGCACAATTGTCAGATATGGAAACTAGCCAAATCATCAAAACTCCATTCACTGTGGGCAACTAGAGGACAGAATATCCATGAGAAACATCTGATAGCAAAGATGAACACCACTTGTTGTAAATGTCTACAATTTCAGGAGGTGCTGAGATTGGAAGAGGATAAGGAGAACTATAGAGAAAAACCTCAGAAGTTAGTGAATATATTGGAAGGAAAGAGGTGTCCAAGAATATATTGATTTTGGAGATGGAGAAAACTGTAACGAGTTAAGCAAGGAGACAGGATCTGTGATATGATGGAGCCAATGCACGTGAAAGTGTGTCATGTTGGAAAGATGGAAGAAACCTGGCTTAGCAGGTTTGGGATTGTGGAGGATGTGGCCAAACTGAGAGAGCGAGGCAAGTTCCTCCTCCCACTAGAAGGCTCCCAACACTCCTTACAGAACCAGTGGAATGATGAAAATGGTTCATGATTGCTTTAGGATGTGACAGCTGAGTTACGGCTGCTTCCTTGTAAGAGTGCAGGTACCACCGGCTGACAGATACCAGGTGGCCGGTGTTAGGGAGATGCTGGGAGCATTTAAAAGGATCTAATTCTAGGATATGGAATAGGTATGAAACTCTCTTATAGCTTGGTTCTCTTATTCTTATATGTGATAGGACTTTCGGACCTAATTGAAATCTAATGAGCAGAACCAGTAGGTTTCATTCAGATAGAGCATTTTAACTTTGACCAGAAGGCATTTTCATTTATTTTTAAAGACTTTATTGTAGTTTTGTGTTTTTAATACTGAATTTAAGACAAATTCTTCCACAAAAGCTGGCTGACATGTTTGTTGAATCATTTTTTTGTATTCACATGAATTCTCATTGAATATTCTATAACCACATATTGATATAATGCCATTTTTTGGTCTAGTTATTACCTATCTCCTATTGTACTAAGTGAATCAAGATGATGTGATCAATTATGTCTTTTTCTATAAATAATCAGTTAGAGCTTCTAATGTGAAACATAAATTTTTCTAACAAAAGTGTATTTCTGCGAGGAAAGGGTGGTGGATTCTGTGGGGTGATAGAAAGGGGGTTTTCACCTTCTGCCAGGTGGTTTCCTGTACTTGCTGATCATCACTGGCTCCCTGGGATACTGCCCAGGCATTCAAATGCAAGTCTCCCAATCCCTCTTGTAGTTTAGTGTATTGAGGGTGGAGGAGGTAACTTGAGAGCCATTGGCATCTAACCAGTCAGTCAGGTGGATGCCGGTGGGCTTCTCTTATTCCTGTATATCCCACTGCAAGCATGTATGATCCCCATCTTTTCCAGCAGAAAGACTTGCACACTCTTTGAGTTGTGGTTCCCTATTTCATATGTTAGCTAGTTTTCAGGGATTCCTCAACATTTTGAGGTCCCTCTGACACTTCTTGATTTAGGGGGGCTGGTATAGACTTAATTTATGTATAATTTAATGTCATTTCTAGAGAATCTGGTGAGAAGGAGAGAAACATGAATGTGCTCAGTCCATTACTTTACTCCTCTCCTGCAGATAAGATGGATTTTGTTTCTCTGGATGGAAATAATTTGGGCATAAAAATAGGTTTCTATTTCCAATAGTATGCAAGTGCTCTCATATACACAACTGCTATTATTGTCTTATTTTATTTTGTATATATTTGGCATCTTTCTCCAGTCTGATTAGAAGAAGAATTATCCACATTATTTTCACTTCTCTAAGGAAGAGGTGGTCCAGTAAAAAAATAAAACTGAGGGAGAGACCAGGTGGCCAATTGTCTTCTGAGTCACTTGCATTCTGTTTATTTCTCCTTTTTATGAATTTCTCTGAGTATACATCATGCTGAATTGGCATGTCATCAGGTAAACAGCCACAGAAATACAGATGCCGTTTCCATTTTGGGTCAGCAGAAATACACATTCTAAGTCAGCAGTCAGCAATCAGCCTGGAGTCAAAAAGTGTGGTATTTTGTTAGGGTTGATTTAGTAGTCTCTAAATAAAAAAAAAAAAAACCCATTGTATGTTGAACTTAAATTATTGTAGAATTCATCCTATTTAATCCTAATTAATATTCTATTTAGGCCTTTTTTGGGGTGAGGTGTTCCTTACCAACCAACCCTGTTTGCCCAGGATTAAGTATTCTGTGTCCTGACAATCTGTTCAGTGTATCCAGTGATAACTAGCATTTTTAATTTACCTGAGACCTAGCTACTTTGTTTTCAGTCTTTCACTAGATCTGTGAAAATGTGTTTTCTATAATCTAATTCCTTAACATATATCAAGTAGCAATAGAGAAATAGCTATAGAAACATAAGGCTGAATTATCCATTGGTTTGGAATGTTCAGATTTTCTCTTTTTTGTTGTATATCAGATTGCAAGAAGTGAAATAGATGAACAATGAAATATTTATTTCTATATTTCTGAGAAAACAATACTGTAAGATTAGCTATCACTTTAGAATTTGTCTTTTTAATCATAATATGAAACTTTTTATTTTAATTTGTTTTCTCTTCTCTGATTTTCAGTATTAGAAAATATTGCATCAGGATGAGTCTGTACGCTTCAGATATGTGCTTTTCTGTATGTTCATCTTTTATTGCTTATTATCTTTTAACTATGTATTTGAAAACTTATAAAGAAATTCTGCCAAAGAATTAATATGGGGCTTCCCTGGTGGTGCAGTGGTTGAGAATCCGCCTGCCAATGCAGGGGACATGGGTTCGAGCCCTGGTCTGGGAAGATCCCACATGCCGCGGAGCAACTGGGCCCGTGAGCCACAACTACTGAGCCTGCGCGTCTGGAGCCTGTGCTCCACAACAAGAGAGGCCGCGACAGTGAGAGGCCCGCGCACCGCGATGAAGAGTGCCCCCCGCTCGCCGCAACTAGAGAAAGCCCTCGCACAGAAACGAAGACCCAACCCAGCCAAAAATAAATAATAAATAAAAATTAAAAAAAAAAAGTATATCATCTTAAAAAAAAAAAAAGAATTAATATGTGAAGGGAGTTCATACTCAATGATATTATAGAAAAATATATTGGAGTACTGGAAAAGAAAAATATAATATTCTTATAAACAAATATTTGTTGGGTGTGTCCTTTGGGCAAGGCCCTATTGTAGGAGTTAAAAACAAAGATATTAAAAAACAAACCTGTGCCTTTATGGGCTAACATTCTATAGAGAATAAATGAAACATATACACATACAAAGTGAGATGACAAAAATGAAGTTGCTAATAACATAAAGCAAATAAATAAATAAATCTATATACAAGTAAATTTTCTAACTTCACTAAGTTGAGGATAATTTTTACTTTATTTCTGTCTCTAGGAAATTTCTTCTATATCCGAATTCTGTAGATGTCTAAAAGGGTTTGCGCACTACTGACATCTTTTTGGGGGGTAAAACATATTTTCTGAGTAAAAGTGTATCAAGAAAAGCTTTATAAATTCTTAAACTATGTTGAAATGGTATTATGCTTTGTCGGTCTCCAAATTTTTTTATCTTGATATCTCACTTTTTAACCCTCTTTGAACCATCTAACCTTTTAGGAGTAGCTCTCCCTTTATTATATTTAATATTTGTTTAGTGCTTACTATAAGGCACATGTGCTTTATGTACTTAGTCACTTTTAATCCTTGTGCATGATCACACGAAAAGGACGGATACAGTTGGGAATTTAAGCACTGAAGATTGCTGTTGATTCAACAGTATGATGTGTCACCCTAACAATGAATCAAATGATATTTTAGTTGAATATTTTGCATATAACATGTGGATGTCCAGTACACACTTGATGATTGACAAACCTGTGGCTGCTGATGACACAGAAAGTCCAATGCAATGTTTATGTCATCTCTGTTCCACTTTTAACACTTCATCTGTGTTCATTTTAGCACAAGAAATCTAATAAGTCTTGCTGACTAGCCTTGGCAGACCCTGAGAATCAAATTGGAGAGCAGGCTTGGGAGATATAAGTTTCAGGGTTTGGGAGCTATGTAAAAATGATCAAAAGAGATGCCTTTCCTTATTTCTAATATCCTAGTTCCCTCTTGAAATTTCCCTAATGCTTATTTCAGGATATGTGACCTCTTAACTGGTAATCGATTCGTTCTTCTGTATTAACCGATCTGTCTTGACAGTTCAGTTAATAGTTCAATCAGCTAGTAATGGATTTTTGATTGATAATCTGTGGGTTAGGTCAGAGTAGTAAAGATGGCTGTACAGTTAGTAAACTATCATTTTGAGTACACATTCATGTGATCTTTCATGTGAGTCATGGGCTTCTCCTTAAACTCTAACTCTGATCCTAGCACACCTTGTCTCTTGTGTAATTAAAAGTGAGAAATCACTAGATTCCTCAAGTGATTTAATTTATCCCATACAGTACAAGTCTTTTTCCCCACAGATGTTTAGAGACACAGCAGGAAAGATGCATATTCATAATAGCATGAAAGTGGAGATCCTGGCTAAATATTATCAACATGGAGTATTTCTTCTGGCCCATGTTTTACCATTTGTCTTAAATTGCTAAACATACAAGACAGCATGTGAAGTATATTTATGCAGCTGTAATTGTGATGATGATTATTTTTTTCCCCAAGTCCTGCTGGGCAGTCGATCTTTCTAGAAGAAATAAAATCATCTCCTGTTTCTGATTAGTATACTGCATAATCTGATTTCAAGTTAACAAAGAAGATATACTGATTCAGTTTAGCCACCTTGGAATATGGTCCTGTGGATTTAATGAAGATGCTTTCAGAGTTAAAAATAATCTGAAAATAAAGATGGAAGTCATGACATATTTTAAAACTAAAGAGATCTCTTCATGAAAGCTGGCCAGTTCAATTTCTGTCAAGCCTAACCACAAGCTATCGTGATATTAAATCAAAAAACAAGCACATTTCAGTGACACAGATAATAGAAAATGACAAGGTTCGGATGCACTTTTGCTTATGTGTTGTGTTATCTGGATAATTTCTAAATTTTTCCAAACAGACATCAAGATAGATAAAAGTCTGACTTGATTTTTAAAAATCATATTTAGTAGATCTAAGGCAGTTTGAAGACAAATGGAATCTTTGAATTTCTGGCAGGCAATTGCTACCAAAGACTTCACATTTTCAATACAAATTGAATTATATGAATAAGTAGTAGCTCAACAAGCTACAGAAATAATATAGCAAACATGCACACACACATCGAATCCTCCCTTACCTCCCCTATCATCAGAAATGGAGTTATTTGAATTGAAATTATGTTATTATTGGATATCTTGTGGTGTTGAAGAGTTTCTTCCCATGGAAACTGAGGATATTGCTTCTTTTAATATTGACAAAATTAATTTTATTAGGCTGTGGAATTCGACGAATTTGGGGTTGACTTAGAAGCTAGTATCCCCTGTTATACTTCAATCCCTATCATATAGTGGTATATACAATAGCCATATTGTATTAAGATAAATATTATCTAGAGCAGATCATTCATTTGATTTACATTTCTATTTTCTTATCTGGAAAATGGGGATAATAATACTTAGCTTATAGTGTTGTTAAGAGGATTTAAAAAGTTAAATTTAATAAAGTGCTTAGCAGAAGGTAAGTTTGGTTAGTCTTATTTCTGTGGTCTCAATTGCCTATTTAGGGAAGCTCTTTCTGTCACTTTTAGGCCCTTAGTTGACTACTGTATTGAACTCATACTGAAGAGTTCATTAAAAGAGATCTCAGATCTGCTTAGATACATTATCTCATTTAGTCCTAGATCCCGTTACAGAGAACACACGCAATATGAACACTGGGTCATGAATTTATCTGGTTGGGGTAAAATACCAAAGAAACAAGGTTAAGGATTTAACTTCTCTTTGAACTGGTCACCCATGAGGGCACAATTAAAATTTATCAATCAATTATCTATTATATGCCAGTCATTGCCTAAGGTATTTTATTTTTGTAAATTATCTCAGGAGAGCCTCACCTTATGACTGTTTTGCAAGGTGAAAATCTGAACCTCAAAATGTGAAGTAACCTCTACTAAGTCAGAAAGTAAGCAGTGAAGCCTAAATTCAAACATGGATTTTACTACATTTGTAGTTTAGTCCCCTGACTCTATGACATTGGACTGAAATTACAAATCCTGCACACTGTGTTACAAATGCAAGTTAGTTATTTAGCACAAAGGCAACTATGCGACTATGTGAAAGGACCTGAATAGATATTTAGAGCCAATTGCAAATCTTAGACAAGAAAGTTCTATCAATTTGTTCTCTGATTCTCTTCCCTTCTCTATCAGAGAATTCATTGTTGGGTTTGCTGCTAATAACCCATATTACAAGTCTCAAAAGGAATCTGAAATAATTCTAAATTGAATCATTTAAACAATCCATTCAAATTACAAAATTCTTAGTTATGTTTTTGTTTTTACTTTTATTTATTTATTTATTTATTTTAAACATCTTTATTGGAGTATAATTGCTTTACAATGGTGTGTTAGTTTCTGCTTTATAACAAAGTGAATCAGTTATACATATACATATGTTCCCATATCTCTTCCCTCTTGCATCTCCCTCCCTCCCACCCTCCCTATCCCACCCCTCTAGGTGGTCAAAAAGCACCGAGCTGAACTCCCTGTGCTATGTGGCTGCTTCCCACTAGCTATCTGTTTTACATTTGGTAGTGTATATATGTCCATGACACTCTCTCACCCTGTCACATCTCACCCCTCCCCCTCCCCATATCCTCAAGTCCATTCTCTAGTAGGTCTGTGTCTTTATTCCCGTCTTGCCACTAGGTTCTTCATGACCTTTTTTTTTTTCTTTTCCTTAGATTCCATATATATGTGTTAGCATACTGTATTTGTTTTTCTCTTTCTGACTTACTTCACTCTGTATGACAGACTCTAGGTCCATCCACCTCACTACAAATAACTCAATTTCATTTCTTTTTATGGCTGAATAATATTCCTTTGTACATATGTGCCACATCTTCTTTATCCATTCATCTGTTGATGGACACTTAGGTTGCTTCCATGTCCTGGCTATTGTAAATAGAACTGCAATGAACATTTTGGTACATGACTCTTTTTGAATTATGGTTTTCTCAGGGTATATGCCCAGTAGTGGGATTGCTGGGTCGTATGGTAGTTCTATTTGTAGTTTTTTCGGGAACCTCCATACTGTTCTCCATAGTGGCTGTATCAATTTATATTCGCACCAACGGTGCAAGAGGGTTCCCTTTTCTCCACACCCTCTCCAAGATTTATTGTTTCTAGATTTTTTGATAATGGCCGTTCTGATCGGTGTAAGATGATATCTCATTGTAGTTTTGATTTGCATTTCTCTAATGATTAATGATGTTGAGCATTCTTTCATGTGTCTGTTGGCAATCTGTATATCTTCTTTGGAGAAATGTCTATTTAGGTCTTCTGCCCATTTTTGGATTGGGTTGTTTTTTTTTTGTTATTGAGCTGCATGAGCTACTTGTAAATCTTGGAGATTAATCCTTTGTCAGTTGCTTAATTTGCAAATATTTTCTCCCATTCTGAGGGTTGTCTTTTGGTCTTGTTTATGGTTTCCTTTGCTGTGCAAAAGCTTTTAAGTTTCATTAGGTCCCATTTGTTTATTTGTGTTTTTATTTCCATTTCTCTAGGAACTGGGTCAAAGAGGATCTTGCTGTGATTTATGTCATAGAGTGTTCTGCCTATGTTTTCCTCTAAGAGTTTGATAGTGTCTGGCCTTACACTTAGGTCTTTAATCCATTTTGACTTTATTTTTGTGTATGGTGTCAGGGAGTGTTCTAATTTCATACTTTTACATGTACCTGTCCAGTTTTCCCAGCACCACTTATTGAAGAGGCTGCCTTTTCTCCACTGTATATGCTTGCCTCCTTTATCAAATATAAGGTGACCATATATGCGTGGGTTTATCTCTGGGATTTCTATCCTGTTCCATTGATCTATGTTTCTGTTTTTGTGCCAGTACCAAACTGTCTTGGTTACTGTAGCTTTGTAATATAGTCTGAAGTCAGGGAGCCTGATTCCTCCAGCTCCATTTTTCGTTCTCAAGATTGCTTTGGCTATTCGGGGTCTTTTGTGTTTCCAAACAAATTGTGAAATTTTTTGTTCTAGTTCTGTTTAAAATGCCATTGGTAGTTTGATAGGGATTGCATTGAATCTGTAGATTGCTTTGGGTAGTAGAGTCATTTTCACAATGTTGATTCTTCCAATCCAAGAACATGGTATATCTCTCCATCTATTTGTATCATGTTTGATTTCTTTCTTCAGTGTCTTATAATTTTCTGTATACAGGTCTTTTGTCTTCTTAGGTAGGTTTATTCCTAGATATTTTATTCTTTTTGTTGCAATAGTAAACGGGAGTGTTTTCTTAATTTCACTTTCAGATTTTTCATCATTAGTGTATAGGAATGCAAAGGATTTCTGTGCATTAATTTTGTATCCTGCTACTTTACCAAATTCATTGATTAGCTCTAGTAGTTTTCTGGTAGCATCTTTAGGATTCTCTATGTAGAGTATCATGTCATCTGCAAACAGTGACAGCTTTACTTCTTCTTTTCCGACTTGGATTCCTTTTATTTCTTTTTCTTCTCTGATTGCTGTGGCTAACACTTCCACAATTATGTTGAATAATAGTGGTGAGAGTGGGCAACCTTGTCTTGTTCCTGATCTTAGTGGAAATGGTTTCAGTTTTTCACCATTGAGGACAATGTTGGCTGTGGGTTTGTCATATATGGCCTTTATTATGTTGAGGAAAGTTCCCTCTATGCCTACTTTCTGCAGGGCTTTTATCATAAATGGGTGTTGAATTTTGTGAAAAGCTTTCTCTGCATCTATTGAGATGATCATATGGTTTTTCTCCTTCAATTTGTTAATATGATGTATCATGTTGATTGATTTGCATATATTGAAGAATCCTTGCATTCCTGGAATAAACCCCACTTGATCATGGGGTATGATCCTTTTAATGTGCTGTTGGATTCTGTTTCCTAGTATTTTGTTGAGGATTATGCATCTATGTTCACCAGTGATATTGGCCTGTAGTTTTGTTTTTTTGTGACACCTTTGTCTGGCTTTGGTATCAGGGTGATGGTGGCCTTGTAGAATGAGTTTGGGAGTGTTCCTCCCTCTGCTATATTTTGGAAGAGTTTGAGAAGGATAGGTGTTAGCTCTTCTCTAAATGTTTGATAGAATTCGCCTGTGAAGCCATCTGGTCCTGGGCTTTTGTTTGTTGGAAGATTTTTAATCACAGTTTCAATTTCAGTGCTTGTGATTGGTCTATTCATATTTTCTATTTCTTCCTGGTTCAGTCTCGGCAGGTTGTGCCTTTCTAAGAATCTGTCCATTTCTTCCAGGTTGTCCATTTTATTGGCATAGAGTTGCTTGTAGTAATCTCTCATGATCATTTTTATTTCTGCAGTGTCAGTGGTTACTTCTCCTTTTTCATTTCTAATTCTATTGATTTGAGTCTTCTCCCTTTTTCTCTTGATGAGTCTGGCTAATGGTTTATCAATTTTGTTTATCTTCTCAAAGAACCAGCTTTTAATTCTGTTGACCTTTGCTATTGTTTCCTTCATTTCTTTTTCATTTATTTCTGATCTGATTTTTATGATTTCTTTCCTTCTGCTAGCTTTGGGGCTTTTTTGTTCTTCTTTCTCTAATTGCTTTAGGTGCAAGGTTAGGTTGTTTATTCGAGATGTTTCCTGTTTCTTGATGTAAGCTTGTATTGCTATAAACTTCCCTCTTAGACCTGCTTTTGCTGCATCCCATAGGTTTTGGCTCGTCGTGTCTCCATTGTCATTTGTTTCTAGGTATTCTTTGATTTCCCCTTTGATTTCTTCAGTGATCACTTCATTATTAAGTAGTGTATTGTGTGGCCTCCATGCGTTTGTATTTTTTACAGATCTTTTCCTGTAATTGATATCTAGTCTCATAGCGTTGTGGTCGGAAAAGATACTTGATACGATTTCAATTTTCTTAAATTTACAAAGGCTTGATTTGTGACCCAAGATATGATCTATCCTGGAGAATGTTCCATGAGCACTTGAGAAAAATGTGTATTCTGTTGTTTTTGGGTGGAATGTCCTATAAATATCAATTAAGTCCATCTTGTTTAATGTATCATTTAAAGCTTGTGTTTCCTTATTTATTTTCATTTTGGATGATCTGTCCATTGGTGAAAGTGGGGTGTTAAAGTCCCCTACTATGATTGTGTTGCTGTCGATTTCCCTTTTTATGGCTGTTAGTATTTGCCTTATGTATTGAGGTGATCCTATGTTGGGTGCATAAATATTTACAATTGTTATACCTTCCTCTTGGATCGATCCCTTGATCATTATATAGTGTCCTTCTTTGTCTCTTGTAATAGTCTTTATTTTAAAGTCTATTTTGTCTGATATGAGAATTGCTACTTCAGCTTTCTTTTGATTTCCATTTGCATGGAATATCTTTTTCCATCCCCTCACTTTCAGTCTGTATGTGTCTCTAGGTCTGAAGTGGGTCTCTTGTAGACAGCATATATATGGGTCTTGTTTTTGTATCCATTCAGCCAGTCTGTGTCTTTTGGTGGGAGCATTTAATCCATTTACATTTAAGGTAATTATCGAAATGTATGTTCCTAGTCCCATTTTCTTAAATATTTTGGGTTTGTTATTGTAGGTGCTTTCCTTCTCTTGTGTTTCTTGCCTATAGAAGTTCCTTTAGCATTTGTTGTAAAGCTAGTTTGGTGGTCCTGAACTCTCTCAGCTTTTGCTTGCCTGTAAAGGTTTTAATTTCTCCATCAAATCTGAATGAGATCCTTGCTGGGTAGAGTAATCTTGGTTGTAGGTTTTTCTCCTTCATCACTTTAAGTATATCCTGCCACTCCCTTCTGGCTTGCAGAGTTTCTGCTGAAAGATCAGATGTTCACCTTATGGGGATTCCCTTGTGTGTTATTTGTTGTTTTTCCCTTGCTTCTTTTAATATGTTTTCTTTATATTTAATTTTTGATAGTTTCATTAATATGTGTCTTGGCGTGTTCCTCCTTGGATTTATCCTGTATGGGACTCTCTGTGCTTCCAGGACTTGATTAACTATTTCCTTTCCCATATTAGGGAAGTTTTGAACTATAATCTCTTCAAATACTTTCTCAGTCCCTTTCTTTTTCTCTTCTTCTTCTGGGACCCCTATAATTCGAATGTTGGTGCGTTTAATGTTGTCCCAGAGGTCTCTGAGACTGTCCTCAGTTCTTTTCATTCTTTTTTCTTTATTCTGCTCTGCAGTAGTTATTTCCACTATTTTATCTTCTAGGTCACTTATCTGTTCTTCTGCCTCAGTTATTCTGCTATTGATCCCGTCTAGAGTATTTTTAATTTCATTTATTGTGTTTTTCATCATTGCTTGGTTCCTCTTTAGTTCTTCTACGTCCTTGTTAAATGTTTCTTGAATTTTGTCTATTCTATTTTCAAGATTTTGGATCATCTTTACTATCATTATTCTGAATTCTTTTTCAGGTAGACTGCCTATTTCCTCTTTATTTGTTAGGTCTGGTTTGTTTTGACCCTGCTCCTTCATCTGCTGTGTGTTTTTCTGTCTTCTTATTTTGCTTATCTTACTGTGCTTGGGGTCTCCTTTTCACAGGCTGCAGGTTCGTAGTTCCTGTTGTTTTTGGTGTCTGTCCCCAGTGGCTAAGGTTGGTTCAGTGGGTTGTGTAGGCTTCCTGGTGGAGGGGACTAGTGCCTGTGTTCTGGTGGATGAGGCTGGATCTTGTCTTTCTGGTGGGCACGTCCACGTCTGGTGGTGTGTTTTGGGGTGTCTGTGGCCTTATGATTTTAGGCAGCCTCTCTGCTAATGGATGGGGCTGTGTTCCTGTCTTGCTAGTTGTTTGGCATAGGGTGTCCAGCACTGTAGCTTGCTGGTCGTTGAGGGAAGCTGGGTCTTGATGTTGAGATGAAGATCTCTGAGAGATTTTTGTTGTTTGGTATTACGTGGAGCTGGGTGGTCTCTTGTGGACCAGTGTCCTGAAGTTGGCTCTCCCACCTCAGAGGCACAGCCCTGATGCCTGGCTGGAGCACCAAGAGCCTGTCCTCCACACAGCTCAGAATAAAAGAGAGAAAAAATAGAAAGAAAGAAAGAAAGAGGATAAAATAAAATAAAGCTATTATAATAAAAAACAAGAAAAACAATTATTAAGAAAAAATTTATTAAGAAAAAAATATTTTTTATTTTTTAAGATAAATTTATTAATTTTTTATAATAAAAAATAAGAAAAATGTTATTAAGAAAAATTTTTTTAATTTTTTAAAATAAATATATGAAAAAACTTATTACGAAAAATATTTTTTTAATTTTTAAAAATAGAAAATAAGGAAAAAATTATTAAGAAAGCATTTATTAGAAAAAAAAATTTTTAAGTACAAAAAAAAAAAAAAAAAAAAGGACGGACCGAACCCTAGAACAAATGGTGAAAGCAAAGCTATACAGACAAAATCTCACCCAGAAGCATACACATATACACTCACAAAAAAAGGAAAAGGGGAAAAATTAATATATCCTGCTCCCAAAGTCCACCTCCTGAATTTGGGATGATTCGTTGTCTATTCAGGTATTCAATAGATGCAGGTACATCAAGTTGTTTGTGGAGCTTTAATCCGCTGCTCCTGAGGATGCTGGGAGAAATTTCCCTTTCTCTTCTTTGTTCGTACAGCTCCCGAGGTTCAGCTTTGGATTTGGCCCCGCCTCTGCATGTAGGTCGCCTGAGGGCGTCTGTTCCCCGCCCAGACAGGACGGGGTTAAAGGAGCAGCTGCTTCGGGGGCTCTGGCTCACTCAGGCCGGGGGGAGGGAGGGTTACGGAGGAGACGGGGCGAGCCTGCGGCGGCAGAGGCCGGCGTGACGTTGCACCAGCCTGAGGTGTGCCGTGTGTTCTCCCGGGGAAGTTGTCCCTGGATCACGGGACCCTGGCAGTGGCGGGCTGCACAGGCTCCCGGGAGGGGCGGTGTGGAGAGTGACCTGTGCTCGCACACAGGCTTCTTGGTGGCGGCGGCAGCAGCAGCCCCAGCGTCTCACGCCCATCTCTGGGGTCCGCGCTGAGAGCCGCGGCTCGCGCCCGTCTCTGGAGCTCGTTGAGGCGGCGCTCTTCCCCTCTCCTTGCGCACCAGGAAACAAAGAGGCAAGAAAAAGTCTCTTGCCTGTTCGGCAGCTGCAGACTTTTTCCCGGACTCCCTCCCAGCCAGCTGTGGCGCACTAGCCCCCTTCAGGCTGTGTTCACGCCGCCAACCCCAGTCCTCTCCCTGCCATCCGACCGAAGCCCGAGCCTCAGCTCCCAGCCCCGCCCGCCCCGGCGGGGGAGCAGACAAGCCTCTCGGGCTGGTGAGCGCTGCTCGGCGCCGATCCTCTGTGCGGGAATCTCTCCGCTTTGCCCTCCGCACCCCTGTGGCTGTGCTCTCCTCCGTGGCTCTGAAGCTTCCCCCCTCCGCCACCCGCAGTCTCCGCCCGCGAAGGGGCTTCCTAGTGTGTGGAAACCTTTCCTCCTTCACGGCTCCCTCCCACTGGTGCAGGTCCCGTCCCTATTCTTTGTCTCTGTTTTTTCTTCTCCCTTTTGCCCTACCCATGTACGTGGGGAGTTTCTTGCCTTTTGGGAGGTCTGAGGTCTTCTGCCAGCATTCAGTGGGTGTTCTGTAGGAGCAGTTCCACGTGTAGATGTATTTGTAATGTATCTGTGGGAAGGAAGGTGATCTCCACGTCTTACTCTTCCGTCATCTTGCCCAGACCCGCTCCTTAGTTATGTTTTGAAAGAGATTTTATTCAAAGTTGGGGCAGTTTCGCCCTATATTACAAGTGTTCTGAATTCTTTAGTGAAAATTGCATTCCTTTAACTTAGATATAAAAGAAGAATGACCTTTAATGCAAATGAATAAGAAATGTAAAGAACCATATATATGATATGAACTTAATATTTTTCCTTACTTTTGTTCCTCATTTAAAAGTTAAAGTTCAACTCTACTATTCAATGAGTTCCCAAATTTTATAGATCAAATTGTCCTCTGTTTTTAGGCTGTGTCTCTCATTAGGAATTACAAACCATATGCAAGGATTTCAACACATTGAAGGAATCATCGTGCAGTCTCAAGAAGATTCAGCCCAGATACAGAGCTTTGTTTCAGTGGTGAGCTTGAATCATTTTCCTTCATTGTAGTTTCATTCTGAAATGCTGTATAATATTGCATCTGACAAATACATGCAACCTCTCTTTGCTTAGTGGATTCCAAGTGAAGTGTGTGAAATATATTGTCTTGAGCTGGTATTGTCCTTTTGGTCATCTGGTCCACCATCTGACTTTCTTATTCTGACTTGTTTCTTACGAAGAAATCTCTAAATTTCATGAGAGCCCTGCGTAGCTGGGGGTATATGTAGGTGGGGGTAGTATGTGAGCAGTTGCTCAAAAGTTGAGTAATGTGGCCGTAGGGTACCTGTTAAAAGGAAAAGTTTGAAATCCTGGAAGAAATAAAATATGAAAATTGTATTTAAATGAGGTTTTCCAGTTTTGTCTTTGATATTAAACTGATGAGGTAAATTGCTTTCAGAAATTAAAATAGAGATCTAAAGGTTATAATAATATCAATGCAAAAATAGCACAGAGAGAGGAAGAGATGGAGAGTTCATTTAAATATGAGAATGATTTGTGGAGATGTAATGGCTGTATTAATATTAATTATGCCATTATCATTCACTGCTCTCCAAATCAAAAATTGCCAGTCTATACCTTAAACTGGCAGAGAGACTGAAATGTAAACAGAAGTTGACAACCTTGCTTCTATGCACACAGGTTGTCCATGATTCTTAGTTTAAAAACATTCTAACCAATCTAACATTGAGAAAAGTCTAGGTTTGGCAGAAAAGCTCTGGAGGTGAAGAATTTGTTACTTCCAAGTGTTGCTCTTATGGTACCTTGAGCTTGGCTTTCCACTAGTTTTTTTTTTTTTTTTTTAAACATCTTTATTGGAGTATAATTGCTTTACAATGGTGTGTTAGTTTCTGCTTTATAACAAAGTGAATCAGTTATACATATACATATGTTCCCATATCTCTTCCCTCTTGCGTCTCCCTCCCTCCCACCTCCACTAGTTTTTGAAGTGCTAAAGTTGCCTGGTCTCAGGTTCTGGTTCCCTCATAGGTCTGCTTAAACTCCTTGGTGAGGGGTAGGGGAAGAAAGATAGTGCTGTCTAGCCTCCGAAGGGGCTCTTAACAGCAAGGAGAAAACCAAAGGGACAAACATCTGTTTCCAGCTAGCTGGGATAGAGAGTATGGCCTGTTCAGAAAACCATTACTTAGACTAGAAGGTTTTCATAATTTGGGGATGGGTGATGGTGGAGATAAAGATTTTTATGCCTGAAAAACTATCCCATTAGGGATAGGATAGTCTTTTAACTCTGCACATTGATCTTTTTTTTCTTGAAGCAATTGACATTTAACAAGGAAGAAAACAACATTTTGAAGGTTGTATTTATTTGTTTAATAGTGTCACTGACCTAGTGTTTGGAAGAGAATGTTTTTATGTGCGGTTTAAAAAAATGTTTAATATTGAGTCCTAAATAGATCCATTTCATTAAATTCTCAAGACTTTGATTTTCACCCCATTAAGTTCCATTATTAAAATTACGAGGCGATATCTGAAAAGTTATATCTCTAATAATTGCACAGGTCTCTTCCTCCTTTTTAAATGTAAAATGCTATTTTAAATGAATCATAGCATGTATTTAGCTGCCAATTTGAATCCCCACATCTGGGAATCGTCCCAAGATTACGCACTTTCTGTCTGGAGGAGGTCGCATTCTCGGTATGAGCCTCAACAGCAATGATTTGATGCAGCAGTAAAAAGAGACACCCCAAGTGAATCCATGTGATAAAACATGGGAAAGGGGTATGGATGTCTTGGGTCCTCAATGTATGATGATAATTAAACCTCCAAATTTGAATTTCTCCTCTTTTTTTATAACTATGCCTACCCTAAAAAAAAAAAAAAGATTTGAAATATGGGCAGAGGGGTGTGGTGCCATATGGCAGCACAAACAAAATTACCCAAACACTTCAGAAACAAGCAGGGTACATTTCTCCCTCCATTCAGTAACCATATGTGAACTCAACACGTGAGAAGCTCCCTTCAAGTTGATTCAAACAAGCTCTTTGTCTTTTGGCCTCCAGTGTGTTTCCTTGAAACAAAAACCAGGGTACTTTGGAGAGGAGTTACAGTGAGGTCCCTGCAGGGTCTGAATCCAATATTGCAAAGGTTGTAGAACTACTTTTTAAGTGAAAGAATTTTCTGAAGAAGCAAGAAGATGTATAACAAAAGAATCATTGTCACCAACAGGCAGCAAGCCTGCTTTTGGCACTGAACTGTTTTGTGAGTTGTTTATAGAAAATTAAAGAGAACTATTCCTGCCCTAATGGGGTTTATCATTGGAGAAGGACAGTTTTGTTTTATGATAAACAATGGGCACACAGACATTTTTATAAAGTCCTGAGAATAAATTGATAACTAAAGAAGCAGAGTGAAATATCCAGGAAATATTAGTAAAATGTGGATATAGGTTATTGGTGGATCCTTGATTCCTAACCTCTGAACCCAACCTTTCCATTCCTTCTTGCATGGCCTATAGTTGCACATGTTTTCTTGCTGATATCCGTCACAACAGCTCCTTTGATTTTTTTCTTTGAAGTTACCGTTTGGCTTATTTAAAACATACAGACTGCCTAAGGACCAGGAAACCTAAGGACCAGGAAATCCCATCTATGGGATTGCATACACAATATATAAACTAAACACCTAAAATTGAATTGAGACTATAGTATAAATCATAGGAAAGAAAATCCCAAGAAGTATTTACCAGAAGAAATTAGAGCAAAAAAAAGAGATTTCCAGAGGTCTAGAAATGTATCTGACAAAGCTGAGATGGAGACAAAGTTCAGACATTTAAAAGGATCCTGTATTAGTTCTAGATCCAGTTTAAGTGCTCATTCGGAGACCACTGATTTTCAGTTAAAGTAACTATGTTGATTTGAGTAGTTGGTGAAAGCTTTAAAAGGTAAAGTTAATGAATGAATAATTAATTTAATAAATACTTTTGAATACATGTTAGGAAACCAGTTTAGTCAACATTTTAAGTGGCCTCACTACAGGACAATTGGAACAGAATAAAAGCACGAGTTACTTCATTTTTGTTAGCTACACAGTTTCCAAGGTATTTAATCATTTTTGGAGTTTTTATTAGACAAGTTTTAATATTCAGACATTTTTTGAACTTTGGACACCACTGATTAATTTTAGTTCTTTATTTAGCATATATAGCATCATGCTAGTTACCAAAATAATAATTGAGTTACTGTAACAGTTCATTATTGAAAAGTCAGACTCTTGACAGCCTCAAATCTATTAAGATTTGCAATAGGTTGAATTTTTTTTCCTTTCCATTATGGTTTATTACAGGATATTGAATATAATTCCCTGTGCTATACAATAGGACCTTGTTGTTTATCCCTTCTTTATATAATAGTTTGCATATGCTAGTCCTAAACTCACAATCCAACCCTCCCCTGTCCCTCCTCCCCCTTGGCAATCACAAGTCTGTTCTCTATGTCTGTGAGTCTGTTTCTGCTTCATAGATAAGTTCATTTGTGTTATATTTTAGATTCCACATGTAAGTGATATCATATGGTATTTGTCTTTCTCTTTCTGACTTACTTTACTTAGTATAATAATCTCTAGGTCCATCCATGTTACTGCAAATGGCATTATTTCATTCTTTTTCAGGACTAATATTCTATTGTATATATTATATATGCCACATCATCTTGATCCATTCATCTGTCCATGGACATTTAGGTTGTTTCCATGTCTTGGCTATTGTAAATAGTACTGCTATGAACACTGGGGTGCATGTATCTTTTTGAATTATAGTTTTGTCATATATGCCCAGAAGTGGGATTGCTGGATCATATGGCAACGCTATTTTTAGTTTTTTGATGAAACACCATACTGTTTTCCGTAGTGGCTGCACCAATTTACATTCCTGCAAACAGTGTAGGAGGGTTTCCTTTCACCACACCCTCTCCAGCGTTTGTTACTTGTATACTTTCTAATGATGGCCATTCTGACCAGTGTGAGGTGGTACCTCATTGTAGTTTTGATTTGCAACTCTTTAATAATTAGTGATGATGAGTATCTTTTCATGTGCCTGTTGGTTATCTGTAGGTCTTCTTTGGAGAAATGTGTATTTAGGTCTTCTGCCCATTTTTTGAATCAGTTGTTTGCTTTTTTGTTATTGAGTTGTATAAGCTGTTTGTATATTTTGGAAATGAAGCCTTTGTCAGTCGCATCATTTGCAAATATTTTCTCCCAGCCCGTTGGTTGTCTTTTCATTTTGTTTATGGCTTCCTTTGCTGTGCAAAAGTTTATAAGTTTAATTAGGTCCCATGTAATCGGTTGAATTTTTAAATGTATTCACACATAAAACGCTGCACACACACTTGGGTCTAAATATCCATTCACATGTGTTTGAATATTACCTTATTAACAGCTTGAAGATGACTTTATTTAAAAGTTAAGAACAAAGAGGGCTTTGAAATATCTGCTAGTCCAGAATACTAATAACTAAATACCCATCTTCTTTTCCACATTTCTTCCATCATCCCTGATAAGCTTATGAATGTCCTGGCTTCTGTAGCATAACCTAACCCTAAACTTGCTGGAAACACAGAGTTAAGCCATCTGTGTTGCCAGAGAAGCAAGTGTGACTCTGGGCCACTGAAGTGCAGTCTCAGAGTCCAGAAGCAGGCCTTTCTTCCCTTGCCTGTTTATTTTTAAACTCTTTTTTGAAAAATCAAAGTTTGCAATTACCAAAGCGGTTCAACAGCTAACTAATCCATAGCTCATTTCAATTGCTCTTTAAAGTTCACAAAGATACACTTTTCTAAGTGGCTGGCCCCTATATACATGTCAACACAAATCAGTGTAGATCACACAAGTGACTCAGAGCTCTGAAGGAAAAGCTCTGTGTTGGCCACCTAAAAAGTTATTGGAACAGACTTGCCCTTTGGTAGAAACACATTGGGATGGAATAACGTCTCTTGTGCCTGAAGGCAAACAATCAAGTGATGTCATTCATGCTTGAAGAGGGCATCAAAGCATCTTCAATTTAAACAAATGGAGCAACAGATTATAATAGAAAAACAAAGTTACTTTCTATGACTCCAATGTGCTTTATTGATGGAAGTTCTATAGTTTGCTTCCCTTAAGATTGTTTACTAAAACAACTTTCAATATGACTTGAAAATGTTCCATATTTATAAACTGATTTTTTTAATTATGCAATTTTCATATCAATTTTAGTTTGGAAAAAGCAATATAAAACATAAAAACTCATTACATTCTCCAACTCTAAAGGGTCTGTAGCAAAAAAATGCTAAATGCTATTTCTAAGCCATAGACTTAAGGGACAACACATTGGGGAATAATAATGATGATGAGTTCTATATGATATAGTGTAAGGATTACCTAAACTGATAAAGTAGTGATGTACAGCTTAACTACAAGTTAAGATCTGTATCACTTGATCTTAAAATTGTTTACTTGAAAATCAACTTTATTGCTAAGGTAGTCAAAAGAAGTATATGCATTTCTCAGGCATTAGCCATATATTGAGAACTTTGATTGTGGACACAAATTAACTATTGGAGGCGTCTCCTTTTTAAAATTATGCTTAATTTTGCTATCTTTATCTAGGTTTTTATCATCTTGGTTAGAGATTAAGGAAAATATATTTTATTGTATTTTAGTTACCACATGAATGCATAAAAGCTAAAAAATAGTCAAAAAAAGGATAAAAATAAAGGTGTTAGAAATGATATATGATGAAAGAGTGGAAACCTCATTGAGACCCCTTTATTTGTTATCTGCCATTGTTCCTTTATGGTTTATTGCTTTAATGCTGGGTTTTACACCTATAGGTCTTTGTGACTGCTTTCTTGAAATCAGTTTATTATGTACTTATTTGGCCTGACTCTACGATTTGTACCTGTATATTTATACAGGTGGTAGACCACAACTTAGAAGTGTCTACACATCAAGAATCTTAGACTTACTGTGAATTTACTTTGAATTCTTAAAATAAATGAGTTTTCTGCTTTCCTTTTTTTCCAACAATCAACGTTTCTCAGTGGAAAGGCAAAGAGGCATAACCAGGGCTTGAATGCTAGTTTTCCCTATTAACATAGTTAAAGAAAGTGGTTAGTAACTCCCCTCTCCCAAGATTGCTGAGTGGGGAATATGAAGGGAAAAATTATGCTGTTTAATAAGTAGTTAATGAAGCAGTGATTGTCTTGGATGAAATTGCTATCTTTCATTCTGATCCTTTTGCCGTTTGTGTGGGGGATCTGTTACAAAATTATTCAATGTGTATTAAACTCTTGATATTTCCCCTGTGTATCTCATCCTCCTCCCAGCTTCCTTGCTTGAATAAATATAACTTCTTTTGACCCAGCTGTACAAGCCAGAAACATGGGAGTGATCCTGGACTCTCCCAGCCCCAATATACATATTGAATCCATCTACTTCTCTTCATCTTCGCTGTACCCCTAATCCAAGCCACAGTCACTTTTATTTAGACTATTTCAGTAGCCTTGTAACTGGTCCCTCCATCTTGCTCTTAATTTCTTCCAATTCATTTGTTATGAAGCAGCCAGGATAGTTTTTGTTTTTGGGGTTTTTTTTTAAACAATAAAAAAGCTTAAAATGCCCCAATGACTTTCTGGTGTATTTGAGATACATAAAGTAGAATATCCTTAAGAGAGTTTTATAGGCTCTGTGCAATCTGGTCCCTATCTACTGTTCTGTGTTCATCTTGAGCCATTCTCTCCTTTGATTCATTGCTATTTCAAATACACTGGCCTTAATTTAGTTTTCCAAAGGGACAAAGCTCTTTCCCATCTGAGAACTTTCAGACTTGATGCTCCCTCTGGTTGAAACATTTCTTCCACTACTTTGTGCCTACTCATTCTTCAAGTCTCAGATTAAATGCTACTTCCTCATTGAGGGGATCCCTGGAAGACCAATTTAAACTAGATATACCCTGTTATTCTCTTTCATAGTGTGCTGTAAAGTGTGAATTCTGCAAGCCAGGGTGCTAAAACCCTGCACATTCCAAAGAAAGGTCTGTTATAGGACTGTCTCATAAAAGATGAATACTAGGCCTTTGGGGATATTCTTCCTGATAAGAAATTTTTGTATGCTTGAGACCTTAAACTTACACAGTGCCATTTTGGTTAGATAGCTTATCTTAACAATGTGATTGATAATGAATGTCTGCTTTTGCCATGGGGAATAAAATCTGAGTAGATGAGGTCAGTCATACAGGAGTTACATATCTGTGTGACTGGATCTCAATTAAAACCCTGAATATCAATGCTCAGTGAGTTTCCCTGGTTGGCAGTGCTTCAAATGTGTTGTGTCACATTGTTGCTGGAAGAGTGAAGTGCATCCCCATGCAACTACACTGGGAGGGAACTCCTGGGAGCTTGCACCTGGTTTCTCCTAGATTTTTCCCCATCTGCCTTTTCCCTTTGCTGATTTTAATTGTGTTCTTTCTCTGTAATAAACTGTAACTGTGAGCATAACTGCTCTCCTGAGTACTTTGAGTTTTTCTAGAGAATCATCAGGACTGAGAATAATAGGCACTCAATATCTTGGTTTTTTTCCTTCAAAACAATGATCTCCATTTATCATTATAAATAATTGTTTATTTAATTTTTTTGCTTGATTTCTACACATTCTACTGGAAATTAGGAAGTGCATTGTTTTCTTTCTTTCAGTTTACCTTATTCTTGGCACAGTATGGTAGGTACTAAACAAATATCTGTGGAATTCAAAGTAAATTTATAGTATTGGGTGAAAATTAATTTTAAATAGCTCCAAAGAAGTTTAAATAAGATATGATAATATTGTCCTTCAATTGGATTTTAGCCTTTAAATATTATGATTTAGATTTACTACCCCAATAATTAGTATATAATTGGAAACAGAAAGTCACCAAAAAGGCCACAACTAGAAAAAAGAAATTTACAAAGGAAAAAAATCTCATTGGTAAAGGCAAATACACAGTAAATGTAATAGATCAACTCTTTGTAAAACTAGTAGGAAGGTTAAAACACAAAAGTAGCAAATCACCTATATCCACAATAAGTAGTTAAGGGATACACACAACAAAAAGATGTAAAATATGATGTCAGAACAATAAATGTGGGGAGGCAGTAAAAATGCATGGTTGTTAAAAGGTGTTTGAAATGAAAAGATCCGCAACTTAAAATAATCATGTGTATATGTGTATATCTACTTACCTCATGGTACCACAAACCAAAAATATATAAAAGATACACAAAAAAGAGAAAGGAATCCAAACATAACATTAGATAGTCATCAAATCACAAGGGAAGAGAACAATAGAAGAATAAAGGAACAAAAAAGAGCAACAAAAACACCACCAAAACAATTAACAAAATGACAATAAGTACATGGAATTTCTTTAGCTGTAAATGGACTAAATGCTCCAATCAAAAGACATAGAGTGGCTGAATGGATCCAAAAATAAGACCCCTATATATGCTACCTACAAGAGACTCACTTCTGATCCAAAGATGCACAGAGACTAAAAAGTGAGGGGCTAGAGAAAGGTATTCCATGTAAATGGAAACAAAAAGAAAGCTGGAGTAGTAATACTCATATCAGACAAAATAGACTTTAGAACAAAGATTGCAATAAGAGACAAAGAAGGACATTACATAATGATCAAGGGATCAATCAAAGAAGAAGATATAACCAATGTAAATATGTATGCATGCAACATAGGAGCACCTAAACACATAAAGCAACTATTAAAAAACGTAAAGGAAGAAATTGACAGTAAAACAATAATAGGGGACTTTAACACCCCACTTATATCAGTGGACAGATTATCCAGACAGGAAATCAATAAGGAAACAGTGGCCTTAAGTAACACATTAGACCAGAGGGACCTAACTGATACCTATAGAGCATTCCATCTGAATGCAGCAGATACACATTGTTTTCAAGCGCACATGGAACATTGTCTAGGAGAGATCACATGCTGGGCCACAAAATAAGTCTCAGTAAATTTAAGAAGATTGAAATAATATCAAGCAACATTTCTGATCACAACATTATGAGACTAGGAATCAGCTACAAGAAAAAAGTGCAAAAAACACAAACATGTGGAGACTAAACAGTAGGCTACTAAACAACCAGTGAGTCACTAAAGAAGTGAAAAAAGAAATCAAATAATACCTGGAGACAAATGAAAATGAAAGCAAAATGATCCAAAATCTATGGTATACAGCAAAAGAAGTTCTAAGAGGGAAGTTTATAATGGTACAAGCTTACCTCAGGAAACAAGAAAAATCTCAAATAAGCAGCCCAACCTTACACCTAAAGGAACTAGAGAAAGAACAAACCCAAAGTTAGTAAAAGGAAAGAAATCATAAATATCAGAGCAGAACTAAATGAAATAGAGATAAAAAAAAGACACTGGAAAAGGTCAATGCTAATAAGAGCTGGTTCTTTGAAAAGATAAACAAATTGATAAACCGTTAGCCAGACTCATCAAAAAACAAAGAGAGCCCAAATCCATAAAACAGAAATGAAAAATAAATTATAACTGACACCACAGAAATACAAATGATTGTAAGAGATTACTATGAACAATTATACACCAATAAAATAGACAACCTAGAAGAAATGGGAAAATTTCTAGAAATGTACAATCTCCCAAGACTGAATTAGGAAGAAATAGAAAATAGAAACAAATTACCAGTAACAAAATTGAATAAGTAATAGAAGAAAATCTACCAACAAACAAAAGTCCAGGACCGATGGTTTCTCACAATTCTACCAAACGTTTAGAGCAGAGTTAACACCAATTGTTCTCAAACGTTTCCAAAAAAATGTGGAGGAGGGAACACTTCCAAACTCATTCTACAAGGCCAGTATCACCCTGATACCAAAACCAGACAAAGATATTCCAAAAAAATAGAAATTAAGAAAACAATCCCCTTTACAATCACATCAAAAACAATAAAATACCTAGGAATAAATCTAATTAAGGAGGTAAAAGACCTGTACTTGTAAAACTATAAGACACTGATGAAAGAAATTGAAGATGAGAGATTGGTTCAAGATGGTGGAGTAGAAGGACGTGTGCTCACTCCCTCTTGCTAGAGTACTGGAATCACAACTAACTGCTGAGCAATCATTGACAGGAGGGCACTGGAACTCACCAAAAAAGATGCCCCACATCCAAAAACGGGAGAAGCCACAGTGAGACAGTAGGAGGGGTGCAATCACAATAAAATCAAATCCCATGGCTGCTGGGTGGGTGACTCACAAACTGGAGAACACTTATACCACAGAGGTCGACCCACTGGAGTAAAGGTTCTGAGCCCATGTCAGGCTTCCCAACCTCAGGGTCTGGCAACGGGAGGAGGAATTCCTAGAGAATCAAACTTTGAAGGCTTGCGGGATTTGATTGTGGGACTTCGACAGGACTGGGGGAAGCAGAGACTCCACTCTTGGCGGGCACGCACAAAGTAGTGTGTGCATCAGGACCCAGGGGAGGGATTGGTGACCCCATGGGAGACTGAACCAGACTTACCTGCTAGTGTTGGAGGGTCTCCTGCACAGATGGGGGGCAGTTGTGTCTCACCACGGGCACAAGGACACTGAGAGCAGAAGTTCTGGGAAGTACTCTTTGGCGTGAGCCCTCCCAGAGTCCACCATTAGCCCCACCAAAGAGCCAGGTAGGCTCCAGTGCTGGGTTGCCTCAGACCAAACAACCACAGGGAAGGAACCAAGCCCCACCCATCAGCAGACAAGCAGATTAAAGTTTTACTGAGCTCTGCCCACCAGAGCAACACCCAGCTCTACCCACCACCAGTCCCTCCCATCAGGAAGCTTGCACAGCCTCTTAGATAGCCTCATCCACGAGAGGGCAGACAGCAGAAGCAAGAAGAATGACAATCCTGCAGACTGTGGAACGAAAAGCACATTCACAGAAAGATAGACAAAATGAAAAGGCAGAGGACTATGTACCAGATGAAGGAACAAGATAAAACCCCAGAAAAACAACTAAATGAAGTGGAGATAGGCAACCTTCCAGAAAAAGAATTCAGAATAATGGTAGTGAAGATGATCCAAGACCTCAGAAAAAGAAAGGAGGCAAAGTTCAGGAAGATGTAAGAAATGTTTAATAAAGACCTAGAAGAATTAAAGAACAAACAGAGATGAACAATACAATAACTGAAATGAAAAATACACTAGGAGGAATCAATAGCAGAATAACTGAGGCAGAAGAACGGATAAGTGACCCGGAAGACAGAATGGTGGAATTCACTACCACGGAACAGAATAAAGAAAAAAGAATGAAAAGAAATGAATACAGCCTAAGAGACCTCTGGGACAACATTAAATGCACCAACATTTGCCTTATAGGGGTCCCAGAAGGAGAAGAGAGAGAGAAACCTGAGAAAATATTTGAAGAGATTATAGTCGAAAACTTCCCTAACGTGGGAAAGGAAATAGCCACCCAAGTCCAGGAAGCATAGAGAGTCTCAGGCAGGATAAACCCAAGGAGAAACATGCCGAGACACACAGTAATCAAACTGACAAAAATTAAAGACAAAGAAAAATTATTAAAAGCAACAAGGAAAAAAAAACAAATAACATACAAGGGAACTCCCATAAGGTTAACAGCTGACTTCTCAGCAGAAACTATATAAGGCAGAAGGGAGTGGCATGATATATTTAAAGTGATGATAGGGAAGAACCTACAACCAAGATTACTCTACCCGGCAAGGATCTCATTCAGATTTGATGGAGAAATCAAAAGCATTATAGAAAAGCAAAGCTAAGAGAATTGAGCACCACCAAACCAGCTCTCCAACAAATGCTAAAGGAACTTCTCTAAGTGGGAAACACAAGAGAAGAAAAGGACCTACAAAAACAAACCCAAAATAATTAAGAAAATGGTAATAGGGTCATACACATCAATAATTACCTTAAATATGAATGGATTAAATGCTCCAACCAAGAGACACAGGCTTGCTGGATGGATACAAAAATAAGACCTATATATATGCTGTCTACAAGAAACCCACATTACACCTAAGGACACATACATACTGAAAGTGAGTGGATGGAAAAAGATATTCCATGAAAAAGGAAATCAAAAGAAAGCTGCAGTAGCAATACTAGTATCAGATAAAATAGAATTTAAAATAAAGAATGTTACAAGTGAAAAGGAAGGACACTACATAATGATCAAGGGATCAATCCAAGAAGATATAACAATTATAAATATATGTGCACCCAGCATAGGACCACCTCAATATGTAAGGCAAATGCTAACAGCTATAAAAGAGGAAATCAACAGTAACACAATAAGAGTGGGGGATTTTAACACCTCACTTACACCAATGGACAGATCATCCAGACAGAAAATTAATAAGGAAACACAAGCTTTAAATGACACAATAGACCAGATAGATTAAATTGATATTTATAGGACATTCCATGCAAAACTGGCAGATTACACTTTCTTCTCAAGTGCTCATGGAACATCCTCCAGGATAGATGACATATTGGGTCACAAATCAAGCCTTGGTAAATTTAAGAAAATTGAAATCATATCAAGGATGTTTTCCAACTGCAACACTGTGAGGTTAGAAATAAATTCCAGAGGAAAAAAATGTAAAAAACACAAACACGTGGAGGCTAAACAATACATTACTAACTAACAAAGAGATCACTGAAGAAATCAAAGAGGAAATCAAAAAATACCTAGAGATAAATGACAACGACAACCCAATGATCCAAAACCTATGGGATGTAGCAAAAGCAGTTCTTAGAGGGAAGTTTACAGCAATACATTCCTATCTCAAGAAGCAAGATAAATCTCAAATAAACAATCTAACCTTACACATAAAGCAACTAGAGAAAAGAGAAGAAGGAAAATCCAAAGTTAGTAGAAGGAAAGAAATCATAAAATCAGAGCAGAAATAAATGAAATAAAAACAAAGAAAACAATAGCAAAGATCAATAAAACTAAAAGGTGGTTCTTTCAGAAGATAAACAAAATTGATAAACCTTTAGCTAAACTCATCAAGAAAAAGAGGGAGAGGACTCAAATCAATAAAATTAGAAATGAAAAAGGAGAAGTTACAATGGACACTCCAGAAATACAAAGCATCCTAAGAGACTACTACAAGCAACTCTATGCCAATAAAATGGACAACCTGGAAGAAATGGACAAACTTTTAGAAAGGTATAACCTTCCAAGACTGAACCAGGAAGAAATAGAAAATATGAACAGACCAATCACAAGTAATGAACTTGAAACTGTGATTAAAAATCTTCCAACAAACAAAAGCCCAGGAACAGATGGCTTCACAGGTGAATTCTATCAAAAATTTAGAGAGGAGCTAACACCCATCCTTCTCAAACTCTTCCAAAAATTTGCAGAGGAAGGAACACTCCCAAACTCATTCTATGAAGCCAGAATCAACCTGATACCAAAACCAGACAGAGATACTACAAAAAAAGAAAATTTCAGACCAATATCACTGATGAATATAGATGCAAAAATCCTCAACAAAATACTAGCAAACAGAATCTAACAACACATTAAAAGGATCATACACCATGATGAAGTGGGATTTTTCCCAGGGATGCAAGGATTCTTCAATATATGCAAATCAATCAATGTGCTACACCATACTCACAAATTGAAGAATAAAAATAATATGATCATCTCTATAGATGCAGAAAAAGCTTTTGACAAAATTCAACACCAATATATGATAAAAACTCCCCAGAAAGTGGGCATAGAGGGAACCTACCTCAACATAATAAAGGCTATATATGACAAACCCACAACAACCATCATTCTCAATGGTGAAAAACTGAAAGCATTTCCTCTAAGATCAGGAAAAAGGCAAGGAAGTCCACTCTGCCACTATTATTCGACATAGTTTTTGCAGTCCTAGCCACAGCAATCAGAGAAGAAAAAGAAATAAAAGGAATCCAAATCGGAAAAGAAGAAGTAAAGCTGTCAGTGTTTGCAGATGACATGATACTATATATGTATGCTACCAGAAAACTACTAGAGCTAATCAATGAATTTGGTAAAGTTGCAGGATACAAAATTAATGCACAGAAATCTCTTGCATTCCTATACACTAACGATGAAAGATCAGAAAGAGAAATTAAGGAAACAATCCCATTCACCATTGCAACAGAAAGAATAAAATGCCTAGGAATAAACCTACCTAAGGAGGCAAAAGACCTGTACTCAGAAAATGATAAGACACTGATGAAAGAAATCAAAAATGACATAAACAGGTGGAGAGATATACCATGTTCTTGGCTTGGAAGAATCAATATTGTGAAAATGACTATACTACCCAAATCAATCTACAGATTCAAAGCAATCCCTATCAAATTACCAATGGTACTTTTTACAGAACTAGAAGAAAATATCTTAAAATCTGTATGGAGACACAAAAGACCCTGAATAGCCAAAGCAATCTTGAGGGAAAAAAATGGAGCTGGAGGGATCAGACTCCCTGTCTTCAGACTATACTACAAAGCTACAGTCATCAAGACAATATGGTACTTGCACAAAAATAGAAATATATTTCAGTGGAACAGGTTAGAAAGCCCAGAGATAAACCCACACACCTGTGGTCAACTAATCTGTGGCAAAAGAGGCAAGGGTATACAATGGAGGAAAGACAGTCTCTTCAATAAGTGGTGATAGGAAAACTGAACAGCTACATGTAAAAGAATGAAATTAGATCCGTCCCTAACATCATACACAAAAATAAACTCAAAATGGATTAAAGACCGAAATGTAAGACTGGACACTATAAAACTCTTAGAGGAAAACATAGAAAGAACACTCTTTGACATAAATCACAGCAAGATCTTTTTTGACCCACCTCCTAGAGTAATGGAAATCAAAACAAAAATAAACAAATGGGACCTAATGAAACTTAAATGCTTTTGCACAGCAAAGGAAACTATAAACAAGACGAAAAGACAACCCTCAGAATGGAAGAAAATATTTGCAAACAAATTGACAGACAAAGGAGTATTCTCCAAAATATATAAACAGCTCATGCAGCTCAATATTAAAAAAAAAAAAACAACCCAATCAAAGTATGGGCAGAAGACCTAAATAGACATCTATGCAAAAAAGACATACAGATGACCAGGAGACACATGAAAAGTTGCTCAACATCACTAATTATTAGAGAAATGCAAATCAAAACTACAATGAGGTATCACCTCACACCAGTTAGAATGGGCATCATCAGAAAATCCACAAACAACATATGCTAGAGAGGGTGTGGAGAAAAGGGAACCGTTTTGCACTGTTGGTGCGAATGTAAATTGATTCAGCCACTATGGAGGTTCCTTTAAAAACTAAAAATAGAATAACCATATGACACAGCAATCCCACTACTGAAAATATACCCTGAGAAAACCACAATTCAAAAAGACACATGCACCCCAATGTTCATTGCAGCACTATTTACAATAGTCAGGTCATGGAATCCACCTAAATGCCCATTGACAGATGAATGGATAAAGAAGTTGTGGTACATATATACAATAGAGTATTACTCAGCCATAAAAAGGAACGAAATTGGGTCATTTGTAGAGATGTGGGTGGATCTAGAGACTGTCATAGAGAGTGAAGTAAGTCAGAAAGAGAAAAACAAATTTCGTATATTAACGCATATATGTGGAATCTAGAAATATGGTACAGATGAACCGGTTTGCAAGGCAGAAGTAGAGATACAGATGTAGAGAACAAACGTATACAGATGTAGAGAACAAACACCAAGGGGGGATAGTGGGGGAGCGGGCATGGCTGTGGGATGAACTGGGAAGTTGAGATTGACATATATACACTAATATGTATAAAATAGATAACTAATAAGAGCCTGCTGTATAAAAAGTAAATAAAATTCAAAAAAAAGTTGAAGATGATACAAACGGATGGAAAGATATGCTGTGCTCATTGACTGGAGAATAGTATTGTTAAAATTACCATACTACTTAAAATAATCTACAGATTCAATGCAATCCCTATCAAAATACCATTGGAATTTTTCACAGAACTAGAGCTAATAGTTCTAAAATTTGTGTGGAAACACAAAAGACCTCAAAGAGCCAAAAAAATCTTAAGAACAAAGTTGGAGGTATCATTCTCCCTGATTTCAAATTATACTACAAAGCTACAGTCATCAAAACAGTATGCTACATGTACAGAAACAGGCACATATATCAGTGGAACAGAATAGAGAGACCAGCAATGAACCCACACTTATATCAGCGTTTAATTTATGACAAAGAAGGCAAGAAAATACAATGGGAAAAGACAGTCTGTTCAATAAATGGTTTGGGAAAACTGGACAGCTATATACAAAAGAATCAAATGAACTACCTTCTCATACTGTATACAAAAATAAACCCAGAATGGTTTAAAGACTTAAATGGAAAACCTGAGATCATGAAACTTCTAGAAGAAAATATAGGCAGTATGCTCTTTCATATTAGTCTTAGCAATATTTTTTTGCATATGCCTCCTCAGGCAAGGGAAACAAAAGTAACAATAAACAAACAAAACTACATCAAAGTAAAAAGTTTTCGTACAGCAAAGGAAGCTATCAACAAAATGAAAAGGCCACTTATTGGGAGAAGATATTTGCAAATGATATATCTGACAAGGGGTTAGTATCCAAAATATACAAAAAACTCATACAACTCAACAGAAAAAAAAAATTCAATTGAAAAATGGACAGAGGACCTGAATAGACATTTTTCCAAAGAAGACATAAAGATGGCCAACAGGCACATGAAAAGATGCTCAACATCACTAATCATCAGGGAACTGCAAATCAAAACCACAAGGAGATGTCAACTCACACGTTTCTGAATGGCTATTATCAAAAAGAATAGAAATAAGTTTTGGCAAGGATGAGGAGATAAGGGATTCCTCATGCACTGTTGGGGGGAATGTAATTTGGTGCAGTCTTTATGGACAGCAGTATGGAGATTCCTCAAAAAATCTTAAAATAGAACTACCATACAAATCCAGCAATTCCACTGCTTGATATCTATCTGAAGAAAATGAAAACACTAATTCATAAAGATATATGCACTCTTGAATGGAGATTAACCAAGATGGCGGAGTAGAAGGACGTGCTGTCACTCCCTCTTGCGAGAGCACCAGAATCACAACTGGCTGCTGGACAATCATTGACAGGAAGACCCTGGACTTCACCAAGGAGGATACCCCACGTCCAAGGACAGAGGAGAAGCCACAGTGAGACGGTAGGAGGGGCGCAATCAGAGTAAAATCAAATCCCATAACTGCTGGGTGGGTGACTCACAGACTGGCGAACACTTATACCACAGAAGTCCACCCACTGGAGTAAAGGTTCTGAGCCCCACATCAGGCTTCCCAACCTGGGGGTCAGGCAACGGGAGGAGGAATTCCTAGAGAATCAGACTTTGAAGCCTAGTGGGAATTGGATTGCAGGACTTTGACGGGACTGGGGGAAACAGAGACCCCACTCTTGGAGGGCACACACAAAGTAATGTGTGCATCGGGACCCAGGGGAAGGAGCAGTGACCCTGGGGGAGACTGAACCAGACCTACCTGCTGGTGTTGGGGGGTCTCCTGCAGAGGCGAGTGGTGGCTCTGTTTCACCGTGGGGATAAGGACACTGGCAGCAGAGGTTCTGGGAAGTTCTCCTTGGCGTGAGCCCTCCCAGAGTCTGCCATTAACTCCACCAAAGAGCACGGGTAGGCTCCAGTGTTGGGTTGCCTCAGGCAAAACAGCCAACAGGGAGGGAACCCAGCCCCACCCATCAACAGTCAAGTGGATTAAGGTTTTACTGAGCTCTGACCGCCACAGCAACAGTCAGCTCTACCCACCACCAGAGCCTCCCATCAAGCCTCTTAGATAGCCTCAACCACCAGAGGGCAGACAACAGAAGCAAGAAAAACTATAATCCTGCAGCCTGTGGACCAAAAATCACAGTTACAGAAAGATAGAGAAGATGAAAAGGCAGAGGGCTATGTACCAGATGAAGGAACAAGAAAAAACCCCAGAAAAACAACTAAATGAAGTGGAGATAGGCAACCTTCCAGAAAAAGAATTCAGAATAATGATAGTGAAGATGATCCAGGACCTTGGAATAAGAATGGAGGCAAAGATTGAGAAGATGCAAGAAATGATTAACAAAGACCTAGAAGAATTAAAGAACAAACAAACAGAGATGACCAATACAATAACTGAAATGAAAACTACACTAGAAGGAATCAATAGCAGAATAATTGAGGCAGAAGAACGGATAAGTGACCTGGAAGACAGAATGGTGGAATTCACTGCTGCGGAACAGACTAAAGAAAAAAGAATGAAAAGAAATGAAGACAGCCTAAGAGACCTCTGGGACAACATTAAACGCAACAACATTCGCATTATAGGGGTCCCAGAAGGAGAAGAGAGAGAGAAAGGACCCGAGAAAATATTTGAAGAGATTATAGTCGAAAACTTCCCTAACATGGGAAAGGAAATAGCCACCCAAGTCCAGGAAGCGCAGAGAGTCCCATACAGGATAAACCCAAGGAGAAACACGCCGAGACACATAGTAATCAAAGTGGCAAAAATTAAGGACAAAGAAAAATTATTGAAAGCAGCAAGGGAAAAATGACAAATAACATACAAGGGAACTCCCATAAGGTTAACAGCTGATTTCTCAGCAGAAACTCTGCAAGCCAGAAGGGAGTGGCATGATATACTTAAAGTGATGAAAGGGAAGAACCTACAACCAAGATTACTCTACCCGGCAAGGATCTCATTTAGATTTGATGGAGAAATCAAAAGCTTTACAGACAAGCAAAAGCTAAGAGAATTCAGCACCACAAAACCAGCTCTACAACAAATGCTAAAGGAACTTCTCTAAGTGGGAAACACAAGAGAAGAAAAGGACCTACAAAAACAAACCCAAAACAATTAAGAAAATGGTCATAGGAACATACATATCGATTATTACCTTAAACGTGAATGGATTAAATGCCCCAACCAAAAGACATAGACTGGCTGAATGGATACAAAAACAAGACCCATATATATGCTGTCTACAAGAGACCCACTTTAGACCTAGGGACACATACAGACTGAAAGTGAGGGGATGGAAAAAGATATTCCATGCAAATGGAAATCAAAAGAAAGCTGGAGTAGCTATACTCATATCAGATAAAATAGACTTTAAAATAAAGAATGTTACAAGAGACAAGGAAGGACACTACATAATGATCCAGGGATCAATCCAAGAAGAAGATATAACAATTATAAATATATATGCACCCAACATAGGAGCACCTCAATACATAAGGCAACTGCTAACAGCTATAAAAGAGGAAATCGACAGTAAAACAATAATAGTGGAGGACTTTAACACCTCACTTACACCAATGGACAGATCATCCAAAATGAAAATAAATAAGGAAACAGAAGCTTTAAATGACACAATAGACCAGATAGATTTAATTGATATATATCGGACATTCCATCCAAAAACAGCAGATTACACATTCTTCTCAAGTGCGCACGGAACATTCTCCAGGATAGATCACATCTTGGGTCACAAATCAAGCCTCAGTAAATTTAAGAAAATTGAAATCATATCAAGCATCTTTTCTGACCACAACGCTATGAGATTAGAAATAAATTACAGGGAAAAAAACGTAAAAAGGACAAACACATGGAGGCTAAACAATACGTTACTAAATAACCAAGAGATCACTGAAGAAATCAAAGAGGAAATCAAAAAATACCTAGAGACAAATGACAATGAAAACACAACGACCCAAAACCTATGGGATGCAGCAAAAGCAGTTCTAAGAGGGAAGTTTATAGCTATACAAGCCTACCTAAAGAAACAAGAAAAAGCTCAAGTAAACAATCTAACCTTACACCTAAAGAAACTAGAGAAAGAAGAACAAACAAAACCCAAAGTTAGCAGAAGGAAAGAAATCATAAAGATCAGAGCAGAAATAAATGAAATAGAAACAAAGAAAACAATAGCAAAGATCAATAAAACTAAAAGTTGGTTCTTTGAGAAGATAAACAAAATTGATAAGCCATTAGCCAGACTCATCAAGATATATGCACTCTTATGTTAATTATAGAATTATTTACAATAGCCAAATTATGGAAGAAACCTAAGTGCCCATCAATAGATGAATGGATATAGAGGATATGATACACACACACACACACGCAACACACACTAGAATATTACTTAGCCTTAAAAAGTAAAATCTTGCCATTTGCAAATACATGGATGGACCTAGAGCATTTTAGGCTAAGTGAAATAAGTCAGGCAGAGAAAGACAGATACTGTATGATTTCACTTATATGTGGAATCTACAAAACAAAACAAAGTAACAAACACAGTAAAACAGAAACAGAGTCATAGATACAGAGAACAAACAGGTTGTTGCCAGAGGGGGAGGGGTGGGGGAGGAGAGAAATAGGAGGTGAGGGAGTTTAAGAGGTACAAACTTGCAGTTACAAAATAAATGAGTCATGAAATGTACAGTGTGGGGAATATAGACAATAATTATGTAATATCTTTGTATGGTGAAAGATAATAATTAGACTTATCATGATATCATTTTCAAATGTATAGAAACGTAGAATCACTATGTTGTGTACCAGGAAGTAACATAGAGTTGTAGATCAATTATACTTGAAAAACAAACAAACTCATAGCAAAAGGGACCAGATTTGTGCTTCCCAGAGGCGAAAGGTGGAGGGAACGGGGAGTTGGATGTAGGTAGTCAAAATGTACAAACTTCCAGTTACAAGTAAGTACGTACTAGGGATGTAATGTACAACATGATAAATGTAATTAACACTGCTGTACATTATATGTGAAAGTTATTGAGTAAATCCTGAGAGTTCTCATCACAAGGAAAAAGTATTTTTTTCTGTTTCTTTTGTTTTGTATCTATATGGGATGATGGATGTTCACAAACTTATTGTGGTAATCATTTCATGATGTTTGTGAGTCAAGTCATGATGCTGTACACCTTAAACTTATACAGTGCTCCATGTCAATTATAGCTCAGTAAAACTGGAGGGAAAAAAAGACATTCAAAAACTGCAAAGAGTCACCAAGATTTCACCTGGCTTTACAGATTTGTGGTAATATCTAGTAATTCTAATAACTGTTTTCACTCAGTTCTCTGAGTTAATATTTGCTTGTCACATTTTTATAGAATTCCTACAATAATGGTTAAGTTTAATATAGAGAATTTTGGGGATATAAGGGAGAGACAAAACAATGCAATTTTTCAGGTTGGCTAATGAAAACAAAGTGACAGTATTGTATATTAGATTTCTAGGACTTATTCATCAGGCATAACTGAAACTTTATACCCTTTGACCAATATCTCCCCATTTCACTCTGCCCCCAGCCCCTTTTAACCACTGTTCTGCACTCTGCTTCTGAGTTTGACTATTTTAGATTCTATATATAAGCAAGATCATGCAGTATTTATCTTTCTGTGTTCTGCTTATTTCATTTGGCATAAAGTCCTCCAGATTCATCCATGCTGTTGCATTGGCAGGGTTTCTTTCTTTTTTAAAGCTGAATATATTTTATTCTATATGCATAGCTATGTCAATCTCTATCTATCTGTATAGCTATGTACCTATGTGTCTGTCTACCTATTATCTATCTCACATTTTCTTTATTTGTCTGTCAGTGGACACTTAGGTTGTTTCTTTATCTTGAATTTTGTGAATAATGCTGCAATGAACATGGGAGTGTTATTATCTTTTTAGGATCCTGATTTCAATACTTTTGGATAATACCCATAAGTAGGATTGCTGGATCATATGGTAGTTTTATTTTTAATTTTTTGAGAAAACTCCATATTGTTTTCCATAATAGCTATACCAGTTACATCCCCACCAACAGTGTACAGTGTTCCCTTTTTTCCACATTTTCCCCGGCATTTGTTATCTCTTATCTTTTTGATGGTAGCCATTCTAACCAATGTGAGGTGATATCTCACTGTGATTTTGCTTTGCATTTCTCCAATAATTAGTGAAAATTAGTGATACTGAACATCTTTTCATATACTTGTTGGTGATTTGTATGTCTTCTTTTGAGAAATGTCTGTTTAGGTCCTTTGCCTATTTAAAAAATTGGGTTATTTGTTTTTTTGGTTTTTTGCTCTCAAGTTGTATAAATTTCCTGTATATTTTAGAAATTAACCCCATGTCAGATAGATGGTTTGCAAAATTTTATCTCATTGTTTAGGTTGCCTTTTCACTCTGATGATTGTTTTCTTTGCTGTGCAGAAGCTTTTTAGTTTGATGGAATCCCACTTTTCTATTTTTGCTTTTGTTGCCTGTGCTTTTGGTGTCGTATTCAAAAAATTATTGTCTAGACCAATGTCAAGAAGCTTTATATCTGTGTTTCATACTAGTAGTTTTACAGTTTCAACTCATATGTTTAAGTCTAATACATTTTGAGATGATGTTTTATATATGGTTTAAAATGAGTTCAATCTCATTCTTCTGGATGTGGATATCATTTCCCCAAGAACATTTATTGAAGATACTATCCTTTCTCCATTGTGTGTTCTTGGCACCCTTTTCAAAGATCAGTTGACTGTAGATGTGTGGGTTTATTTCTGGGTTCTGTATTCTGTTTCATTGGTATATATGTCTGTTTTTGTTCTTGTATCATACTCTTTTGATTACTGTAGTTTTGTAATATATTTTGAAATGAGGTAGTGCGATGCCTCCAGCTTTGATGTTCTTGCTCAAGAGTGCTTTGACTGTTTGGGGTCTTTTATTGTTCTATACGGATTTTAGGATTTTTTTTTCTATTTCTATAAAACTTTGGGATTTTGATAGAGATTGCCTTGAAGAAAACAATGTTCTGGAAATCTACTATACAATATTGTGACTATGGTTAGCAATAATGTATTGTATACCTTATAGTGGTTAATAGGGTAGATATTACATATTTTCACCACCATCATAACAAAAATAGGATGATAAATAAGTGAAGCCATGGATATGTTAATTAGCTTGATTATGATGATTATTTCACAGTGGATACATATGATAAATCATCAAGTTGTACACCTTCAATATATAATGTTTTTAATTGTCAATTATACCTCAGCAAAGCTGGGGGGAATAAAGAAACAAAATGAGGAAGTAAGTGATGAGTTGTCACTGGAAGGAGAATTCTAAAGCTGTGAAGAGGGTAATTAATTAAAGAATTTTGTAACTTTCTCTTGACCCACATTTTAAATTGCAGAGTTAGTAAACCAGGACTAGAATTCTCCAAAGAATGAAGTGGAATAGACACAAGCTTGACTTATAAATAGAGAGAATAGGGGTAATGAAAATTAATTTAGGAGGTAAAACTAATATCTATTGTAGTAACTGATGAGAAGTATCTACTGTTTTTCTGCATGTCCTTGAATTTGTCTCTGTGTTCTGAGCAACTTGCAGTTATTCTTCCATTGTCCTACAACACTGTCTGATGTTGGTGGAAACTGACATGGGAGGGAGTAGAGGGAAGAAGTCAGGAGGTTCTCAAAAAACCAGTCATGATATGGGTCTGGTAACTGAAAGTGAGTACCCATTTCCAAAGATTCTAGACCTGATGCTCCTAATACATCTTGTAATATTAATGTCAATATCACTAATTTTCCTAAATCAGACAGCCTTTGTTGCATGTGTTGAAATGCTCATTTTCTCTCTGTAAAGTAGGGGGTACTGAAGTGGTCTTGTTTGGTTTTTGTCTGCATGGCATTCGTTCCTCTTCTTGTAAAGCACCTAGATTTCCCATTAAGGATCTGTCTTTCCCTGACCATGGCCTGGGCCTGTGACATTTGCTGTTGCAATCAGATTTACCCCTGGGACCTTAAATCTAGAGTAGAAATATCAGCCAGGAACTGGTTTTCCCAGCTGCTAAGCCCTGAAGAAACAGTCACTAATTTTCCTATCTGTGTTCTCAGAAGTGTCCTAGATCTTCATTTTTCTGAGGCAAAATACATGTGTTGAGTCCATGAGATACCAAATCCAGGCAGAGCTGGAGCCTCAAGGTTGAGGAGTATTAATCTCTTGCTGCCAGGAAGTCCACCTAGTGAAGTGAGGTGTGGCTTGGCAATGTGTTTGTGGGCTGATGGAGATGTGTACAATCAGATGTGTTTATAGGACCTGACAATGTCCCTTATGGAAATAGTGCTTTTATTCTAATTTGTTAATACATGGTCTATCACTGAAGTAAATGCTTCTTAGTATACTTTTAACTGAAAAACTGGATCTGGTTACTGTTGCTCCACAGTAGAGTGAATTTAGTGAAAGAAGCTTCTGGATTTTGGCTACTGAACTACTCTTTTTTTTTCTATTCACTCATTGTCATTCAATAAACATTTAAAGAGTATATACTATATATAACACACTGTGCTATGGCCTAATGGAGCTTCATTCCAGCACATTTTTGTATGACCAAAATGATTAGCTTTGCTAGAGAGAAGCTTAAAAGACTTGAGGGAAAATGCCATTTCAGACAGATAGGGATCCATGAAGTTTTAAAGACTTTTAAGAGATTGTGGTTCTGCAAAACAAATGCCCTTGTTAACAGTTCCCAAATATAGTCTAGTATTTAACTTCATAAGATTTAAAAAGATTCTCTTACTAACTAACCTTAATTCTTCTCCTAAAATCCATTTCTGCCCTCTCCCCCATCATTGCATCTATAGAATAGCTGATTCCTTACGATAATCCTTCATTTAGTTGATAGTGTTAATGAAAAATCCTTTATATAGTTAAGGCAGTTACTGAGTCACTTTTCAGCCTTTTTCCTCTTCAGGCTAAGTAATCTAATTATGTCAACCTTTATATCATAATTAAACTAAAGATTGCTTTAGAATAGTTTAATCACATTAGTGAAATATCCTCCAGTCAAACCAGGTGTGTGGCCGAGGAGAACTGTAGTTAGTGGCCTTGTAAAGCTAAAGAGGTTTCCAATTATGTGCTATTCTGTGCTGTAAACTTCCATCTGGCAAAGACCTGGGGGAAACAAACAAACAAACAAAAATCAGTCACAACTGTTGGCTCTCAGTGGGGCTTGACACTTGAGTAAACTACCTAAAACAGGTCTGAATCATGCCCCATTGATTAAAAAGATCCCAAGTACAGGATACTCAGTGTTTTTGCAATAATATGCTAGAAAATCAGCTTTCAAATTAAACAAGTTTGAATCTGATATCTGCCCAATGAAAGTGTAGAACCACCTTAGAATTATCAGGCTAAGTGATGATTCTAGATAATTTCGAGGTAATATCACATGCCTTCTGCCCTCTGCTGGGGACAATAGTGGGGCATTGCTGTATGACCTTGCCATCTTGCCATGAATCAAGGTATGTTTTTGCCATTAGTACAGTTGTCCCCCCTTATTCTTGGGGGATACACTTCAAGTTTCCCAGGGGATGCCTGAAATCCCTGTGGATAGTACCCTGTATATGCTATATTTTTTCCTGTACATATATACCTATGATAAAGTTTAATTTATAAATGAGACTCAGTAAGAAATTAACAAGAATAGCTAATAATAAAATAGAATGATTATTACAATATACTAAAATAAAGGTTATGTGAATGTGGTCTTTGTCTCTCTTACAGTATCTTATTGCACAAAGTTAATGTCTTTTCCATCTTAACTAAGCACTTATCGTGCACTGTGGCCATAACTTTTGCAGTTTGAGGAGTGACAGGAAAACTAGCACATATTTCTTTTTCCTTTTTCACAATTTCATGGATAGAAGATTTGTTCTTACTGTAGATCTTAGCAACGTCAGCATACAATTTTTTTCTTATTAAGTTGAGAACTTTCATCTTTTCACTTAAAGGAAGTATAGCTTTAAGTGTACAGCTTCTCTGGCAGATTCAAATTGCCAGCATCACTACTCTTGCACTTTAAAGAGGGCTATTATTAAGTAAAGTAAGAGTTACTTGAACACAAGCACTGCGATACTGTGACGGTCCGTTAGATAACTGAGAGGACTACTAAGTTACTAAGGGGTGGGATACCCTGGACAAAGGGATGATTCATGTCCTGGTGAGACAGAGCCGGTTGGCTTGAGATTTCATCACGCTACTCAAAACAGTGCAAAATTTCAAACTTATGAATTGTTTATTTCTGGAATTTTCCATGTAGTGTTTTCAGACTGAAGTTGACCATGGGTAACTGAAACTGTGGACAGTGAAATCGTGGATAAAGGGGGACTACAGTGACTCTTTGGCCATAATTGTTCTGCACTTTTTTTTTTAAACTACCCATTTCTTACCTTTAACATAGATAGATTTTAACATATTCTCTACATATCTTAGACAAAATGTATGCTCCAAATAACTTTATGTCCATCAGTCTCTTTGACCGTCTCTATTACTTCCTCTTCTGACTGCTACCGAAATCTTAAAATGGGAAATTATTCTGGTGGTCCCACACTTCCCTGAAGGGAACATGAAGCTGATTTGAAATTTGAATCAGAAGCTATATGACTTCTCAGCTTCAGCTCTTTCTGGTGCTATTGTCCTAATCATTGGATGTCCTTGGGCCAAGACTAGGATGAACCAAGAGAGTTATCCAAGGTGCAGCCTTCAAGGGGGTGCTGACTCTCAGAGTTCTGCAAGTGCCAACTCTGAGTGCCTCCTAGCCCTAGCTCTGCAGACTTTGTCCCAGTGATGTATGCCAGCAGCATACAGACGTATTAGAATATGGCTGGGGGAGGAGATCACACTTTTGCTGCAATTCTATGGCAGTTTGACCCATGTATCAGTGGAATACAAATTCTGTGGATCCAGTAGAGGGATCTTATGTATCAGCAAACTGTGACTAAACCGAGATCTCTGTTCTGGTCCCTCTGATTTGTTTTCTTCTCTTTTGCCTTGTTCTGATGTTACAGACTGAACTGTGTTCTCCCAAAATTCACGTTTTGAAGTACTAACCATCAATATATCAGAATGTGACTGTTTGTGGACATAAGGCCTTTAAAGAACTAATTAAGGTTAAGTGAGCTCATATAGGTGGGTCCTAATCCAGTGGGGCTGGTGTCCTTATTAGAAGAGGCAGAGATACCAGGAATGTGTGTGCCCAGAGGAAAGGTCATGTGAGGCCATAGCAAGAAGGTAACCATCTGCAAGCCAAGGAGAGAGGCCTCGGGAGAAACCAAACTTGTCAACACCTTGATCTCAGACTTCCAGCCTCCAAAACTGTGAGAAAATAAATTTCCGTTATTCAAGCCACCAGTCTGGTATTTGTTGTGGCAACCCGAGCAAACAAATACAGCTGATCATATAGACAATGCTATGCTGGAAAGGTCTTAGTACATGAAAATTTTTCCCTTTCTAGCCCTGCCTATGACCCTTCTGAGATACTCACACATGAACACTTAGTTTATCATTTTATTTTTTATCTTCAAAGAAGCTATTCTTGAATTAAGAAATCCCTTTATGAGGCATAATTAGAATTTGAGGCCAAGCCAAGAAAGATCTCTAGAGGTTTCTCTTTGCTTTTGGCATAGGACTGTAAATTTTAATGGGTTGGTTCAGTGTTCTTTAAGTTCGAGGCCATGCTCAGTCCCTGCTGTTATTACCTACAGGAGAAAAGAAATCAACTAGATGTCATCCTTGAATGATGGACTATGCCTTTCTTAAAAACAGAAAGCTGGCTAATTTCCATAATGTACATTTAATGATTGGAACTATTTATTTGTCTTCCCAGTTCTTTCACTTAACTTCAGGTTAAACCACATCTGTTCTCTTTTCTCTTAAACACACACACACATATAATATGTATACATATGTAATATAAATATATTAATATATAATAAATATATATATAATATTTATACACAATATATATACATACATATATACACATATATAGATATAAACTTCAATAGCAATAAATTAAAGTGTTTAAGAATGGACCAAAAGAACACTTTTTTCAGGGGATGAGGACAACCCTTAATAGTCTGTCAGAAGTTTGGTGGTGTTGAGAGCCAGTGGTATATGAGAAAACCCCACGACTAGAGTCCTAGGGTTGATTCCACAGCCAACTGGGCTTAAGTGTCCGTATCTATAAAAGGAGGGTGTTGGGCTAGATCATCTCTAGTTCTGTCATGGAAGAATTCTATAACAAAAGGTAAAAAAAAAAAAAAAAAAAAAAAGATGGAAAACTAGCTGGTTTTTCACATTATCTGGACCTCCACTCTATCCGAGCTGAGTTGAAAAATTCTAAGTGAACCTCTTCCTGATCCAGCAACTATATCTGAGCCATACCTCCAGGTAATCTATATTCAGCATTTGAAATTCACACTCTAAGCCAAATTTTCAAACCCAATACCTCTAGGCCAGGAAAAGGGCTGAGTGGGGACAGTGGTGAGCTGAAGACCAGAGCTCGTAGACTGTCTAAAGGGTCCCCCTAGGATTCTGCCCTATATGACATGGCTGTCATGAAAGAGGATAGGATCCATGGTTCCAAATTTTCAAATTTTCTAAGAGAAGCCAGACATCCAAATTTTAATATCAAATCTCCTATTTTTAAAATGTTGGCAACCAATAACAATTTTGTTTTTTCTTTAATTTTGTATAGGGCAAATAAACATACCCACCATTACTCTTTAATATTCCCATGGTTCTCAAAGTAGGAGCTATGCAAGCATTCCCTGGCACTGGGTTTATGGTGTCCACCTCCGTGCAAAGTCTGCGACAGTGGTTTAAAAACTCTGTTTCCTCAGGGTCCAGGAGATCCTCAGGGCTCCTTATGTATAGTTGTCTTATTATTATCTTGGCTTGGCCTAAAATTTCATTTGAACTAACGGTTGTTTCCATAAATATATGTAAAGTGTTTGAAACTGTACTGGGCACATAGCAAGAACTATTTAACTGTTAGCTACTATTATTAGTAAATAGTTTGTAAGACGTTCTATAGGAATCATGAGGTATTGTCCTAATTATTCTACCATGTTGTTCTGAAGAAAGACCATCTTTCACTTTCATGAAATTCAAAAGCATTTTAAAGCATCTTTAAAGTTTTTATGATATTCAGAAATAACTATACCTTATTATGTAAGGCTTTAATGTGCAAAAATCCAAAGAGAGCCTTTGCTAGTTTTCAACCTCACTTTTGCTGTTTTTGCTTTTAGATTAAAAAAAAATTTACAGTTTCATTATTTATCTAGGTTACCCACAGCTGGGACTGACTTGGGGGATTTTACCTTTGGATCTGAGAGTACAAATACATCCATCAATATTCTATTTCCCAAAAGTCTGCTAATTCTCATGAATAATCACTACAATCATGGCAAATTTTCAGAGATTGTAACTGGATCATTCTTCTGCAATTGCTGTGAAGAAAGTCTGTATTAGAAGCTACTTAACTTGATGATCCTCTCACATTCTGGCCCCTGACCTACCTTTCTAGTCTTGCACTCCAACAATGGGAGTATTTCACTTTCTTCCTTTTCTTATAGCATTATCTGTGCCCAGAATGAATGCCTCTTATCTTCCTTCGACTGTCAAAATCTTTTCCATCTTTCAGTGCTGGTTTCAAATTCTGCCTCTTCCAGGAAACCTTCTTGCTCCTTCAATATTAAAATCACCTTGCACCAGCCTTGACATTTTCTTCCTTTGAGACCTCTTAGCTGTTTATTGTTGTCTCTTTTAAGGTACTCACCAAGTTCTTCTTATGTGTGTATGTCTACTTTTTATAGCGCCTTACTAGATTTTCTGCTTCATGAGGATATGTAGATAATCAACATTTTCTGAAGCAATATTACACATATAATTAAAGGAGGAATGTCCCTGTACCTTGGCTTAGAGATATTGGCTCTTGGTCCCCTTTTAACTTTCAGATGTTAAGCCTTTCTATAGCCAGTGGTTGTAGTAGCACCTCATAAATTTTCTTTCCTTCACATTTGAGCTCAAGTGATATGGGGACAAGCCATTTTCTCTAAATTTTGTTCAGATCGTACCTTTTCTTGGCTCTGTAACATTCCATATTCTTAGTGATATCTTAAGTTCGTAGGTATCCTAGAACGTTTTGAAGACCCCTTTTGGGATAGGGGTAAATTCAGATTGTGAAGCCTACCATTCTTTAATATTGCCATAATTTCCCACAGAAGGCTGTGTAAACCTTGAACTTCACTTTGCTTAGGCCTATGGGAGAACCCTTATAGAATAACCTAAACACAAAGTGGCTTTCAGATGCCGACGCTCTGGTGTCTAAGGGCTCACAGATGATAAGTGAGGATGAGAATCTCAGAAGCCACTTGACTGTCAGGGAGAGCTGGGTCCTCTCTTTGCCACACATCAGGTGCTTACACACTCCTGTTTATCTGGAACAGAACCCAGTTGTGCGCGTTGTTCCTGTGTAAAGATTAATAGTGACCCCTTGCACCCTCAAAAGGTGTCTCAGTTAAGATAATAAAGTATATAGTCCCTCTACTCATAAAATAGCTCTACTTACTATGAAATGTCAGTACACTATTGGAGACCTGTGACTCAAGAGGGAATCGGTAACTAAATTGGAATGAAGAGAAGACTTACTCCTTAGAGCTGGGACCTTTTTCTTTCTGAGTTCAGTACATTTACTAAGATCCTGCAGTTTAGAGTGATTCCTTATCTTCTTAAGACGTTTCTGCTGACTCCGCAGTGCTCTGGCAATGTCTGTGTGTCGGGGTAGGGGGGGATGGGTGTGGTATGGATGTAGAGTTGGGTGCTCCTACTTGTAATATACAGAGTCATTGATTTTCTGTTACAGTGGGGTTGGCACCGTTAACTGTGGTAACCAGGGAACCCAAAGGCTTTGCTAGCCAGCCTTGGTGACAGTGGGATGTGCCTGAACTGATTACTGTGGCAGAACGGGCATCTTTAGGAAGTGTTTGCCTCCTGGGAGATCCCTGAATTCAACTAAGAGCTCTGGATGTTTCCTTTTAGGTGAATCTCTCTCTGGCCTTGCTCAGATTACATTATAAACAACAGGATTCACATACCCATTTGTTTTTCTGAGCTCTATACCATAATATTTTAAACTCACTTATCCTTCCAATGGCCTTGTGAGCTCACACCTCATCTCTGAGATTTGGAGATTACGCTCTTTCTCTTGGCTGCTCTGTGACAGTGCTATGCAGGCTGAGTTGGAGACAAAAACTCAAGGCAAGTTTGAAAAGAGACAGAATCTATAATAAAAGAATAGTTGTCAGAAGACTTACTTTGAAGTTTGACTGCACAACTCCTAAGTCAAGAGACTTTTCTCAGATTTCTCAGTTTATTCTTAACTCCCATCTCCACTCCCAGTCACGCAGCAGATTCTCACCTGTGTTATCTGAACACAAACTGTTCTAACTGATTGGCTTAGGGACATGATAACCTGGATTTGATTTGGGGGCTAATGGAAACATCCTGGAAAAATTAAAGTCATCAATGATATTTCCTGAATTTTCTGAGTAGATTCTGTAGTGCAGTGGTTAAAAGCACAAGCCTTGTAGCTAGGCTGGAGAGGGTCAAGTTCTTATCCCCCCCACTTACTAGCTGTGTGATTCATGCCAAGTTCCTATTGTCTCTAAATCTCAGGTCCCCCATTTTTAAAACAGAGATGCTGCTGCTGATGGTGATGATGATGATGATGATGAATTTACTTTGCAGGGTTGTTAGGAGGTATTTGTAAGATAACGCATGTTGGGAATTTAGCACCGTGTCTGGCACTTATGAAGGACCAGGTATTTGTATTAACCCTGTGTTTCTGATGCTATGACATCCAGGGCCTTGCTGACCCTGGAGAGACTACTCCTCCCAGGGGGCTGGCCAATTCCTAGAGATAGTAAGTGACTCACTTGCAAGGGTGCCTTTCATATATGTGAACTCATCAATCTAGAACCCACACCTCCACCACCTCCTCTCTTGGTTTCTTACACTCAGAACCAGTATTCCTCTGCCTTAATCATCCCAGGACCAGGCATCAGACAACTAGGCACAATCCTTATGCCCCAGAGTGCGCTGACATTTTTCAGACTACCAGTCCTAACCTGCTTTCTCTGCCTTACCCATTCCTTCCCATGGAAGCCACAATAAAGGCTCTTGCCTGAATTTTCCCCTTGCTCCCTCTGCCTCCTGAGTGACTGGTGCTTCTGTGTTGGCCCCTGTGTGGCAGTGGCATGCCCCTTCCTTTTGGGAACTATGAGTAACAAAGTAATTTTTCCATAGCAATTGTCTGCTGATCTATTGGCCTCACTATACCTGTATAATAATAAAATCTACATTTTAAGACAGTACTTTATTTATGATGATGATGATTTTTATAGAGAGGACTTAAACTGATTAATTAACCCTATAGCTGCTGCTTATTCACTAATGTTTTCATATAGATAATTTATCAAGATATAAAAACACCAAATTTTGAATTTTTGCTTAGAAAATTGGAGGACTTAGAAGGCAGGGGATTTGAATTCTAGATTTAAAACCATCACAACATTTTACTTGAACAAATTTCTCAGCTTCTTGATGTGACAGAGTCTTTGCTTTTAAAATAAATAAATAAAATGTCACAGAGTCCTTGTTTTTAAAATAAATAGATAACACAATCAGGTTGATAAAAATTGACTATTAGAAGAATAAAATGAGAATGTATAGGAAAGGGTTTTGAAAATACAAGTTGGGAAATATTATGTTATATAGGGAAATCTGTGACCCAATTTGACAAAGAATAAAGAGCCATCTTATTTCCATTGATAAAGAAATGTCATATATCTCAATCATTTTATGCAAGAAAAATGAGGCAAAGCTAATATAGAGACCACATCTAGGGAAATAAATGCTAAACTATAAGTGAACAATGCATGTGATGAATTATGCATGATTTTAAATTAGTTAATGAAATAGATTCATATTAAATGATAATGAAGGATTTCTGGGCCTAGTTTTGAATTTGCTGTTGAAGTAAATCACTGGGCTAGAATTCCTACTGACAGCCATGGCGGTGTAAGTCTCTCCATGTGGCCTGTTCAATGCATCCTCCTTAATGAGGAAGGAGGGAGGAGGGCGTTGAAGTGTTGCAACACTGAAATAAGGAAGTGAGGCTGCGGGTGGATAAGGGACTAAAATACGGAGAGAGAAAATACCATGTAGGAGTTTGCTTATGAATGAACATTTTCAGCAAAGTCATTTACAGGTCAGTCTCCACATGACCTTAGAGTGGGGGTCTGTTTTCTCCTTGACTGATCTGACCTCTTCTAGCCAATTTCCCCATTTCTTCTTTTTTGATGTTTCTTTAGTCACATAGGTAGTGATTTGCCTTCAGCGCTTCCTGTTTTCCATGCTTGTTGGCCAGTTAGCTCTGCTGGTGGTAATGAGGCCATCGGTCAGTTCTGGAGGCAGCAGGGAGGGTCATTCGTCCTTTGGCGATGTGTTTCCATGGCTGGAGCCAGCTGTCAGGCTTTTTTGCAAGAATAGCGGATTTTGTTTTTGTTGTCAGTACCTACTAAATATCAGGTGCTTCACATGCCTTCTCTAAATGAATCCTCACAATTTCCCTTTGAGCTGAGTGTACCCTTCACATACCCTTCACTTGTCAGGACACCTGGACTCATGGGGGGCAAATGATTTGGCCAAGGTCCCATACTTAGTAACTAACCAAGCTAGAAAGTAAGATCAGAGCTATCTCACTCCAAAGCTTGTGCTTTTAACCAGTGATTACTTTGCAAATGTCTACCTGGTCACAGGGAGACATGGGTAAGAGTAAAACTAAATGTATCAGGAGCATTTGTCACCACTGGGAAAAACTCCAAGTATTTTGTCTATTTATGGCTTCATCTTTATATGTTAAAGATGGCACACTCACATTTGGCTCCATGTGTTTGTACCTGGTTCTCTTCCTTGACCTTTCTAGAGGTTAGAAATAAACAAATGACCAAACAACTGCTAATCCTAGTAACTTCTAAACAACCTCTGTGAAGTGAATGAATAAAAATATTCCCTTGAATTCAGTATGCAGAAGTAGATTATTTTTTACCAGGTTTTCTGAATGACACCTGGTGGGAATAGAAGCTAGCTTTTCCTCTCTGGTTTATTACTTATGTTGTTTGAGTATTTTTTTCCCTCTCAGTTCTTCATAAACACCTACTAACTGATTCCCCATTGTACTCTGGGGAAAGCATATAATTAAAGTAATTTTTAAAAATTAATGGAACAGAAACACTGACTATACCCCAGTTTTTTGTTACCTTCTCATACCCTTCAGTTATAAATCTATTTCCCATGCGCTATTACTAGAATCACACATTGTGAAACTTTATGACTTCATTTTAGGATGATTCCTTTAAGATACTCTATTAGAAACTTTGAAAACATGCCTCTGAACATAATGTTTTCACACAGCATGTGTACTATTAATTTTTGAAAATGCGCCTTCCAAAACCTATTACGTTTGTCACACTGTGATGGAAACATTTACTCCTGGAAATGGTGTTAAGGCCATAAAGGCAAGCAGCCTCAGAAGCTGCATCATTATCGTTACCTTATCTGTATGTACGTCCTCTCCTGCCAGACACCAGCTTTCATCAAGTTAGCAACTACACGACAAGGCAATGACAAAATTAGGTTTTCAGAAGTTCGTTTTGGGAGTTGGCATTCTGCTTGAGCCCTTCCCTCCTGTGTTAGTCAGTTTGGGCTGCCATACAAAATACCATGGAGTGGCTGGCCTCAACAACGGGAATTTATTTCTCACATTTTGGAGGCTGGGAAGTCTAAGATCAAGGTACCAGCTAATATGGTTTCCTGGTGAAGACTAACTTTCTGCTGTGCAGAGGTTCACCTTCTTGCTGTGTCCTCACATGGAAGAGAGAGAGAGAGAGAGGGAGAGAGAGAGGGCACAAACACTCTGGTATCTTTTCTTATAAGGGCACTAATCCCATCATGAGGGCCTCATCTAAACTTAATTACCTCCCAAAGCCCCATCTCCAAATACCATCACATTAGGGGTTAGGGCTTCAACATATGAATTTGTTTTGTGTGTGTGTGTGTGTGTGTGTGTGCAGGGGGTTGGGCACAATTTAGTCCATAGCACCTACTCTAACTATTACAGCTATAATAGAAGGCTAATAGTTCAAGGAAACATAAATGTGAACTCGGCTTTGAGCTTTCCTCCAGGCCTGGCCTCCTCGGGTCTCATCAGGCTTCCTTTCCACTATACATTCTACCCGTCTCCACCTGTGCTCAGGCCAGTCCCTCTGCTGGTCTTTTCCCCTGCTCCATCATTTGTGCCTAAATTCCGCCTGTCATTCAGCATACATCTCAAATGCTACTCCTTCTAAGCATTTTCTGCTGCTCACAACCAGAAATCATTTATTCACACTCTGCTGTCCCTGGCCTCTTGAATCTGTCCCCTTGAGGTTCCCACCATTTTCAAGTGTGTATTACTCTTGCTCACCTGTGAGTCTGGCCTTCTCTTTTAACGGTAGCTGGATTTGTTTTAATCAGATGTGGTAAGACACACAGACACAGAAATGATGGTCATGAAGACAGAAGTCGTTATTACACTCACAGTCCCCTGGAGACAGCATGCAGGGTCGCATGGGAAGCAGAGAGGAGAGATGAGCAGGCAGAGAGAGGGGGTAGGAGGCTGAACCCTTCCTGTGGTTTCCTCAGGAGGAAAGAGGAGAAGTAGGGGAAGCAGAGGTAGGATTTGGGGCAGTTTGCACGGTTGCTATGGGCTCTGGGCTCTAGGGGCTCTAGGGGCTCCCAGGCAAGTTGTTTTACTATCTCTAGGAAGTAGCTAGTTCTGGGAGGGGTAGTCCCTCTGGGGTCATTGAGGCTCCAGATATCAGAGCATCAAAAATACAGAATATAAGAGAGTATAGTTAATATACCTTCCTTTGTTCAAAATCCCTCTTAAATAACTCCATTAACAGAGGTGCTTATTGGGAAGATCAAGAATGAGGATCCTTGGTATATGAAACTTTAGGTAAAATCACAATGTCAGGCCTGGATGATAGGAGGACTGAGGGGGCTGAGACTGGAAGATTGTTGAAAGACATTCTCAGATCCTCCATCTCTAGCTCTCTCTGCCCCCTTCTCTCTCCGCCCACTTCTTCCCACTTCTCATGGACTGCCTCACCCTCTTACTCTAGATTTTTTTCTTCCTTGCAGCTTTTTCCTACTCGTGTTTCTTTCTTCTCATAATTCATATAAATTTCCACTCTGATCCCTCATGGCCCTGTTCTAGCTATGTCCTTCCTTTGATACAAACCCTCAGCTACTGCAGGCCCACTGATTCTTTCCATGTCACAGGATTTGCATTCCTAGGAGAGGTCTGTGTTTGGCTTTACAGCCTGGTAGAGCAAAGCTTGTGGGACCCGAGGAGACAAGGCAGCTTCCCTCAGAAGAGCTGGTGCATGTGGCAGGGCCCATGATTAACACGTGTGATTGGTGTTGAATTAAGAAGGGAAGAGCTCACAGACGTTCATCCTCAAGAAGCTCCAATCTAGAAGAGGGGAAGTGATTCATATGAACAGTGTCATTCGTGCAAATAAGCTCTGTGCAGAACAGCAAAGTGATATATGGATAACATTTCCTTTCTTTTTTAAAAATTTTTATTGGAGTATAGTTGATTTACAATGTTGTGTTAGTTTCAGGTGTACAGCAAAGTGAATCAGTTTTTTATTTGTAGTGATAATAATAACAATAGTAATAATAAAATCTAACATGTACGGATTACTTATAAAATGCCAGAAAATTGTGCTGTACATATGTATCCGCATTTAATCCTCAAAACAACCCCTTCAGGGAAGCTTTATTAACATAATCATTTTATGGATTATAAAACTAAGGCACAGAGAGGTTAAGTTACTTGCCCAAGGACACACAGATAGTGTCAGAGCTGAGATTCAAACCCGGAAATTCTGACAGTTGTCTATGCTGATAACCATTATATGCATAAGTGGATAATATTTTCCATATTCTTCTGATGTGACATATCAGACTTCATATGAGACTAGCTAAAGGCCCATACATTAAGCGATTCTGTAGAACATGCAAATCGTTTTACTTGATCTATAACTTGTCTGAATATTAGTAAAGTTATTACTGCTGACAAATGACCTTAATCTAAGGAAAGAATACACCTGTGTAAGAATGCAAAGACGCTGTGGATCACATGCTTGGTTGACATTTTTGGAGACATTCATAGCTTTCAGGGAATGGACGTTTGGGAAAATACACATAATTTTCCTGGTAACTTAGGCTTACTCTTCCCAGGAAGGATAAGAACTGCCATATAAACAGGATTCACTTGCTTCTTGTTGGGAAGCAACATAGCCTTCCATGGGGAAAATATTACTTTGACAAGCAACAGAAACTTTCATTTCATGAATTTCACTGAACCAGTCACACTCTCAACACTGCCTTGTTCAAACAAAAGAACTCTCTCCAGCTCTCAACCCAGACAACCAGATGGTGAGCTAGTACTTTCTATACATGTTGCTACTCAAGTATGTTTTCCAGCATCTTGGCTGCCAGGGGATGCCATTGCTAGTGTAAATATGTCATTGATAATTTGTCAGTTTGCCCTACTAATGATGGAAACTGTGACTGTCAAAATGATTAAAAAATTGTCTAAGCAATAGCTGTTAACTCAGAAATTTTGAAGAGTATCTTTGCAGTGGAACAAATATGAGGACGGCAAGTTGATCTGGATCTTAGTAGGTATCCCTTTAGCTACATGGAGGCCATACGATTCCCACCGATGGCTTAGAAGAGGAGCCCTATGAGTTCAATGCCTTTCTTATGCTGGTATATGTGGGGAAAAAATGATAAGCCTTCCATCAACATTTTAAAGTATTCTAGAAGTTCACATTCTCGTTGCTATATTTTCTTTTTTCTTATTATTGGTATGCATGTCCCAAATCTAATATACAGAGAAAGATTATTCTTTAAAAAGAGAATTATTTTTATTTTATTGAACCAAGATGGAATGTCACCTTTTAGAAATGTCCAACCCATGTTTTGTTTGTTTGTTTCATGTATAAAATGAATTCATTTGTGTGCCTTGAACAAAGCAAGAGACACATATAGTTACCTCAAGAAATACACTGAGTTGAAAGATGTACAAACAGAAAGCAACCCAAGGAAAAATAAATTGTTGATTATGTTTTTTCAGAAGCTGGGTCAAGAAAGCGGGAATAAAAGAAAAAGATATACATTTATAGCAGAAGACAAAAACAGAAAAAATCCCCATCTTGAAAGTCACCCCCGTAGTATTGAGAAATTGATAACAGTCTACTTGCAGTAATCCACAGTTCTTTGGCAATATTTTAGTATATTCCAGAAAAATCACTACGATGTGCTAGGCATACGATTCTACTTCAGCTCCTTCCCAACTGGCCAAATTTCTCCTTTTATTTTTGAGTTTGATAACACTGTTAACAAAAATCACAACTAAACCCGAATAATTTATGGGCCTGGCAATAAGATATATAAACTGCAAATAAATGTATTTAGTAAGCTATTAGTATCTTGCATCAGAAATACATATTAAAATATTACTGCACTGGCCCTTTGAAAAGGAAGTTGGTTTTGTTACTTTATTTACTTACTAGGTTTTATTGCAGACTGTATTATATTTTGACAGTTCTGTAGTGGAAGTGTATTCTGATGCCACTTAGGACTGCAGAGTGGTGCTAAATTCTTAGATAATGGAATAAAACTGCTTGGAAAACATATGTTTAAGTCAACTATGGTTTGTCCAATTTGGTTTAGAAGTGACTTTACCTCACAAGAAAACAATGCAATTCCATAAAAGAGCAATAGTTTTAAAAAATGGGACAAGTTGTTGAAGATGTTAATTTTACCTTTTAGAGAGAAAATGTGGCAGGCTATGAGAGAAATCTTAGCCTGGAGGCCAGTCTCTCTCCTGCAGAAAATGCAGGGAGGTGAGTGCAGTGTGGGCTGCAGAGAAGTGCCTTCTTTTTTTTTATTTCTCATTTTTATTTATTTATTGTTTTATTGAAGTATAGTTGATTTACAATGTTGTGTTAGTTTCAGGTGTACAGCAAAATGATTTGGATGTATATTATATATATAAAATATATATGATACATATAAAATATAATATATATATACATATATTCTTTTTCAGACTCTTTTCCATTATAGGTTATTACAAAATACTGAGTAGAGTTCCCTGTGCTGTACAGTAGGACTTTGTTGTTTATCTGTTTTTTTATACAGTAGTGTGTATATGTTAATCCCAAACTCCGAATTTATCCCTTCCCTGCTTTTCCCTTTTGGTAACCATAAGTTTGTTGTCTCTTATTCTTTTTTAATTTTTATTGGAGTATAGTTGCTTTACAATATTGTGTTAGTTTCTACCGTACAGCAAAGTGAGTCAGCTATACATATACATATATCCCCTCTTTTTTGGATTTCCTTCCCATTTAGGTCACCACAGAGCACTGAGTAGAGTTCCCTGTGCTATACAGTATGTTCTCATTAGTTATCTATTTTATACATTGTATCAATAGTGTATATATGTCAATCCCAGTCTCCCAATTCATCCCACTCTGACTTTCATAAATTTGTTTTTTCTATGTCTGTGTGTCCATTTCTCTTTTGTATATAAGTTCATTTGTATCATTTTTTTTAAGATTCTACATATAAGTGATATCATATAATATTTGTCTTTCTCTGACTTCCTTTACTTAGTATGATAATCTCCAGGTCCATCCATGTTGCTACAAATAGCATTATTTCATTATTTTTTGTGGCTGAGTAATATTCTATTGTGTGTATATATACATATATATATATATTGGCTATTGTAAATGGTGCTGCAGTCAACACTGGGGTGCCTGTACCTTGTTTGCCTCGGGCCTTCTACTGGGCCTTGCGAAAGGGCTCCAGTCGTATCAAAGGACTTTGTTTCTTTTTCTCAGATCACAGATCTCCTGCTACCATACAAACCTGGAAAACTTCCTAAGAGGGGATTCTTGTGTAGCTCCTCAGTGGCCTTTAATATGCCAGCAGGCTGCTGAGGGGATTGAAAGTAGGGCCTTGGGTACTTGTATCGCCACCCTCTTATTTCCTCTATGCTCCTATTTTTTTTTTCTCATCAGGTTCTCATGAGGTTTATATTTGGACTGTTAGTCTTGGTCTTTGGGTCTTTCAAGCCATGCAAGAATGATGTCATTGCCCTTGGTCCTTCGGTCTTCTCTTACTCCTCAAACCTGATCTACAAAGTGTGACTACAGAGTCCTAGTCTTAGTCCCATTATGGGACGAAAGGTCATTCTTAGCATATAAAATCCTGATCCCTTACTCTAAAAAACTTTTATCTCCCAGTATTAAAAATCTCACTCTAAAATTTACCAACTGTGCAATTTTCATGAACTTGTGAAAGCCATGTATGTTATCATCTACTGACAGACAATAAAGACTGTATTAGAACATGTAGAAATATGTTTAAAAATAAATTTATTTGGTAATGTGACGTGAGTGACTGTGTCTGCTGATAGTTATTCTTGATTTATGGGCATGAAAATTCTTTTGACAGACTATTGAGAAGGGACTGATAAAGAGATCAGGAGATGAACTCCTGAAGTTTACTTGGGTGAGTTTCTATTTTTGAAACTATATCAGGATTATCAGTTCTTTGAGAAATACCACATGAATTAAAGTAAATTGGCCTGGTTAAATCAGGAAAAAAGGCCGTCAACAATTATAATTTTGAATACAATTTGAAAATATGATTAATATGATCAGTAGTTTATGTACCAGACATATTTGACTTACTCTTCTCAGTGTCTTAGCCACTGGGGTACTGATAGAGGAAGGAGTGATGTAAGTATTTTCAGCTTTGAAAATATTGATGGTTTGGTTGTGTTATATTGGCAAAAACTTGTCTTTAGATATATAGTTCACCTGATTGAAGCCTTATTAATCTCTACTCTGGGTAGATGATCTTGAGAGACATTTGGCAGTGGAATGTGGCATGGTTAGGTTAAGGCTAAGTTAAAATACCTAATTATAGTACTTTCCACAGTTATTAGTTATTGGGAAAGCAAAGGCACTGATATAGAACAATAGAGAAATTATTGCATGTCTTGCTTGCTGTAAGTGTAGATCTTAATAGCAAGCAGAGATCTCCCATGAAGCGTTCATGACAGGGTAACACATTGGTAAGAGTGGGAGAGACATAGCTTCTGCTTCCCTAGCACAGTTTGTTGAGGAGTTTCCATGTGCTCTCAGCTGCTCAAGAGGAAAATAAACTGATGGGCAAAGCAAAAGAGAAATATAGAAGATGACAGAAGACATACAAAATTGCTATACTGCTTCAGCTAAGCCTCCAGAGTGACATATCAGGTACACAGATGAAGTACATCACACTGTTTTGCAGAAAGAAGCTATGCAAGTGTATAAGGTCACACACTGGGGAAATGGAACCACCTTAAACTGAGAAATAGAAAATAGACTCTTCCTTCCTTTACCAAAATTTGATTGCCTGTTGTTGGGGAGTCCAGCCTGTGGGTTCTCTCTCCTTTCTCACACTGACTTGGAGGATGGGTATAACTTTTGCCTCTGGATTCCTCTGTAGGCCAATAAAGTAAGTAGAAATCCAACGGTGATGTAAAAGCGGTTCTGGAATTTTCAGAGTACGCAGGCTCCTGTGAGTCTGGGGAAGTGGACTCCAGAGTTGTTGAAGCAAACTCACACATGCTGAGTCTCCTTTCAGCTTCTCCTGAAGTCCTGGCTGTGAAGCAGTGCACTGCCCGCATGCCCTGAGGCTGTACCAGCCCCTAGTCTCCCCGGTCCCACAGTCTGTGAGCTGAGTAAATATTCTGTATCCTCCAAGAACAGTGAGGGCTGCCCCTCAGAAGCAGAAGCTGCAACACCTGGAGATGCTGGACAAGGAGACAGCAGGACCAGCAGGGCAGGTGACTGAGGAGGTGGATAGAAACAGGAGGAAGGGAAGGTGGGATGAGATCATACATGACAGTGAAAACTCAGTCAGAGGCATATCTTTGGAATCACAATTGCTTCAGAGAAGAAAGTGTGTATGGCTGTAAGACAGTAAGGAAAGATATCCAGGTTGAAGCAGGTCAAAGCAAAATAGGATAGGAAAAGAATTCTTTGGTAAAATGAATTGCTTAAAGAGTGTCAAGTGGTCCGACAAGGAGATGTGAGTGGCATAATACCACTAGTAGAGAGCATTGAACCCTCATAAGACAACTGACATGTGCTTGACCAATTTATGAAAAAATACTGGAGAAAAACAAAAGATCTCGTGTTGAAGAAAATGCTCTGATCAAGGACTTTATTTTCTGTGTTTTCCCTCCCAGGAAAACACAGAAAATTATTTTGAAATTAAATCACTCATAGTATATATAATTACTGTTAACATTTTGATATATTTACTTCCTCTGTTTTTCTATGTATACCTTAGTTCTTTTCTTCATATTCTATTATGCAAGTAATTTTATATCCATGCTTTTCACTTAATATTATCATATGCTTTTCCCACATAACTTAAACTATTGGTAAACTTCATTTTAAATGATACATTATATTGCATCCTATGAATGTATAAGATTTACTTAGCTATTATCCTGCTTGTTGATGTTTACATTATTTTGTTTTTATCGTTAATGCCATGATACATACATTGTTCATGTAACAACTACATCTTAAAATTATTTTCTTGGATGTGATTTCCAGTTATAGAATATTAAGTCAGGAATTTATTGTAAAGGCTCTTAATTTATCCGACGGTTTTTGTACCAGGAGTCTTCCTACAGCTGTTTACAGGAGGGCCTATCTCTTTCCTTGCTTAATGATGTTGAGTATTTAAATTTCAAAGTCTTTGTTATTTAAGAGAAGAAAAATGGTATCTTCTTTGAAGTGTTTTCTTTGAATACCAGTAAGGGTGAACATTTTTTGTATATTTTATTCATATATCCAGCATATATTTATGAGGAAATACTGTGTCTCAGGTAATGAACTAGGAGCTAGGGACACAGAGGGAAAAAAAAAAGTCCATCTCATCTAGAGAGTGTAGATGACAAAGGAAAATGAAGCAGGGTAATGAGATAAAATATAAGGTAGATGCCTATTTTTTAAAGACAGGTCAAGGAAAACCACTCTGAAAAGATGATAGTTGAACAAAATATAAATGCAGTGAATGGATAAGCCATGGGAACATCTGGGGGCAAAGCATGTCATGCAGAAGGACCAGTTGGACAGTGGCTTTGAGACAGGCATATGTCTGGTACATTTGAGCAGTTGTGAGCAGGATGGCATAGCGGGTAGAGAGTGAGGGGTATGGGTAACAGTAGGAAATTCCTTTAGAGGAGTAGCTGGGTGTAAGATGCTGTAGACCATGATAAGGAATCAGAATTTTATTGGAAAGTCTATTCTTTCCCACTGATCTGCAGCACTTCTTCTGCTGTATATTAAGTCCATAGATGTGTGTGTGTGTTTCTGTTCTACTTCTCTATATGTCTATTCTTGTGTTAATGCCACATTGTCTTAAATATTTTGGCTTTAAAATATATCTTGATATTTGGTATTACAGAAATTCCCATCTTGTTCTTTTTCTTCAAGGATGTCTCGAAGACATTGCACTTTTATATACATTTTAAAACTAACAATAAAAATTGGCTGGGATTTGGTTGGGAATAAATTCAAGCGATAAATTGATTTGGAAAGAATGGAAATCTTTAAAATAGTAAGTCTTTCAATCCGTAAATATGGTACCTCTCACAATTTATTAAGGCCTGCTTTAATGTTTCTCAGTAAACTTTTTGTAAGTTTCCTTGCAGAGGTTTTATATATATTTTGTTGTATTTATTACTAGATATTATATGTTTTATACCATTATAAATAGTATCTCTTACATTTCGTTTTTATTACTTGTATGTAGAAATGAAATTTATTTTTGTAAACTTACTTTGAGTCTAGCAATCTCAATAAACTCTTTTATTAAATAAAAATATTTATGTGTATATTTTAGAAATCCTACATATACAATCACATCATCCAAAAGTAATGAGGCTGTTGTTCCTTCTTATCTAATCCCTATAATTTTCATCCCATTACCAAACTGAATAGAACCTCCAGTATGAGATCCTCATCTTGTACATTCAAGGAAAATGTTTTTACTATTTAATCATTAAGTATGATATATAGTTTAAAAAATAGTTTATCAGATGAAGGAATTGGCTCTAAGTTTGATAAGAGGTATTTTTCTTATTCTTTTAATAGCATATTCATTATAATTTTTAATTTTACCACTTTTTATCACATCTATTGAGATGATAGGATAATTTTCTCTTTAATCAAATAACTATTAATTGATTTTCTCATATTTAAATACCTTGTCTTCTTGTCACACGATCAATTTGGTTATGATATATTAAGCTTTTTCTATATTTTTGAATTTCATTTGCTATTTTTTGTTTTTAAGATTTTTCACATGTGCATTCATAAGTGAAAATGACAAGTACTTTTACTTTCTCATTTTTACCTTGTTGGATTTTGATTTCAAGGTTATTATGGTCTTGTAAAATGAGCTGGGAGTATTACCTCAATTTTTGTTTTCTGGTAGGTTATGTAAGACAGGAAACTTGTTTTATCTATTAACTTTTGGAAAATTTTCAGTGAAGCCATGTTAGACTAAGGATTTCTTTGTAAAAAGGCCTTATTTTTAAATATTACTGATTCTATTTCTTTAACGGTTATAGGATAATTCAGAATCTCTTTTCCCTTCTCTCTCTCTCTCATTTTGGTAAGCTATTTTTTTAAAGAAAATTGTCCATTTCACTTAAAATTGCAAACTTATTATCATAAAGTTTAAAAATATACCACATCATTTTAATGTCTGTAATATAAAGGGTGATAATATCTTTTTCATTCCCGATATTGGTTTATGTATATCTTTTTTTCATAATCACTCCTGTCAATATTTATTTATATTTTAATTATTTTTAATTAACCTCTTTCTTTGCTATTCCCCTCTATTGTATATTTGTTTTCTATTAGTTTATTATCTTTTGTTATAGTCAGTATTTCCTTTAATCTATGTTCTTTGAAGTTCTTTGGCTGTTCTTTGATTTACAATACCTTCTTGAGATAAAAGCTCATTAATTTTCAAACTTTGTTTCTTCCCAAAATTCAGTTCAAATTATTTTCTGTTTACTGTTTTAATTTATTTTTTTACTTATGGCTTATTTATGAATAGTTTTCTTAATTTCCAAGAGATTTTCTAGCTATTTGTGTGATTTCAGTCCTTTGGAATTTGCTGAATTTTGCTTTAAACTTAATATTTTCAATTATCAGTTTAAAAAACTGTTTCACATCTGCTTATATTATATATTAGTTATATTATAACTAATGTTTATTCCGCAAGTTTCTATGTATATCCAGTAGGTCAATTATGTTTGTTATTTTTGTTCCTTTATATCATTTTTTCCCCTCTCTTTCCTATGAGTTACTGAGAATTATGTGATAAATTATGTATTAAATTCCATAATCCATGATGATGGATTTTTCTGTTTCTCTTTGTATGTCTGTCAATTTAACTTTATATATTTTGAGGCTCTGTCTTTAAGAATAAGCACATTTATAACTGTTATATCTTCCTGGTCAATTAAACCTTTTATAATTATTAATACAGGCACACCCATTTTTTTCATCCAGTTTATTAATCTTTGTTATTTACCTGGAATTTTTAGGCCATTTATATTGACTATAATTACTGATGTATTTGGAGTTTAATCTAGTGTCTTATTTTGTGTTCTGCAATTATACATATATATCTATTTTTTTTCTTTCATTGTTTTCCTGCTTGTAGAATGACTATTCATTCACTTTTTTTTCTGCACTGGTTTAGATGTTACATACTCAGTTTTTATTATTTTAGCAGATCCTAAATTTACAACACACATTCTTAACATTAGCACCTAAGGTTAATCTATATCTTTATTCTCCTTCTGGAAAATACAAGGACCATTTTATCCAGTGTCCAGCCCTTTGGGGGTCCCAGCTTGAGGCAGGGTGGATATCCTGACACTCACCACCTTGAGCAGACTCTAGGTCATTATTTCTGCCCTTGTAACTTGATGATGCTGCCTAACTTCAGCACAAATTGGAAGATTTATGAAAATGCCTTCAGGACAAAAGCAGCTTTGGTTCTCTTAGAATTCTGCCTACCCCTCTGGGTTTATGCTTCCTCCCAGAATTTGGCCTGATAGTTCTTTGCTATCTGGGAAGCTCTTCAAAGCTCTTAAAGTATATTTTTAAATACATTATTTAACTTGCATTAGGAGGAAAGTTGGTACAAATAATGAACCCCATTAGAATGGAAAAGGAAGGCTAAATTTTTAAATGTATTATTTAGGTAGTAACCTTTTCTTCCTATATTTGTGGCAAATTTTTGAATTTTTTTTTAACCTTTTCTTTGAGGATTCTGCCTTTCCACATGTGCTTAGAAAGGTTATTCTACCTTGTAATCAGATATTTATTCACATTTTCTTCTAATTTGTTACTTTTTTAATACTAAATCTTTAATCCATCTGTATTCTTTGGTATAAAGTATGTCCCGAGAAATTAAATGGAGTCTTTATTCCCAGATAGCCCTAAAAGCTTACCAGAATATTTTGTTGAAATTATCTTCCAGTATTCTATCAACTTGTAATACCTCCCTAATTTTATAGATTTTCCTAATTTCCTTCCATTGATGTAATGGTCTATACTTGTATTAGTATCACGCACTTAATTGTTGCACTCTTATAGCATATTTTAATCTCTTAAAGGCGTCTCCATTTATTATTATTCTTATAAAAATCAGTATGCATACTTTAAAATTTGCAACTTCAAAATATTAATTTAATTAGAAATGATAGGAACCACCATCAAACTCTTAGAGGAAAACATAGGCAGAACACTCTATGACATAAATCACAGCAAGATCCTTTTTGACCCACCTCCTAGAGAAATGGAAATAAAAACAAAAATAAACAAATGGGACCTAATGAAACTTAAAAGCTTTTGCACAGCAAAGGAAACCATAAACAAGACGAAAAGACAACCCTCAGAATGGGAGAAAATGTTTGCAAATGAAGCAACTGACAAAGGATTAATCTCCAAAACATACAAGCAACTCATGCAGCTCAATATCTAAAAAACAAACAACCCAATCCAAAAATGGGCAGAAGACCTAAATAGACATTTCTCCAAAGAAGATATACAGATTGCCAACAAACACATGAAAGAATGCTCAACATCCTTAATCATTAGAGAAATGCAAATCAAAACTACAATGAGATATCATCTCACACCAGTCAGAATGGCCATCATCAAAAAATCTAGAAACAATAAATGCTGGAGAGGGTGTGGAGAAAAGGGAACACTCTTGCACTGTTGGTGGGAATGTAAATTGATACAGCCACTATGGAGAACATTATGAATGTTCCTTAAAACACTAAAAATAGAACTACCATATGACACAGCAATCCCACTACTGGGCATATACCCTGAGAAAACCATAATTCAAAAAGAGTCATGTACCAAAATGTTCATTGCAGCTCTTTTTACAATAGCCAGGACATGGAAGCAACCTAAGTGTCCATCAACAGATAAAGAAGATGTGGCACATATATACAATGGAATATTACTCAGCCATAAAAAGGAACGAAATTGAGTTATTTGTAAAGTGAGGTGGATGGGCCTTGTGTGTGTCATACAGAGTGAAGTAAGTCAGAAAGAGAAAAAGAAATACCATATGCTAACACATATATATGGAATCTAAAAAAAAAAAAAAAAGAAAGAGAAAAAAAAATGATCAGAAGAACCTAGGGGCAAGATGGGAATAAAGATGCAGACCTACTACAGAATGGACTTGAGGATACGGGGAGGGGGAAGGGTTAGCTGGTACAAAGTGAGACAGTGGCATGGACATATATACACTACCAAACGTAAAATAGATAGCTAGTGAGAAGCAGCTGCATAGCACAGGGAGATCAGCTCGGTGCTTTATGACCACCTATAGGGGTGGGATAGGGAGGGTGGGAGGGAGGGAGATGCAAGAAGGAAGAGCTATGGGGACATATGTATATGTATAACTGATTCACTTTGTTATAAAGCAGAAACTAACACACCATTGTAAAGCAATTATACTCCAATAAAGATGTTAAAAAAAAAAAAGGATGAGAGAAGAGCATTGGAGATTTCTATGGATTTTGCTGCAAGCGGGAGCAGGAGAATGAAATGTTAGCTAGCAGTGGGAGGAGTAGGATAAACAGATTTTTTTTAAATGATGGAAGTGGTCCAGAAAAGAGGGAAAAATTGATGATGCAGAAGAGAGAGGGGAGAATTACTGGAGCAAAGTCCCTGAGTAGGGAAAAGGGCTAAGATCTTTTATACTAATGGGAGGACTGGCTTAAAATAAAACATGGATATGTCATCCCTAGCATCAGTCAAGAAGTCTGTTCGGTGGGTAAATGTGCTGCTGGGTTATCCATAAACAATATGTAATAAACTTGTGTTTAAAATTTTTTCATAAATGTTATAATATGAAAAAAAGAAATGATAGGAACATATTTATCTCATAGTTATGATACAGTATAGTGTCCGTTGACTCATGTATACTTACAGAAAGTGAAAACATTAATAATTTTTCAATGCCTATAATTTAGGATATATTATCAACTTATTGCTATAGATATTGTTGGCCTGAGGCAGACTGGAGGCACATCTTGAAGTGCACACATTTATAAAATGTATACAATTCACTCATTTGTTCTGAGCATCCTAAAACAAAAGCAGGAAGAAATAAGATCTAGAACTTTCTCACTGTTTGGATGTATAAAAATAGAAAAATATATATGTGTTAGATAAATAATTTTAGACAAATTATTTATGCAATCACAAATACTAGTAAAGAAAACTTTTGTCATCTAGTTTTCAGTGCAACAATAGAATACAGTTCCTGGATTCTTGGTTATTTTCAGAAAATCCGATGTACCATTCAGAGAACCTATTTATTTTGTAATGGTCAATAAAAGAGTATTAAAGGAAGAACGTCTAATATAGACAATTATAAAAATCCATTGACTGATTTTTGACAGGAGGTTAATTAAGAGATCTATCAATGTTTATGTGATTATGGAAGATACTGTCTTTTCATTCAGGCTGACAATTCTGACAGAATAATAAATAATCTTTTTCAGATATATTAGAGCATAGCATAGAAACTTTTCTTCAGAAAAATCTTTAATTCAGGAGAAACGTGTTTCAGGTTCCTTTAGTTGATCAAAAGAGGTCTTAGGAAAAATTATGATGGATGTGTAGCCAAGCTTACATCATTGTCAAAAAAAATCCTCCATTAGGTTATTTGTCTGCCTTTAGTTTCTTATTTGCAATCAGTTTGAGAGCTCTATTAGGAAAGTCAGAAATCCTTTTCTTGATTTTAAATTTATATTCAGAATTTTTAAGAGAGTCTTTTAAAGGAGGGCTTCTGCACTGACCCTGCAGTGAATGCACCATGGTTCCTGTAGAGAAATGAGACAGCTATCTGAGGAAGAATTTTTCTTCAAGGATCAGCGTATTCATTATTTGTGACAATCGGAACGTCTAAGAAAATGTGTTCTAAAAGATAACATTTAGGCAAAGATTGTATGTGAACGAATAGGATATCTAAACTATCTTGTAGATCAGAAGGCGTAGTTATTGTGATGCTGAACACTATTCATGCCACTTTAGAAAAACAACAAATACGTGTCACTGTTTACTTTTTATATAGTGTGAAAAAACAAAATAATCGTTTTAAAGTGCCAGTCAAAAAAATTCTATGAAAATTTGTAGAAATATTTCTTGAGAAATCAATGTCTTACTTTTCATATCTAGGCTAAGAATTCATTTTGAGGAAATATATACTGTACCACACAATTGTATATTTGAAGGAGTCAAGGCTGAGACAAATAGAGGACAGAAGAAATTCTGACATCAAATGAAAAGTTCAGAGAATATATAGCCACAGTTGTAATTCACTTTTTAAACACACAGGATCTTCCTGACATCAACTTTGTTCCTTTGAACAGTATTATCTTTGCTTTTCTGAAGTACCTTTTCCAGAAAACTTGTTCTTAATTAAATTTTAAGAGATCTCAATTACCTAATTCACCTTAAAAAGGACCAATGTACAAATCTATCCAGTAAGCATCCTCAGGTTCTCAGGGCTTCAGGAAAGTAGTTCATAAGGTAGAGAAAACCATTTTATCATCTACCCCTCTTGATGCTGTGTTCCTTTACACTTTCCCTTTGGGATGGCTTTGTGGACACCTGGCCACCTCTCTGTGGAGGGTGTCCAACTCTCAGATAGACACAATGTGAGTGTGAATCAACTCCTATACATCATAAAAGGCAATTTTGAAATAGTGGAACCAAGGTGATTTTGACAGAAATTGTATAAGGAACCAGAAAATAATAAAGAGAATTGAGGTTTGGGCCACAGAAACAGTATCTTTGAACTTATCAAGTGTGGCCTTTGGGAATTTATTGAAAAAACAAAATAGATGTCATGGAGAGGTATGGTCTGAGTTGACTTGATACAGAGTTACAGAAAGGATACTTTCATAGTACAGTATTTTAAATGGGAAAGAACTCTACATGATAGTAGTCCATCAAAAAAGTGTATTTGAAAATCCAACACCTTGATGTTAAAAGAGAGATAGTCATACATGAAAACCGTTCATCAGAAACTTACAGTGTGCCGTACTATTTATCAGAATCAGGAAAAACAGTAAAAAAAAATGTACTCACGTGCGCTGGAAGGCCTGAAATTCCATGCACGGCCTTGACATTTTTGAGCCTCACAGGCCCCCCAGTGCCTAGTTGAGTTCCCTGCTCTCGTCAGTTCTGCCCCTGCCTAGGGAGAAAGGCTCCCACTCGGCTAGTTCTCCTGTCACCTGGACCAGCTGCACCCCACCGGGACCTCAACCTAATAGATTCCACTTCCCTTCCCTGCCAGCCAGAGAAATTACTCAGACAGGCCAGTCCCAACCCCCCATGGGAACCAGGGTCACCTCACCCTCTTGCCACTACAAAGCCTGTCTCCCACAGGCCCTGCTGGTTCACTCTGCTCTCAAGTGCGGCCCTATGTGACCCAGCATGGCAGGCGGTATTCTCCACACACCCCCCCCCCCCCAGGCTGTGAGTGTGTGACAAAGTGCTGGCGTCATCTGTCCGGTGTAAGGTGTTTTGTATTTGGCCATCTCAAATCTTTTAGGGCCTGCGATCCCTCCTTCCCCAAAAGAGTAAGGGGGCTGCGGGCAGGTGATGAGAATAACATGTAGATATAAACTCCTGTGCTGCTCTTATCCTCCCCCTCTCAGCTTTAAACCAAGGTCAAATCAGGAGTTAGTCTCTTAGGAAGTTTTCGTTTTATTGCCAGTTTTTGCAGTGATTTGTGGGACTTCTCCCAATGCACTGCAATTTACTATTCTTTCTCTACCTGTAAAAGATAGTTCATCAAGTTCTAATCCGATAGTCCAATAGAAAGGGGACAATAGAAACATAACAGTGGAAGAAACCATAATGCTTTTTATGATTATTCCTTGAATCCAGTCCAAACTGGACTGGTTAGAAATCACTTTCTAAGAAGAAACACAATTCTTTAAAAACATAATTTTTATGAACCCTGGTTAGTATGCATGGTGCAGAACTTGTGGCACTGTATGAAGGAAATAAATCATTCTAATATGTTTACCAAAGCTTATAGTTACCAGTGACAATGAGAATGGGAGTTAAGTCCGTAGATTAGGGGTTGCAAACTCAAATAATGACAGGAACCAGACAGGTAATTAAATGGGTGAAGCAGGGTGGATGATGATCTAATGTTAAATGTTGACAACTAATTAAAATGTTATAAAAATGCTGTGTAAACCAAACAAAACACATCTGTGGACCACATGTCCAAGGGCGACCCTAAAACAACTTTTAAAATCCTACTAATTCTTCAAGGCCTGCATTGTATGCCTGTTTTTCCAAGAATCCTATTAGAGCAGAGGAGGCCCAAGCTAATCCTGACTTTCTGGGGACTTTTATTGAACTAATAATCAGAATGAAAAACTATAGCACCTTTGTCGTCTCACTATTTCCTCAGTGGGGTTTTTATTCTTCAAGAAACTGAAGGTCTTTGGGAACAGAGACCATGTATTATGTTGCTTCCATTCTCCTAATAGCGGCAGCATTTTTAAGTACTCAGTTGATAATGATGATAATAATAATAATAGTAGTAGTAGTAGAAGGAGTAGGAGTAGCTAACATTCATGAATGTCTTTCCATGATTCTGACATATTTCTATTAGCTTTTACATGTGTTACTTAATCTTAGAGCAATCTTGTGAGGGAGACACTACCATCATCCCATTTTACTGATTAGAAAACTGAGGTACAGCAAACTTAAGTGACTAGTCCAGGTCACACAGCTGGTGAGGGGTGAAGCCAGTAAACCTCGCCACTCTGATTCCATAACCTGTTCGCTTAGCCTCTATGCTACAACTATTCAACAAAATTAACTCTAGCTAAGAGTTTAAACCCTTTTTTGTACCAAAATGTTTACTATAGAGTTAATAAGTCTTAAGATGGCAGGCTGAACCACCATTCTGTTTTATTCCCGTTCCTATTCCCTTTCTGTTTTTTGTCCATTTTTGATCCTAGTAAGAAATGGAATAGTAGAGTTAACTAACACAGTCATACCCATAAAGTATCAAAATAGCTAGGTGATTTGGTCTAACTCTCTGTTCAAAATTAAATGTAATATCAGTTAAGTTCACCAGTCTGGTAATTTTATGTGTGCAACTGTCAGTTTAACAGACAAGCAAGAAATATTGAATAGTTTTGTGAGAAAAACTTAGGGGAAAAGAGGAAAGTCCTCAGCGGTAAGGAAATTGCTTTCTGCAATTTTGCTACTCTGAATCAATTATTGATGGGATGAACAGGTTTTCTGACTCTGGGTATATCAATGTTTGACCCCTGCTTCTTTTGTTTCTTCTCTACATGGAAAAGAAACTATTCATGTATTGGGCCATCTCAATGTGCATTCAGGATTAGAAAAATATCTGATAATCATTTATGAAAGCATTTATGAGATTGTATTACTAATTGTTACTCTTCTTTGCTTATGTAACAATAGAGCTCATGTTGTAATACACAAACAATGACTGTATACTCCCTCTTGAATTTAAGATGAAACTTTGCCCTTCACACCGAGTCATGTATTTTCTGGTATGTTCTGACACCACTTGAGAATTCGCTTGGCGCTATGGCCAAGCGAGAGAAGTCTCAACAGTTTAATTTTCAGTGCCAGGATATATGCACTATAGGAAGCTCCAGGAAAGAAAATGGTAGAATCCCTGGTTCTATCTATTCTAAGTCTGTCTTCTCCTGGCCAGATCACTTTCAAGATGTGTTTTTAATGTCTAATGTCTGTACAGCTGCAGACACATACGGCACATGGCCTTTGGACAACCCTTTGACATGGCTGTGGACATGATGTGGCTACTTTGATATTTGTCCTTAAAGCTTCTCACAGATGGTCAGGCTGAAACCCACCACCACCCCACCACATACCTGCACCTAACATTGCATCATCACCACCATGTGTTTCAGCTCTTCTGCTGCAGTCAAAGCTTGTCTATCTTAAGTGTCATTCCCTTAGGACCATGTATTCTTTTGAATGATGATGGGTGCTAATGGAATAATTTGATGGACAAATCTCTGATAATTTTACTCTTCTCAAGTAAGAGTCAATTTTAGGCTAGTTAAAATGCCCAGCACCTTTAGAAGGTCTTTAAGGAGTGACAGAAAAATTAGAAATTTCTGACAGACCAGTCAAGAGGAGGTATTTTGGTGAGTGAGTCCTTTTATAACTCTACAACTTATGCCAGCTAAGTAGAGAGTGGCTCCCTACAACTCTTGGGGTGCACATCGATTCAGGTAACAGTGAACTGGCCATTGTGCCACAAGTGTGCGCATGCACGCACACACACACACATGCACACACCCTGCCAGCCAATCCTCTCTCACATCTGCAGGGTGTATAAATATTAACACACTTGTGGACTGACTGACTAAAAGCATAGCAATGAAAAGATATGAATTCAAATAGTATAACAAAGCACGTGTAGAAGATTTTATCCAATTTAATTTGACATACAAGTTTTAATTTGGCATAATCCGGTGATACACAAAAAATTCTGACAACAGAAATATTTCACTGTTGAGGAATGTTTAAATATATTTTGTTATGCCCATCAATGAATGTTATATTATGCAACTATTTAGTCACAAAACAAGGTTAAGTGAAAAAAAAATTCAATAAGTGTGTATAAATGTGTGTGCACACACACGAACACACATATATATCCTACATATTCCACTATATAAGATAGGAAGTCTATAAAATGATACCTGAGCAATGTTTCTGTGTTTCTGAGGATGCTTTTAATGTTCAGCTTTATATTTCTTTGAATTTTGGACAATTTACTTGTATTATTTAAAAAATATTTGATAGACAAATGTGATGGTAATGAAAGAAATTGACCTATATGTGCTATGACAACATCAGCATTTGGTTTGCTGATAGATAAAGAGGCAAACAGGCCTCCAGTCCTGCTTCTCCCTAACTACAAGGCTGCAAATTTTTAAGCCAAGGAGGTTACAATTTGCAGGGCAGAATACTCGAGAGGAGATTTCTGCACAAAGAGAGAGAGCTCTGGAGATCCTCTCAGAGCTTCTCTCGAGTCTTCAGCTGATACTGATCAGTTCATGAGGAAACTCTTTAAGTCCTAAGAAAGAACTGCTAGTAAGGGCAGACAAAAATAATCCACACAGCTTGCACAGGGCCAGGAAGGGTTCATGTTCTTCCAGACAGCATGGGGAAAACTTGTAAAGCGTGGGACACCAGACAGAGCACTCAAAAGGGTGCTTGGCCAAGCTGGGCCTAGACTAAAACTGCTCTGGTTCCACCAAACAAAGCTTGAACTATATCCTTGACAGGATTAAACTGTTTTGCAATAAATTAACTGTACCTAAGAACAAAGCTCAAGAATATTTAAAGGAAAATAAACATATACAACACACAAGGTAAAATTTTCAAAGTCTGGCATCTCATCTAAAATTAGTAGTCATGCAAAGAAGCAAGAAAATGCAACCTATAATGAGGAGAAAATTAGTCAATAGAAAGAAACAAATGGCACAGATGGTAGAATTGATAGAAAAGGAAAGTAAGTTGTTATAAATATATTCCATATATTCAAGAAAGTAGAGGAAAGAATGAGCACATTAAGGAGGAATATGGAAGATATGAGAAAGGCCTTACTCAAACTTTTAGAGATAAAAAAATATAATGTCTGAGATGAAAAATACACTAGATGAGATTAATAGCAGATTAACTGCAGATTAAACATTGCAGAAGGAAAGATAAGTGAATATGAGGACATAATAAAACAAACTAACCAAAGATAACATAGAGAAAAAAAAGACAAAAGACCAAAAAAAACCCAAAAAACTATGCAAGCTCTGGGATGACTCCAAGTGTCCTAATATACATGTAATGCAGAGTCCCCAAAAGAAAGGAGGGCAGTGCAGAGAAACTACTTAAAAAATCATGGCTCAAGAGAATGAGAAGACAAGCCACCACCTGGGAGAAAATATTTATAAAAGATGAATCTGATAAAGGATTGTTATCCAAAATATTAATTTTAAATTAATTAGTTTTAAATTCTTAAAACTCAACAAAAAGAAAATGAACAACCTGATTAAAAAATGGGCGAAAGATCTGAACTGACACCTCATCAAAGAAGATGTACAGATGGCAAGCAAGCATATGAAAAGATGTTTGACATCATGTCAGTGGGGAACTGTAGATTAAAACTACAATGAGATACCACTACACACCTATTAGAATGGCCAAAATCCAATACACTGGTAACACCAAATGCTGGTGCGGATGGGGAGTAATAGGAACTCTCAGTCATTGCTGGTGGGAATGAAACATGGTACAGCTACGTTAAGAGATAGTTTGGCAGTTTCTTACAAAACTAAACATACTTTTTACCATGCAATCCAGCAGTTTCAACCTTGGTATTTACCCAAATGAACTGAAAATTTATTTCCACACAGAAACCTTGCATGAATTTATATATATATATATATTTTTTTTTTTTAAATTTTATTATTATTTTTTGGCTGTGTTGGGTCTTTGTTGCTGAGCGCGGGCTTTCTCTAATTGCAGCGAGCGGGGTCTACTCTTCATTGAGGTGCGTGGGCTTCTCATTGCGGTGGCTTCTCTTGTTGCGGAGCACGGGCTCTAGGAGCATGAGCTTCAGTAGTTGGAGCACACGGGCCTCAGTAGTTGTGGCGTATGGGCTCTAGGGTGCGCGGGCTCAGTAGTTGTGTCTCGTGGTCTCTAGAGTGCAGGCTCAGTAGTTGTGGCTCATGGGCTTAGTTGCTCCGTGGCACGTGGGATCCTCCTGGGCCAAGGATTGAACCTGTGTCCCCTGCATGGGCAGGTGGGTTCTTAACCACTGTACCACCAGGGAACTCCTGCATGAATGTTTACAGTAACTTTATTTATAATTACCCCAAACTGGAAGCAACCAAGATGTCCTTCATTAGGTGAATGAATAAGTAAACTGTGATAGGTCCAGACTATGGAATGTTATTCAGCACTAAAAACAAATGAGCTATCAAGCCATGAAAAAACATGGCAGAAACTTAAATGCATATTACTAAGTGAAAAAAGCCAATCTGAAAAGGCTACATACTGTATAATTCCAACCATATGACATTATGAAAAAGGCAAAACTGTAGAGTTAGTAAAAGGATTAGTGGTTGCCAGTGGTTGTGGGGAGGAAGGGATGAATAGGAGGAGCACAGGGGATATTAAGGGCAGTGAACTATTCTGTATGGTACTACAACAGTGGATGCATGTCATTATATATTCATCAAAACCCGTAGAATATACAACACCCAGAGTTAACTCTAAGGTTAACTGTGGACTTTGGATGATAATGATGTGTCAATGTAAATTCTTTGTACTTTTTGCTGAATTTCACTGTGAACTTGAAACTTCTCCAAAAAGTGAAGTTTATTAATTAAAACACAGTGACCAGAATTTTTCCAAATTTGTTAAAAATGATAAAGACAGAGGTCCACAAAATTCAACAAGGCAGAAATATAAAAAAAAAAAACAAAGACAACTGCACCACAAAAATCCTAGGCAAATTATTTATAACTAGTGATAGGGAGAAAATCTTAAAAGCACTAAAAGAAATGCATTATGTACAGAGGCACAAAGATAAGAGCAGTAGCAGACATTTTCTCAGCAGTAATAGAAGCCAGAAAAAAGTGGAGCAGCTTATTTAAAATATTGAGGGAAACAAAAACTGGTCAACCTCAAATTTTATGTCCTATGAGAATATCTTTTAGAAGGAAGATAAAAGAAAGCTGCCTTCAGATATACAAAAACTGAAAGAATTGATCACTAGATTTGTACTTACAGAAATGACAAAGGAAGTCCCTTGGACAGAAGAAAAAAATGTTACCAGATACAAGTCGGAGCATAAACAAAGGAAGAGAATTGGAAATAGGAAAATGATAAAAAAAAGCCTGTGTTCTTATTTTATCTTAAAAAAACTCTTTAAAATATAATTGAGTGTTTTGATCTGCATTTCTCTAATGATTAGTGATGTTGAGCATCCTTTCACGTGTTTGTTGGCAATCTGTATATCTTCTTTGGAGAAATGTCTATTTAGGTCTTCTGACCATTTTTGGATTGGGTTGTTTGTTTTTTTGATATTGAACTGCATGAGCTACTTGTATATTTTGGAGATTAATCCTTTATCAGTTGCTTCATTTGCAAATTTACTCAGCCATAAAAAGAAACAAAATCGAGATATTTGTAGTGAGGTGGATGGACCTAGAGACTGTCATACAGAGTGAAGTAAGTCAGAAAGAGAAAAACAAATACCGTATGCTAACACATATATATGGAATCTACAAAATAAAAAATGGTTCTGAAGAATCTAGGGGCAGGACAGGAATAAAGATGCAGATGTAGAGAATGAACTTAAGGACACCGGGAGGGGGAACGATAAGCTGGGACGAAGTGAGAGAGTGGCACTGGCATATATACACTACCAAATGTAAAATAGATAGCTAGTGGGAAGCAGCTGCACAGCACAGGGAGATCAGCTCGGTGCTTTGTGTCCAACTAGAGCGGTGGGATAGGGAGGGTGGGAGGGAAGGAGATGCAAGAGGGAAGAGATATGGGGATATATGTATACATATAGCTGATTCACTTTGTTATAAAGCAGAAACTAACACACCATTGTAAAGCAATTATACTCCAATAAAGATGTTAAAAATATATATATATAATTGAGTGTTTAAAATTAACAAGGCTGAATTGTGGAATTTATAATGTATGTAGACGTAAAATGAATGACCACAATAGAGCAAAGGCTGGGAGAGGAGAAATGTAAGTATAATGTGGTAAGGCTCTTTTATTGCATGGGAAGTAGGTTAACATTAATTGAAGGGAGACTATGATAAGTTAAAGAAGTATGCGAAAATCTCTAATGAAACCACACAACTAAAGAAAACCAACAAAAACTGTCTACAAAGGGGCATAGCTTGTAGGTCAATAAGGAAGATAAAAAGGAATCATAAAAATATTTTATCCAAAAGAAAGTTGAAAAGGAGAGAAAATGGGACAAAAAATAAGTGGGGCAAGTAGAAAATAACAAGCAAGATGGTAGAGTTAAACACAGCCGTACTAATAACTACATAATATGTATATGACCTAACACTCCACTCAAAAGGCAGAGTCATATGCTTCAGAAAGCAAGTTCCCACTATAAACTGCTTACAAGATACATATTTTAAGTATAAAAGCACAAATAGGTTAAAAGTAAAAGGATGAAATAATATATGACATGCAAACATTAATCAACAGGAAGCTAGAGTGGCTTGGGTTTAGCTAAGGTATGTTAAATTGAACACCAAATGCATGAACTAAAAGTGATTGAATAGTACTTCACAGAAAAAAAAAGTGATTAAATAGCACTTCATGAAATTGAAAAGTTTGCTTTTTAAAAGACATTGTTACAGAAATGAAAAGAGAAGTCATTGACTGGGAGAAATATCTTCAAAATATATAGCTGACAAAGGATTTGTATTTAGACTATACAAAGAGCTAACTATTATATAATTCAATATTAATAAGACAAACAACCCAATTTAAAAAGGGCCAAAAGATTTGGACAGACACTTTACTAAAGAAGATACATGGATATCATGTTGACATTTTACAAGTTGCTCAATGTCAATAGTCCTTTATGGAAATGTAAATTAAAACCACAAAGAACTACTCACACATAGCCTCTAGAGTCAGTAATACTAAAACACTAATTATTTCAAGAGTGGGCAAGGACTTGGAAGAACTGGAACTCTCATACACCCTGGTGGGAATGTAAAATAGTAAACATTTTGGAAAACTGTTTGCCCATTTCTTCAAAAGGAAAACATACCTACCAAATGACCAAGATATTTTACTCCTCAGCATTTATCCGAGAGAAATCAAAGCTTTTGTTTACAGAAAGACTTACATAAATGTTCATAGCAGCTTTATTTGTAATAGCTAAAAATTGGAAATAACTCAAATATCCATCAAGAGACGAATGGATACACACTTTGTGGTATATCCATATAATGGAAAACTGATTAATGACAAAAAAGAATGAACTTTTAACAAACACAACAACATGGATGAATCTCAAAATAATTATGCTGCATTAAAGAAGCCAGATGCTCCCCCCCCAACAAAAATGAATACATATTATATGATTCCATTTATATAAAATTTTAGAGAATGAAAATTAATCTATATGAAATAAGACAGATCAGTGATTGCCTGGGAGGAGGGGAAGTCATGGAAGCGGTGGGGGAGATGCATAACAAAGGGGAACAAAGAGACTGTGGAGATAAGAGACATGTTCCTCATCTTTTTTTTTTTTTTTAAATTTACGATGGAATATTATTCGGTCATAAAAAAGAACAAAATTTGCAGCAACATGGATGGATCTCTGGGGTATTATGCTAAGTGAAACAAGTCAGACAGAGAAAGACAAACACTGCATGTCATCACTTACATGTAGAATCTAAAAATTAAAACAAATGAATGAATATAACAAAAGAGAAACAGACTCACAGATATAGAAAACAAACTAGTGGTTACCAGTGAGGAGAGGAATTGGGGAGAGAGGCAAGATAGGGGTAGGGAATTAAGAGGTACAAACTACCATGTATAAAATAAATAAGCTACAAGGATATATTTTACAGCACAAGGAATATAACCAATATTTTATAATAACTTTAAATGGAGTATAGTCTATAAAAATATTGAATCACTATGTTGTGTATCTGAAACTAATATAATATTGTAAATCAACTATTACTTTAATTTAAATATATTCATGTTAATATATTTATATATAGATACAAATTTCATATCAAAATAAGGAACCATCTTAGAATTCCACCTACCATACACGGGATCAATCTGTTCTTCTCTGGGGGCACTCATGGTCCATGAATGCATGACTCCAAGAACTTGGGCCATCAGGTTACAAAAATGGACATGGTTTACGCCCTAAGACACATGAGGTCATGGGATGATGGTCCAGAATGCTTTCTTAATCTGTGAACATGTTCCTCATCTTAATTGTGGTGATTCTCTCACGAATGTGTACATATGTCAAAACTAATCAAACAGTAGTCTTTAAATATGTGCAGTTTTGTATATGTCAGTTATACCGCAATAAAGCTGTAATTTTATTTGAAGATTCCAGATGAGATGTTTGTTGAGTGGGGAGGGCCTGAGAATACAGCTACCTGAAACCAGAGTATAACTCTCTGGAAGCTGGTTAGCCTCTACAGTGGGTTGGGGCTTCCAGGTTGATAACAAAGAGCTGCCTAGTGAGAGAGCTTCTTTATGAGTCCTCAGGGTTTGGCTTTTTGAAGCAATCTTGTACTGTTTAGTTTAATAAGCTTTATGTCCCATTGCATTGCAATATAGATCAATGGAAAGAGGAAAGGCAGATTATTTGTAGGTTAAATCAGAGGTCCCCAACCTTTTTGGCACCAGGGACCGGTTTTGTGGAAAACAGTTTTTCCACAGACCGGGGAGGGGTGGAGATGGTTTCGGAATGATTCAAGTGCAGTTCATTTATTGTGCACTTTATTTCTATTATTATTACATTGTAATATATAATGAAATAGTTATACAACTCATCAAAATGCAGAATCACTGGGAGCCCTGAGCTTGTTTTCATTTGCCACTCACTGATAGGGTTATGATACGAGTCTCCAAGCAATTATTATGGTCTCTGTGCAGTCAGATCTCTCTGCTAACGATAATCTGTATTTGCAGCCACTCCCCTGCGCTAGCATCACCACCTCAGCTCCACCTCAGATCATCAGGCATTAGATTCTCATAAGGAGTGCACAACCTAGATCCCTTACGTGCGCAGTTCACAGTAGGGTTTGCACTCCTATGAGAATCTAATGCCGCCGCTGATCTGACAGGAGGCGGAGCTCAGGCGGTAATGCGAGTGATGGGGAGCGGCTGTAAATACAGATGAAGCTTCGCTCGCTCACCCGCCACTCACCTCCTGCTGTGCGGCCTGGTTCCAAACAGGCCATGGACTGGTACCGGGGGTTGGGGACCCCTGGGTTAAAGAGCAAGGTAGCACAATACAGCTACCAGGCACTAGCTTTGATAGTTATGACTTAGGGCCAAAACATAGATAATAAAAATGTGTGGGAAATGATCTGGGACTAAAAATCATGAAGAATGGTTTTCTAGAGCCGCATATAAAAAGTCACCTCATCATTCAATATCCAAATATGCCCCTATACAGTTACAATATGGTTAACATTAAGGTGGAGTAAAGTATAACTATTTTGTGTGGAATAGATTAATTTTATCTAAAAGTTTCAGCAAAAATTTATTTTTATTTGTATTTTTTTTGCTTTATTATTCATATCTTTCATTAGTGTAGTACATCTATTACAAGTGATGAGCCAATACATTACCAGTAGTGTCCATGGTTATATGAGATTCACGCTTTGTGTTGTACATTCTATTGGTTTTGACAAACATATGTATAATTACCTGTATCCACAGGATAATACAGAATAATTTAATTGCCCTAAAAATTCCCTGTAATTTACCAATCATCTTTCCTTCCCTTCAAATGAGGCCCTGGCAACCAGTGATCTTTTCACTGTCTCTGTAGTTATATCTCTTCCAGAATGTTGTTATGTTTAGAATCATACAGTATGCTGCTTTTTCACATTGGCTTCTTTCACTTAGCAATATGCATTTAAGATTCCTCCGTGTCTTTTCATGGCTTAATAAGTCATTTCTTTTTATTGAACAGTAACATTCCATTTTATGGATGTGGCACAATTTGTTTATCCATTCATCTATTGAGGGATGTTTTGATTGCTTCCAAGTTTTAGCAATTATGAATACAGTAGCTATAAACAAAAAGATGATTTTTAAATGTCCATGTTATAATATCTGTATTGCATTGTTCAAATAAATATGTTAATGTCCCTGTACATACCTTGAAATAGATGCTGAGGGGAAAGGTAAGCCTTTAGAGTTTGTTTGACTTTATTAGTAGAACTAAAACTTAAGGAGAGACAAGCTGAACTCAGCAATTGAGACTTAAATATTATTGTTTGTTGTATTATTATCTATGTTCCATGTTTTCAGAGTCTTCAGAGTCCTACATTAACTCTTTCCAAAGGGGATTGGATAAACGGCCCCCAGAAACATGGTAGAAAAAATAAAATTGACAATAATGTATGACGACAAAAATTACTGTGGTTACTGTTGCTATTAAAACATGAGCATAGAAGTGAATAAGTGCAGAACATTCTCGAAGCCTATGGGGAATGTTTATAACTGCCCTAAGCATACTATGTAATTATGGAATATGTTATGGTTCAATTTGTTCTAAGACATTATAACAATTGCAATATTTCACTCCTCAGGAAAAAAAACAACTACCATGTACACACCTTAAATATTGCGGACATATTTCACCTTTGTACCATATGTGTCAGGCTATGGGCTGTGGGTTTATGGCAACTGAAAGCAGACACTTCTGTCTAAAATATAACTCATTTATGTTGATTTTACTAATTTTGATATGTGATGAAATATTTGTTTTTAATAGAGAAAAACAGATAGGGTTTGCATGAGTAAGACTTTCAGTAATTGTAATTCCTTTTTTGAAATTCTCTGTTAAATTTTATGGTATAGACCAAGAGTCCAGAAATTACTTATTAGTGATTCATATTTTCTGTGCAAATCTATGCAGAGATTCTATACAGCTGAGATTCACACAGTGGATGCACAAAAGATAAAACCATGGATTGTCATTATAAAAATTTTGACCAATTAAAATTATCTTTAACTCATAAATATTTTATCAAGGGATTTGTAACAAGATCTCTCAACTTTGTTTTAGAAAATCCTTAAAATGAATTAGTAATTATGAAAATATATGAGAAAGAATAATGATGAATTCATGGAAACACTGAAACCATAACACAGTTACATTTTAAGGTACAAAATGTAATGTGCTCCATGGGATAAAACTCTCTTCCTGCCCAGTATGATATTGAGTCCAATATTGTCTAAATGTGCAGGTGAGCACAGGCTTGCTTTGACGCCACAAATTACATTTGGTATCCTAATCATTTATCACCTCCTTGCATATCTTCAGGAATAATGGCTAATTGAACAATATTTTCACACAGAATATTGCAGAAGATTTTAATGAGGCAGAAAAATGTCAACATTTCATTGGGTGATAGGTTTTGTTCAGAGCAGTTGGAAGTTATGAATTGCCAATTAGGAAAACTTTGGTAATCTGTAATCTATGTTGCTTGTCCAGGATTTATCTGAGTTTGGCAGCCATAAATTTGGAAATAGAATAATGACCTGGGGATATTCCCTTATGTTGTCTAATATATTTGTGTAAAATTTTCAATTTCATGTGTTACAGATTGAAGCAACACAAAGCTCAGCATTTGAAAGGTGAATCTTTATCATTTTAATTAGTAAAACTCATTATATTGGTTTACTAACTTTTTTTCTCTCTGTGCAATATAAGGTAAAGAGGAAAATTAAAATTAACACTTAACCAGTTGATTTGATCAATGTAGACAGCTTAAGTAGTTATTCCAGGTCTCAAAAACCGATTGTTTTCCCTTAAAGAATTGTATGATCTGTATGATGAACAGACTGTATAATTGTAAAATAACTTGTTAAATTTCTGTTGTTTGAGCCTAATTTCACCAATTGCCCACGTAACAACTAATTTTGCAGAATTGCACGGGAAAAAAGTGCTCACTGAAGAACTCACAAATAAAATGTGTAAATGATTTCTCTATGTGAGTAAATAATTTTGATTAAAATTTTTCCTAAATGGAGAATAAGGGTATCTGGAATCTTCCATGTACACTTCTGCTTCTGTGACGGCTCTTTTGGGGGACAGTTCTCAACATTGCGGTTAGAACCATGCATCTTTGATCCTTTTAGATTTGGAAGATATCTTATTTGAGTTCTATATAAAAATCTTGTTTTAGTTTACCAGAAGGTAAAAATAGAAGGAATGAAAAATTAAGAGATGGAAAAGTACATGAGTCATAATATTTAAAAGACAATTTATTCTGATCAGCTAAATTGCCCTAATTAAAATGCACAAACTCTGACATTAAAATTTTGTTCTCCATATGGAAATTATTTCTGTCCTTGGACCTTGCCCCACTTGTTACAAAAGAATATTATAAAAAGATAATAATTACCTACACGCTTTGTCACGGTGTCCATTTTTCCCACCAAGGGAATGACCAGTGTCACCTGAAAACAAAACTCTCATTTACTAACGATGCCTGTATTTTTCCTTTTTGTCGTTTTCTTCCCCCTTATGTATGTGGCACCTCATATTTTTTATGCTTCTATGCTATCCTGCTGTAAGAAAGAATAGTAATTACATCTAATTAGAAAAGATTAAAATGCTATGACTCACAGAAATAATGAAAGTTGATTATGTTTTATACAAGGCATAAATCCCAAACCTACATTTTACACTTGGAATTAGCTTACCACCTGATCAGCGGCGTAATAACAGTTTGGAGAATGTTCATCACGGTGCTTGTTTTGCTAAGTGCACTCCTCACCCCCCAGGTCTCAGCCTTGTCACCAAACATCCATCTTTCCTTAAGTCGAAAAAGGAGAGGCCAGTTTGATTTTTCTTTAAACCTTAGTTGACTTCATAATGTTTTGATTTTATTTATTTTAGGTACGTTTAGTCCCAGTAACATGTGAGAACTAGGTAACATCCATAGTCTAAAAAGAACTAGCCAAACAATTTCTTAGTTTTCTCTTTGAACAGGCTCCAGGACCAAAGATTTTCTAGGTTAAAACAGATAAAGTGCAATCTAGAGCTGATTGTTTCCTGTTAAACAATGGGGATCTTTTCCCATCATGGACTCAGCGTGAAAGTTCATTTCAGTTCTAGTTCAGTTCACAGAGATCTTTCCTGCACACGGGCATTGTTGTCTAACATATGCAGTTTTATAGTAGAGCAGAGGGAGACATTAGACACAAATAGATTTGTGCCGTAAACACATATGGGCATAAGGGATTGTTTAGAAGGAAAGAGAAAAAGAAGCCAACATCAAAACTTCAAAAGGACTGAACTGCAATTCTAGAATGCAAGAAATTCTCTTTTGTCTATCTACCTATCTGACATGAATATCATAACTTTCTGAAGTATAATGTGTTAAAATATTTTTAAGTCCCATGATAAGATATTTCTGATAACGCACTGACGTCGCGTGAACATGGCCCCATTCATCTGAATCAGATACCCCCATGGGGAGATAAGCTGCTTTTACTCCACAGGTGGATGTACGCGGGCAGCGGCCATATTGTGTGTAGCCAAGTCTGTGGTCTCGGTAACTCTGAGAACCGACAAGATTAGATACTATGAGGTGTATTTATGTGATGAGACCGTTTTTCTGTGATCTCTTCTCAGTGTGCAATGAAGAAAAAAAAAGTTATTGAAACGTCTATTAACTACTTTGCAGTCAAAAAAAAAAAAAAAAAGAAAAGAGAAAGATTGGAAGCATGGCAAAGAAATGTACAAAGTTATCTCTAGGGAGAAAACATTGGTAAATATTACTCCATTCTAAATGAAGAGAAGGAAAATATAGTGCCTTCCAGAAATTGAGCATGGCTGTTTTTGAAAGGAGCAATTCTTTTATTGTAATACTTGTAGGCTCACCTCTTTGATTGCTTCTTTTGCATGGAGGAGCTTCAATGGAAATAAATGCATGTCACAAACCAAGAGTGGCATTTCCAAATGGATTCTGTGAAGGTTATAATATAGGAATAATATAGTATTAGTTCTATGTTGAAAAAAAATGAATAAATATTTGTTCTCAAATGCTATCTCATAGAGAAGTAGAGTCAGAGTTCAAGTTATTCCTATAGCATATATTTATGTACTTGGACTTCTCTCCATGTCCTTCCTTTCATGTAAACTTCATAGTCAATCATTATAATGATCCCTTTGCAAACATCCCTGATTCCCTTCAATCTCTCTTGCTTTGTCAGACTCATTTGGTAAAACTACAATCCAGGCAAAATCTCTCACTCTGCTCTGTACCTGCAAGTGCATAGATGAATGTGGCTTCAGAAAACTCAAAACAAAACAAAAGCCACAACTCTGCTGCTTTTCTCAATGACCGCAAACTTTAAATGCTCGTGCCTGGGTCTAGCACTTGTCCCACTCTCCCTCATGTTTTATACTATCTCCCTTCTCCTCAAACCTCCCAATTCTACTCCCTTCTCAGATGATGTCCTTGCATCCTATTTCCCTAAGAAAATTGAAATAGTCAGAAGAGATATTTCACAGCCTCCCAGCACCATGCTCTGCCTTCTCACTTTTCAAAGTAAGAACTATCTGAAGTGCTTTGTAAAGCATGTCCCTTAAATTTGTGCACAAAATCTATCCCATCTCATTCACTCAAGAACATCACACCAACAATTCTCCCCCTTCCTACATCATAAATTCCCCCCTCTCTATGCGATCATTCCTGTGAGTACACTAATTTGTAATTGCACCAATATTTAAAAAAACCTCTTTACTTACTCCATTTTCTCCATCAGTTAACACTCGATTTCTTTGGTCCCCTTTATAGCAAAATTCCTTAAGCAGGCTTATACACGTGGTCTACAATTTCACTCCTCCCATTCCCCCTTCAGTTCATTCCACTCAGTTTCTCACCTCTGCCGTTTCCTAAAACTTGCTTTTGTCAAATCACCAGAGACCACACAAAGAAAAGTCCAGTAGTTAATTCTCAGTCCTCTCTTACCTAACTTATCAGCAGCATTTGACACAATGGATCATTCCTCTTTGATACACCTTCTTTACTTGGCTTCCAGGGTAATGTATTGATACATTCTTGGTTTTGCTCCTGTAAACTCTTGTTAGTCTCCTTTGCTGGTTGCAGTATGTTTTTCCTTTGCTATTTAAGAATATCTAATACTAGCATTTAAAAAAAAAAAAAAAAACTAGAGAAAAAACAAACAAGGATAACTTTCTCTGCAAGGTAATGGCCAGGAGTAAAAGCCTGTAAACCTTTGAATAGAGCAAATGTGTGTTTGCTCTGGGAAACTTCCATCTACTGAGCTTCTTGCTTTCTTTTAGCTTTAGTCCTCATATCCACAGTCTGCAGGAAGGCTGACATGGCCGGGAGAAAGTAGTGTAAACATTACATAATATAAGATTTGGGTAGTGTGGTGTTTACAGTGTGTTTGCATCCTATCCTAACCATCAATAGGCCTCATGTTTTCCACCTTGCTTTTCATTATATGTTTTAATTGATTGAATAAAGCAATGCTTTGACTATCTTTATATGGTTTGTGAGCCATTCTGTTTCATGACCTTTGGAATAGCTGCCTAGTGGTGTACTTGGAGGCTACCACTGTCTGGAAGTCATTTCTCCCTTGCAAAGAAAGAAAAAACAAACAGCTTTTTCTCCCTAATCTTTTATTGTTGGAATGCCTTCGGGCTCAGATTCCTGTATGTTTTTCTCTATGTAAGGTATCCCTTGGTGATCTCATTCATTCTCATGAATTTAAGAACCATCATATATACTCAAGCCTCCGCAATACATAGTTCTAGTTCAGACCCCTCTAATGACTTTACACCTTCCTGTTATATATCTTGATATGTAAATATCTCAAACTCTAGATGTCTGAAACTGAACTAATTCTCCAAATCCTTTTATACCTATAGACTCTTTCATCTCAGTTGATGACAACTGTCTTTTCAATTGCTTATGCTTAAAACCTTGAGGTCACTGTTTTTTCTTGTGGTTTTTTTTTTTTTTTTGTAAGTCACATCCAATCACCACCACACTGTTACCATCCTGATCTAAGCCATCAGCCCTTCTCACCTGGGTTACTCCTCTGGTCTGCGGCCTGGTCTTCTAATTTGACACCTGCCAACCCCTATAGTCTACCTTCAACATAGTAATCAGATGGATTTTGAAGAATATAAGACAAGTTATACCACTTCTGCTCACAAACCTAAAGTGATATGTGGTCTTACTGAGAGTAAAGCCAGGCCTGTCAATCAGTTGTAAGCTTCTACATGGTTTGGCCTCTGGACCATGATCTTTCTGATCTCGTCTCCAGTTCTCTTCTCCTTTCTCACTCTACTCTTCATGAATTTCTTTATGATTCCTCAAATACACAAGGGCCTTTGCACAGGTTGTACCTTTGTCTGGAATGTTCCTTTTTCCAGATACTTATGTGGCTAGATCCCTCATCTTTATCAAGTCACTGGCTCAAAAGCTACCTTCTCAATGACATCTACCCTGTGCACGCTATTTTAAATTGTAAGTTGGTCCTTGCCTGATACTCCCAATTTCCTTCTCCTGCTGTGCTTTTTCCATTACTCTGGTGAAAATATATCATTCACTCATTTTGTTTCTTGTTTATTGTCTGTTTTACCAGTTCCCCAGGGAAAGAGATATTTGTCTGTTTATTTCACCTAAACCAGAGGGTCTCACACTTTAGTGTGCAACAGAATCACCGGGAGGGCTTATTAAATCACACGTTGCTGGACCCCACTACCAGAGTTTCTGATTCATATGTATGTTGTAGGATCCAAGAATTTGTATTTCTAACAAGTTCACAAAGGTACTAAGGCTGCTAGTTCAGGGGCCACACTTTGAGAACCACTGAACTAGAAAATTCCTGGCATATCATAAGTGCCTAATAAATAGCTGTTAAATGAATTAATAAAGTATCTCATTTTAATTTGTATCTGTGAGTACTGTTTGTATTCAGTACTTCTAATGTGATAATTTTGTTTTTCTTTTATAAATTTCTTATTTGTTTTCACTATCACTTTGTTATTAGGATGTTTATTATTATTATTTTTTATTGAGAATATATTTTTTTCACCTAAGCTTTATTATAATTTAAGAAAAGTTGATTTTCAGTGCCATTCAGTGAGTCTAAAATGCCATAGCAGTGTAACAGCATCAACAAGAAATGATCCAGTTAGAGGTCTAAAGAACATTTCAAAAACCATGTTAGGGATTAATATGCTTATTGAGAATATTAACTTTTGTCTGCCATATGTTTGGAAGACATTTTCTGTTTTGGCTTCTGCCATTTAATATTGTTCATGCTTTCTTTATGATGACAAATTTAAATTTGGGCCATCAAAATTATTAATGACCGTGTGTAAATTTTGACTCTGTATGTTGATTTAGAAAATCTTCCCCCTTCCTGATACAATTCATCAACATTTTCTTCTTATTATTGTAATATTATATTATTACTATTCTTTTATTTTCTTTATGCTTCCTCACTTTCTATTTTACTCTTTAATCTATGTGATATTTCACATATGGTGTTTAAAAAAATCTATTAACCTACTTTCTATATATAAGCCAGTAGGTTTGCATTATCATATCTTTATGGTAGCTTTTAATATTTGATGGGGCAATTTCTTCCTTATTTAGTTTTCTAAAGAGTTTGATAATTTGTTTTATTTTCTTTAGGGGAAACTTAATCAAATTAAAGTACTGTTAAAAGTTTTACTGAAATTACATTACAGCTATAGATTAACATTTGGGGAATTTACATTTCTACAATATAGAAATACTTTTGCTATTTAGGATCACAGAATAGCACTGAATTGTCATAATTTTTGTGTTCTTCAGTATATTTTTGTAGTTTTCTTTATATTTGCTAGACTTTATAATTCTTACTTTGTTTAATCTTAAGCCTTATATCATTTGTGAATATGATCCAGTTTTCAGTATATGTTCTAATTGATTATTATTTGCACACATCCAAGTGATTGATTTTTACATACGTAATTTTAGTAGCAGGCTGTCTTATTGAACTATTCTATTATTTTTTTTTTTCTGTTGTCCTTTCTGTGTCCAGAAAGAGTATCATAATATTTATAAATAATGATGATCTTCTTCCTCCTTTTTGATTTTTTAAATGTTTTCTTTTAATATTTTATTTTCTTGTTCTGTTGCATTAGCTAGAAATTTCAACATTTTTTAACGTAATAGTAGAGTTAGTGACCATCTCTTTTGAAGTTAATTATTTGCTGAAGGATATTTTTCATTTTTATGCTATCCAACTATATGTCTATTATTAGTTTACAGAGATATTTTAGAATTGGAAATAAAATTGAAATTTTGTCAGTTATACTATAAATTCATAAGGCTGTATACTTGGGAGATATGAGAGAATGCTATGTCTGAATTTTTGTGGGCCCCACCCCCCAAATTGATATGTTGAAATCCGAGCCCCCTAAGGTGATGGTATTAATGAGTGAGACCTTTGGGAGGTGCTTATGTCATGAGGATGGATCCCTCATGAATGGGATTAGTGCTTTTATAAAAGAAATACCACAGAGCCCCCTAGCCCTTCCACCATGTGAGAATACAGTAAGTCTACAACTCAGAAGAAAGTCCTCACCTGACCTTACTGGCATCTTGACCTTGAACTTCCAGACCCCAGAAGTGAGTGAAAGAAACTTCTGTTGCTTATAAGCTACCCAGTCTGTAGTATTTTGTGATAGCAGCCTGGACAGACTAAAACAGGAATGTATGTACTAAAGACTCTAGCATCAATGATAGTCTAGAAAATTATTTTCTGTATTGTTCAAAGGTGAAAATGAAAACACATGATGGATTTATAAGTTTGTCATTGAGATTACTTTCATTTATTTAAAAAATATGGGCCAGGCACACACACACACACACACACACACACACACACACACTCACACACTATGCATGTACAGTTTAAACATTTGAAAAGGAGTGAAGAGACAATACATCACAGTCAGGCATACCCACAGCATGGGATAGTTCATTTTAGAAATATGATCATATTTTATCTTGAGACCAAAAAATGCTCTAAGACATTTAGGGTAGTGTAAGCTTAGCTTGGGAGCAGCTAGCTGGCTTTCAAAATATAGGTGTGTATAAGTTTTGTAGCCCAGGCACCAAGCTGACCCAGAGTAAGTCAAAATCTTGGACAGCTCTGTGGGCCCTCAGGGTCTTTGGCTGGGAGGATGGTTTCTTTGCTCGATAGTATTTATTCCTTCTTGTAACCAGCAGACAAACAAGGTTGGCCTGGTTGTGTTTGTTTGAAACTCTAGCCTAGTTCAAACACAACTATCCATCAAAGATCAGTGGAGTACTCTGGAGCATTGGAATGTAGAGTTGTTGGGATGGTGGCATTTTGCCTTTTTCCTCTTCAAGTTTGTCATTTCTTAAACCAGGATACAACTGTATGTTAGTCCATGGATGGGTTTTGGACTTTCTGAGAGTGCTCTGAATGTAATTACAGATTTTGTGTATGTGTATGCATGCATATGTTAAGGAAAACTACCATGGACAGAAAGATCCTTGATGGGAAATTTCTCATCTCATTCCCTTTTGTATTCTCAGTCTCCAAGACTATGCCTAGCCCATGATGATCCCTTAACTGAAGTGCATATCAATCAATGAAAGAAAGAAAGAAAGAAAGAAAGAAAGAAAGAAAGAAAGAAAGAAAGAAAGAAAGAATGAATAGCTCATGAGAGAGATTGTTAATATATCTCTCAGTATTACAACTGCTTCAAATCATAAATATTGTTTTTTCACTGTATCTTGAAGAATTTTCTAATTTATATTCTTGACTTGACAATATTTTTAAACCTTTGAGAAGTGTATTTGTAAATATGTTTTTGAGATTCCCCTGCCTCTAGTTAGTTCTCTTCCTTTTCTTCTCTGGTAATAATAAACAGTATAATTATTTACCTGTATTAAATAGTCGATGCCTAATCAGTTCTACTAATGTACTTTGTTCAAACTTTTACCATAAAAAATGAATGAATGAATGAATATAATACAACAACAAATTTTCAGTGTTTACATGACATTCTGATGTTGTTTTGATGTTAAATTCTCTTCATTTTTGGTAAAGACTGCTTTACTTCCTGTTAGGAATTCTGTAAGAGTTTATTCTCAATTACAGACAATTATCTTATTACTTAAAATAGTTTTTACCTTCAGGTAAAAATGAATCTCTTAAGCAGGTGAACAAATAATGTAAAAGTCCTATATTAATATTTAAGTAACTTTTTCTGTCGTAGTCTCTTTTTGCTCTGCTATTTAGCTTCTTTCACAAACATCTAATTTGCCTTCATTTGAATTAAGCAGGCAGAATAGTTTTTGGTAAAATTTGGGTTTTAATTTATGCATCATCTTCTTTAGAACTCTGGAGTATCAGCATTACTGCATTGCAGGTTTCAAACATTACTCTTACCGTAGCCAGATTTTCGTAGCATGCTGTCCAATTCTGGAATTCTGTGAATAAAAAAATAAATGCTAATTGTATTCTTTCTTTGGCTACTAAGTAGTAAGTAGTAGTAAGTAGGCAAAAGAGAACCCTATATTTTATATAATATCACTTTTAGCTCTCATCTTATTAGTCCTCATTATTTACCACAGAGTGTTAATAAGTTGATATGTTTACCCTACATGTAGGCATTAATAAAACTTAGAAGTTTGTACTCCCATTTAGCTAAAATGTTGATAAGTTGATGACAGTTAAGAAATAGATCATTGCTGCCAGGAGAGAAGGAATTTTTTCAAAGAAATTCGCTAAGAAACACTTTTTCTTCAAACCTATTATTGAATGGGCACAGCTGCAAAACATCAGCACTCACAAGGGGCTTTGCTCATTACACCATTTCTCAGATGTCACTCACAGAGTTCCCCGCACAGAGAACACACTGTAACGGCAGCTCTCCCATTCTTGAAGTAAGTACTTTATGGAAACAGTGGAGCAGGTGTACTGAGGCCAATGAGATGACAAAATACAAGGAGGGTACCAAGTTCAAGGGTGAGCTGATTTTCCCGTGGGGAATTAATGCCATTTAGGAGTGCACCCTGGTTGATCTAATCCAATTGTTGTTTCTCCTTGAAAAGATTCAGAAAAATTGGTGGAAAAGGATAAGGGCTTTGTGAGAGCTCTTGTACAGAGTGTCCTCACACAAGTAATGGGCAAAGCAAGTGGAAGCCATAGCAACATCTACTCCTGCAAACCATGCTCTGTTTCTGTTTTGGTTTTTTTTGTTGTTAATTGGTCCTGTAGGGGAAATGTAGTTTGTTCAGGATTAATGCTATCATCTCTCTCATAAACTATTGCAGCAGCCTCCTCTGTGTTTTCACTCTCATGTTTGTGATCCTTTCCCCACATACATAGTAGACCTAATATTCTTTTTTTTTTGTTGTTTTTTAATCTGCCTGATCATTTTCACTGTAAACTCTGTAGAATTTTAAATTGTTATCCTGGCCTCAAGGCCCTGAAGAGTCTGCCTCCTTCTGATTTCTCTGACTTCATCTTGTACAACGCTGAGCCCTGTTCATTATCATCTAGATATCCTGGCCTCTTTGATTTACTTGTTTCCTTTTTCTTTTCAGGTTTCTTTGGCAAGAATGTATACCCCATGTGAGTAGAGTACATGTCTGGCTTTCAAGGTGGTACCCTAGCGTCAAGGACAGTGCCTGACATACAGAAGGCACTCGATAGATGTTTGCTAAGTATGTAACTGAGTAACTCCATTATGAATAAACAAATGTAGTGATTTTTAGTAACCACATTCTGTGAGTAGTACAGAGTTTTCCCTGTGCCAGTTACCAACTCTAGTGTGCCCTAGATATCATTTGTCTAAAAAAGTCCAAAGTCATTTCTTGGTTTATATTAGGAAAATCTTACAGAAAACCAAAATGAGTGGTTCATTTATTTATTCATTCAACATAAATTCATAATTCAACGCCCAAAGCAATATAGAGACCCTGCCTTTTGCCTCCATGGACAATTGTTAATGGTTCTTGGAAATGTCTTGAAGAATAGGAGTTAGCACTGCAGATCAAAGGTCTTGAAGAATAGGAGTTAGCACTGCAGATCAAAGGTCTTGAAGAATAGGAGTTAGCACTGCAGATCAAAGGTCAACGTGGACAGTAGTTCCAGGCAGATAATGCAGGAAGAGGAGAGACAAAAGGGTGCATTTTGGAGATTTCAGGAATCTGAGGGTGTCTGATCTGAGAATGGCTGTGGAGTGGTGATGAGTTTGGAAAGATGGAGAGGAAGTAATTTGGAGAGTCTGTTAGTACCGATCACAAACTTGGCATCCAATTTCATAACAAATACCAAGGTTACGGAACTCTGGTGGCCAGGGCAGGGTTGTGCAGAGCAGAGGTGGAAGTGAGGATGAGATGTACAGAGCATGGGTGAAACTTGGCAAAGCATTACAGAGAAGTTCTTTGAACAGCTGAGGGGATTTGTCCTGGACTGGGCAAAGTATAGCATATGCATTTGTTGGAGGAGGTCATCCAGAGGATATGACAGTGGTTTACCTGAGAGCTGGACCCCTTCCCCTGTCCTTGGACTGTCTGTTCTACTTACTCCCATGCTAGCAGCCATTTCAAGGATGCAGGCTTGAGAGAACAATGTGCTGTTGAGGCCATCTGGATGGTATATGTGACCGAACCCAGGTAAGGCCCCCACATAAACTTTAAAGATTCTGGCAGGTGGGTTTGAAACCATGGGTTAAATCCATTTCACCTGCTTTCGCTAATCAAGGTCGTCTTAAGACTCGCATGTCCTCCAAGCAGCCTGTTGCCTAAACAATAAGATGTTTGCCTGAGTTATTTTCCAAGAACTTGGAGTCAGCTGTGTCGAGTTCCAGCTGCGCTGGTTAATCCTAGATAGGACCCCCGACCCTTCAACTGGGTATGCACGAGGGTCTTCAAGGCCCTTTTGACTTAAGAGGGCTGAAAACTCCGCCCTCAGAACGTGCGGACGCCTGGAGCCTAGTTACGCCTGCGCAGGAGGACGATTACTGCACCTTTTTCCAATCACGTTTCCTGAGATCCTCCCACCTCGCTGCTTTTTCCTTCTTTGTGACACAAGTACCTTGCTTTCAGGGAGGCGGATTCGAGATTCATTCTCCCATTTCATTCCCTGCCTGTCTTGCGAGTAAACAAACCCTCTCTTTGCGGCAGACCTCTACATCTCAGCGTTTTGGCTTAGGGGACCCTGGTTTGGTAAAAGGTTCGGAGATCCTGTCTTTCGGCTGCCCAAGACAAGCCTGGTGAGTAACTTCCCTTGCTTATGAAAAACGGCCACCAGCAACCGGCTTGGAGTGGGCTGCGCCTTCCTGTGGTCTACTTGCCCTGCATTGCAGGGTTCAGGAGTTTCAGTGGTGCTGCTTACTGGCTGTGTGACCTTTGTCAAATTAGCTCGTGTGATTCCGCGGTTTCTAGGGCAAGAGTCACTGAGACTGGTTCCTGGTATCACCGTTTGTACATTTTATAGAGGTTGTGTTAGAGAAATGCCTAAGATATGAGTCATATGCTACATTGCCATTTTAAATCACTCATGATAGCTGTGTAAAGAAAATATTGACATTGCTTGCTAGAGCTGTGTTGTGAATGAGCTGTGGAGGAAATTGGCTGGGATATTAGAGTAGGCACTTGCAGAAAAGCTGAGATGAAGGTATAAAGGGGACCGCGCAAGGAAAATCATGGCTGGGGTGGGTCATCCTCAGTAGCAGATAACAGTTTGGCCTTATTTGCATAACTAAGGTAATTAAAAACCCTCTTCCTGCCTGGTAGCTCATGTATCTCTTGAGTCCTGGTGGACGTCTGTGGGAAGTGGCCTTGCTTTGGAAGAGGGGCTGAGAGCTTGTAGTGGCTACCTGACTCTGGCAGCATCACAAAACCCTTAAATTGAGCCTCTTTAAATGAAGTATTGGATGAACGACTGCATTTTTTATGGGGCATTTAGGAGCACCGGATGCTCTTCCCAGAATGTATGAATTCATTTGTCCTCACAAGAATCTTATGACATAGGTATTATTAACTACTCCCATTTTGCAGGTGAGAAAACTGATCTAGGAGGAGGTTAAATAGCTAGTGTGAGGTTACACAACCCACATTTGCTGGAGCTGGAATTCAATCCCAGGCATGATGGTCTGAGTAGGCTGCTTGACCACTGCTCTACGTTGAGACCACACTATTTCAGCAGATCTCAAATTTTAATAGGCATCAGAAACACCTGGGGACTTGATTAAAATAGTTACATGGGCCCAACCTCAAGGAACCATTTTTCTTTGCCCAGTGTCTGCAGGTGTCCCTGGTTCGCAGGGGATTTTGCTGAATATCCAATTAAGGACCATTGCTTTTATCTGTGAGGCAGCTGCCTTGTAATGAAACATACTCCTTTCCATAAAATAGTAATGATAATGAAGTTTAGTCAGGACTGGATTGAGAAACTAATGGGAGAACTTACATGAAAACACTTGGCAAATCACTAACTCTCAGACTGGCCAGAAACACCTAGGTAGTTAATTACAATGAACTCCCTGGTGCTCACCTGTAACTACCTGATAAACAGTATTGTTTGATAAAGAAGGCAGTGCAGTTGGGGGGCACACAGTGTTTGAGCAAGAATGATCTTAGTTCAAAGCTGTGTGCAGGTTACACTCTATAGTGCGTTGAATATCACCTAAATGCTTTGGGTCACAGTTTCTCCTCAGAAAAGTGCAGGTGGAAATTCTTCTGCAGCCCTCCACAAAGATCAAAGGAAGGGGTACCTCTGTGGCACTTGAAGGTGGGCATCACACATTAGTTGCTTTCCTTTAGAAGTGAGCAGAAATCCCCTATGACTTTAAAGTCCAGAGCATTTGTTTTCAATGATAAAATATGCATTAGCTTCTTTTCTCCTGCTGTTATAATATTCAGTCATTATAATCTTACAGAAAGAAATTTTCTTGTACTGACTTTAATGGTTTATCTCTCAAACTGCCAGATGGTTCCATCAACAACTTAAGAAATTTATGAAATTAATCCCTTCTAAACTTCACATTTAATTCTGTTTCAGTGGCTTCAAACCACAGCTTTCATTTGAATTCTGAGAAAATTGGAGAATGATTTTCCTCATAAACTCCAAAATGCTGTTTTGCTCGCCTCCTTTGAGCGGTGCCTGATATAGCTACAAAGGGATAAACAAGTCTGGCACACAATTTTGCATTAGGCTCCAAGAGATTTCATTTTTCTTCATAATCCTAATGAAACAAACATGAGACAAGCAGAGAGTTGGGTGGGAAGGGTGGGACTTTTCTATTAGGTATTGTATTTCTTCTTTTGTTTTTTCTTTTTGCTTTTGTTTCAATTGTGTTCTTCAGCTAAGAACTAAAAAGAGGTTAGAAAAGTTCACGATTCCCCAGTGCCATCCCACCACGGCTCCATCACACAAGGCATTTCAGTTTCACCTCAATTAGACCAAGGAGTTAGAGTCTGAACTACTGTGGCCCAAGAGATATACTCAGGTCTAAGGCAGACCCTCACCCCTTGCCATTCTGACTCATACAGATCCTCAGCATGGACAGATTTTTCATCATGAATTATTATATGAATTTTCCTAAAGGGGCTCATTCCCTTTTTTTATATGTTAAATAAATGGCTCGTAGTCATCATCAGTTTCTATGTTTATTTAGGAGAAATATTGCTTCTTATTCTGGACTTGGAGAATATAGACTGAGTTCCATTTTTAGCTGTATGACTTATACCTGTGAAACCTTGATTAAGTCAGGCAGCCTCCCTTTATTCAACTGTTACATACCATACAATTCAGTGTTTTCTTAAGAATTCAAATTTGCCACGTGGGGAACAAACGTTAATTGTTAACTAGATATCTGGAGTCTGAGAATCCTTACTGGAGAGTGGCAAGTTAACTGAGAAATGACTTGGAGTTATGAACAAATCCTGAATGATACTTCAGTTGATATGTAAACCAGATCAATCACTGGGGCTGAACGGGTAGAGCAATGAGTCATTGATCAGTTACTGCGAAGAATTATATTATCCCAGTATGAAGCACAATTGTAAAACCAGCAGTCAGTCGATTGACTATGTATTTATATTGTCTTCCCACCACTGATGAATTCCCTGCCACGTTCCCTGCAATGGCTTTTGTAACCCTTCTCATTCAAGCCTATTCCCTCCTGCCTTTTTCTGAACAGTCTGACTTCCTACTTTAATGAGAAGATCAGATCACCTGAGCTGGCCTCCCTCAAAGTCTTTCCTCTCCATCATGCTTGTCTCTCTTTCTCCACAAATCTTCGGAGATGAGCGCTGCAACCTGTTTTTTTACTTTGTCTGCTTTCAATTCTCTAGGACCTTGCTCCTTTCTTATCTTTCACCTTTAATCTCTCTCTCTTCTTAATAATTTCCCTTCTACTTCAAAATATGCTTATACTTTTCTCTGTTTTATCAACACAATAAATAAAAAGTGCTTCCTTCTCCCTCAAACTATTTTTATTTTAGGCCTTTACCTTAGCAGGTAGTCCCCATGTTCTGACCTTTCTAACTCTCCATCTCCCCTTTGTGACCTGCTGTGTCCTGACACTGTGACTCCCATGCCACACAATCTCCTCTCTCACTGATCATAGATGACCTTTTAGACACAACTTTCTGGTTTATTTCAGTCCTCTTCTATCTCCTCTTCCTCCTCTCTCTCCACCAGCAGTTCTGGAATGTTTAAAACTTCCTTCTTTTTAAATTCTCCCTTTGTGCCTTTCATACCGGTTTTCCTCTGTCTTTATAAATCATCATTTTTGCTCATTTATTTACTGGCTTCTCTTTCCTTCTTAGGCCTTTCATATGTTTACCCTTCTATGGACTTTTTTTTTTTTTTTTTTTTTTGCTTGTAACAACAAAATTTTATGTCTCATTCAACCTATATGCCCATCTCAGATTAGCTGGGGTTTCTGTTCCTCATGGTCACTCATGAACACACGCTGATGGGCAGGGGATCCACCTCAACACATACATTCAAAATCTCCAGGGCAAGGACAAGAGAATGTGGTAAATCATAAAATGGTGCTTAAAGCTTCTACCTAGAAGAGATTCATATCACTTCTGTGCATGTTTCACTGGTCAAAGACAGTCATGTGGTTAAGGCCAGCTTCTGAATGCAGTTCTATCGTACATCTTAAGAAAGGTCACTGCAATGTTCAATCAGTGGCCCTAATGACTGCCACACAGAACATAGGCATCCTGCTTTCGTGGATCTTTTTAAGACCTCTTATCTCCTGTCCCCTCATCTGCTCATCCTTTTCTCTTTTTTCAAATATTGTCTCCATGAAGAAGTCTTTGACATGTAGATTTGCCTTTTGCTCCAGTCAAATGATTCTCTTCCCTAAATTATTGCAAATCATTATGAATATTTATTTATAAGACTTAACCTGTTCTCATGATACAGGAATTAACATTTTTGTTCTTGACTTATGTATACTATTTTAGACTTTATATATCTTTGACAGGATCTGGGTCTAAGTTATCTTTTTGTAGTGTTCTATCTACATTAAATGCTATGGTTGTTGAAACTCTATTCTCAACAAGGGATTTGGCTTTACACAGTATATTCTAGATATTCATTAAACTTGATGAATTAAGTTGAGGGCACTCTGGACATGGGAAGGGGGAAGGGTAATCTGGGACAAAGTGAGAGAGTGGCATGGACATATATATACTACCAAATGTAAAATAGATAGCTAGTGGGAAGCAGCAGCATAGCATAGGGAGATCAGCTCGGTGCTTTGTGTCCACCTAGAGGGGTGGGAAAGGGAGGATGGGAGGGAGATGCAAGAGGGAAGGGGTATGGAGATATATGTATACGTATAACTGATTCACTTTGTTTACAGCACAAACTAACACACCATTGTAAAGAAATTATACTCCAATAAAGTTGAGGACACTCTGAATCACTTTTAAAAATTGAGGCTATAGATCCAGAAATAAGAAAAGCAAAATTCTTTGCTATACAATATTCTTTTCTTTGCAATTTACTCTCATAGTATGCAGTGCATTAATGTGACCAGGAAGATGCAAGAAGAAATAAGCATAATAGGTCTAGTGAGCTTTCTTTACTTACCAAAATGGCTCAAAGATACTGTGAAATATGCAAGTGCTGATATGGATTGGCTAAACCTTTACCATTTCCACTTAAGTCCTGTCCTTAATAATGTTCTGGTCCCCCAACTAATCTAACACTCTACTGTCAACATTCTTCACTTGGAAGGAATGGAGAAAGTTGGAGAAGGAAGTGAAATTCAGCACTACACTTGATTCACTGTCCTCAGCAGCATGGGCCTGGATATTTTCTCATTCTATACTGATTTCTGCCTTACTGCTTCTTTTCTTCTGGCCTCAGTTAACTCCCCCCAAATAATAGGACATATTTTATTATGTATGATATATACGTAATCTGTGTACAGTAATAAGCACATTTCAGGCTCTGTTGAATGTTTTTAAAATTTAGGAAATACCAGCTTATAGTAAACTTTCATAATCACCTCAAGTCTTTTGTGGAGTAAAACAAGAATATGAGTAAGTCAGGTGAAGCTCTTAGATCTGTAAATGAATACACTAATGGAATGAACTGTGAGCTGTGCCTTAATGGAAGCTGGATATGCAGATCAGATGCTTATTTTTTTTAACAGAAAAAAAAAAGAAACAAACCAGATTGGACCAAAGAATCACAGTCGAAAGTGGCATAAGTAGAGATGCCTCCACAAGAACAGGGAGTCTGATTCAGCATAATGAGAGACAGAATTCAGTAGATAGAGTGGGAACTGGTTCAGAAGACATCTCTGCTGATCTGAAGGAAGGTGGGATAGTTATCTGAAAAGAAAAATAATTTTTTCTTTTTTCCAAATGTAGAACAGTGCATTAAATGATTGGCCTGAGATAATTCTATGTCTCTCTCTGTCTCTTTGTTCCCCTCCCTCTTCCTCAACAATCTATTGCCCCTACCTGTGAGTAACTTATGAAAAATCTCTCACTACTGTTATGTAGTTAACCAAATGACTCCAGTTTGTGAAGAAAATCCTTAGGTATGACTGACATAACCTTTGCTAAGCTACTCAGTGCCTTCTTTTATCTTTGGTTCTCCATAAAAACCACTCTTCGCTAGGAGGATTTGGGGAATGACTTCTTCAGTCAAAGAACCAGTTATTTAGTTAACCTGGGTAATTGGCATCAGTATTTAGTGATTATATTATAATAATAATCATTATTAAATAGTAGTTCTTTTTCAGTGATTTATAAAGTGGTGGCTTATAGCCCATTTCTTTTCACATCTTTTTCTGTGTTCCCTCAAACTTGGTTTCTCTGTTCTGTATCTTAAACTTAGTAGTAATTTGGTCAGTATGTATCTAATTTTGACATGTAAATCAGTCTGAATTTTCTTCTAAAACATGAGCAGAGTGATTTAGATTGAACAGAAAGGAGAAATTTATTTTATTTTTTTTACTGAAATAACTTCTGCAACCATAATACCCACCAATTGAATGGCTCTCTATTCAGCAGAATCACTTATATACAAACACAACTTTCACTTTAAGATTACCTTGGTTTCCAGTTACAAAACTGGATTCATAAGTCTGCATGTTTTCCTTGCAAACAGTTTTTTTTTCAGCTTGATTTCTGAACAGGTGGCCATTCCTAAAAATTTAGTTCTTTGATGAATGAACAACTGTGTAATATAATTTCTCCTTCCCCTTCAAAGAAATAAAGAAAAAATTAAAGCAAAATAGAATTGATTTCATGGTGAATGATTGACTCTCTTTTTTACTAGTAAAAAATGGAAGGCTCTGAAAATGTGCCTCCTCTATCTTTTGCTTATTTCCAAAAATATGTACCTGATGTCTCTGTATTATATTGTGGGTTGGCAAAGGTGATTTATGTGTAAGCCAAATGCAAAGCTGTCAGAAATTGCTGTAATAGAATATTCTTGTTCTAAATAGTTGAAATTGACAGGGTCTCATAAGACCCACAACTGGACACATGACTGTTTAATCAAAAGAAGGAATTTAAGTACTAGACTCTGTCTCTGATCATTCTGGAATGATAATTTTAAAAAAAACAGATTTAAAAAATCTCTCTTGAGGAGGACCTTCAAGATGGCAGAGGAGTAAGACATGGAGATCACCTTCCTCCCCACAAATACATCAAAAATACATCTACATGTGGAACAACTCCTGTAGAACACCTACTGAATGCTGGCAGAAGACCTAAGACTTCCCTAAAGGCAAGAAACTCCCCATGTGCCTGGTTGTGCGGCTGACAGGGTCTTGGTGCTCTGGCTGGGTGTCAGGCCTGAACATCTGAGGTGGGAGAGCCGAGTTCAGGACATTGGACCACCAGAGACCTCCTGGCCCCACATAATATCAGTTGGGGAGAGCTCTCCCAGAGATCTCTGTCTCAAGGCTAAGACCCAGCTCCACTCAACAACGAGCAAGTTCCAGTGCTGGACACCCCATGCCAAACAAACAGCAAGACAGGAAAACAACCCCACCCATTAGCAGAGAGGCTGCCTAAAATCATAATAAGTTCACAGACTCCCCAAAACACACCACTGGACGTGGTACTGCACACCAGAAAGACAAGATCCAGCTTCATCCACCAGAACACAGGCACCAGTCCCCTCCACCAGGAAGCCTACCCAACCCACTGAACCAACCTCACCCACTGGGGGCAGACACCAAAAACCATGGGAACTATACACCTGCAGCCAGTGCAAAGGAGACCCCAAACACAGTAAGTTAAGCAAAATGAGAAGACAGAGAAGTACGCAGCAGATGAAGGAGAAAGGTAAAAACCCACCAGACCAAACAAATTAAGAGGAAATAGGCAGTCTACCTGAAAAAGAATTCAGAATAATGACAGTAAAGTTGATCCAAAATCGTGGAAATAAAATGGAGAAAATACAAGAAACTTTTAGAAAAACTAAAGAGCAAACAATGATGAACAACACAATAAATGAAATTAAATATTCTCTAGAAGGAAGCAATAGCAGAATAACTGAGGTAGAAGAATGCATAAGTGACCTGGAAGTTTAAATAGTGGAAATAACTACCACAGAGCAGAATAAAGAAAAAAGAATGAAAATAATTTAGGACAGTCTCAGAGATCTCTGGG